>NC_133538.1:420811810-422011810 GCF_048544455.1 Silene latifolia | reverse complement strand
CCCCACCAACACAGGCAAGATTTGGAGGGAAAATCACCTCATCCATTCTCCCTCCCTTCCCTTTCCTTTCCTTTCACTTCCCTCCTTCCCCCTCCCCTCCCTTTCCCTCCTTTTTTCCTATCCAAACACACCCTAACGGTACAACCTTACTTCTCAATTTCTTATCTTTCTTGTCCAAAATGCGAATTGGCCTTTCTTTAAAAGAAAGACTAGGCTCAAGCTCGGGAACTTCACTTTGCAACACATGACTTGGGTCGCTAATGTATTTCCTAAGTTGAGAAACATGTAAAACATCATGAACCTTACCCAAATTCGGGGGCAAATCCAACTTGTAAGCCACGACACCAATCCTTTTTACCACTTCATAAGGTCCAATGTACTTCGGACTCAATGTCCTTTTAACTCCAAACCTCTTTACTCCTTTCATCGGGGACACTTTCAAGAACACCTTATCTCCAACTTCAAACTCCAAGGGTCGACGGCGAACATCGGCATAAGACTTTTGTCGATCTTGGGCGGCTTTCATTCTCTCACGGATGAGCTTCACTTGGTCGATAGTTTCGATAAGCTTGTCGGGTTCTAAATCGTGAACATCACTTGCTTAATCCCAACAAATCGGAATACGGCACTTCCTTCCGTACAATGCTTCATAAGGAGGCATCTTGATAGAAGCATGATAACTATTGTTCTAGGAGAATTCCACCAAAGGTAAGCTGTTCTCCCAACTAGTATGAAAGTCTAGGGCACTAGCACGCAACAAATCTTCAAGAGTTTGAATGGTCCTTTCGGTTTGTCCATCGATTGCGGCATGAAAAGCGGTACTCATCAACAACTTACTACCCATAGCAACTTGTAAGGCTTTCCAAAATATTGAACAAAACCTAGGGTCACGATCCGACACGATTTCCTTAGGCACACCATGATAACGAACGATCTCGTCAACATAAGCACTAGCAAGATGATCCAAATTCCATGTCTCTTTAATAGGGACGAACCTAGCTCATTTGGTTAACCTATCCACAATTACCCAAATGGCATCCTTTCCACCAAAGGTTTTAGGCAATGTCATGACAAAATCCATGGAGATTGATTCCCATTTCCACAATGGAACATCCAAGGGTTGTAGCAAACCTTCGGGTCTCTTACGCTCAATCTTCACTTGTTGACAAGTGAGGCATCTTCCAACATAAGCTACGATGTCATTCTTCATGTTGGGCCACCAAAATTGAAGTTTCAAATCTGTATATATCTTGTCACCTCTGGGGTGAATCGAGTAAGGGGACAAATGAGCCTCATCAAGCACTCTCTTCCTTAAGTCAACGACATCGGGGACATACATGCGGCCTTGGTTGCGATATCCACTAGCATCCACCTCACAATCTTTAGCTTTCCCTTCAAGAAGCTTGGCTTGAAAACTCTTAAAGGTAGCATCATCCACAAGGTTATCTAGAATCTCACGGTGAAGAACGGGCTCGACAACCATAGAACCAAGATAATCAAATCCACTCTCCACAAGTTGCAAACTCAACTTACGAAACTCGTGACAAAGGTCGTCGGGAAGTATACGAATAGCACTCAAGGAATGAGTCGGCTTCCTACTAAGAGCATCGGCAACCACATTTGCCTTTTATTCATGATATAACAACTCTACATCATAGTCATTCACCAACTCCAACCATCGTCGTTGTCTCATATTCAACTCCTTTTGGGTGAATATATACTTCAAACTCTTATGACCGGTGTAGACACGACAATGAACTCCAATGAAGTAGTGTCTCGACATCTTCAATGCATTAACAACGGCGGCTAACTCAAGATCATGAGTAGGGTAGTTCACCTTATCAACTCTCAATTGTCACGAAGCATAGGCAACAACTCTCCTATTTTGCATGAGAACACAACCCAATCCTATCTTAGAAGCATCACAAAACACATCAAAATCAACTCCATCCTCGGGCAAGGTCAACACGGGAGCGGTAGTCAACCTTCTCTTCAACTCTTGGAATGCTTCCTCACAAGAATCGGTCCAAAGGAACTTGGTTTCCTTCTTCAAAAGTTGAGTCATTGGTCTAGCAAGCTTGGAAAAATCTTTCACAAAGCGACGATAGTAACCCGCCAAACCCAAGAAACTACGGATTTCACCAACATCGGAAGGGATCTTCCACTCGGTTACGACTTCAATCTTCGAAGGGTCTACCATAACACCTTCCTTAGATATTATATGACCAAGAAAAGACACCTTAGACAACCAAAATTCACACTTAGAGAATTTGGCAAACCACTTTTGACGACAGAGGATCTCCAAAATGATAAGAAGATGATCGGCATGCTCTTCTTCGGACTTGGAAAAGATGAGGATATCGTCGATGACCACTACAACACACTTGTCCAAGAACTTACTAAAAGTTCGGTTCATTTGGTCCATGAAGGTAGCAGGAGCATTGGTCAATCCAAAGGGCATCACCTTGAACTCGAAATGTCCATATCTTCTGCTAAAGGCGGACTTAGAGATATCGGACTCACGAACGGGAATTTGATGATAACCGGATCTCAAATCGATCTTGGAAAAAGTAGAAGCACCTTTGAGTTGATCAAACAAATCTTCAGTCCTTGGTAGAGGATACTTGTTCTTGACGGTAACACGGTTAAGCTCATGGTAGTCGATACAAAGTCTCATGGATCCATCTTTCTTCTTCACAAAGAGAACGGGATCACCCCAAGGTGAGGCACTAGGTCTAATGAATCCTTTCTCAATCATCTCATCAAGCTGCTTTCTCAACTCCTTCAACTCGGTTGGCGCCATACGATGGGGCTTTAGCAATCGGACTAGTTCCAGTTACAAGGTCGATAGAGAACTCAACATCACGCTCGGGATAAATTCCGGGCAATTATTCGGGAAAGACATCGGCGAACTCACAAACAACGGCCACTTCTTCGATCTTTGGTAAAACATGGCATACATAACCGTAACCAAAGGTCCAAAGAAAGGCGGAAGGATAACCCAATCTGGAAACATGGCACACATAACCGTAACCAAAGGTCCAAAAGGGGTAAATAAGGAATGTCAAGTCCTCACACTATGTAAAACGTCATACTCGAGTCACAAAAAAAGCCACAATAATTTGCATGATCGTAACGTAAACAAGTCCTAAATTGACCAATTACTAATCATGAGAAAGACGCATAACCTAATAAATGACTAATAGAAGTTACAAGTGAAGGAAAACAATCAGGGGACTCCCTGCTGGGTGGGGTACCGGCGGCCGGTCCACCGGCTGGGACACACGCCATACTACAAAGTTCTAATTGAAAGTGTTAGGGGGCTCCCAGCCGGGTGGGGTACCGACGGCCGGTCCACCGGCTGGGATAACACTTACATCTAAAAAATCCTCTGAAACTTACAGTGAACTCCCAGCCGGGTGGGGTACCGGCGGCCGGTCCACCGGCTGGGACAACGGGCACTTTTGAAATTCTTGAAAACTTACAGGGGTCTTCCAGCCGGGTGGGGGCACCGACGGTCGGTCCACCGGCTTAGATAACAGCCACTTTGAAAAAAAGCTTGAAAAGTTTACCGGGATCTCGCAGCCGGGTGGGGGTACCGGCGGCCGGTCCACCGGCTAGGACTACCTGCGCTCGTGTTTCACCAAAACGACTCCCCAACAATTTGAAGCCAACTAAAATCGTTCCACAACTATTGTTTACATGTCCTAGAATGATTCTAACTCAGAAAAACATCGTATATGAGACGGGAATTCAACCATTACGGATTTAAGACAATAAAGCTTGAAACTTTCAACCTAACATGTGAGAAATTTATGTGAGAACACAATTCAACCAAAATTCATGCAAAACACAACCAAAATTCAGATTTTAACATTTAAAAGGCTAAATTAACAACCAAAGCATGAAAATTTGACACTTTGTCGAGTAACCCATCACTGTTGCCTTATATGCACTTCAATCTTTTAATGAGTCGTCAACAATGTAAGAATCTTCTTCCGGGTTGTCTAGACCTTCCCCTAAACACAAGAAATGAAAGAATTAAGTCAAGAATTCACATCCTTATAAGATGAGAATTTCGAAATATGAGGAAAGATGACATCTTTCTTACTTAGAAAGAAGGATAACGAGATGAGGAGGAGAATGACACGAGAATGGACGAAATTGGCGAAGAATTGAGTGAGATATGATAATTTTAGGGTTGAGTAGAGATGGAGTAACAATGGTGGTGTATTTGTTGCAAAATTTCAGAAATTATGAGTGAAGGAGATGAAGTTGTGAGGTTTATATGAGGGTTTTGTGAAGAGAAAAGAGAAGGAAAAGGCCTATAAGGCATATTAGGCCCAACAACTCTAAATTAGTCGATTTCTACTAGAAATTACGTCTCAAGCCTAGTATAACTCAAGACGGAAATTATTATTATCATTATCTATATTATCACTACCGTTATATGACTACGACGATATTTTATAAAAATAAGTTTTAAATTATAATTATTTAAATAAAAGTTATTTAATAATTTATTTAAAGCATGATGAAAAGCGCGAGTGTTACAGCAAGAGCCTAGCTTGCTAACGATCAAACCTAAAGGGTTACTATGTCACAAGGCTGAACTCGTAAGGCTTCCAAAGGTCTAGATATAAGTCTAATGTCGGTCAACGACGGTCAACGCGTCCCTAACAGGGTGGGTATTACAAAATTATCATTGGATTGGAAAACAGAAAGGCGAACCGCGAGCTACCTTATCTTGGGAGTCCCATCATTTTACAGGTGAAATTTTCGGCCTTATTATTTTTTATATTTTTTTTGTTTCAATGTTTTTTCCGGCTGTGGGCCCTTAAGGTTGCGGTGATGCCTAATTTCCTACTCCAATTTGTAAGTCTTGCTCATGGAATGGCTTTGATTGATCGAGCCCCCAGTTGATTTTCTTTGATATCGCTTGTGGTCCCTTGTAATGAGAACAAGGCTTTACATGGTGGATTTCACTCGAGTCTGCAACTATTGGGAAAACAAACTGAAAAGTAAAGGAGGACCCTTAATCAGATGGATTGTTCCTCGATGCCATCTCAGATCATTGATAGGATTATCTGTAGACACCCCGTATATGCGGAATCCCAACACACACCCGATGATTATCGGACTATAACATGCTTTGGAAATCGCTGCTTTAATCGACAGTTTGTATGACAGTGCGTCAGAAAACTCGTTTGACGATTTCGAAAATGGAAAACACTTTAAAACATCTTAGAAATACCTAGAATGTTTTATGCATGATGACGGGGTCGCAATGACACTAATTAGAGTCAAAACCGACACCGAACACAAAACCGACTCAAAATTCAAATACCGACTCAACACAAATCAAACCCGAGTCAAGCACAAAATTCCCTCCGTAAAACTAGCTTACACGGATAAGAAAACACAACCAACGACAAAACATATCCTAAAAACCTAGGATAGAACAAAGAGAAAAATCCAAATTGGGGAAAAGGACAGGACACCCCCTTGTGTTGCCAATAGGCTCGCGCCTCTTAGGGCTTCCCAGGTGGCCACGTCACCAAAAACAACCTCAAGCAACCAACACCACTCTTTCCTCTATAAATACCCCCCTTGCACCACCATTTACAACTATACGAGAGTTTGGCCCTTCTTTTCTCCCTTAAAATACTAGACCTCGATTTCTTAAGTCAACAAATCGACACGTGTTTTCGACCTACCGATCGAAAACACAAGCCTTACACATTTTGTTTGATACCGTCGCCGTGCATTCGATCGGCCCATTAAACGAACTCAACACTAATCAACACTAAAGCAAAGCAACACTCTTTTCTTATAAAACGGTTTTCCGACTCACAAATTTAACACTTTTTCGATTTCATCAAGCAACCGAACATGTAAGTATGATGGTGTAACAAAATCTTTAACTTCATAATTTTGCAGTTTTCATGACTTTGTGTTTATAAAGTATGCATAACACGATTCAAAACATGGAATGTTTTAGCCAAAACTGAGTTTTGGCCTGAGACTGAAGCCACATGCCTCGTCTAGGAGCTCGTGCCCTAATGGCCTGTCGAGTTCAGAACTCAAACGTGTTTGAGCTCATCATTCCTTTAAACATTTTATCCTATTTTTCAACTCCTTTTCTTTTATGGTTTTTACCATTTTAATTCATTTTTATGACCAATATTTTTTTACCATTGCCAAAATCATCCTCGGTTAATTTATACCATGACGGTTTATTCCGTGATTCGATGATATTGTTAGTTAATTACAAATTCATGGATATTAGACTATCCACTTCTTTTATTTATCACTCTTCTCCAAGTATTTACACTAGCAAGCATTTTAGTCATATTCATAATCATCCTTGGTTCCTCATACCATGTCGGTTTAATTCGAGTACCATGACAAATATTTACTAATTACAAAGCAATGAACTCAACATAATTATATCATATCAAACATTTTTATTCCACTTTTATTTCATTTAATTTGCACCCTTATCTTGACCGTATCACATATCATCCTTGGCTAACATAGATGCCATGCCGATTTAATTCGGGTACGGTGACAAAACGGTTAAGCATACACATTTTACGCTTTTGAGTTATAAACTATTCATGTTAAGCTTGCAAAGCCGCACCCGACAAGGAATATTATCAACATAATGATCAATATTCCAAGTCACATAAACCATATTCAAAATATTAGCACAAAAGTCGTATTAACGACCTTTTTAACAAAAGCGGTTTCAACCACCTTTCAAAACGGTTTTTAACAACCTTTTTCAAACATAGGAGAAGCTCCTTAGGCCGCCTGATGGCTCGCACCCCAAGGCATCTCTTGTCTTTTATATTTCAAACCTGGGTGGAGCCCATCACATCGCCTGTAGGCTCGCGTCCCAATGGGCTGCCTGGCACTGTTATGGTTTGTTCATTTCAGCACTTGTCTAGGACGATCCCGATTACGGTTATCCCAAATGCATCGCGGATCAGATTGACGAGTTAACACTCTTTTACATATTTTATCACTTTATTATTTTATCCTTTTATCATTTCATCTTAACAATAAATGGATCGTGTTAAGCACCATAACCCGAACTTGGTAAAGAGATGTTTAATTTTCTTTTACACATGCAAATCAGTCTAAATCCAACTTTGACATGAATTTCTTGGTATTTGGATAAACAAACCGACTTACAAAATCTTCACATGTTAGGTTAAACCAATGGATGCGCATTCATGGATTTAACCCATTTTATCAACTTTTGCACTAGCAACCACGATCGATAAGTAAAGGCCGATAATGCGAACGAGATTGGGTGTCCGATTAAAGGGCTTCCCAATACTTACCCTCACCCGTTACTCAGAACCTTTGGATAGTGGATGGATTAATCCATGGCAACGAGAGTCATTGTAGACGTAGAATGCAGAAGGGGGACTAGTCATTATCTTTAGTATCTGTGTCAAGCACCGCTTCATGATTTGTTTGACCAAGTTATAAAGTGGATCTCGAACGGTGTCCAAGCACTCCACAATTTCTTGGTTGCAACTCTAAATATCTTTGCATCGTCTAAAGACCTTCACCGAGGCAAAACCGTCCGATCTACAATGATCCGGTCAAAAGCACCTTCACGTCCCCAAAACGTGTCTTTTCAGACCACAGATTGGCGTCTCCGTTGGGGAAAACTAGGACACTTGTGTCTTCATGACCCTTAGAGGTGAAAATTGAATGAGGTCGTTGGTTAAAGTGCATTAATTGATATTACGGTCATAAGTCGGGTTCTTTGTCTGGGCCCACAACCTAACCTTTATCGACAAATTGGCTCGTCTCGTCGGCGTGAGTTTTCTCATCACCGTGTTTTGACTCCCAATTGCGTCAATCATGTCGTTGACGTTACACTCTTTTATTTCGTCAAAGAGCTTTCACTTCCTACGTGAACGAGGTTAGGGCACCCTCTTTACACATTTTTTTAGATTGGCATCCCTCTCGAAAAACGGGAATTGATCGCTTGATGTGTAACCACCCTTATCAAACCAAAACCCGTGTCAGCATGATGCATAATATAATGAAACCGCGAGTGCTTATGTGCTATGTGATCATAATTCCTTTCTTGTCATTTTCAAATTTACAAAACACCTTTTCACACCGTTATAATGGCCATTTCAATACTCGGTCTTTCACTGACTGTTGCAAAAAAAAAAAAAAAAAAAAAAAAAAAAAAAAAACACTTTTACATGTCGTCGAAATGATGCTTTCAAAACTTGATTTTTTTACAACTATTTCAAAAAGCACCTTTTCATGCCGTCATAATGATGATTTCAAAACTCGGTTCTATTCAACCATTTTCAAAGAAAGACCTTTTCATGTCGTCGTAATGACAAATTCAAAACCCAGTTCTTCACAACCGTTTCAAAAAGCACTTTTGCGTCGATATAATGGGAATTTATAATCCCGAGAATGACGCACCGTTTTCGAGGAAATTTCAAATCCCAAGAACAACACACCATTTTCGAGGATATTTTAAATCCCGAGAACGAAACACCGTTTTTGAGACCATTTCAAAACTATCATCCAGAATGACGAACCGTATTCAGGACTGCAACAACTTCATTCATTTTAATCCTTGACTTTCAAAACACGCATCTTTAGAATTTCAAAACCCGTCTTTGGGAACAACGCACCGTTTTCAAAGCCGTCACAACATTATCTCAAACCGTCTTTTGAAAATAAACTTAAGACAACTGTTTCAACTTGACAAACCAGTTTTTGGAAATCCTTGTTTTCGAGAACTGGCCACAAACGGCAAATCTATTTTGAAATTTCTATTTTTGAGAACTTCAGTCCACCATTCCAATTCAGCCTCGTGTCTATCAAGTTAAAGCAAACGTATTTATGGGTCTTTACTTATGAGTTATCTCACCGTCGACATTCGTTCAACGGCGTTACGCAAACATGTTGAGCGTGGGTCAAAGTTCGGTCAACACGGTTGCTCCAACAATCGAGTCAGCACCGAGGCACGATACACGGTCGCCTTCGTCTTGGCAGTCCAAAATTTTTTCCCGTACTTGTTGTAATTTCTGTGTCTAATCGTTAACCCATACCGGACTGAGATGTAACGTAAGCCATTTTCTCCCTCAGTTCATGGCTTCGTCTTCAGCTTCGTCCAACAACAATGACGACAACAACGGAAACTTCACCAATGCCCAATTAGCCAGCTTGCTCATCACTCTCAAGGTCACCCTGGACCGTGTCGAGACCCGTATCGACAGGAAGCCGAAGAACCTAACCTTCTGTCATTACCTGAAACCAAGAAAAGGGTTAAGCTCTTGGAGGAACAACTCCTAACCCTAGGAAATAATATCCATATCGAGAACAACCGTCGGTTCGAACCCGTCGGAGATCAACTACTTGACAACTTCACTTTAACCGATGTGCCTAAATTTAAAGGGGTTGAAGATCCACTTAACCACATCCGAGCCTTCAAAGATTATATGTCCATCAAAGGGGGTCAAACAAGAGCTCTTTACCAGAATTTTCCCCTCCACTTTGGAACCAATACCTCGTCATGGTACGAGCCCTTGACTCAAAAAGTATCGCTACCTGGGATGAAGTAGCCGTTGAGTTTTCTAAGTAGTACGCCGACAATGTCGAAATTCAGGCCAACACTCATATTTTGAAAGTACTAACCCAGAATGACAAGGAGGGTTTCACCGAATTCCTAACCCGTTGGAGGACGGTAAGCATCCAACTCGTGAGCAAACAGTGTGAAGCAACCCTAGTCGAGAAATTTATCAACAACCTCCGTCTTGTCTATGCTAACCTCCTGAGATACCAAAATATCAAGGCTTTCCAAGACATACAAATCCTGGGAACCCGTATTGAGGGCGATCTGTGCAAGGGCGTCTTAGCCAAGACCACCGGCCGAGGCTACCAAGGGCCTACCTGAACTGGAACCCGCGCTTATGGTCAAACCAATAACATTGATATGGTTAGCCTTTTGGAGCCAACCGCGAAGAAAGCTGAGCGTCCCCAAAGGACATTCACCGACTTGAGTTCAACGTATGCTAGCGCACTAAAAGGACTAATGGAACAAGGGAAGATACAACCGATTGGGCTTACTCCAGACCAATCTGAAGCAAAGAAATCCCGTTTATAGAACTCGAACACCTATTGCCAATACAATCAGGGCAAAGGCAATGACAACAAAACCTATTTCAAGCTTAAGCACACCATTCAGGATATGATTGAGAAAGGCGAAGTACCTTTACCTCCGCCAACTACGTTTCTCATGACTACGGATTCTTGTCACCTGAAGTGTTCTCTCTAAAGGTTCTTGGATACACATACGGAGATCACATCGATAAAATTGCTCAACGGTTGAGGACGCCTAAAAGCCTATGGTTTGCCCCATACAATGAGAATCGGTATGTATAGTACTTTATTATAATGAATCACGATTCTATTCATTTATTAACACGCTTACATGCATGTATATGAACTAACATTTCAATTTTCAATATTTCATAGTAAGCATTGGCTGCTAGCGGCAATCAATGTGAGAAAAAGCATAGTGTACTGGATTGACTCTTGCGGACATAGTCCTTCTGAGAAATTTGTAAAGATGATAACTGAGTAAGTTTACAACCTTACATTATAATGTCATTTGTTATTGTATGAACTTTTAAGACTAGGCTCCTTTTAATGTCCCATCAATATTACTGAGCCAACTGCTAATTATAATTTCCTGTATATATTTATGAATTAGTGTGTTTCGAGCAATTGGAGCATCAAGTCCAACTATTGTCCGGATAATAGTAAGTGTATTCTTAATAATTACGCCTATCATTTAATTAATGTTTATGCGAGAGGTTGATCTAATTTAGCTTATTTGTATGTGATTTATATAATAGTCTCCTCTACAACCAGACGACAGACAATGCGCCTTTTACTGTTGTCAGTCCATGTGGGAGATTATCACTCGAAAATATACCAGCATAAAGTCATCAGTTAGTGTGTTTTAATAACTATTTCAAATATAACTTGGGTTTAATTTTGTGTAATATTCCACTTATTCTGTTTATTTTGTTTAAGTATATTTTGATTTGTAGTTACCACTTTCAATCAACAACAAAAACCCAACCTATTCGAAGGAAGACATCGCCGACATGAGAAATAAGTGGGCCACGTATTTTCTTTCATTAACGGATGGTCAATAGTCTGCTCATTATGTATGTGTGTATATATAGAGAGCCATGCGTATTTAGTTTTGGTTACCCTGTTTATAATATTTTGATGCTGGGTTGAATAGATCAATCTGTGTAATATTCTGATGATGCAGGATTGAATTTTGGCAATGCGCAGCTGCTGAAATGCTATTTTGCAGTAGCATTTCAGCAGAACCTGCTACTGCAAAAATTAGCATTTCAGTAGCTGCTAGAACCTGCTAAAACAATTTTTTTAAAAAAATATTTATAAATTCGATTACGGTTAAAAATAAAACCGTGGTCAATAAATATTTTGACAACGGTCGCATTTAAATAGAAACCCGTTGACATATTCATCCATAATGCTACGGCAAAAAATATAATATAACGAAATAAAACCGTTATCGAATTCATGACATTTAAAATGGCTTAATAAGCATAAACCGTTGTCGTATTTAATATTTTACAACGGTTTTTTTCAGTAAAACCGTTGTCATAGGTTTCCGTAGAGCATTCCAACTAATACTACCACGGTTTCAATATTATAGACAACGGTTTTTGAACCGTTCTTAATATTGTATTATGGTTATTTGAACCCGTTATTTACCTTTCATAAGGGTTCCGCCTTTTTAACAATCGTGGTCACAAAATAACAATGGTCGATGTAATAACGGTTCCGTGTTTTGTAATACAACGGTATATCACCTTATCTAACCGTTGTTGCATCTATTATTTGGCGTAGTGGTATGAGCTCTATGCTTCATATCAAGTGACATATGTTTATAAACACGACCCCTGACACCTTTTCCTTTCATCCAGTCACAATGACGATTCTTAGGAGCTCCAATTAACTCGTCCAAGGAGAGGTGCGCGTAACAATATGAAAGTGCTTCATCGATAATAGCTCGCTCAGCAATACACCCTTATGGACAATAGATGTGTAATCCTTGTAAACTTTCATCAATCTCCCAAATATATACTGGTATCTCAAATACATTGGGCCGACATGCAAAATCTCTCGGACTAGGTGGACAGTCAAATGAACCATGATAGTAAAAAAATGATGGAGGAAAATACATTTCAAACTAATAAAGACTGGTGACGATGAGGTCTTGCGAAGAATCCACTTCATCAGGATCAATGACCTTACTACTTATTGATTGGAAGAAGATGCAAAATGTAGTTATTGCATATCGAACATTTTTAGGTAGAATAGAATGAATGGCCACGACTAATATTTGTTGAATCAATGTATGGCAGTCATGTGACTTTAATCCAGTAATTTTTAGGTCCTGCACTGATACAAGGCTTCTAATATTAGATGAATAATCCTCTGGCACTTTAATTCCATGAAAGCATTCACAAAACTCTATTTTCTCCTTCCTTGAAAGAGTATAAGCTGGTGGCAAACAATTTCGATTTCCTTTTTTTTTTAGCTGCCAGCTCGGGCCTAATACCCATCTCTGCCAAATCATCCCTAGCTGCCTTGTTGTCTTTTTTCCTACCCGGAACATTTAAAAGAGTATTGATTATATTATCACAAACGTTCTTTTCTATGTGCATAAAATCTAGACAATGTCTTACCGGGAGGTCACGCCAGTACGGAAGTTTGTTAAAAAATACGGATTTTTTCTTATAACCCCGAGAAGACAACTTAGAGCCTTTCTTCCCAAACGTTATCTCAATATATTTTACTTTCTCATACACTTCATGACTATTCAAAATCTTAGGACTCCCACGTTGCTTGGCACACCCATTAAACGCCTTGTGAATCTTACGATAAGGGTGATCACGACGTAACCCCCTACGATTTCCCATGTACACATGCTTGCGAGAATGCTTCAAGTATTCTGATATAATATCGTGTCCACACAATGGGCAAGCCTTTTTCCCATGTACAGTATGTCCCAAAAGATCGCCGTATGCCTGAAAGTCAGTTATTATACACAACAACATTGCTCTCAGATTGAAGGTTTTCTTTTTATAACCATCAAATACTTGTATTCTTCTATCCCATAAAATTATCAAATCATCTAGAAGTGGTTCCAAATACACATCTATGTCATTCCCAGGTTGTCGAGGGCCAGAAATCAATAAGGACAACACCAGATACTTCCGTTTCATGCAAACCCATTGGGGTATATTATAAATGCCCAACACTACTGGCCAAGTACTATGTTGGGTACTCATGTTTCCATGAGGATTCATTCCATCTGTGGAAAGCGCTAGACGGAAATTCCTTACTTCATTGGAAAAATCATGATAGTTAGCGTCAAACTCTTTCCATTGTTGACCATTCACTGGGTGTCTTAACTTTCCATCTCGAATTCTTCCACTACTGTGGACAAGGCCCTCGGGAACTGCGTCCGCGGGATCCACACTAGGCATAATCGACTCGAGGTTCTTTCGAATCGAATTAAGACAAATTAGAGTCGCCACCAAGTTTTATGGGAACTTGGAACCGTTCAAGTCAACTTTACACCTTTCATCGAAAAGCATAAAGCCAAACGACTACGAGTGATTAAAGATAAAGACTTGTACCCTATATCACTCGATTTGAATGACTCTCGTAATCCAATGGTATTTAGACGGATCCACAAACCATAGATCTTGAGTAAGGGGCGAGGGTACGTGTTAGGAAGCCCGTAAGGACACCTAACCCCGCCCGTCAATAACGGCCTCTACTAAGTCAAGCATCGGATTTCAAACAAGGTCGTAGCTACTGCGATATATGATATGCAAACATCGTTTAAAAATCCTACATGTGAAGTTTCTATGTCGATTTAGATGCAACTAAACTAACTTTGTCAAAGTTGTAATTTAGCATGTGGGTTCATCTAACAACATACAAAGCAAACAAGGCTTAAGGGGAATGGGGGAGCCGTTGGGATCTACCCTATTACAACCCAGGCATTTCATGCCGACACAACGAGAATTAAGAGATACAACTCGATCTAAATACAATTGCTATATACGACACCATACACGACACATGGCCATTCGGCCTAGGAAAACGTGCACAAAGGGGTGGCCCATGGTTTACATAACTCACGGCCTTAGGTCACTCCTTGTAATGCGTGCTTTCGCTTAATCTTATCGAATTAGACATTGGGTCACACACCAAAGCATGCATTAGCATAAATCGGGCCATGTTGCTTTAAACAACATGCGATTTACTACGCTCTTACATGAATTGGAGCACAAATATCTAACCAAATAAGACGAAGGTTTTTATAAATCGATTGATTCGACCCAAAAGAAAACTAATTACAAGTGAATTACAAGAGACGACTCGATAAGCAAAAGGTAATTACAAAATACAAAACAACGACGAATAAACGATATAAAGATAAAGCAAGAATGACAAATGGCAAGGCCAAGCACATGGCCCAAGGCACGGCCACCCTAGTTCCTAGGTTAGGTTCATTAGGTTAGATAGATTTGCAAAGCGATATAGGATATACATTAGAAATTGATGATAAAAGAGGTCAGAAGGCTTCGCCTAAAACCGAGTGTTTTACACGGCCTAAAAGGGTCGAATTAGGTCAAGTTCGCTAATTAAGTTAACTCGTCGAGTGTCAATAAGAAGGTGCTAATCACGCACTCTTATACTAGCGAGAAATTAGGTGAAAAGAGAGATGCATTCAATTAGGTTATAGAATTGTTGGTCGATTTTAATGCTTGTGTCGAAGCACCCTAACATGTCTAATTAGGTTATTTAATCGATCTAAAGTCGTCTAAACGAATCATATGTTAATTAAAAGGGGTCGAACTAACATGCAACGGGTCCTAGGGTAGGTCGAATTGAACGAAACAAGTAAGGGGTCAAAAGCGAGGAACGAAGTTAGGATTCGTTTTATTAATGCCCTACCTTGAACACGAGGATATGTAAATGAGATGGGGGATACGACCGACCGACGTGGCGGATTTCTTTCCCATCTCAAGTCAACGCGGGTGTTCATGTTGGTACTTTAACTCATACTCAGACTAAACTAGTTTCACAGTTAACGATGTCAAACGATACAAAACGATAAAAAATTTAAAAGCGAACAATGAAAAACAAACATAAAAAGAACGAAATAAAAAGGAGAAGAGGAGGATTTGATGCACCCTCAACCTACATGTATCGTTGACACCGTCTTGGTTTGTAAGCGATCATAGATTTTATCTCTAGAGGCCGTTGTCGACGAAGGAACAAAGCAACAACACGTTTTTTTGCAAATCTGGACAGCAACTTTCAAACTACAATTTCTCACTCGTTTCACGGTGAAAATTAGATTTAAAAGATGTTTTGAAAACTAGAAAGAGATTAGAACAAAGATCTTAAAACAAACCACGCTCGTTCTGAGTTATTGGGCACGAAAAATGAGCACAAACAGAACTGGACAGACAGGAAAAGCCGCGAAAACAGAGTGTATGGCACTCTGTTTTTCGAGGGGATTCGTGTACTCTCAAGGTCAATTTGGCTAGTGAATCTTTGTCTAAGATGTAGATGGATGTTATGTGGTTAATTAAGAACAAGAAACTCGAATTTTAATGGAGATTTGAAGGGGAAACGAATTGTATTTCGAGAGAGACACAAACCGTTTCAGTTTGGATGTCTCGGTTTTGTCGAGGGTTTTGAGAGGCAATTAGGGTTTGTTTCTGGAGATTAATGCTGGTGAGTGACGGTAGTATGTATGGATAACTTAGAGGAATGAATGTATGGTGGAGAGGAGGTATTTATAGGGAGTTAAAGTAGGGTTTAAGAGAGCAACAAGCAGTCGGGCTCGGTTTGCATAGCTGCTGTCCATCAGCTATTTCGTGGGGTTTTTAGGGTTTGTATGGGGGGTGTTTCTTGGTGGTTAAGCTAGGGTAATATGGGTAGGATACTAGGGTATGGTTTAGAGTTAATGGGCACGGGTTTAAGTGGTGTTTGGAGCGGGTTTGGGGCTTGGCGAAGCTGAACACGGGTAAGGGAAAGGGTTGGTTGTGCTGGCTGTTTGGGATGGCTTATTAGCTGGATTAGAGGGAGTTTGGACGTGGTCTTGCATGGGGTTAGGGCCTGGTTATGAGGATGAGTGATGGGTTGGGTTATGGGTCAAGAGTTGGTTCGATTTTGCTTCGAAAATAGTGCCCAAATCAAGTTGAAAACGAGCTCAAAATCGCGTATAAAACCATCGTAAAAAATCGAGTTCTTCAAATACGGTTTATAAACGATATAAATCGATTTTTCAAATCAAATAACTAAAGAATGATTTTTCAAATCAAAAATATATTTTATTTTCAATAAAATAAATTTAAGAAAATAAATTCAAATTAAAACAATAAAATGAATTCACTTTAAAAAGAACATTTAATTTAAATATCATTTAAATTAATAAAATACTTCGTCGACAACGCTCATTCTACATCGTAAAACGAGCCCAAATAGTGACAATGACAACTAAAGAATACATGTGTCCTATCATCATCGGGTGTTTGCCGGGTTCTCTATAAATTCCAATATCGACGGATACGGGTATCTACACAGCTCCCACTTTGACTGAGGCTTGGACAAGGCGAAAGTCAAAGTATACCCCAGGTCCCTCTCGACCTGAGGATTCTGCGGGTCGTTTATAGTCCATTAGACTTGCGTATATAAGCTCGCCAGCCATAAGAAGAGATCATACCTGAAACTTCGCTGGGGATTGACTCTTGCTTCTGTTGTGTCAAATTATTGTTGTTGGTCGTCGACCCATAAAGTTTAATATATGATAGATTGAGCCTTATCCTTAGGCGCCTACGTATCCGTTTCTGACGGAATCAAACCCGCGTCGTAGTTCGGCAACTGCTGACACTTGCCCAAAGTTTATCATCTGCTGGCATTTGTCCGAAATTCATCATTTGTTGACACTTGTCCAAAGCTTATCATCTGCTGGCAGGTGCCCAAATGGGACGGGACTTTCCGAGGAGGTTGCCGCCGCTTTCATCATTTGCTTTCAGCTAAGGAATTCTTCCATTTCATACTCTTGTATTGAATTGAATTCTTGGCGGATGCCATCCTTTACATCTTGATAATGGTCTCTGAAGCCAACGGCTTCAGAGTCCCCAGTTTGCAATGGCTCTTAAGTCGAAGACTTTAGAGCCCCCAGTTGAAGCATATCCTGCTACATTTGAAACGCAAAAAATGTACGAGCAATAATCATCACTTAAGCACATTTGGATCATCGATCTTGAAATTGGATCATTTGAAATACTGGGTCATCGACCCGAAAGTTGAATTTGAAAATTTTGAATAATTGGGCCAACGACCCGAATTTTGGATTTTGACATCATTTATGATGTTGGGCCATCGACCCGAAATTTGAATTTGAAACAAATCATTTGGGTGTTGGGTCGTTGACCCAAAATTTGATTTTGAACTCTGAGGTTTGAACCTTGACTTGGATCATCTATCCATAATGCGCAAAAAGTTTTTGAAATTTTGAAATTTTGAAATATTTGGCATTTTGAAATCGAACCTTGATGGGTGAGCATGAAATACGACTCAGACACTCTGTATGACTCGTAAACCACGTGGGCGTAGCCCGCTACCGTAAAACAAAAAAGAAAATAAAACCGTAAGTGTGCACGGGTTTTAATTCAAATATTGACTTGATGTGGATAGAAAGGTAAATTGGCCAATCCGGCGCACCCAAAATGCGATGAATGAGCGAAAACCCGACGTATCGTGCTAAAGACTGGCGCGAACTGGGGCGGGCCTAAGAGGCACGCGACCCAAGGCCCACACGGCTAAAAAACGGTACCCTAGGGGTGTCACCCTAGGTGTTTCCTTTCTCTTATACTTTCTATATATAAGGAAGAGTTGCATTGCAAGAAACAAAATTTATTCTGCTTTCCCAAACTGGTGCAAACGAAATAAATTATTATGAATAATCTAGTGAGTGCTATGCGAGCATGGGAGGCAGACTTCACTGTCGCAGAGAGATAAGAATTAAAGACCGCTCAACTGGCGCAATTACTTCCCTTACGCCAGATCCGCCTTCAACCTGCTTTGTTGGAACACTGCCTTAGCTATTGTGATCCTCGTAACCATGTCTTTGCTTTTCCTGAGGGGGAGATCTGCCCTTTGCCGGAAGAGTTTTCTGCCCTGGGAGGGTGGGATGCTGAGGCCGTACCGGCTATACCGAAATTTCATTTGGGATGGCGCGGAATATATCTAGATTGTCTTGTCCTATCCAGGACGGAGTCTGAGGATATAGTCACTGGTGACGAAATCAACATTCTTGCTATTCATCGGAAATTTTGCATCTTGCGAAACAGTACTTCACTGCCAGCGTACTGCCGCAGAGCATTTGGATTGATCATGTTACATCTTTATGTCTTCGAAGATAGGATGAACAAGAAAACTTGCGTAGGACAAGCGAAGCTTGTGTCTATTGTGTCTCAGATGGAGACGGGACATAATCCTTCCTGGATTATTCTCGCTGAAACTATTAGGGGTTTAGATGCTAAGAAAACGAACCCTAATGTTGAATGGTCGGGATGCTCCCGTCTGTTGCAGGTAACAAAATCTATTCTCTTGATTTCGCTTTCCTTTGTTTTTTTATTTTTACCACGAATTCTCGTGTTATTGCCACGACTTACCTATATTTTGCCACGATTTCTGCCACAATTCTGTGTATCTGCCCCGATTTTGCTGTATTCTGCCACGATTTTGCTGTATTCTGCCACGATTCTGTTGTCTCTTTTTCGTTTTTTTTTCTTTTTTTTTCTTTTTCTTTTTTCTTTTTTTTTTTTTTTTTTTTTTTTTTTTTTTTTTTTTTTTTTCACGATTTCTTTTCCTTGTCGCAGGTGTGGCTTTGTGAGAGATTTTGGCTCTTTGCCCCGCCGCGTGAGCCAAACTCGTACCTCGCCCGTATGCTGACTATGAGTGCTAAGCGGTATGAAGACGAGCATCCAAATGACCTTGCTTATTGGCGAAACAAGATGACAGAAGAAGGAGGTCGCCCCTTTGCTGGTTTATGCCTTGGCTTCGCCTCAAATCTTTTACTATCCTTTCGGAGGATGATAAGACCAGGCGTTTGCAACTAATGGGCTTGGAACGGTCTATTCACATTTACCCTGACCGCGTTCTGCGTCAGATGGGCCGTAGACAAGTAATTCCCAAGTGTGAGGCTGTTCTGGGGCGAGCAAGAGAACTAAACTCCCCTATGTGTGATGATTGGCTCGAAAGATGGCGCCAAAGGCGTCTTTGGTACGTGTCTGCGCGCCCTCAGACTACCTGGGTATCCCCGTCCTACACTAAGTGGCTTAATGAGAAAACTGACTCAGGCAAGGATTTGTGGCGGAAGGATGAGCTTGTCGACATCAAATATTATGACAAAGGCAGAAGCAGTCGCGACTTCTTCGCTAACGATCTTTCGTCTGCATCTAGACCTGAAGCTAAAACCGAGAAAACTTCTAAGACCGACTCACAGTGTGTGGTGTGTGGAAACGGTTGGGTTCAAAAGCACATTCGGGCTCAGCCCTGGAAGGAAGACTAGGCCCTCGCTTGAGTGTAAAAGATAGGCTGGGCCCTCGGGAGGAAATGATGATCCCTCCTAAGAAGCGTGCTAGACAGGACGCGACTAACCCTCCTCCGCAGGAGCCTCGGTCACGTGACTCAAAAGGCAAAGGGAAAAGGAAGATGTAGGAGCCTTCGACTACAATCTATTATTTAATACTACTACTTATTATTTGTTGCTTGTTTTTTTTTGAAGGTTGTAATGGGCATCGCCCGATTTTAATAAGACTTACTATTTATTAAAATTCCCAGTTTCTGCATAAAATTTCATTTTATTAAAGGAAGGGTCGGTTGTACTCTAATAAAGAGCTGCCTACGTATCTGTTGTCAACAGAATCAAACCGAGCTCGTAGTTCCACAAAACAAATGCGCTACAACTATCAGTTTATAACGCACAAAAGGCAGCGAAGCAAAAGTGCCGCGGCTTAGACTCGCTCGCAAGCACTGCAATTCAAAATTTTATTTTACGACATTGAGAATGAGTTCTAAGGATAGTATTTTTTCAGTTGATCCAAATTGGTCGGATTTGCGAAGTCGTTTCCATCTAAATCTGTTAGTCTGATTGCGCCTCCCGATAATATTTTCTTTACCAGGTAAGGACCGGCCCAGTTCGGTTTGAATTTCCCCCTCGGGTCAATTGGTAGTAAAGCGCGGACAGATTTTAGGACCAAATCCCCATCCTTTATTCCTCGAGGCTTCACCTTCCTGTTAAATGCCCTTTCTATCCTTTTCTGATAGAGTTGAACATGGTGTAGCGCATGTAACCGTTGCTCGTCGAGCATGACCAGGGAATCATACCTAGCCTGCAGCCAGTCAGCTTTGGGAACCTGACTTTCTAACAGAATTCTCATAGAAGGTATCTCTAATTCGACAGGCTGAACTGCTTCCATCCCATATGTCAGATAGAACGGAGTTGCTCCAGTGGCTATGCGAATAGACGTCCTGTATCCCCATAGTGCGAACGATATCTTTTCTGGCCATTCGCGATAATTGTCGGTCATTTTTCTGAGAATCACAGTGATTGTCTTGTTAGCGGCTTCCACCGTGCCGTTTGTTTGAGGTCGATAAGGTGACGACTTGTGGTGTTTGATTTTATACTTTTCAAGTATTACAACAGTTTCAGCCTGGAAGTGAGTGCCATGGTCGCTAATGAACTCATGCGGCATCCCATATCTGCAAATGATTTCATTCTGAATGAACTTTGCTACCTGCTTCGCTTGTAGCACTTTATATGATTTCACTTCTACCCACTTCGTGAAGTAATCGATGGCGACTAGCATGAAACAATGCCCACTTGTTCCAGACGGGTTGACCTTTCCGATAATGTCGATTCCCCATGTTGAGAAAGGCCACGGTGATGTCAAAGTATATAACAGTGATGGCGGCACGTGTTGTTTATTCGCAAAGATTTGGAAATTATGGCAATGTCTGACATATTTGCGATAATCTGTCTCCATCGTGGTCCAATAATACCCTAATCTCATGATTTTACGAACTAGCATATGGGCATTCATGTGTGGGCCACACTCCCCGTCATGGACTTCTTTCATGACTCTTTTTGCAGTTGATGAGTCTATGCATCGCAGAAGGATATTTTGCGCGGTCTTCTTGTACAACTATCCATCATTGGTTCTAATGAACTGAGCGGCTAGCATTCGAATAGCGCGCTTTCCGCGGTTATCCATGTCGGGTGGATACTCTCCCGATTCTTTAAATTTCAGAATAGCTTGATACCAAGGTTCAGCCTTGGTTTCTTTTGTGTCTCCAATTACATTAACGTAAGCAGGTGATGATCTTCGTTCGACACATATTGGCATAGTATCCATATGATCAGGTATGTTGATCAGAGCAGCTAGCTTTGATAGTGCATCAAAGAACCGGTTTTCATCTCCGGGGAGGTGCACGTATTTGACATCGGCGAACAACTTTTCTAGTTCCTCTATTTTCGCTTGGTACGGAGCCAGGCTATCGCTTCGGGTTTTCCACGTCCCGACAACTTGATTGATCACTAGTGACGAGTCCCCATGTACTATAAGCTTTTTGATGCCTAACTCGAGAGCACTGTGCAGACCGAGTAGGCACGCTTCGTATTCGGCCGCGTTATTAGTAACATTAAAGTCCAACTTGATCGAAATGGGAACATGTTCACCTTCTGGTGAAATGAGTAGAACTCCTATCCCGTATCCCCTGCAGTTCGATGCTCCATCGAAATAGAGGTCCCATGTATCGTTGTCTATATGAACGATATCTTCGTCGGGTAATGACCACGTAACTATAACCTCAGTTTCTTCTATCGGGTTATCAGCCAGGAAGTCCGCAACCGCCCTTCCCGTTATCACTTTTAGCGGTACATATTTTAGATCAAATTCAGAAAGCATTAAAGTCCATCTCGACATTCTGCCGTTTAGAACTGGTTTTTCAAACAAGTATTTGATTGGGTCCATCTTCGAGTGGATGCAGACACTATGACTAAGCATGTAGTGTCGTAACTTCTTTGTCGCCCACACTAAAGCCAAGCATGTCTTCTCGAGCTGAGTATACTTGATTTCATACTCCAAGAACTTTTTAATAATGTAGTAAATTGCTCTTTCCTCTTTATCGACTACCTGTGCCTGCATCGCCCCCATTGCAGTATCTGTAACTGTAAGATACAACAAAAGCGGTGATCCAGCCGTTGGCGGGCTGAGCACGGGAGGGGAAGATAGTATTTCTTTGATTTTGTTGAACGCAGCTTGACAGTGATCATCCCATACGACGTGCTCCCCGACTTTCAACTTCTTAAAAATTGGCTCGCATATCATAGTTAACCTTGCCACGAAACGGCTTATGTACTGGATTCTTCTTAGGAAACCCCGAATTTCCTTCTCGGTTCTCGTGTGAGGCATTTTCATTATGGCCTTGATTTTTGATGGGTCCACCTCGATGCCACGGTGGCTAACGATGTGACCCAACAGTTTGCCGGATGTGACTCCGAATGCGCACTTTTGTGGATTCAACCTCATGTTATACTTGCGCAATCGTTCAAAGAATTTGCGTAGTGTACCAAGGTGGCCATCACGCTCTTTTGACTTGACAATCATGTCGTCGACATAAACCTCGACTTCCTTATGCATCATATCATGTAACAACGTTGTCGCAGTCCTTTGGTATGTAGCCCCTGCGTTTATCAACCCAAAAGGCATTACTGTGTAGTAGTAGCTTCCCCATTGCGTTCTGAACGCAGTCTTATGCATGTCTTCTTTCACCATCTTGATCTGATTATAACCGGCGTATCCATCCATAAAGGATAGTAACGCGTGATTTGTCGTGTTGTCAACCAAGATGTCGATGTGAGGTAATGGGAAATCGTCCTTCGGACTTGCCTTTGTTAAATCCCGGAAGTCGACACAAACCCGAACTTTACCATCTTTCTTTGGCACTGGTACGACGTTAGCCACCCAGTCTGAGTATTCTGACACCTTGATAAACCCAGCTTTGAGTTGCTTGTCGATTTCTTCCTTGACTTTCAAAGACCAATCTGTGTGCATTTTGCGTAGCTTCTGCTTGACTGGCTTATATCCCGGCTTGATTGGGATCCTGTGCTCCACAATTTCTCTGTCAATGCCTGGCATGTCTTTGTAGGACCACGCAAAAACATCTTTAAACTCATGCAACAAACCAATGAACCCTTGTCTCTCGGTGGGACTTAAAGTAGTTCCTATTTTAAGCTCCTGCGGTTCTAAAGTTGTACCTACATTGATAGTTTCGGTATCTTCGATGAACGAAGTTTTTTGTTCGTACTCCTCCAACCCTTTTATCAACTGTAGAGGTGGTTCTATTTCCTCTTCTTCTTCGACCAACTGTTCGTCCTTGACCTCAGTCTCAATGTCATTATTAAAACAATCATTTTCAAAGTTCGAATTGCAATGTAAGTGAGACAAGTCGTAAGCAAACTGGTTCATATTATTATTGATTTGAAATTGCGCGAAATGCGCTAACATTTGTGCCAACTAGTCAGAGCTCAGTGGTGAGAAAGGGGTATTCGGGACAGGCCTCAGAATACCACTGCTAGGAAAGGGTGCATAGGAAGGGAAAGCTAGGGGAGGGGTATTTTCAACACCTGACTCCTTAGACTCAATCTTAGGACCTCTCTCAGACTCAGACTCAGACTCAGACTTAGTATCGGAAGCGTCATCTGGCTTGAACATCTCTCCATCTCCCGTTGTCAACTTGAAAAGGAGTCCCTTGTTATCAGTCCACTTGATCGTTTTCCGTCATCCCGTGCCAGTCCTAAGAGGATCTACATCGGTGATAAGGGTAGATGGGTCGAACCGTTCGCTTCTCAGGATCATACTTACCAAGTCTTCGTTTGGTACTGGTGATTTCTTCTCCTCTCCGAAAAGAAGACTCATGGCTTTCTCGTCATTTATTGGAGCCGGTTTAGTCTTTACTGGCATCACAGTTAGAATGTCTTCAGGGATGTAGTAGCAATCTTGGAATACTTCGATGCCCGGGACCATAAGGTTTTTCCTTGGGTCAAAGATAGGTTCGGGGAAGTCCATGCAGGGAAGTTCTTCCCCAGCTCTCACGAAGTGACCGTTTAGGGTTAGGTGATATGGTCCCATTTTAATATCTCGATCTTCGATCGATCTTCCCCTTTTTTCCAGCAGATCTTTCCCAGTGGGCTCATATCCAAGCCCGAAAGTTACTCCTTTGGCTACTGGTGGTTTCAACATGAATGTACCCTCCTTTCTAGAATATACAGAGAAACCGAAGTACTTCCCAGTCTTGAGAATCACTTCGCAAACATGACTTCCCGTGTATAGATCCATATTCTCTGCTTCGAGGTTCAGCTCGATCATGTTGACGATCTCGAAACCACATACGTCATTGGCAGCTTCGACCCTTACTTCAGAAGTAATGTCCCCTCCTGCTACCGTAATTGGCGTAGCGTCAATGGTGACGGTTTTGCCATTGAGTGGGACTTTGATTTTTCGATGCAGCGTTGATGTTACGGCCCTCGTAGCATGGATCCAAGGCCTTCCCAACAATAAGTTGAAGGATGAGCATATGTCAATTACTTGGCAACTTATTTTCTTTTCCACTTGCCCGGTCTGTACTACCAGATCGACGAGTCCACTTACTCGACGCACAAAGTGCCATCGAATGCCCGAATCGTCGTGTAGTGGGAACGAAGTCACTCTTCTCCAGGCCCAGAATATGCGCTGTTTTCAAAGGGAGTACGTTGACAGCCGATCCCTCGTTAACCAAGGTCATAGGGATATGCTTGTTGAGACACACGGTAGCAACATAGAGGGCCAGGTTATGTCGGGGCCCGAATGGTGGTAGATCTTCGTCGTAAAACGTCACGGCGTTGGTAATCTGTGGCCGATTCTGGGCGATGTGAGTGACCATGTCAGCAGGAGTAGTATTTGACGACACGGACATGTTCCTCAAAGCTTGCAACAAAGCTTGACGATGTTCGAAAGAGCTCAGGATAAGTTGCCAGATAGACACGTCGGCCTTAGTCTTTTGGAGTTGCTTGATGAGAGAAGCCTCGGAGGTCAACCCTTCACCAAGAACTTCGACCACTGCCGGCTCTTTGAGAGGTGTCTTGCTCGGGATATCCTTAGCTTTCTCCACACGATACGGGCGCCCTGATCTAGTCAGATGGTTTGACTCTAGGGCATCTTGCCTCACCTTTAAAATTTCTTCTTGGGTGTGAGGAATTGTCGCACCTTTGACGAGGTAAACATCATCTTCGTCATCAGCCCAAACGCCATTAACTTCATTGCCGCTTCGGAGTATGTAAGGAGTACAATCGACAACAAAATCCCCGAATGTAATCTCATTTCTCGAGCTTGGTAGGAACTTGGAGCAATCCACGAATATTCTTCCGATGAAAACCCCTCTTAGATGACACGGGCGAATCAAATGAGAGTAATCAACATTATCTTCGGTAGAGACAAAGTTAGTGTGGTCCCCATAGGGGTTGGTGACATTATTGGGTTTTATGGCCGGGATTGGGAGCGTTCCGTTCTCAATTATGTCTTGAATTTCGTGCTTTAGTCTAAAGCACCTTTCAGTATCGTGTCCCTTCCCTTGATGAAAGGCACAGTAGGCATTCGGTTTGTACCATTTGCCTTGTTGTTCAGCAGGTGGATCCGGAGTTAGACCGATGGGTTTCAGCTTTCCCTGGGCCATGAGCCTTTGGAGAGCGTATGCGTAAGTGCACCCGATATCGGTGAATACCCTCGGAGCTTGGCGCGGAGGCCTCTTTGACTGTCCATCTAAGAGATTGACAGTTTCAACAAAGTGGGATGTAGCTGGTGCTTTTGCTTTAGACGACGAGGCCCCTTGGTATCCTTTTGGCTTCTCAACTTCTGCCATTCGGACGTCATCTTCTACCTTTATCCCGATTCTTATCAATTCTTTGAAAGAACCAAAATTCTGGTATTTCAGAGCATTACGGTAAACAGTTCGTAGATTCTTTACGAACTTATCTACCATTTCAACTTCATCAGGCTTCTTGGCTAGTTCCACGCTTTCAGCGCGCCATCTTGCAAGGAATTCAGTAAAGCCTTCTTTTTCTTTCTGTGTCATCACCTCCAATATGTTGGTTTGAATCTCGACATTGTCAGCATAGTGCTTACAGAACTCCACCGTAATATCTTTGAAAGTGGGGAAGTTCTTAAGGTCCAGATTGTAGAACCACGCCTTCGGGTGTTCATCCAGAGATTGGGCGAAAATTTCAGAGAGCATGTCAGCAGGTACTCCCTTCAGTGCTAAGTACCCCTTATAGGCCTTAACATGGTGGATGGATCTTCTCGTGCCCTTAAACTTTGGGATATCAGTGAGTACCATGTTTGTGGGCAACTTATCCTGAACTGGGGCATAGGCCCTAGCATTTTCGTAGTGGATGTTCTTCTCCTGGGAGAGCTTCAGACGGTCTTCAATGAATTTGAACCGTTTCTCCAGATCAGTCAGAGGTGGGGTGGATGAAGAGGAATCTTCACCCAACTTAGATTCGATCGCATCCATTCTAGTCATCATGAGGTTCACGGCCTCAGTGAGTTTGTTAACAGCATCATCCATTGCTTGACGTCGGGTTTTTGGCGGCCTTTCTACAAGAAAACCCCGAACCGAGTCAATATTTAAAAGTAAGAGCCCCTGCACACTTAAGGACACGACACCAACTTGACTCAAGCAAAGACTCGACTTAAGACTGACTAACCAAAAGGTTCGACTCATGGTTGAATTTAGACCTCGATTCATTTTAGACTCGACAAGACGACATGACTCAAGTTGTCATAGCTCGATTCTAAACTGGACTCGGTGTGACTAAACCCGTGATTGGACTAACATAGCCCATAGGTTTAAGTGAAACGCCCTAAATGGCTTAGCTTGGACGTTTCTGTGGACTATCCTAGACCAATTGGTCGACCCACATGACTCGAAGCCCAAGAGGTGAGCTTGGGTGACCCAACAAGGTCGTGTTCTAGACTCTCGGGGCAAAACACGCCTAGCCTAACACGGCCAGGACCCGGACACGACTCGACGCATTTCATGCTTGGTTAAGGTTCGAGAAATATTTTGGATTGAATTTGAAAAAAAAACGAATAACCGATTTGAAAATGAGATTTAAAATGGGCAGCATGCCGGCTATAAAAGCTTATTTTGGGCCGAAAAATCTAGTCTTACTTGGGCAGCATTCCGCATTTTTTAAAACCATGCTATTTTGAAAGTAAGTTGTTCAAAAGTTCGGTTTTGAAATCGATACGGAAAATTTTGAAAAGACTCGGGAAATTCATTTCGCACATTGTCATTCTCATGTTATAAGGATGTATGCTCCTAGACATCTCTAAGTCTTGGCAAGTCTTCTACAAGAAGGTCTATGCCCTCCATCCTTTTTGGGTCTTATAGAGCAAGGGCCTTTAGGTAGTGTACCTAGAAGAGCATCCCCACCATCAAGAACCACGACGAGGCGGAGCGGAAGCAAGAAATGTGCAAGTTCCTGGCATAGTGGGACGTCGCCCCCCACGCGTCACAAAGAAGCGCTGGGACGGCCCGGGAAAGTCCTTAAGGGTTTATGCATGAATCGTAGCACTACGAGTAATGTTTTACTTTCCAATACTTTCTTTTCAAGTTTCACCTCGGAGGAAAAGACCCTAGAAACAAAGTGTAACTAGTCCTCTTTTCCCCAACGGAGTCGCCAAACTGTGGACAAGGCCCTTGGGAACTGCGTCCGTGGGATCCACACTAGGCATAATCGACTCGAGGTTCTTTCGAATCGAATTAAGACAAATTAGAGTCGCCACCAAGTTTTATGGGAACTTGGAACCGTTCAAGTCAACTTTACACCTTTCGTCGAAAAGCATAAAGCCAAATGACTACGAGTGATTAAAGATAAAGACTTGTACCCTATATCACTCGATTTGAATGACTCTCGTAATCCAATGGTATTTAGACGGATCCACAAACCATAGATCTTGAGTAAGGGGTGAGGGTACGTGTTAGGAAGCCCGTAAGGACACCTAACCCCGCCCGTCAATAACGGCCTCTACTAAGTCAAGCATCGGATTTTAAACAAGGTCGTAGCTACTGCGATATATGATATGCAAACATCGTTTTAAAACCCTACATGTGAAGTTTTTATGTCGATTTAGATGCAACTAAACTAACTTTGTCAAAGTTGTAATTTAGCATGTGGGTTGATTGATCTAACAACATACAAAGCAAATAAGGCTTAAGGGGAATGGGGGAGCCGTTGGGATCTACCCTATTACAACCCAGGCATTTCATGCCGACACAACGAGAATTTAGAGATACAACTCGATCTAAATACAATTGCTATATACGACACCATACACGACACATGGCCATTCGGCCTAGGAAAACGTGCACAAAGGGGTGGCCCACGGTTTACATAACTCACGGCCTTGGGTCACTCCTCGTAATGCGTGCTTTCGCTTAATCTTATCGAATTAGACATTGGGTCACACACCAAAGTATGCATTAGCATAAATCGGGCCATGTTGATTTAAACAACATGCGATTTACTACGCTCTTACATGAATTGGAGCACAAATATCTAAACAAATAAGACTAAGGTTTTTATAAATCGATTGACTTGACCCAAAAGAAAACTAATTACAAGTGAATTACAAGAGACGACTCGATAAGCAAAAGGTAATTACAAAATACAAAACAACGACGAATAAACGATATAAAGATGAAGCAAGAATGACAAAAGGTAAGGCCAAGCACACGGCCCCAGGCACGGCCACCCTAGTTCCTAGGTTAGGTTCATTAGGTTAGATAGATTTGCAAAGCGATATAGGATATACATTAGAAATTGATGATAAAAGAGGTCAGAAGGCTTCGCCTAAAACCGAGTGTTCTACACGGCCTAAAAGGGTCGAATTAGGTCAAGTTCGCTAATTAAGTTAACTCGTCGAGTGTTAATAAGAAGGTGCTAATCACGTACTCTTATACTAGCGAGAAATTAGGTGAAAAGAGAGATGCATTCAATTAGGTTATAGAATTGTTGGTCGATTTTAATGCTTGTGTCGAAGCACCCTAACATGTCTAATTAGGTTATTTAATCGATCTAAATTCGTCTAAGCAAATCATATGTTAACAAACAGGGGTCGAACTAACATGCAACGGGTCCTAGGGTAGGTCGAATTGAACGAAACAAGCAAGGGGTCAAAAGCGAGGAACAAAGTTAGGATTCGTTTAATTAATGCCCTACCTTGAACACGAGGATATGTAAATGAGATGGGGGATACGACCGACCGACGTGGCGGATTTATTTCCCATCTCAAGTCAACGCGGGTGTTCATGGTGGTACTTTAACTCATACTCAGAGTAAACTAGTTTCACAGTTAACGATATCAAACGATACAAAACGATAAACAATGTAAAAGCGAACAATGAAAAACAAACATAAAAAGAACGAAATAAAAAGGAGAAGAGGAGGATTTGATACACTCTCAACCTACATGTATCGTTGACACCGTCTTGGGTCGTAATCGATCGTAGATTTTATCTCGAGAGGCCGTCGTCGACGAAGGAACAAAGCAACAACACGTTTTTTTGCAAATCTGGAGAGCAACTTTCAAACTGCAATTTCTCACTCGTTTCACGGTGAAAATTAGATTTAAAAGATGTTTTGAAAACTAGAAAGAGAGTAGAACAAAGATCTTAAAACAAACCACGCTCGTTCTGAGTTATTGGGCACGAAAAATGAGCACAAACAGAACTGGACAGACAGGAAAAGCCGCGAAAACAGAGTGTATGACACTCTGTTTTTCGAGGGGATTCGTGTACTCTCAAGGTCAATTTGGTTCGCGAATATTTGTCTAAGATGTAGATGGATATTATGTGGTTAATTAAGAACAAGAAACTCGAATTTTAATGGAGATTTGAAGGGGAAACGAATTGTATTTCGAGAGAGACACAAACCGTTTCAGTTTGGATGTCTCGGTTTTGTCGAGGGTTTTGAGAGGCAATTAGGGTTTGTTTCTGGAGATTAATGCTGGTGAGTGATGGTAGTATGTATGGAGAACTTAAAGGAATAAATGTATGGTGGAGAGGAGGTATTTATAGGGAGTTAAAGTAGGGTTTAAGAGAGCAACAAGCAGTCGGGCTCGGTTTGCATAGCTGCTGTCCATCAGCTATTTCGTGGGGTTTTTAGGGTTTGTATAGGGGGTGTTTCTTGGTGGTTAAGCTAGGGTAATTGTTGGGGCTGGTGTCCTCTACAGTTAGTGCAATAACATTTAAATCTCTAAAAGGATCAAAGGGTATACTTTTGTATTATTATCAGTTGGTCCACGTTTATCAATAACGGTTGGCTTGCTAGATAAGTTTGACGTTATTGTCATACTGATGGCGGTGATCACTTGGTCCCTAAAAGTCACACCTATAGGATACGTTTGAGAGATGTGACGGTATGAAAATACAGTCATGTTGATGCCTAATATGACTAAGCAGTTAGTCGGAGTTATTGACTAATAATTAGTCAAATGCGATGTTGAGATAATTATTTAATACGGATTAAATAATAATGGCTAAGACGAATTAAGCGGTTAATTCATAAATTGAATATAAACGATTATATTTAATTGATGTATATTGAATTAATTATACAATATTGTCTTTGTCGGACATGTATTAATATATCGACTGAGTCATGTTACTAGTTGATATTTTAATAACCGATAACCGATGACGATTTATAATAAAATCCCGTCATATACATTTAGCGAAAATCGAGTCGGACCACGAGTTAAAATAAGGAGAAAGTGGAAAGCCCACTCTCCCCTCTTGAAGCTCACTACCCAGTAACCAAAACAAACAAAAGGAGAGCTTTCTCCCCTTTTGACCTAATGCATTTTTCATTTGCAAGAAAATTAGGTTTTTGGAGGCATTTTCTCTGAAACCTCGATCTCTCATCGAAAAACCGCACAACAACTCTCTCATTATTGCAAGTCAATTAGAGAGTATTTCTAGCACAAGGGGCATAGTCTCAGACGGTCTTGGGGTGCAACGATTAGGAGGAAATCTACTTTGATTTCTGTTCTTAGGCCGCATTTCAAAGGACCCGAGGTTGACTCTTGTTCTTTATCGTTTCTCTATTGTTTTTCGTTTATGACCATAAATCGCATGTTAAATTTACGTTATAGTCCTAAAATTTAAGGGTTTTATACGGATATGACCACACAAGTGGTATCAAAGCGAGGCCACGTAAATTTTTCATTGTGATTTTAATTAAACGAATTGAATCGATATTTTTTTTTTGCATAAAATTCCGTGCGGCAGATTTTTTTTTTGTCTCGGCTGTTTTGTTTTTTTTGAGCAAACCGTGACATTTTTTGCATTGGTAATCGTGCCACACGGCTTTACGCTGATCAGACGATGTTTTATTTTCAATTTGTTCTTTGCATATTGTTATTTTAAACGATAATCATAGCAATATGTTGAAGTATTATCAATTGTAGTTTCAATTCTATACGGATTAGGTTAAATTGCAATTGGTTTTTAACAAATCGTTTTGTTTTGGTTTGTTGAGGCTCACGGTTTTGAGCTGCTGAATTTTTTTTTTGTTTTGCTGTACTGTTCACGGTTCTGCCGTGAAGAAAAAAAAAATTTTCGGTTTTATTTTTTTTCGGCCATGATTTATGCATAATACGGATTTTGTGCATTCGCTTGATAGTGAAACGGTTCACTCACGTACCATTTAGTTATTTTAAAGCGATTTAAAGTAACGGATTATCATGGATTAAAATTAAGTTGATTAAAGCGGTTTTGTCACATAATTTTAATCATTAAAGGTGGTTTGGATAAATTTAACATAATTACGGAATTATGTCACGAATAAATCTTATTTTAGTTGATGCATTTTTATTTATCGTTATTTTGAATGCCTTGAATGTTTTATTACGTATTTAATTTTTACAAAAGGTTGTAACTTAGTGTGGCCTTAGTAGAACGTGTTACCGTAATGATGGAACACGGTCTTGGTTGTATTTTAAGATCTTGTATCTCCGTTTTGGTTTTTCCTTGTAATTACAGTTTTTTATTTAGAATGTAAATAGGTTTATATTTTGTAATTTTAAATTGTAATTTTGAGAAGACCAAAGATGGAGATCGGATGCTCACTCCCGCTGCATGGACAAAGATGGAACATCAAGACAAGCTTCTCGGGTCCAACGGTGGATTCCAAAGTTGTATTATGTTCTTTTTACTAGGATAGGCCACACTAGGACTTTTATTTACGTTTTGCATTCTTTTACATTTTAATTGTAACGATAGTTTGCATCATTTTCCGCCTAAAACCAAACCACCTAATAATTGCATGAAAACTGACTCATATAGAGGTCACGCGTTAGTTTTCTATGATATACAGATATCACACGTTTTTATAAGCCATCACCTAAATTAAGTTGTTCACGCAATGCTAGTTTTTCGTTCACTTAAAATGAATTAAAACTAAGTTGATGGGATCTTCCTCGTATAACCAAAAAATTGAGAATAGTCTTTATAGGTCAAACTCCAATGAATCCCTTCTTCGTCGGTAGGCATAATATGACCCCTTCTACGTCGGGTAAGTTGGAACTGATTGACCTATTTTATCTCAACACTATGGTCACTCGTACGATCCTGTGATTATGGTGGACTATAGATAGGATTTACGGAAATCTATCGACCGAGAGTTCTAACGGTAGAACTAGCTAAACAGTTGGCTTATCAATTTACGGAAATTGAGTCTTGGGATCACTTGTATTATTCTTGAGGGAGATCAATTATGCAAGTGCAATGAGTCTACACGTTAAAATGAATTTTAAATAGACTTAAATCACCTCGATGAGTTGCTTATTTCGTTTTGTTTTTCCTTTCTTTTTCAGTGTAGAACACGATCATTTAAACTGCTGATAACATAATGGCTGGGCGTTTGAACGACCCAATGCCAAGTGCCACATTGATTTGTGAGTCCCGGCCGGATCTTCATGAATCGGATGAATCGGTCTACTCGATCAAGAATGATGGATCAAACTTCGCGGATCGGGTGGCGGCATTACGGAATCTTTCGCCGCCGCCGACGGGAAGCTCAAATATCCGACGAGCCCATCCCGTCAAACCCAGGCCCCACGGCCTGGAGCTAACGAGATCGCCAAGTATAACGATTTCGTCATGGAAGCGGGTGCGATTAAAAACGTACTCATTTTTGCAATGGAATCCAATTTGCAGAAACGCTTAATAGCCCAAGGTGCAAACAATATTTTCACCACGCTCACTAAGGAATTCTCGAAAGCACCGAGAATCGTAACCTATGAGCATACCACTCGCTTCTTTGATGCGAGACTCCAGAAGGGCCAACCGGTTAGCCCACACATTCTCAGCATGATTGAGAATGTCGAGAGACTGGAGGCGCTTGATTGTAAAATCAGCGAGAACATCGTGATTGACCGCATGCTTCATTCACTCCACGATGGTTTTGCGCTCTTTAGAGCGAATTACTATATGAATGATTTGAAGAAAAGTCCTCATGAACTACACTCCCTACTCGCATGCACCGAGAAGGATATGAAGTTTAGTGGGAGCTTGAAAGAGGATGTTCTCGTTGTGTCAAACAAGGGCAAGGGTAAGGGCAAAGCTCAGGCAGACCTAGCGGTAGGTAAACCGAAGTTTAAGAAGTCGGGATCAGGTAAGAGTGGGCCTGGTGAGTCGAGCAAATCATCAGGCGCGACAAAGAGCAAGACCGAAAACATGGAATGCCATCACTGCCACAAGACTGGGCATTGGAGGCGTACATGTCCTGTTTACCATGAGGACATAAAAGCAGGTCGCGTTAAACCTGTTGGTATGTCTTCTTCCTCTTCTACTTTTATTCATATGATTGAGATTAACCACGCAAGTTACGGAACTTGGGTACTAGATACTGGTTGTGGTTCTCATCTGTGTAATCATGTGCAGGGGCTCCGAAACATCGAACCCCTCGTAAAGGGTGAGGTGGACCTGCGTGTCGGGAATGGAGCACGAGTGGCTGCCGTCTCGAGGGGAACATACGTGATCCGCTTCCTAGCGGATTTGAGTTATTTTTATATAATCGCTATTATGTACCAGATCTTTCTAAAAACATTATTTCGGTTTCGCACTTGACAAACTTGGTTTTTCATTTGTAATAGAGAATAATACTTGCATTTTCTCATTACACGATATGATTTATGGCAAGGCAGTCTCCATGAATGGAATTTATGTTTTAGATCAGACCACCGAAATATTACACGTAATGAATAAGAAGTTAAAGGTTGGTGACAAAGATCAAACGTATCTATGGCACTGCCGTATGGGACACATTAATGAGAAACGCGTAAAAAACACTCATAAAGAATGGAGCTATCTCGGCCTTTGATTTTCAATCATTTGGCACGTGTGAATCATGTCTCATTGGTAAGATGACTCGAATTTCCTTCAAAGGTGTTGGAAATGCTGCCGACCTATTAGGACTCATACATACGGATGTGTGTAGACCTATGTCAATCACCGCACGAGAAGGCTATAGGTATTTCATCACTTTCACGGATGATTTAAGTAGATATGGCTATGTCTACTTAATGAAGCACAAAAGTGAATCCTTTGAGAAATTCAAGGAATACCAGGATCGGGTACAGAACCTACTGGGTAGAAAGATTAAAACACTACGCTCAGACCGTGGTGGCGAGTATCTTTCTCACGAGTTTGATCAACACCTCAAAGACTGTGGGATTGCCTTGCAATTAACTTTACCTGGAACACCTCAGTTGAATGGTGTGTCCGAACGGAGAAATCAAACACTACTAGATATGGTTCGATCCATGATAAGTCACACCGTGTTGCCTGACTCATTGTGGGGTTATGCTCTTCTGTCAGCTGCTCTAATACTTAACCGAAGTCCGTCTAAAGCTGTTGACAAGACTCCATATGAACTATGGAAGGGAACGGTCCCTAACTTGTCCTTTATACGGGTTTGGGGCTGCGAGGCTTATGTCAAGTGGAGACACGAGGATAAGCTCGGCCCGCGATCAGTCAAGACATACTTTATAGGTTATCCTAAAGGAACGCTTGGTCATTACTTTTATTCGCCAACCGAACAACGTGTATTTGTTGCGGCAAGTGCGACATTCTTAGAGAAGGAATTTCTCGAGAATGCAAAGAGTAATAGAACCTTCGAACTGTCGGAGATTCCAGAACCAAATACCGAGCAACCATTGGAGGAACCAATTCCTTCAATCCCGGCTGCGGTTAATATTCCTGAGGAACCTAGGAGGTCGGGAAGAGTCTCTATTCCTCCGGACAGATACATTGGTATGGTCGAGGAACATGACATAGATGACATTCTACTCTTAACTAGTAGTGAACCCGCAACCTATAAAGGTGCCATGTCTAGTTCTGACTCAAAGCTATGGCTTGAGGCCATGCAATCCGAGATGGACTCCATGTATGAGAACAACGTATGGGATCTTGTTGACTTACCTGCTAAGGTTCGTCCCCTTCAATGCAAATGGCTTTACAAGATAAAGCATTCTGTGGAAGGTCAACATAATATCTATAAAGCACGACTAGTTGCTAAAGGTTTCACCCAAGTGCCAGGTTTGCACTACGATGAAATTTTTGCACCCGTAGTCATGCTGCGTTCCATTCGGATTATCTTAGCGATTGCCGCTTTTCATGACTATGAAATTTGGCAGATGGATGTGAAAACTGCCTTCTTAAACGGTTTTTTGGAGGAAGAGTTGTATATGGTACAACCCGAAGGTTTCATCGATCCTGAACATCCTAAGAAAGTGTGCAAGCTTAAGCGTTCCATATATGGACTTAAGCAAGCTTCTCAGAGTTGGAATCATCGTTTCGACCAAGTGATAAAAGAAAATGGATTTACTCGATCGGTCGAGGAACCATGTCTATATATCAAGTCGAGTGGGAGCAAGATTGTCTTCCTAATATTGTATGTTGATGACATACTCCTGATTGGGAATGACATACCTCTCTTAACTTCGGTAAAAGTATGGTTGAAGAACCATTTCCAGATGAAAGATCTGGGTGAGGCACAAAGAATTTTGGGCATCCGTATCTATCGAGATAGATCACGTCGGATGTTATCTCTCAGTCAGGAGTCTTATATAGACAAGATACTAGAGAGATTCAGCATGACTAACTCCAAAAAGAGGTTCCTTCCTATGGCTCCAGGGGTGCATTTGAGCAAGTCTCAGGCACCAGAGACACCGGAAGAGAAAGAGCGCATGACACGGATTCCTTATGCCTCGGCTATAGGATCAATCATGTATGCCATGATATGCATACGTCCGGACGTGGCATATGCATTGAGTATGACAAGTCGATTCCAACAGCATCCAGGTGAATCACATTGGATGGCTGTCAAGAACATTCTTAAGTACCTACGGAGGACTAAAGATTGGGCATTGACTTATGGAGGCGATCAAAAGCTATGCGCAACCGGTTACGCAGATTCTAGCTTCCAAACGGATCGAGATGACTCGAAATCTCAGTCTGGATTCATTTTTACTCTTAATGGCGCTGCAGTTAGCTGGAAGAGTTCCAAACAAAGTGTTACAAAGCAGATTCTACGATCGAGTCCGAGTACTATGCCGCGTCCGAAGTCGCAAAGGAAGCGATATGGATGCGTCAATTCTTACAAGGACTATCTGTAGTACCTAGTTCGAATGACCCGATCACCATCTATTGCGACAATAGAGGTGCCATCTTCCAAGCTAAGGAGCCTAAGTCTAGAAACAAGTCTAGACATGTACAACGGAAAGCTCATCTAATCTGAGATTACGTGGAGCAAAAGGAGGTAGTGATAGAAAAGATTGCTACAGATGATAACATAGCAGATCCTCTCACAAAACCATTATGACAAGATAAGCATGAAGGGCATGTTAATTCCATGGGAATTAAACGTGTTCCTGAGTTGTAGTACTCTTTTATGGATTAGATTCATTCTCTTTTGTACTCCATACGACATCATCGTTTTGATATTTATATTTTATTTTTCATGTGGATTTGTACGACAATTTTGAACACCACAAAGTGAACTGAACAAACATTATATTTTTGGTCCTTAATTGCCCACTGAGCTGATAACTCTGGCAATTTTTTTGTGACGTTGGTTGATGGTGGGTTCAACGAGCCATAAGTCAAAAGGTTGACTGACCAATCACAGAGGCGAGTTATACGGATATCTCGTAGGACACAATTGTGACATCGACATGGAGTCCTAAATGTTTTATAACATTCGGTGCCAGGTCGTGGATAGGACCTCCATGGTGATCCTAAGAGTCGATTCTTTTGACTATCGACTGTCTCTTGAGACTAAGGCAGATTTTGGGTGACTTTGGTTTCTTTCTCACGGTCATCCGTAACAGGGGGCCAAGTAGATTTTTTCTGGGTCATTTCATGCTGTGCTTAGGTCGGCAGGAGTCGAGTTGAAGGAAATATTCAGCCTTTATCAGGTACTCGATATTTCTCAGGGCCACTCGAGGAGTCAGAATCGAAATGCATTGCCATGCTCGAATACGAATTCGTTTTATCAGTTGAGTTACTCTCTAGTCGGGGAAACCACTCTTGATACAGATCGATTGTAAAATACGACCTTTGCGGATCCGGATCTGCAAATTGTTTTACATTGAGTGGGAGAAATTTTAAATGAATATGAGAATCGGTTATCGCACATACACTTGTACGGACAAGTGGGAGTTTGTTGGAGCCGTGTCCTCCAGTTAGTGCGGATAACGTTATTGCACATACACTTGTACGAACAAGTGGGAGCTTTTTAGGGCTGGTGTCCTCTACAGTTAGTGCAATAACATTTAAATCTCTAAAAGGATCAAAGGGTATACTTTTGTATTATTATCAGTTGGTCCACGTTTATCAATAACGGTTGGCTTGCTAGATAAGTTTGACGTTATTGTCATACTGATGGCGGTGATCAACTGGTCCCTAAAAGTCACACCTATAGGATACGTTTGAGAGATGTGACGGTATGAAAATACAGTCATGTTGATGCCTAATATGACTAAGCAGTTAGTCGGAGTTATTGACTAATAATTAGTCAAATGCGATATTGAGATAATTATTTAATACGGATTAAATAATAATGGCTAAGACGAATTAAGCGGTTAATTCGTAAATTGAATATAAACGATTATATTTAATTGATGTATATTGAATTAATTATACAATATTGTCTTTGTCGGACATGTATTAATATATCGACTGAGTCATGTTACTAGTTGATATTTTAATAACCGATAACCGATGACGATTTATAATAAAATCCCGTCATATACATTTAGCGAAAATCGAGTCGGACCACGAGTTAAAATAAGGAGAAAGTGGAAAGCCCACTCTCCCCTCTTGAAGCTTACGGCCGAACCAAAACAAACAAAAGGAGAGCTTTCTCTCCTTTTGACCTAATGCATTTTTCATTTGCAAGAAAATTAGGTTTTTGGAGGCATTTTCTCTGAAACCTAGATCTCTCATCGAAAAACCTCACAACAACTCTCTCAATATTGCAAGTCAATTAGAGAGTATTTCTAGCATAAGGGGCATAGTCTCAGACGGTCTTGGGTGCAACGATTAGGAGGAAATCTACTTTGATTTCTGTTCTTAGGCCGCATTTCAAAGGACCCGAGGTTGATTCTTGTTCTTTATCGTTTCTCTATTGTTTTTCGTTTATGACCATAAATTGCATGTTAAATTTACGTTATAGTCCTAAAATTTAAGGGTTTTATACGGATATGACCACACAGTAAAATGGGTAGGATACTAGGGTATGGTTTAGGGTTAATGGGCACGGGTTTAAGTGGTATTTGGAGCGGGTTTGGGGCTTGGTGAAGCTGAACACGGGTAAGGGAAAGGGTTGGTTGTGCGGGCTTTTTGGGATGGGTTATTAGCTGGATTGGAGGGAGTTTGGACATGGGCTTGCATGGGGTTAGGGCCTGGTTATGAGGATGAGTGATGGGTTGGGTTATGGGTCAAGAGTTGGTTCGAGTTTGCTTCAAAAATCGTGCCCAAATCAAGTTGAAAACGAGCTCAAAATCGCGTATAAAACCATCGTAAAAAATCGAGTTCTTCAAATACGGTTTATAAACGATATAAATCGATTTTTCAAATCAAATAACTAAAGAATGATTTTTCAAATCAAAAATATATTTTATTTTCAATAAAATAAATTTAAGAAAATAAATTCAAATTAAAACAATAAAATGAATTCACTTTAAAAAGAACATTTAATTTAAATATCATTTAAATTAATAAAAATATTAAATCGACAACGCTCATTCTACATCGTAAAACGAGCCCAAATAGTGACAATGACAACTAAAGAATACATGTGTCCTATCATCATCGGGTGTTTGTCGGGTTCTCTATAAATTCCAATATCGACGGATACGGGTATCTACAACTACTATAACAAGTCATCATTCTTGCATCTTCTACATTCGAATAAATCCTTTTGATTCTTGGTATTATTGGAAAATACCACAACACCTTAGGTGGGATCCCTTCCTTAGTCATATAACACCATATAAAGCATCGCGGATAATTTAATAATTTCTCATAATCTTTGTGGTACAATATGCAGTCATTGGGATAAGCATGTATTTTCTCATACTCCATACCCGATTCTTTTATCATCTTTTTAGCCTGATATGTCCGACAGGGAAGAACGTTACCGTCAGGAAGCATGTCACATAACTAAGCTAGAAGATCGGTAAACTCTTATCACTCCACCTATATGACCCCTTCAATTTATATAACTTCACCATAGCGGACAAATTTCTATGCTTCATACAAACATTAAATAAAGGAATTTCAGATTGACTTAACATCTCAAATAAGTCATCAGCATTTATATCCCCATCACCGTAGCTTCAAAAACATAGGATCCATTATCTACAAGAAACATAATATCCAAGTAATCTCCATTATCTAAACCAACTTCAGATGAATAATGATTTTTTACTTCTTTTGCATTAGATTCCCCATCGCCTATATCTATACTAACTTCTACATCAGAATCATCCTTTGATTCTCCATGAAACATCCAACGACAATAATCTTGACTGAAACTATTCTTTTCTAAGTGTATCTTCATGTCTAGGAGAGAGAAAAACCTAATATTACCACATTTATTACAAGGGCACGGGATTGGTGAGGAGCCTTTACAATTTTGACGAACAAAATTTAAAATTCAACTATTCCATCATCATAAACTGGATCACCTTTTTTACCATCAATCATCCAAGTTCGAGCCATATATAAACTAATTCAAATGAAAACTAGACTATGAAAATGGGATCACCTTTTATAAGCTATGAGGAATACCGATGACGACGGCGATGGCAGCGGCAACGACGACGACAAGAATAATGAGAACCTGATGCTTTTGTTATGATACACTTTATGTGTAAATGTACAGTGGTGATTCTAATGAAACACCCTATTTAATTAAATAAATCTAAAACGGTTGTTAAAAACCGTTGTTAATTGTACTTATTCAATAACGGTCCAGGATAAACCATTGACATTTTTTTTTCGATAATATGTAAGTATATTAAAAAAAAAAGATAAACTGTCAAAGTACATGGCATTTGGGCCAACGATCCTATGGTAAAAAACCATGGACCAAGCCAAATAAAACAACTTAAGACAACAATCAGAAAAGGGAAAGCTAAAACAACAATTTCAGATCCCCTTTTTCACTTCCTCCATTTATATCGACAAAATCTCCTTCTTCATCTTCTACTCTTCATCTCCCATTAACCACCTTAGAGTAGAGTAATATGTCCCTGGCTTCGATTGGATGCTTGATGTAGTCCCGGAAACGGTATCTCAGATCCATTAAAATGGCTTGAATGATCTTCTCCGGTCTATTGAGAGTGGCTTCATGTTTGCATAGATTCCGTTGTTGCCAGACGGAATACAAACAAGCGTTGTAAATTGCATTGATCATATTGTTCCGATTTTGTGATCCTGTCATTTGAAGCCTTCATTGAACCGAGTTACTATGAGGAAGAGCGAGGCCAAGTATCTCCCCCAAAAGGTTAAGGATTCGTCTACTGTAAGAACATTGGAAAAAGAGGTGATCTATGGATTCCACTTCATGCCGACAAATATGACAGGTAGCATCTTCAATTATCCCCAATTTGTGCATTTTTTCATTTGTGTTCATATTGTTGTGGTGGTAGATCCAGGCTAGAAATCTATATTTAGGCACTGTTAACTGGTTCCAAATTAAGGACGGCCAGTCTTGAATTTCTCCTTTGTGACGGATGTGTTCGTACCCCTTAGATATAGAATATTCTTTCCCCTTGACATTTTTCCACATATCCTGTTGGTAAGAATCATAAAAGAGTGTCTTGGTTTGACAGATTTTCCTCCAAGCCCAACTGGAATTGGTATTTGGAGAGTAATCTAACCAATTCACCCCCCTGAGGTATGTGTGATTTACCCATTTTACCCAAAGTGAGTCCGCTTTGGAGGCAACCCACCATACCAACTTAACCACAACTGCCTTGTTCCATATAGTATCATCTTTTAAACCTAACCCCCCTTCTGCTTTTGGTCTGCAAGTCTTTTCCTATGAGACCAGGGGGGATCTTATGTAATCCACTCCCCCATCCATAGAAAATTGCGACAGATACTCTCTATTCTTTTGATCACCTCAGTAGGTAAGATAAACATGCTCCCCCAGTAATTATGCAAGGTCTTCAACACAGCTTGAACCAAGACAAACCTCCCTGCATAAGAAAGTTTTTTGCCCCAAGGTGTCTAATTCTCTGCACCACTTTGTCAATGAGGGGTTTACAGTCAAGAGCAGATAACCTGGTGGTTTTTATAGGCACTCCTAGGTATTTAAAAGGTAGCTTGCCTTCTACCATCTCTGATATCTGCAAAATATCTTTTTTCAAATCCTCTCTTTCCCCATTAAAATAGGCATTGGACTTACCTTTGCTCATATTAAGCCCTGAAGCCTTAGAAAAAGTGGCAAAAGTCCTTAGTAGTATCATGATTGATGGGGTATCTCCTTTACTAAAAAGTAAAAGATCATCTGCAAACATGAGGTGGGTCAGCTTCATAGGCTTACACAAAGGATGAAACTTGAAATCCATGGTCTCAGTTGAGTGCTTTAGTAATCTGGAAAGGTATTCCATGCATATAGTAAAGAGTAGAGGTGAGAGAGGGTCCCCTTGCCTCAATTCTCTTTGCCCTTTGAAAAACCCAAACACATTTCCATTTAGATTGAGAGAGTAAGTAGTAGTTGTAACACACTTCATGAGCCACCCTCTAAACTGATCAGGTATATTTAAAGCCTTAAACATTTGCTCTAAGAAATCCCATTCAATAGTATCGTATGCTTTTTGGAGGTCCATTTTAAATAAGCACCTAGGGGATGCAGCCTTCCTTTCTAAAAGTCTTATAATATCCTGGCAGATCAGAATGTTCTCCATTATACTCCTTCCTTGAATAAAACCACCCTGATTAAGAGAGATCAATTCAGGGAAGATAACTGCCAACCTATTGCACAAGATCTTAGAGATGCACTTATAAATTACATTGCAACAGGCTATAGGTCTATATTAAAGCACAGTAGTGGGTCTACTAACTTTTGGGATTAAAGTGACCATAGTAGCATTTATCTGTTTCAGAATATGCCCTGTGGCAAAAAAATCCAGTACTGCATTTGTGACCTCCTCTCCAATTATATCCCAGCTATCCTTATAAAATTTGCTAGAGTAGCCATCTGGGCCAGGTGCCTTGTCATCTGGTATGTGGAAGATTACCTGCTTTACTTCCTCCTTTGTGACTGGAGCAAGTAAAATAGAGTGATGATGATCTGTACAAGTGCTACCTTGGTGAACAATTGCATTGTTAACTTTGCTAGTCTTAGTCTTAGACCCCGGGAGTAGTTGGTAGTATTTAAGAAAAGCTTTTTAAATACCATCTTCATCACTGTGTAACTGGTCCTTGTGATTTCTGATCTGGAAAATGAAATTTTTTGTTCTTCTAGCTTTCATTACACCATGAAAATAGGAAGAGTTTGAGTCCCCCTCTTTAATCCAGTGTGCCTTATATTTTTGTTTTAAGAATTCCATTTTTGCCTTCTGAAGAGCAAGGAATTGATGATGAGCTTCATAGTCTTGTTGAATTAGCTCCTCATCCCCAGGCCTTGTCACCTATAGTTGCTGAAGTTGTGTCAATCTGATGTGAACCATGTCAGCCTTGTTTTCAACATCAGAATAATGGCTCCTATTAATTTTTTTGAACTCAGGCTTTAGAAGTTTCAGTTTCCTGACCACTTGATACATTTTTGTTCCTGATATCCTTTGATCCCAGACTACTGTTACACATTCTAGATATCCAGAGGCAAAGCTCCACATGTTAAAATATTTGAATGGCTTCTTTTGTCTCCCACCACTGTTCCTTTTACTAATAATGAAAGGGCAATGATCAAATTGTCCCTCAGGTAAGAAGTTTGCCATGGAATCAGGGAAATCAGTTGCCCAATCATTATTCACAAAAAATCTGTCCAATCTACTGTAGACCTTAGTTGCAAGAGGTTGTTTATTGTTCCATGTGTAAAAAGCCCCTGAGGCTTAAATGTCCATCACCTCACATTGTTGTAAGCATTCAGAGAAAGGTTCAGATTCAGATTCAGCCTCAGTTACCCTACCTCCCAACCTTTCATTAGCAAGTAGCACACAATTAAAATCTCCACCGAGTGCCCATGGCCCTTGAATTTGTCTGGCTATAGATTTCAGATTTAACCAAAGATCCTCCCTTTCCCCAACACCATTGAAAGCATACACGACTGTGTAGAAGAAATGTTGGTGGGTAAAGTTGTTAGTCACATGCATATGAATGAACTGGGCATCATACTGTAGGAATTGAATAGTAAAAAGATGTGGTTTCCACACAATCCAGACCCTTCCTCCAGGATAATATGCATTATTGGTAGATACACTCCATTCATGAAAAATCTTATTAATAGCCTTATTCATATTTACTGACTTGACTTTTGTTTCTAACAGGCCAAATAAACCTACATTATTAGCATGAAGAAAATTATTCACAGTTCTTTGTTTCTCTTCCTTATTCATCCCTCTAACATTCCAAAAACCAAAATTAATCATGGAGAAAGATATAGAGGGTCAATACCATTTGTGCCTATGCCCTTCTTAAAAGTGTTGACACCTGTTAGTGTCTCCCTAGCAGTTTGGGACTCTGGATTTAACCCTATTCCCTATTTAGTAGCTCTCACTTGTCTGACAGGAGACAGTGAGCCAACTCTAGTTCCTTCAATTTTAGTTACTGGGGTGGCTTCAATTTCTGTTTCATCTTTTCTGGGGGTTTTGTCTTTTTGCAGGCTGCAAATAGGAGCTGTAGTAATGATGGGAGCAGCAGGTTGCTTTGGAACAGGTCTCCATACTTTCTGAGGTATTACTGGTTTCACCCTCTGTTTATTTGTTCTACAGTTAGCCAATTCATGCCCAATATGTTTACACTTAGAACAAATTTTGGGTTTCCACTCATATTCAATGTTGATAGTCACCAAGGCTTGGTTTTCATCTAAGAATTTAATCTTATCCGGAAAAGATTGACCCAATTGCAACTCAACCATAACCCTAGCAAAACCTAGTCTTGTTTTCAACTCAGTTGGGGTGTCACATTTAACATACTTACCAATCAGTCCTGCTAGTTTAGGTAAGCTGTTCCCCCAGAATTTTAGGGGAAGCTTATGCATTCTGATCTATGCAGGCACATACTTTACCTCATCCTTTGTGAGTTCCACATCAGGTTGCCATTGTTTGAGTATCAAGGGTTTGTTATCAAACAAAAAGTGTCCACTGTTAAGCACAGCCTGCTTTATTTCCTCAGTACGAAATCGAGCAAGGAAAACCCCATTAGGTAGGAATGATATTTTGTCAATAACATATTTGTTCTAAATTCTTTTCAGGAAGCCTTCAAGGATCTGCCATGGAGGGTTTTCTCCAACAATGAGGCCCACCACAGCCTGTTGCCAGTAATCCAACTCAGATTGGACATCCTCTTTTGTCAATTGTAGCAGCTCAGGTTCCTCCTCTATGATTTGGATAATTTTTCTACCATGTATTTGATACCAGGCCTATCTTGATCCTTCTCTGCCTCTGTATCTTCTTCTTCCACATCCTCTACCACAACATCATCCAAGACATACGGGGCCACACCAGTTACCTCTTGTACACTTTTAAATTTTTGGCCTTCTTCAACATCTGGTTTCCCCAATATCTTTGCCTTTTCTGATTGTATTGTAGACGATGAGGACGATTTTGGATTAGTATTATTATGTTTGTAAATTGTAGCAGTATATATTTCTTAGTCATGATTCCTTTGAAAAAAATTGAAACCTTACACGATCTTGCAGTTTCTCTCTCTATCTCCAAGGTTCATTTTCTCTACCATTGACATTTATATTTAATATTTATTTTTTGGCAAAACAATCAATCTTTTAATATTGTTTATAATAATAATATCTGATTAGTTATTTTAAAATGTTTATAAATCTATATAAAAGTATAATGGAGGAACCACGGGTTCTAATAAGCTAGTTCTGTCATAATTTGTTAAATGTTTCCATTAAATTTATTTGTTTTTAATGCAATGCAAAGCAAATCTTTATTATTATTTCATAATTAATTACTGTGTTAATTATTTAATTTAAATATTAAGCGTTTGCATATGTATAATAAGAACTACTCCGTATTTAAAAGTGTATATCGCACGCACTAATTAAGACAAACAATAAAAAAGCATGCATTTTTATTATTGAAACATTAAAAACATAACATAAAACAAGGAAAAAAATAAGCAATAAATATTACAAAATGAAAGAAAATAAAAAACCAATATAAAAAAAAATGCCCAACAACAAACGGCATGCATGGAAATTACGTAAAATCCTTAACAGGAATTTCACTCGGGGGTGGGTAATCACGATAAACCTGATCATAAATAAACTTTACTATATCAACATCACAACGGTGATCAAAATGAGGCAGTTCTTTGTCCTCCCAGGATTTCGGTATAGTAGTAAATTTGTGCGGGTACTCCTTTCTCAGCAATGAGAGTTCTCAGCATATGAGAGTCCTCAGCAACATCAATCCATAAGTATGGCACACCGTAAACATACCGATCAGGATCATCGTTATAGTACTCATGTTTCCCCGATTGATGATCACGTGATGCATACCTTGCAGCAAGTTTTGCTTGGTGCAAATCGTGTTGCCCACACCCTCGAAACTCGATCAGGGCATACCCATGAAAACCACCATCTTTTGTCCACGCCGGGTGGACTTTTTTGACATTTGTATAGCCTTTATTACGGAGCGTGTCCCTCAACTAAGTAAGACTCTTAGAAAACGGTTTACCCAAGTCATCATATTTGACGAGAAGATTCTGTATAATGCAAGTAATTTAATTGATATAAGGGGTAACCGAGAATTGAGTAGTAGACGACGACATAATTAAATCTTGAGTGAAGTATGTTTTATGCTATTTGTTATAAATATAGAATAATAGATAGATGTTTTAATTAAATAGTCCATATATGTTAGGTTATTTATAGTATAAGGATATACTCTATAATTAATTAAGAGCAATTTCATCCATATAAGTTACATTCAAACAACAAATAAATGCAACGTTGAATACACTGCATGGCGTGGACTAACTATGCGGTGTTAAAAACGTAAACCGTTCAAACGACCAATAAGTGAAACGTTGATTCAAACCAAAACCCATAATGAATAGTCCATAGGTATGCATTCAGTTGTCAAATCATACATAACTAAAAAAATAAGACAACGGTTTCTAAAAAACCGTTATCCTTTGCTAAAACTTTCGTAACGGTTTCATTAAAATCATTGTCAAATATTTTAATTATAAATTTTAATTCAAATTATGATAATAAACGGTCCATTTCAGAGCATGAATTTGTCAAATCATGAATAATGAAAAGTCAATACATAGGAAATAATGAATAATAATGATAAAGGTTGCTAAAAAACCGTTTTTTAATGTGATAATTGACCACGGTGTTCACTAAACCGTTGTTATTTATCTATTATAAGACATCGGTTTCAAAACCCGTTGTCATTGTATCTTGATCACAACGATCCTTAATAAGCGTGCATTGGTCAAATCATGAATTGAACGGTCCAATATTCAAAATCTGTTGAGAGGAAGAGCAATCTTGATTACCTGTGAAGTTCAATAAATTAATCAAATCAGGCAAGAAAAAGTTCAACAAACTTATCATTTATTTCGTTAGAAATAACCAAAATACATTAATATTACATTCATCAGATATCAAAAGATTTAAAATAATTCGCAACAATCCTGGTTAAAAGTAAAAAGTTCTTCTCACACTCCCACCAACCACGCCACTCTGGTATACCGGCAACATCCGGGTCATTAGCCTTTTGCAATAATAGATTCAATGTATGCAAGAACCTGTTTTGCATGTGGAGATAAGGTAGGAAGAGTATAACTCAACATATCTCTCGCGGCAGTCAAGTTACAAGTATCAGGCCGACGAGGGTATAAAGACGGTGATGAGGATGATGACGCTTGGTAGACAAGCCGGAATGCATCAAGCGTCTTACTCCAATAATTCCGGCTATGTCCAATTGATGCTTTGATTAATGGGTGTTGATCCGCGGGAAGCCCGGCTAGCACCTCCTCCTCATATGCAATCGTTTGTTTAATCCACTCTTCGTTGTTGATTAAAGTTGGGTTAAATGCCTTCGTGTTTTTCGAAATTTGAGTGATGAGGATAATGTTTTTTGAAAGTTGGTTTATGTATCAACTAGATCATGGACGTACTATTTATATTCGTATTCAATATTCCTATTAATTTTTTTGTATTTAATTTTCAGTTTAATTAATTAGTGTGAGAAAGAAAACTGATATTCATTAATTAGAGAAAGAAAAATACATAACAATAACAAGAAAAGACGATTTAAATAATTCAACACTACACGGGTCTATATATATAAATATATATTAATAATAATAATTAATTAATCATAATAATAATAATCGTGTAATTCCCCCGCGATTGAGTTAAATATTTGAAGTTCAACATGAGGATTATTAGGAGGCACTTGTTCTGCCTCCCATGAACGGGGTACGATGTTAATATCGTACCAGTATGTTCTTAAAAGATTAATGTCACGATCGGTTATAATCCATAGATATTGTGCTTGTAACCCATCATCCGTATAATAATTGTGTTTTCCAGCGTCATGAACCTCGTATCTTGCCTGAAGTTTTCGTGCTTGACGAAAAGAGTCCAGCTTCTTCCCAAAACCTTCAAACTCGATCATTGCGTAACCAAGAAAACCACGATCTTTAGCCCAAGCTGGGTAGACCTTTTTAACGTTCTTATAACCACCTTGACAAAGCATATATCTCATCCACGTTAAATTTTTCGAAGAACCCTTAACATCGTCTTCAACTTTGATTGGAAGGTGGTGTATAATACACGTAATAGGATGGACATAGCGGGTGTTTGTTTCTGATTTAGCGGTTGTGGAAGACGATGACATGATGATCGAGGTATAAAATTTTTAATTAAATTATATGTGATAATTAACTACTCGATGAATTGGTGCTTGTGGTTAATTAAACTATGAACTGGTACATATTTATAGGAAAATATGTGTGCATATGAATGGATAGTAATTAATAATGGTCAAACAAATTAAAACAACAATAATAATACATAGGAATTTAACATAATTTAATTATATAAATGACAACAGTTTTACAAAAACCGTGATCAATGTATCCAATAACTACGGTTGTTCCTTACTCATTAATTTTGAACCATTGAAACTATTCATATATTTAATTACACCGTTTCCAATACATGCATGACCTCTAAAGCCCTATATATTAGAACTCTATAATTAAACTTTTAATATTCACAACAAAATCTAAAGTCTTTTTTTTTTAATACTCCTATGTCAAATTATATAGTCAAAAGAGTATTCATTAATTATGCCGTCTTATAATTCATCGTCCGATGAAGGATCGTACGAATCTGATGTCGAATCAATCCACGGATGTGCATCTGATGTCGAATCTTTTAATTTATCTGATTTTGAATGCCTAACTAGAATTTTGTATGTCAAACCTTTGATATACATCATTGAAAATCTCCCATGCACAGAAGACGAGAATGGGAAGAAAATACTGTCCTATGACCTTGACTGGTTAATAAGGGTGATTCGGGCTGCCAGATTGGATTTGGTTCAAGCTATCCACCTGGCTCTTTCGCATGATGGGTCTTTCAAGGGTCAGGCACTCATCGAGTTTGGTGGGGGTGAGGAGCGGGAATCCTTCGTCAAGCTCGCAAACTAGAGCGAGCTTTTTATAACAATGATTCTTCAAGTTTTTGGTTTGATACCAATGACGAAGATGACTATGGACGACTGGCATATTTGTACGTACACGGTCGTAGTTTCGGGTTAAGGAGAGTGCCGTTGGAATGGGAAAATGACTCAGTGGATTGGGTTCAAGGTGAAAGAGATGTTTTTAGTTATATTGTCGACGGATTTCGCAATCTGTTCCCTGATTATTAGTTAGCTTATTTTTTTCTATTTGTTTGATATAATTTTTAAGATCAAATTACCTCGTATGGTTTTATTTCAATTTTGTCTTGCTTCATTCCTTTGTTTAATTTTTGAACACGCAAATGAATAATTAACAATTAAAATACATAAATAATTAAGCTTAAATTCATTAGGAAAACAACAACAACAAATTATATTATACGATCAACTTAATTTCATTGCTAGAAATTAAAATAAAAACATAATTATTAATTATTAGAATCTGATGACAAAGGATAATCTTCATGAAGTTCGGTCCACATCAAGTCGTAGAGCGGCCCTTCATTGTCTGCGGCCACCACAGGTGGAATTGCCTCTCTCTCCCATGACAGAGGCACAGTGACAAGATCGTGATGCCTCCTGTAATGACTCAGCAGAAGATGATCAACATGGGTCGCAACTCATAGATAAGGGCCCTTTTATCTAGCCATATTATTAGGTACGGAGTATATCTCTTTTTTGAGGGAAATATTTTAGAGAGAGAATGAAAGAGTAAATGTTTGATATTCAACTATAACATTATGACGACATATTTATAGTCCAAATTGAATAGTATAACGCATGCATAAAATTCTAAATAAAGTTACACTTTTTTCGCATGCATTGGTTCGCTCAACTGATTTGAAAAAATGACCGTTGTCCAAATATATAACAACGAACATAAAAAAACCGTTCTTGTTTTAAATTTTGTAACGGTTATATGTAAACCGTTGACAAAAATATAATAACGGATTTGCAGGACCGTTTACAATATATATTTTATAACGGTTTTATGTAAACCGTTGACAAAAATAAGATAACGGTTTTGCAGGACCATTTACAATATATATTTTATAACGGTTTTATGTAAACCGTTGACAAAAATATGATGACGGATTTTGCAGGACCGTTTACAAGATATATTTTATAACGGCTTAATGTAAACCGTTGACAAAATATAATAATGGTTTTGCAAGACCGTTGATAATTTAGAACACGGTCGTCGACAGAACCGTTGTTGTACTTTATTTAATAACGGTTTAACTGTAAACTGTTTCTCAGAATTACGCGCTTCAATATTTGGGAAACGGTGATCTATGTTCCGTTATTATATTTGGTAAACTGTTGTTATACGGTTGTTGTTAAATCGCAGAATTGGCGTAGTGATGTTTATCGAGTCTAAGCCACGACAAATTGCCATGTTTGCATAGCTTTTGACTTGTCAAAGGCACCATCCATTTGCACAAACAAAAACACATGAACTTCGAGCATGGTTTGATTTCGTCTCTCCAGGCGAATACGTAAGCAATCCTTTCTTATACAAGAAGGACACAACCACGACCCTTGACACTATAATAAGCACCATGTTAAACATTGCAGTTTACTTAAATTGATAATTAACCGTCCTTTGGATTCGACCCCTACTTACTATTTAATAAGTTGATTGTTGGGTGATAAATATTGTTTGATAGGATTTGGTGACGACCTAAATTTTGCTACCTATCAAAATTGCGTTTGCAGGGGACGGTGTAATTTAAGTTGAATTGCTTTTGTTTTATCTTGTGCTTTTAGTAGTAACTTTGTTTGTTTTAACCTTAGGGAACCTCTTTCCTTAAGGTAATGCTAATTATTTTATCTAGTGTTATCTTTTGCATATATAGAAGATCAAATAGTGGTAACCCATTACCAATTGATCCGGAAATTGAAAGAACATTGAGAAACATTAGAAGAGGATTTAGAATTATTGAAAGAGGATCTACTTCAACCACGGAGGTATCAAGTTCTATGAGTCATAGAGGCCTAGTTGACATTGGGATTAAATTTGTAAATCCATTTGCAAGGGAACCACAAACCAACCCACAAACTAACCCTCAAAATCACCCATAAAATCAACCAATCATGCCAAAATTCTCATCACATCCTGTACCAACCGAAGATAGTCTACCCAATGGTAATCCTACACCCACACACCTAACGGGAAACTTCATAGCAAAATACACTTTCATTCAATTAGTTGAAAGCAGCCAATTCGAAGGGGATGCCAAGTGAAAATCCACATCTTCACATCGAGACCTTTTGTGATTATTCTAAAGCTGTCTCTCAAACGGGTGTGACTCAAGATCAAATACGATGGGTGCTCTTTCCATTTTCATTGATAGGAGCCGCAAAGAAATGGCTAAAGAATTTGGACAAAGCTACTTTTGGCATCGATTAATGGAAAAAGCTAGACTTAGCTTTCTACAAGAAATTCTACCCACCGGAGAAGACTAACATGCTTAGAGCTCAAATAAGGAATTTAAGCGAAGAGATGAAGAATCACTATATGAAGCTTGGCAGAGTTTCAAGGCCCTTGGCCGGTCTTGTCCTCATCATGGTCTTAATGAATGGTTTATAGTTCAACAATTTTGGAATGGACTTTATGAAGATTCAAGAAATTTTTTGAACATGGGTTCAAATGGTATGTTCACCGAAGTTGATGACAATCAAACTTGGGGAAAAATTGAAAAGGTGGCTACTCATAGCTCCCAATATGGTAGACCATGAAAAGTTAGTAGAGGAGGCCGACATAAGTTGGATTCCGTGACACCACTTAGCGCCGATTTTGATGCTCAATTAAGTTCTCACATGGATACCATGAACTTGAAGTTTAAGCAAGCCATATATGAAGTAAAAAAGGCTTCAACTCTAGGAAAGAAAAAATGGTTCATCAAGTTAATGCTATGGGTATGACACCTTCTATTCCAAGTGGAATTTGTGAAAGTTGCAGAACTTTAGGGCATGAGCAACAAGAATGTAGAGGAACAAATGAACAAGTAAATGCTTTTCAAGCATACAAGAATGGTACCCCATACTCAAACTTTTACAATGAAAACACCAAGTACCACCCAAACTTCTCATATAAAAGTTCAAATGTTCAAAACCAACAACCAACATACATCCCACCTCCATTGAAAAATCCTATACAAAGACCTTTCTATAACAAAAACCATGGATTCCAAAACAACCATCATGCAACCAATCCTCATATAATCAACCCAATGACCCAACCTTTGATGTTCATAAAACAGTTCTACAAATGCAAAAGAACCAACACAAAGTCTTTGCTCAAATGTAAAAAGATAGCCAATCAAAAGATATCACCATCAACAATATCCTTGTACACAACAAGATGCTTAAGACTCAAATGTCTCAAATGGCCTCATCAAGCTCACAAAGACAAAAAGGGCAATTATCTCCTCAAGGTAATCTACACACAAGAACTGAGATGGCTCTTGCTATCAACTTGAGAAGTGGTACCCAATATGAGAGTCCTATGGTGCCAAGTGAAGAAATTATTGTTGAAGTGAGGAGCAAGATATATGAAAAAGGTTTGGAGAAGAGTGATGGGGATAATTCAAGGAAAAATGGTGAGAAGGTGGTGGATGTAAACAATGATGAAAGTGAACCAATGAAGAGAAAGAAAAAAGAAGATTAATGAAGAGCCTATTTTTATTAGGCTACCATCTCCAAGTAGACAAATGAACCCTAAAATGGATAAGCAACTCGGGAAATTTATGGAAATCATGAAGAATTTGGAAGTCTTAATTCCTTTTACCGAGTTAATTACCTATGTGCCGGCTTATACAATGTATACGAAGGATATCCTCTTAAAGAAGAGGTCCATTGGTCAAATGATAACAATTGCTTTTGCCGATGCTTCTAGTGCTATCCTACAAGGTACCTCACAACCAAAGTTACAAGATCCCGAGAGTTTCTCTATCCCTTGCACAACTGGCAATATAAGATTTGAAAAGGCTTTATGTTACCTTGGAGGAAATGTAAGCGTGATGCCTTACTCGGTTTGTGCAAAGCTTGGGATGGGAGAGTTAAAGTGCACGAGCATGACGCTTCAAATGGCGGATCGCTCTACAAAGAAACCTCCGAGAGTTTGGGAGGATGTACCGGTTAGAGTGGGGAAGTTCTTCATTCCCGATCATCTTGGGAAGACCATTATTGCATACCACCGGAGCGGTAATAGATGTGAAAAACAGAATGCTCACCTTGGAAGTACACGATGAAAGGAAAACCTTCAATCTTATCAAAGTGATGAAAGCCCCCAATCTCAAGGAAACCATACTTCATGGTAAACCATGCTCCTAATGATATGAATGATAAAGTTGATATTCGTTCTTATCCCCATCCAAAACATGAGCCTCCTATTGAGAAAGGCAAGATAGAGACTCCAACTTGGAAGCAAGAGGTTGATAAAATAGAGATTGTTATCTACGGGGAGCTAGGAATTTTTGACAAGCTCAAGAACAAGATTGAAACCTTGGACGACCCGAGTTGTAAGGTATAGGAAATGGACCTTGAAGGCCCAAATGATTCTTTGAAATAAGTGGTTGCTATTGCTAGCAATAGAATTGGAGATATGAATGGCGAAACCAAAGACGTCAATGGTATTTGGCATGATGATTTTGAGGGGATATTCAATCCTTAAGTTTGCAATGCAATGTCATTTGATTATGATAAAGGCTATGTTGATCCCAATTCAAGTACTTATGAAATGGGATTCCTAGCTCATGATGATGATCTACCCAAGTTTTCTTGGAATTTGTTTAACAAATGTGAACAAGCTTTCAATTACTTCCAAGGGACATTAAGCAACATCTACAACGTCCTAAGTTTTCCCTGTTAACAAGCTTAACAACGCGAGGAGTTTGGTGGAGTCCTCCCTAAACCACTATTTGTACATATTCTAACCCTTTAACTTTGCATTTCATTAAGTATTATTTCATTGCATCTAGTTCATTTGCATGATTTGTGATACTTTACATAAGAGAAGATAAGGGAGGATTTTCTAATTGTGTTTGAAGTGTGTAGAAGGAGTATAAATGAAGTGCAGGGATGCTCAATCACTTGCATTACCATTGCCCCACACTTAATGAAGAAGTCCAAGCATTGGAAGGGTGATCCGAGCTTCTTCAAAGCAAGTAGGGCGGGTTTAATATTGAAAACAAGTATCATCAAGTGGTGTCTAGAAACCCGCCGGAGCTGAAGAGTAGGACAGGCGAGCTGAGCTGAACTCGACAGAGCAAAGAGAGAACCCAGGCGAGCAAAACTCAACCCGGGGGAGCTGAGTGCTAACCTGGGCGAGCACCAAAAGCTAAAATAGATGCTGCCCAGGAACCCGCCCGAGCCGAGCTGAAGCTAAGCGAGCTCCTCGTCCCCCATGACTTGTTTGACGGGATTCCTTCCTTCTTCATTTAATTTTTTCCCCAATTTCAAAACTCAATACCTCTTCCTCAACAAAAAAACACCCATGTCCCATATCATAAATCAATCAAACTTAATCAAATCACCATAAATTTGTTTCAAATTCATCTTTTCCACATTTAATCAACTCCAATATCAACTTTAAGCCTTCAATTACACAAATCACCCAAAAATTGACTCACCCAAACCTAGGGTTTGAGAAATTCGAAATTGGGCAACTTCCAATTGGGTTTGATTATTAGCTTTGTACGGTGATTGAAGAAGATTTTTCAAGCATATTTAAGGCTAGTTGATACTATTTTGAAAATGTTTGAATAAATTCAAGACAGTTTCCTTGAGAGATGGCGAGGACAAAAAGAAACACCAAGGCGCCAAGGCACCAAGTGAGTCTAATCTTACCAAAAGGCAAAAGACATTGGCTTCTAAGACTATTGTGGTAGCACCAATGGTGGAGAGGTAAATTGAGGGGGTTATGGCTCCCGACATTTCAACAATCGAGCCACTTGAAGGATTTCCGGAGGTAATTTTTATTGATGAAGATCATATTAAATCCTTTGTTCTTTACTTTTCAAGAATGTTTTAGCTACCAAGTTCTTATGCCATGACACTTTGACTCAACTTGGTATCTTGAAACATACACGATCCTTCTTCGAGTCTATGAGTCTAGGCACACTTTTCGATATGCATGAGCTTACCTATAAGGCCTTGACCCTTGAATTCATTAGTTCATTGAAGATAACTAGACAAGTGGATCAAAAATACATTGAACTCCGTCTTGCCAATGTATCTAGAAGGATTGAAGTTAATGCTTTTGCTAAAGTATTTGGAATAAAAATGCCTTTTCAATCACCAAAGAAACCTCATAAGTTTGATGCCAAGCCTCTATGGAAGGCCATTTTGGGTAAAGAGTTTATTACTTTTAAGGCTTGTTCGGCCTTATTTGTTCTAATACTTTGATTGCAAGAAAAGAAGCTTCTATCCTATCGAAGCTTGATATGGCTTACCTTAAGTCTCGTCTCAATGTCCAAGGGTCTTACAAATCTCAATACAACATCATACAATTGTTAATAGACCGTTGGATGGACTTTTCATTGGGCAAGGTTAAGATGACTTTTGATGCGTGCACTTTATATAGGTATTTCGTACTTCGATTGCATGCATTTCTATGCATTTTGTGTAGTATTTAGCTACAAATGTCCCCCGAATTGTCTACTTTGGTTTCCCTTATCTTATTTGCAGGAATGAACCAAAGAGAAGCTAAATAAAGCTTAATACATGTCCCTATACATTCATTTAGGATATGAGTTGACTCGGCGCTTTAAGACTACTATTTTGAGATGCGCAAAGGAGTAAGATAGCTAGGCGAGCAAAGGAAGAACTTTAAAATACTAGTGCCTACTTTGAAGAGCCATATCTCGAGTTCTACAACTTATTTTCAGATGATTCCGAATAGATATGAAAGCTTGTCTTCTTAGCTTTCCAACGCCACTGGAAACGCTCTGTTTGCCCAAGTAAAGAAGAAATGGCAGCCGTTTGAAGTTCAGTGCGCGAAGCAGGAATTGTGCGCTGGAAAGTACTCGATCGAGTACAATCTAGTTCGATCGAGTCATTTTTCTACTCGATCGAATAGCTTATTTTAGATAGTGTTCGATCGAGTAGGTTTTCTACTCGATCGAGGGGTTTTGCTATATATTACTCGATAGAGAGGTTTTAAACCACTCGATCGAGTACTTTTCTATATGCCGCAAGGTTTTAATATCGTTTAGGTTAATAATTGTCTTTCCTATAATTAGGAAAGACGTCATTAGGTCTAAACTCTACTATTTTCCGCTTTTTGCTCCCTTTTCTCTGTATCACGTTACTTTGCTCTCTCCTTTCCGGATCTCTTAATCTGTAGTTCTTCCTTTTACTCTTTCTCTTTCTTTACTCTCTCCTTAATTTATGATGTTGATTATTCCCTTATCTATTGCTCTTGTTCTAATTATTATTATGCATAGCTAAATCTCCTGCTAGGATTTAGGAGATTTGATGATTTATTGTTAGTTGATAATTAGGTTACAGATCTTTCGTGTTTATCATGTCTTTGTTGTTAATCACTGTAATTAGCTGTAAATAGCTACTTGAATCGATGCATTTAGATAAGTAACCTAGGTAATCCTTGACCTAGACCGGAAGGTTGGAAAGGGTGAGACCTGCAGTGAACATTAGGATGCTTTAGTGAGGGCAGAAGCTAAGCTAATAGTATTTTAGGGTTAATTGAGACCGGAAGAAGATATTCACTGCCCCCTAGACTGATGCACGCGACCGATCTGTGACCTTAGCTGCAATTAACCGATATTCATTGATGACCCGACAATCCTAGTTCTCTTTCCCCTATCGTTAATACCTCTTATTCCTTTTTCTCACTTTAATCTCCCTAAGTTTAGTTCAAACAATTAAACACCCCCAACTGTGACCGTAGACAGACTAGAATTTACAAGTAGATAGTGACCGCCTCCCTGTGGAGATCCACCCTACTTACTGCTAACTTATGTTAGTTTTAATTAGTGTGGATGTAGCCACCTGTAGGCCCGGTTCGATCTGCGGGCATGCAGCGGTCTTTTGAAAGCCACGCTCGGAGACGTAAAAATGCTTTCGACCGGATCGTTTTAGATCGGTCGGTTTCGTCTCGGTAAGGGTCTCGAAATGATTAGAGATGTTCGGAGTCGCCACCAAGCATTTGTGGGATGCTTGGAACCCATTCGAAATCCACTTTATACCTCGGTCAAATCGAAGCACAAAGCAGCGTTTGACATAGGTACTAAAGATAAGGAAATCGTCCCTCTTTAGCATCCTATCTCTAGAATAACTCTCGTACGCCCTGGATAAGGTCGTCCACTATCCAAAGTTTCTGAATAAGAGGTGAAGGTACGTATTGGGAATCCCTTTAATCAGACACCCAATCCCGCCTGCGGTAACGACCTCTACTGATCGATCTTGGTTGATTGAATGCAAAAGTTGATAAAACAATTTAAATGCATGAATGCGCATCCAATAATTTAAACCTAACATGTGAGAGGTTTCTAAGTCGGTTGATTTAATCCAAGTATCAAGTATAAGATGTCAAATTGGATTTATGGTTTATTTGCATGCAAGACGGGAACTAAACATCCATTTACCGTTTTAGGTTTATGGTGCATAACGTAATCCATTTGTCTTAGTAAAGCATTTTGAAAATATGATTTTGAATAAGAAAATAGTCATCTGATCCGTCCTATATCCGGGCGAACCGGAGTCGGGATCGTCCTAGACTAATGCTGGAAAGGGAACATGCCCTGTACCAGACAGCTACATGAGGCGCGAGCTAGCCGGCGGTGTAAATGGGCCTCCCTTGGTTCTGAAAATGAAAATTGAAAGGCCTGTTTTAGGCGCGGGTCAACCTACGGTGATATGCCATATTCTGACCTTTTGAAAAACGTTTATAAAACGTATTGAAAAAGGGGAATTTGACCCGATTTGTTGATTTGAGGAACGAGACTCGAATAATCATCATTATTTTGATAATATTCGGTGTCGGGTTCGACTTTGACAAACTTGACATAAATAGTTTGAAAATGATTATGAACTAATTGTTTTAAGTTCATTTGAATGTAATTAGTCGATACTCATCATCGTACCCGGGTTAAAATCCGGCATGGTATGTAGAACCAAGGATGACTTTGTGTTGGTGACTAATATGCTTATTTTGAAAATGCAAAGAAATGATGAAAGCCTTTATAATACCTCCCAAAAATGAAATAAAAGGCTTTAAAATACCTTTTAAATGTTATTAACCAAATATTATCACCGAAACACGGATTTAAACGTCACGGTATGAGGAACCAAGGGTGAAAAATGTTTTATGGTTAAAACAAATGAAATAAAATAAAAAGGCTCGAAAATATTTGAAATAGTAAAAACCGATTGTAAATATGAAAATGAATTAAAGGGAAATGACGAGAACAAACACGGTTGAGTTCTAACCTGGACGCCCCATTGAGGCGCAGGCAAGCCGGCGAACCAAGGGCCTTCTGTCTCAGGTCAAAAATTAGTTTTGGCTCGTTTATTCCATGTTTTGGTTCATGTTATGCATATTTTAGCATGTTATAGTCATGAAACAAATAAAAACATGATAAAAGAAGGATATTTACACCCTCATACTTACATGTTTGGTTATGGCGAGTGATCGACGTAAGTGTAACAACTCGTTTGGTCGGAAAAAACTCGGTTTAAAACCGTTTTGGTAAGTAAAAAGAGTGTTTTAAGATTAGTGACGGTGTAGTGGTCGAAGTGGTCGGTCAAGTGATTTAATGCACGATGACGGTACCAAACAATGTGTAAGGCTTGTATTTACGATCGGTAGGTCGTAAATACGCGTCGGATTGTGACTTAAGAAGTCGAGTCGAGAATTTTAAGAGATAAAAGAGGGGGCGGACACTCGCGTAACTTCTCAAATGGGGGCATTTGAGGGGTATTTATAGGGAAATGAGTGGTTGTGTGACTTTTGAGCGACGTGGCCACCTGGGCTGCTCAAAGAGGCGCGAGCCACGTCGCGGTTCTTCGAGTTGTCCTGTCACTTTCACACAAGAGCAATCATGATTTGTTCTATCCTAGGATTTGGATGAACATGTTTGATATTTGACTATGTAAGATTCCGGGAAACCTTAACATAGAAGGCTTTGAATGTTTGTTTTTTGTGGTTGACTCGGTTTGACTCGTTGTTGGAGTCGGAATTTGAATTTTTGAGTCGGTTTTTGGTCCGGTGTCGGTTTTGACACTAGTTAGTGTCGTTGCGACCCCGTCGTCGTGCATTAAACACTCCAGGTATTTTTGAAATGTTTTGAAATGTTTTATTTTCGAAATCGTTATAAGTTTTCCGACGTAAAGTTGCACACAAACTGTCGATCAAACGCCGCGATTCCAAAATATGTTATAGTCCGATAATCATCGGGTGTTTGTTGGAGTCTCAGCAGATACTGGGTATCTACAGAGCCCCCACTTTGACTGAGGCTTGGACAGGGCGAAATTTAAAGTAGAGTCCCCAGGTTAATCGAAGATTACAACCTGGAGACCCAAGCGACGTCGAGGCGGCTCGAAAGGATTCAGGCCAAGAACCTGCCATCGGGAAGGGCGACGCCAAGGCGACTCGAGGGTACGAGCCAAGGACCTGTCGTCGGGAACAGTTTAGAGTCTGTCGACTATCCGTGCGGGTCGTTTAAAGTTCGTTTGAGTACGTACAAAGGCTCGCCAGCCACAAGAAGGAGTCATACCCGATGCATCTTCGGATACGTCCTTGCATGTTTGCGGATAAAGGCTCGCCAGCCATGGTGCGTACCTGAGGAGGCCTCGCCAGCCGCGACGCGTCGTAAGGTTCGTCAGCCATGGTGCGTATATGAGGAGGGCTCGCCAGCCGCGCCGCGTTGTAAGGCTCGCCAGCCATAGGGTTTATATGAGGAGGGCTCGCCAGCCGCGACGCGTTGTAAGGCTCGCCAGCCATGGTGCGTATATGAGGAGGGCTCACCAGCCGCGATGCATTGTAAGGTTCGCCAGCCATGGGGCGGTCGGTTAATGGACCGTGAGAGTAGCCACGTCGGATGGGCTTGTTTTGAAGGTAGTGGACTCATGATGCCGCCGTGGAAATAGTGAATTTAAATTTTCACTATTACTGTTTTTGATAAGAGCGGGTTCCGCGAGGAAGCCCCCTGTTGACATTTAAAGGAATAGTGAATTTGGAATCTTCACTATTCATTTCTTTTTGAATTTGAAGTGGCGGTTTTGATCGCCGTCTGTTCGAATTTTGAAGAAATAACAAATTTTGAATTTTGCTATCACGTTTGGAGTGACAGTTTATGTGCCGCCGTTGACATTTGAAGGAAATAGTGAATTTGGAATCTTCACTATTATTTTTAAAGTGACGGTTTATGTGCCGCCTTTGACATGTGTGGGAAATAGCTGAATTTAATTTCCAACTATTATTTTGAAATTGACGGTTTTAATTGCCGTCGTTTAAAATTTGGAGGAAATAGTGAATTTTGAATCTTTACTATCATTTTGATTTTTTTTGAAGGGAAAATGGCGGTTTTGATCGCCGTTTGTTTGAAATTTTTGAAGGAAAATAGTGAATTTATATTTTCACTATTTGTTTTTTCTATTTGAGAAAATGACGGTCCTTAATATCGTCATTGAAAACTTGAAATTTATTACGGAAAATTGGGCCAAAGCCCAAAATTCGCTGAATAGAGCAAGGGGAGGCCTGGTTTAGGCGCGAGCATCCTCGCGAACCAAGGGGGCTTCCCTATTTTCTGTAAAAGACGCAAGGCTTGGCTGCTCGTCATTCATCATTCATCTTCAATCCTTCGACACAAATTCCGCCACTAAAGGACCTTTGCTCACTTCCATTCGTGCTATCAACCATAATGTCATCTCAAGGTATGTATTTCCTCTTGAATCCATTTAAATTCGTTGGTCATTTGATAGATTGAATTAGGGCAAAAATTTTACCCTAGAAAATTGATTTGGGCGTTTTTGATTGAGCCCATTTCGAGTGAAATTGATGATTGCATTAGGTTAGAAACCCGTTTAGGAGTATAGGGGTGCTTTTAGTTTGCATTTTGGTCCCCGTTCCCGCTCCCTATGCTAAAACAACGTGAGTGAGGTGGAGAAACCGTCTCATCTCACAATGCCATGTTTATTTGCTTGGGTAGTGGGTCCTACTAGGTTGCATTGTAGTCGGGAAAGACCGTATTTGCCATTATGGACCTTTGTTGGGTATTGTGGGCAAAGTTGGAATTTTTGCCTTTTGTGACGGTCTTATGTGTGACAAAATAAGCGCCTGTTTGAGCTTGAATTGAGTTAGTTTGCCTTGAAATGGGCCTTATTGGTAGTTTAGGTCACCTTGAGGTGTGATAAAATCACGTTTGCCTCATTGCGGTCGTTTTTGAATTTTTGACCGGTTTGTGCTCAAATTGGCGTATAAATTGTCTTTTTGAGCCGTAGAAAAATTCCTCATTGCATTGGGAATGCATTTTGGTTCGTTGGCGGACCTCGTGTGGGTCTTGGGATGCCGTTTTTTGCTGTGGTTGTTTTGACTCGTCTTTTGCTTGAAAAGAAGGGCGAGTCGTTGTTATTGTGCGCTTTTTTTGTGAGTTGTTTTTTGTTTTGTTTGGTTGTATTTGGGCGGGGTTGCCCTTGTTTTGCTTTGCAGGTTGTTTGTTTGTTCCGGGTTTATCCGATTTACGCCGTCATAATGCCGAAATTTCGGCTGACATTTTTTTGTTTATTCTTTTGATCGTAGGGTACCATTTGGTACCTACGGGGTCCATCATGGAGGCCTTGGAGGAGGAAGCTGATCCTGGAGGGGAAGGGTCGACTGTTTTTTGTTACATGCTTGGTTGTGTTTCTCCTTGGCGGCCTTTGCCCGGCCAATGATCGGGTATCGATCGTTGGTTGTTGTCTGCAGAGGTTCGGATGACCGATGAGTGGGGTTCAATACGGGTGTGTTATCCCATGTTGCCACTTTTGATTGTTGTCGAATTATGGTGATTGGAGGCCAACATCGGGGTGGTGTTCGTTATCATGGTCCTCTTTCGCTCTTGAATTCTGCTGATTGGAGGCCAATGTCGGGGTAATGCGCTGAGTTATGATCCTCGGTTGTCGTGTCGTCCGAAGTTTGCCGGGCATCATTTTTATTTTTGTCGTGGAGCAGGAACGAGGTATTACCGTCATGGTAACCACCTCTGCTTCCGTTGTTGCTCCTCTGTTTCTTGTGTTGCTCCCTTTTTTTTTCCGTTTGAGAGGATAGAGAGTGCTTAGTTCGGTAGGTGGCGGATAACCCTCAGTTCGTTGTCTTAGGCCAGTGTCTGTATGATAGATGGTTGTACTGGATCTTGTTTGTACGGTCAATTGTCCGTATCAAACGTGTGTTGATGTATTTTGCGTGAGGCGGTTTGTATATATGTGTTTTTGGATTGTGGTTCATTTGTGATTTTTGGCTTTTTGTGTTGTGTTTCGGAGGAGCGCTTTCGGCTGTCGATTCTCCTTTTGCTTTGCACCAGTTCCTGCATCGTTAGTGTAGAAAACAGGCAACAGATAACACATATACATAAATGCAAACACGTAAAAGCATTTGATTGAAAAACAAAAATTAACCAAGATGACTTGAAGTTAAAATTTGAAGTTTGAAATGATATGATATTTGAAAATTCCGCGACCAGTCGTCACTTTAGATAATAGGAATTAATTTGAAAATTGAGCAATTAACTGGCGTCGTGAATTAAATTGCATCGAAATGTTGAAATTGATTTATGACTCAAAAAATTCAAACTCAAACCGTCAAGGATGAATTTTTAGAAAATATTTTTACGAGCATATTTGATTTTTGAGGTCAAGACTCGAATTTGTGAGTGCTTGAATTTTGAGGAAAACTGATGTCGTGTTATCAATTTTCGATTTTTATTTAATGAAAAATTGTGAAAAAGCGAAAAATTTTCGGAATTTTGATTGACATGGAAACGATCCGTCGTGGATCGGGGCGACTAGCCCTTCCACCTGAAAAAAAGAAAGAAAAACCCGTATGTTTAAAGCTGCGTCGTGGAAACCGTGTCGGATTTCGTAAAAACGCGAAAATAAGGAAATGTGATTGTGAGGAAACACAAAATTTCCTGGATCATCCCGAAGAGGCGCGAGCGTCCTGGCGGGAGGTTTGAGGTGTCAGGAGAAAACACAACTTGAAAGAGACAAGTCAAAAGCGGGAATCCCTGGGAAGGCCTAAAGAGGCGCGAGCTGCCTGACGATGGAAGCCATCTCTCCCCTTTTTCTGAAAAACACGCTGATCATTTTTGTATAAATAGTGATGTTTGCGCTTCATTGTTTCATCATCCGAAATACAAAAACATCTCTACAAAACTTCTTCTTCTTCTTCCACGAAAATATTTCATGGATGCTTTTGAGAATGCATTGCGACAATGGTGCCGGGATTTGTCGCCTCCCGAAAAGTATCAACTCATTTGCATGGGAGTTGGTCAATTGTTGGTGCTCCGTCAAGACAAGGTGCAACCTTCATTTCTCGAAGCATGTTCTCGGTTTTGGGATTCGAAACACCATGTTTTCGTTTTCCCGAAGGGTGAAATTTGTCCTCTTGCCGAAGAAGTTGGAGCCATTGGTGGGTGGCCGGGTTGTGTTCTGGTGCTTCCTCCGACTCGGTTGTGCTATAAGGAGAAATTATGTTCAATGTTGGGTTTGTCGACAAGTCAAGTCAACTTCCTCCTTGCTCTTCATGGTGTGGATATGTTGGCTCTTATCAACATCTTTTCAAACCGATTAGATGCCAATGTTTCGGAGGTGGCTAGGAGAAGGGCTCTTGCCTTTTTCCTTGTCCATGTGTACCTCTTTGTTGATGTTTTGAAGAAGGAGAGGCCAAAATGTTATGGTAGCATGACCCTTATTCATGCGGTTGAGCAAATGTTGCATGGTAGAGATCCATCATGGTTGGTGCTTGGCGAGATCATCCAAGCCTTGGATAAGGAAGGCTCTTATGGAGAAGCTCCTTCGTTCGGATCCCCAAGGATGCTTCAAGTGTGGCTATTGGAGAGGCTAAGGTATGTAGAGCCTCCGGTTGATTCTTCTTCTTATTCCTTCCGTCACCTTACCATGAGGAAGAAGTTGTACTCGGATAGTTTTGCTTCTACCGAGGCTTATTGGGCCGCAAGATTGGCGGAGGAGGGTGGTCCTCACATCCGTTTGGTGGTGCCATGGTGGCACTTAAGGTCCTTCATGGGGTTACCTGTTTCGGGTGCTAGTCTGTTGGAGCTTGTGTCCTCCACAAATTAGAGTGATAACATTTGTAAATCTCTTACAGGTTCACAAGGGTATACTTCGTATATTTAATCAGTTGATTAACGTTTACCTAATAACGGTTGGCTTGCTAGAAAGTTTGACGTTCTTATCATACAGATGGCGGTGATCAACTGGTCCCTAAAGGTCACACCTATAGGATGTGTTTGAGAGATGTGGTTATAGAAATATAATCACATTGATGCCTAATATGACTAAACAGTTAGTCAATGTGTTGATGAGACAATTATTTAATGAAGATTAAATAATATTAGTTGAGACGAATTAACTGTGAATTCGTAAATTAAATATAATAAGTTATATTTAATTAAATGTATGTAATGTTAGCTAGCGCTTGGACTAATTAATCTGTTAATTCGTAATTAAATGTAATCGGTTATATTTAATATCAACAAGTTGAATGTGTCATAGTGGTAATAGTGAGGGTACACAAACCAAGAGGTCATGGGTTCGATCCTCACTAGATGAAAATTTAACACATTTTATACATTTTTGGAATAACCAAAAATAAGGAAAGAATACTCCTTATTTCGGTTATGGGCCGAGAAAAATAGAAAAGAAAAGCCTACCCTAATTCATTCCTATACACGATTTATAGGTGAGTGAGGGAGAGGATTTTCTGACCTAATTCATTTTTCATTTTTGCCTCCTCTCTCATCGGAAAAACACAAAGAAAACCTAAAAATTATTTTAATTTTTGGATCGATTCTAGCAAAATACAGGGCATTTCTCGGAGCATCTTGGGTGCAACTGATAGGAGAATATCTATTTTGATATTGTTCTTAGGCCGTATTTGCTAGGACCGAAGGTTAATTCTGAATCCTTTACTTTTGTTTATGTATTTTAATTTATGACTAGTGATCGTCAACATTAAATTCGTTATAATCCTTCATTTTAAGGGAAGTATACAGATAATTTCCCACAAGTGGTATCAGAGCAAAGGCCACGAATTTTAATTTTGATGATTTTCATAAAAATTGTATGTAAACTTTTATGGTTTCCGAAAAAAATTTTAGGGCATGGCTGTTTTTTTTTTGTTAATGCCGATTGAAAAAAAAATGTTTGCAGCCGGTTAAAATTCTTTTTGATGCGAGATTTCCATTTTTATTTTTCATAATGTTGTTTTAATCAGTTAAAATTATCATATGAAGAATTGGTAGATGTTTGATTTGATGCAGATTAAGTTAAAACATAAATGGAATCGTCATGTTTGATTTAATGCAGATTAAGTTGAAATTAAAAAGGCATTAGGGTCCTAATTTAAAACCGTGAATTTTTTTTTTTGTTTTGCATCTTGTTCACGGATGAACAGTACTTAAAAAAAAAAAATTTTGCTGTTTTTTTTGCTCTCGGTTTTTCTTAGAAAAACCAATTAAAGTTTTTTCGCGGTTGTTTTGTTTATGCCGTTTTGGAAAAGCATCCGGAAAAATTTTTTTTTTTTTTTTTGTTGTTACTGTTCACGTGCTATCGTTCTGGGGATGTAATTTAAAAAAAAAATTTTTTTTTGTTTCGGTTTTACGGATAAAACCGTGTATAAAATAAGAAACATGCTTGTTTTGTTTTTCTTTGTTTATGCCGAGACCAAATAAAAAAAAGGATTTTGTTTTTGTTTTGATTTTGGCCAATTAATTATTGTGAAACGGTTCACAATTAAAAGATACCGAATTATTTTAAAGCAGTTTAAAATTTTGACGGATTGAATTCATATTACAAGTTTAATATGGATTAAGATTGAAATTAATGTGATTAATTGAGGAATTGTCACTTAATTTGATTTAAATAGGTGGTTTGGATAAATTAACAACATAATTAAGGAATTGTGTCATGTATGTTTAATTTATTTTAGTTGATGCATTATATTTTATTTTTGTTGAATGAATCGATTGAATGAATTTAATTTACGTATTTTTGCAATCAGTTGTAATACTTAGTGTGGCCTTAGTCAAATTATGTTTTCGTAATGAAGAAAACATAATTTTTAATGTAATTATGAGATCTCGAATCTCCTTTATTTTTCTTTAGTTTTTGGGTTTTGAAATTAGAATGTAATAAATAGGTTTATTATGTAAATTTTATTTATTGTATTTTTCAAAAGAAGACTAAAGATGGAGATTGGAGCTCACTCCCGCTACATGGATCAAGTTGGAACATCAAGACAAGCTTCTCAGGTCCAAGGAGGATTCCAAACTTGTATTTATTGTTCATTTTGATAGGATAGGCCACACTAGGACTTTTACTTTTTTTTACGTTTTTCATTTTATTGCTTTTCATTCACATGTTAGTTTATGCATCATATTCCGCCTAAAACGAAACCACCTACTAATAAAATGCATGAAAATTGACTCATATAGGTTGTATGTTAGTTTTCATGGACATACGAGATGTCATCTTTGTCTTTAAGCCATCACCTTAGTTTATTCATTCTCGCATGCTAGATATTAGTTCACTTAAAATGAATTAAAATAAAGTTGATGGGATCTTCCTCTAAAGCGGAAATTGAGATTAGTCTTTATAAGGGCAAACAACTATGAATCCCTTCTTCGTCGGTAGGCATAATATGACCTCTTCTACGTTGGGTAAGTAGTTGTGTTGACTTAGTTTACCTCAACATCATAGTCCGAAGAGTTTCCCGTGATTATGATGGACTAAAGATAGAATTTACAGAAATTTATCGACCAAGAATTCTAACGGTAGAATTAGCTAAAAGGTTAGCTTATCAATTTACAGAGAATTGAGTCTTGGGATCATTTATATAATTCTTGAGGGAGGTCAATTGTATAAATGTTTTGAGTCTTCGCGTTATGACAGTAGTTCATTAGACTTAAAAATATAAACGATGCACATGCTTATTATTTTTATTCTTCTTCTCGCAGTGTAGAACACGATTATTTTTCATAATACTGTTACAACGAAATGGCTGGAAATAACGCAATCCCAATGCCTAGTGCCACACTTGATCGCGCGTCCTGGCTGAAAGTATTTATGGACCAGATGAATCAGTTCACACGTCTGAAAAATGATGGGTCCAACTTTGCGGACTGGGAGGCGGCACTACGGAATGCTGCCATTGCTGACGGTAAGCTCAAGTACTTAATCGAGCCAATCTTGGTCAACCCACCCCAATGCAGGAGTCAACGAGTCACTCGCTTATAGTGACTTCGTTATGGAAGCGGGTGCGATAAAGAACGTACTCATCTTTGCAATGGAAACCAATTTGCAGAGACGCTTCATTGCCCAAAGTGCAAACAAGATTTTCACTACGCTCACTAACGAGTTCTCAAAAGCACCGAGAATCGTTACATATGAGCATACCTGTCGCTTCTTTGATGCGAAACTCCAGAAGGGCCAACCGGTTAGCCCACACATTCTTCACATGATTGAGAATGTCAAGAAGTCTGGAGGCACGAATTGTAAAATCGGTGAGAGCATTGTCATTGACCGAATGCTTCATTCTCTTCACGATGGTTTTGCCCTTTTCAGGGCGAACTACTACATGAATGACTTGAAAAAGAGTCCTCATGAGCTACACTCCCTTCTCGTACAGACCGAGAAGGATATGAAATTGAGTAGGAGCATGAAGCAGGATGTTCTCATGATTCACAACAAGGGTAAAGGTAAGGGCAGGCTCATGGCGACCTAGCTGTAGGTAAGCCAAAGTTCAAGAAGCCAGGAAACGGTAAGAGTGCGCCTGGTGAGACTAGTGGCTCACAGGGCAAGGGAAAGAGCAAGGGCGGTGACATAGAGTGCCACCATTGTCACAAGACTGGACATTGGAGGAGAAACTGTCCCGTCTACCGTGAGGACATCAAAGCAGGCCGCGTCGTTCCTGTTGGTATGTCATCTTATATTCATATGATTGAGATTAACCATGCAAGTTTCGGAACTTGGGTACTTGATACTGGTTGTGGTTCTCATCTGTGTAATCATTTGCAGGGCCTAAAGAACATCATACCTCTCGAAAAAGCTGATGTGGACCTGCGAATCGGGAATGGAGCACGAGTTGCTGCTGTCTCGAAGGGAACATATGTAATCCAACTCCCTAGTGGTTTTGAGTTATTTTTAAATAACTGTTAATATGTACCCAGTTTGTCTAAGAACATTATTTCTGTTTCCGTACTTGCTAAAGACGGTTTTGCATTTTCAATAAAGGATAATAGCTGTATTTTCTCTTTCAATGAAATGATTTATGGCAAAGCAGTTTCCGTGAATGGAATTTATATCTTAGACCAAACCACAGAAGTATTACACGTGAATAATAAGAAAGTAAAGGTTGGTGACAAAGATCAAACCTATCTATGGCATTGTCGAATGGGACACATAAATGAGAAACGCGTGAAGAAACTCGTCGATAATGGGATTATTCTCGCATTCGATTTTTCTACATATGGCACGTGTGATCATGTCTCATTGGCAAGATGACTCGAATTTCCTTCAAAGGTGTTGGGATGCGCGCTAGTGACCTATTAGGACTCATACATACGAACGTATGTGGACCTATGTCAATTACCGCTAGAGATGGCTATAGATATTTTATCACTTTCACGGACGATTTGAGTAGATACGGATATGTCTACTTAATGAAGCATAAAAGTGAGTCCTTTGAGAAATTCAAGGAATACAGAACGTGGTACTGAGAACCAATGGGTAGAAAGATTAAAGCACTGTTCAGATCGGGGTGGCGAATATCTTTCAAATGAGTTTGATCAACACCTGAAAGACTGTGGAATCATTCTGCAGTTAACTCCACCTGGAACACCTTAATTAAATGGTGTGTCCAAACGGAGAAATCGAACCTTACTTGATATGGTTCGACCCATGATAAGTCACACGGTAGTGCGTGATTCATTATGGGGTTTTGCTCTTTTGTCAGCTGCTCTTATACTTAACCGAAGTCCGTCTAAAGCTGTTGACAAGACTCCATATGAAATGTGGAAGGGAACGGTCCCTTACTTGTCCTTTATTCGGGTTTGGGGCTGCGAGGCTTATGTCAAGTGGAGACACGTGGATAAGCTCGGCCCGCGATCGGTCAAGACATACTTTATAGGTTATCCAAAAGGAACATTTGGTCATTACTTCAATTCGCCTACCGAACATCGAGTTTTTGTTGCAGCTAGTGCGACGTTCTTAGAGAAAGAATTTCTCGAGAATAAGACAAGTAATAGAACCTTCGAGCTGTCGGAGATTCCAGAACCAACAACCGAGGAACGGATGGAGGAAGTTGTTCCTCCAACTATTGATACGGTTAATATTCCTGAGGAACCTAGGAGGTCGGGTAGAGTCTCTCATCCTCCGGACAGATACATTGGTATGGTCGAGGAGAATGACGTTTTACTCCTAGAGAGTAATGAACCCGTTACCTATAAAGGTGCTATGACCTGTTCCGACTCAAAGCTATGGCTCGAAGCCATGCAATCCGAGATGGACTCCATGTATGAGAATGACGAGTGGAATCTAGTTGATTTACCTAATAAGGTAAAACCTCTACAAAGGCAAAATGGCTTTACAAGATAAAGCGTTCGCAGACGCGCAACCGAGATACCTATAAGGCACGACTTGTGGCAAAAGGTTTCACTCAAGTGCACGGATTGCACTATGATGTGATTTTTGCACCTGTAGTCATGCTACGTTCCATTCGGATAATCTTAGCGATTGCCGCTTTTCATGATTATGAAATTTGGCAAATGGATGTGAAAACCGCCTTCTTAAACGGTTATTTGGAGGAAGAGTTGTACATGGTGCAACCCGAAGGTTTCATAGATCCTGAACATCCTAAGAAAGTATGCAAGCTTAAGCGTTCCATTTATGGACTTAAGCAAGCGTCTCGGAGTTGGAATCATCGTTTCGACCAGGTGATAAAAGAGTATGGTTTCACTCGATAGGTCGAGGAACCATGCTTATATATCAAGTCGAGTGGGCGTAAGATTGTATTCTTGATATTGTATGTCGATGACATACTCTTGATTGGGAATGACATTCCTCTCCTATCTTCGGTTAAAGAATGGTTGAAGAACCATTTCCAGATGAAAGATCTGGGTGAGGCACAACACATTTTGGGAATCCGTATCTACCGAGATAGATCACGACGGACGTTATCACTTAGTCAGGAGTCTTATTTGGATAAGATTCTTAAGAAGTTCAGCATGACCAACTCCAAGAAGGGGAACCTTCCAATGACGACTGGGATGCAGTTGAGCAAGTCTCAGTCACCCACGATGCCTGAAGGGATTGAGCGCATGAGTCGTGTTCCTTATGCATCTGCAATAGGATCGATCATGTATGCCATGATATGCACACGTCCAGACGTGGCATATGCATTGAGTATGACGAGTTGGTACCAAAAGACTCCAGGTGAAACACACTGGATAGCTGTTAAAAACATCCTCAAGTACCTACGGAGGACTAAGGATTGGGTATTGACTTATGGAGGCGATACAAAGCTATGCGCAATCGGTTACACAGATTCTAGTTTCCAAACGGATCGAGATGATTCAAAATCTCAGTCCGGGTTCGTCTTCACTCTTAATGGTGTTGCGGTCAGCCGGAAGAGTTCCAAACAGAGTGTTGTAGCAGATTCTACTACTGAATCCGAGTACTATGCCGCTTCGGAGGCAGCAAAGGAAGCGATATGGATGCGTCAATTCTTACAAGGACTTACAGTTGTTCCTAGTTCGAATGACCCGATCACCATCTATTGTGACAATAGAGGTGCCATTTTCCAGGCTAAGGAGCCAAAGTCTAGCAACAAATCTAGACATGTACATCGGAAAGCTCACCTGATCCGTGATTACGTGGAGCAAGAGGATATTGTGATAGACAAGATTGCGACGGATGATAACATCGCGGATCCTCTCACTAAACCGTTGAATTATGATAAGCATGTACGGCACGTTAATTCCATGGGAATTAAACGTGTTCCTGAGTTGTAGTACTTGATTATGGATTTGATACATTATCTTTTTCATATACTATTTATAACTTCATCGTTTTATTATAATATTTTGTTTTTCATGTGGATGCATCGACAACATTGAACGCCACAAAGTGAATGAATTACATTATATTTGTTTTGGTCCGTAATCGCCAATGTGAGCCGATAACTCCGGCTATTATATTGTGCAGTCGATTGATGGTGGGTTCAACGAGCCATAAGTCAAACGGTTGATCGATCGATCACAGATGCGAGATTATAACGATACCTCGTAGGACAACTTTTTTGTGACAACGTAATGGAGTCCTAATTGTTTAATAACATTTGGTGCCAGGTCGTGGATAGGACATCCATTGTGTTCCTAGAGTCGATTCTTTTGACTATCGACTGTCTCTTGAGATTAAGGCAGTTTTTGGGTGACTTTGGTTTCTTTCTCACGATCTGCCGTGAATCGGAGGCTAAGTAGTTTTTTCTCGGGTCATTTCATAATGTGCTTACATCTGCAGGATTCGAGTTGAGGAAAATATCCAACCCTTATCAGGTATAGTTTTTTCTCAGGGCCACTCGAGGAGTTGTAACTGAAGTGCATGGCCATGCTCGAATGTTGATTTGTTTATCAGTTAAGTTACTCTCTAGTCGGGGAAACCACTCTTGATGATGATCGCTTGTAAAATACGACCTTTATGAATACGGATTTGCAAATTGTTTTACATTGAGTGGGAGAAATTTTAGGATATGAGAATCGGTTATCGCACATACACTTGTGAGGACAAGTGGGAGTTTGTTGGAGCTTGTGTCCTCCACAAATTAGTGTGATAACATTTGTAATTCTCTTACAGGTTCACAAGGGTATACTCAGTATATTTAATCGTTGATTAACGTTTACCTAATAACGGTTGGCTTGCTAGAAAGTTTGACGTTATTATCATACAAATGGCGGTGATCAACTGGTCCCTAAAGGTCACACCTATAGGATGTGTTTGAGAGATGTGGTTATAGAAATATAATCACATTGATGCCTAATATGACTAAACAGTTACTCAATGTGTTGATGTGACAATTATTTAATGAAGATTAAATAATATTAGTTGAGACGAATTAACTGTGAATTCGTAAATTAAATATAATTAGTTATATTTAATTAAATGTATGTAATGTTAGCTTGGACGAATTAATCTGTTAATTCGTAATTAAATGTAATCGGTTATATTTAATATCAACAAGTTGAATGTGTCATAGTGGTAATAGTGAGGGTACACAAACCAAGAGGTCATGGGTTCGATCCTCACTAGATGACAATTTAATACATTTTATACATTTTTGGAATAACCAAAAATAAGGAAAGAATACTCCTTTTTTCGGTTATGGGCCGAGAAAAATAGAAAAGAAAAGCCTACCCTAATTCATTCCTATACATGGTTTATAGGTGAGTGAGGAAGAGGATTTTCTGACCTAATTCATTTTTCATTTTTACCTCCTCTCTCATCGGAAAAACACAAAGAAAACCTAAAAATTATTTTAATTTTTGGATCGATTCTAGCAAAATACAGGGCATTTCTCGGAGCATCTTGGGTGCAACTGATAGGAGAATATCTATTTTGATATTGTTCTTAGGCCGTATTTGCTAGGACCGAAGGTTAATTCTGAATCCTTTACTTTTGTTTATGTATTTTAATTTATGACTAATGATCGTCATCATTAAATTCGTTATAATCCTTCATTTTAAGGGAAGTATACATATAATTTCCCACATAGTCCTCGTTCTTTAATAGTGGTGGGTTTGAAGGTTGCTTCCTTCATTTATCCCGAAAGGCTCATGAGGCAAACGAGGCGTCAACAAAAGGTGCCCGCTCAAGATACCCTTGTCCAAGAGAATGTTTTTCGGAACTCCGAGCTTGTGGAGGTCTTCGAAAGGTGGTGGGCCACTCGACCGCTTTGGGAGATACCAAACCCCGTTGCCATGTCATGGGTGACTCCCGCTTATGTCAAGTGGTCAAGAGCTTCGTCCTTGGAGGAGAGGTCCAAATTCCGTAAGGACGAGGTTGTCGACTTGAAGTATCGAGAGGTTGGCAAGGCCAACCGTGCCTTCTTTGAGGAGTATGTTGATGGGGTTAGCCCCGATGTGATAAGACCACCAAAGAGGAGAATTTCGGGTCCCAAGAACATGGTGGGACGTGCATTGGCTCGTTTTGGGTCGAACATGGGGTCTTGTGCTAGACCGGAGGCCGTCGCCATCTTAGATCCGTTGAGGATCCGTTCCGAGGAGGAAATCCATGTTAGGCGGGCCACCAAGAAGAACAAGGGGAGGATGTACCCCAAGGGAAAAGGCAAGGGTAAAATGAAAGAGTGAAGACCTCCACTATCTACTTTATTATTATGTTGTATTAGTGTTGTGAGTTTTTTTTATGTTGTACTAGCTAGTTATTGTGTGTTTTGTGCTAGTTTTATTATGTGAGGTGTTTTAGTCGACACCTTAGCTTTGACAAGTTGTAGACTCGTCGAGCTTTATTTGTTGTTGAAATTGTAATCCCTCCCATTATTAATTAAATAAGAGGACTACTCGTGTCAAAAATTGTGAACGCTCGTTTCTTCCATCCATTTTGTAAAGGCAATTCGATTTGAATTATCCCAAACATTTTCACTTGGAAAAGTGGTATTTTGTGAGGAAGGGAGAAAGGCTTATTGTTGTATTTTTGTGGGAAATGGAATGGATTTCCCTTTTCCTTTTTTGATGGGATGATATTTTGTAGGTGGGTGATGTTTTTTTTCTTTCTTTGATTATGGGGATGGTTGTATCCTTCTTGTGTAAGAAAGGACTACCTACGTATTCACCTGAAGAGGTGAAATAAAACCATGATCGTAGTTCGAAATGCTTTGTAGATTTGATTGGGTTTTGTGGTTGTATCCCTCATGCATAAGAGGGATTGCCCACGTATCCACCTGAAGAGGTGAAATCAAACCACGCTCGTAGTTCATGGTTTTTTTTGTTTTAGTGTAAATGGATGTTACCTTTGATAGATCAAAGGACCTTTGAAATGGGCAAGGTGCCGCAACTTAGACTCGATAAAACATGGAATATCAAATCAGAACGCGTTTGAGGAACTTGACTTGAAAAGGGTTGAGGTGGTTGCTAGTTGTAAAACTAGGCTAGGTCGTTGGTCGCTATGGTTCAAGGGTATTATTTCTTGAATTGGTCTAGGTTGGTCGGGTTTGTAAAATCCTCCCCATCTAGGTCACTCAATCTCATTATGCCCCCCGAAAGTATTTTCTTGACCAGGTATGGCCCGGCCCAGTTGGGTTTGAATTTTCCCCTCGGATCGACGGGTAGCGGTGCACGAACCGACTTGAGGATCAAGTCGCCTTCTTGGATGTTCCTGGGTTCTACCTTGTTATTGAATGCCCGTTGTATATGTCGTTGGTATAGATGGACGTTGTACAAGGCGTTGAGTCGCCGTTCGTCTAGAAGAGTGAGCTGCTCGTACCTTCGACGGGTCCATTCCGCCTCAGGGACTTGACTCTCCAGTAGGATGCGTAGAGAAGGGACCTCTAACTCTACCGGTTGAACCGCCTCCATGCCATATGCTAGGTAGAAGGGTGTGGCGCCTGTCGGTGTTCAGATGGAGGTTCGGTATCCCCAGAGTGCGAATGGGAGCTTGCTCGGCTAATCGGGGTAGTTGTCTTGCATTTTCTTGATAATGGTGACAAGAGTTTTGTTAGCTGCCTCGACCGCTCCATTGGTTTGGGGACGGTAGGTGGATGATCGGTGTCATTTGATTTTGTATTTGTAGTTGAGGATGGCTTGGTACCAAAGTTTATCATGGCTTTCCTCGTCGTCGTCGATGGCACAAATGTGAGTTGGCTCGCTCCTTCTCTTGACACATAGAGGCATCGATGTCATGTCGTCAGGTATGTTGACGAGCGCGGCAAGTTTTGCCACGGCATCAGCAAATTGATTTTCCTCTTGCGGCAAGTGGAAATAGTCGATTTGGTCGAAGAACTCAACCTCTTGATTGATCTTTGCTCAGTAGGGAGCTAAACTGTCACTTCAGATTTTCCATGACCCGGACACCTGATTGATGATGAGCAAGGAATCACCTTGGACCCTCAATCTCTTGATGCCAAGTGTGATGGCTGATTGTAGGCCGATGAGGCATGCTTCATATTCAGCGGCATTGTTGGTGACGGCGAAGTCCAGTTTGACCGAGATCGGAACATGTTCTCCCTCTAGCGATATTAGAAGGATTCCTACTCCAAAGCCTCTCATAATAGATGCACCGTCGAAGTATAGGTCCCATACGTCGGAGTCGACACAAAGGATGTCTTCGTTAGGAAGTGAGCATGTGTCAGTCGTTAGATCCTTGTTGACGGGATTCTCTGCCAGGAAATCGGCGACTGCTCTTCCCTTGATAACCTTGAGGGGTACAAACTTGAGATGAAACTCGGACAGCATGAGTGTCCAACTAGACAGTCTTCCGTTTAGTACTGGTTTTTCGAAGATAATTTAACCGAGTCCATCTTGGAGTAGATGTGGATCGTGTAGCTGAGCATGTAATGACACAACTTCTTTGTTGACCATACTAGGGCAAGGCATGGCTTTTACAGTTGGGTATACCTTGTCTCGTACTCGATAAACTTTTTGCTGATGTAGTAGATGGCTCCTTCTTCGCCGTCGACTGTTTGTGCTAGCATGGCTCCCATGACCGTATTGGTAACAGTCAGGTATAGGGATAGAAGAATCCCCGGTTGAGGTGGCATGAGGACATGAGGTTTGGATAGGATTTCCTTTATCCTGTCGAAGGCCTTTTGACAATCGTCGTCCCAATCGGTGTGATCGGAGGCACGAAGTTTCTTGAATATTGGTTCACAAATCATGATGAGCTTGGCAATGAAGCGGCTGATGTATTGGACCTGACCGAGAAATACCCGAATCTCCTTCTCGTTCCTAGGCCGAGGCATTTGTTGAAGGGCTTTGATTTTGGTTGGATTAATCCCAATGCTTCTTTTGCTGACGACATGTCCCAAGAGTTTTCCGGAGGTGACCCCGAATGCACACTTATGAGGATTTAGTCTTATGTTATACTTCCGCAGACGAGCGAAGAATTTTTGAAAGGCGTTGATGTGGCCATCCCGTTCTCTTTATTTGATAATCATGTCATCGACATACACCTCTACCTCCTTGTGCATCATATCATGTAGGAGAGTGGTAGCGGTTCTTTGATAAGTAGCCTCGGCGTTGATGAGACCGAAGGGCATGACCGTGTAGCAGTATGTACCCCACTGTGTAGTGAACGCAGTCTTGTGCATATCTTCCTCAGCCATTTTAATATGGTTGTATCCGGCATACCCGTCCATGAATGATAGGAGAGCATGTTCAGCAGTGTTGTCCACCAGAATGTCAACATGTGGCAAAGGGAAGTCGTCATTTGGACTCGCCTTGTTCAGATCCCTGAAGTCGACGCAAACCCGAATTCTTCCGTCTTTCTTTGGTATGGGCACAATGTTGGTCACCCAATCAGAGTATTCAGACACTTTGATGAAACCGGCCTTGAACTATTTATCCACTTCTTCCTTGATTTTCAGGACCCATTTAGGATGCATCCGACGCAGCTTCTGCTTCACAGGTTTAGCTCCGGGCTTAATGGGTATCCGGTGCTCTGCAATTTTCCCTGTCAATCCCAGGCATGTCTCTGTAGGACCAGGCGAATACGTCCTTGTATTCGTGGAGGAGGTCAATGAACTATTGTCTTTCCGAGGGGTCCAGGGTTGTCCCTATCCTAAGTTCTTGAGGTGTGTTGTAGGTTCCTACGTTAATAGGTTCGGTCTCCTCAATGATGGGGGTTCTAGTTTCCCATTTGTCAAGTTCTTTGGCTAAGTGAGGTGGGTAGTCACTCATGTCAAATTCCTCATAGTCATTCAGAATTGCATTGCAGTTAAATTGAGACGAGTCATAAGCAAACTTAGCGTTCATTTAGTTGACACGAGCGAAAAGCTCGGAGAGGACAGACATCTCATGGTCGGTTAGAGGCGACACAGCAGAGGAGGTGGCCTCTGGAATAGGCTCCAGGTTGTCACCTTTCATGGGAGTGGGGGTGACCCTAGTAGACTTAGCCTCTGCATCAGCCACGACCTTGTGATAAAATAGTGGGAAGGGGACCTTGACTGGGACATCATGAGTGTTAGGAGCTATGACAGACTCTGATTCCGACTCAGATTCAGACTCAGATTCAGATTCTTCTTCACTTCCCTCTTTGAACATAGGGCCTTCTCCAGTTGTGATCTTGAGAATGCGGCCTTGGCGATCTGTCCACTTGACGGTTTTCCTCCAGCCCTGTGTAGCTTTCTCCGGGTCAATGTCGGAGATCAAGGCAGTTAGGACAAATCGGTTGTCCTTCAGGGCGATGTTGATGATGTCCTCATAGTCGAGGTGCCTGATGTTATCCTCTCCAAAGAAGAGGGTGACAGCTTGTCCATCGAGGCATGACGACGGCTTAGACTCGGTTGATGCAGTTTCGGTGTTGTCGGGGATGAAGTAGCAGTCCTGGAAGACTTCCACACCCGGGTATCTGGCCTTGGCCACAAAGTCATAGATCGGCTCCGGAAAGCCATGGTAGAGCTCTGATTCTCCCTCGGGGACAAAGTATCCATTGAGGGTCAGATGATAGGGACGGAGGATAACTCCGTTCTTCTTGCGTTTTCGAACTAGGAGGTTCATCTCCTGGATATCTTCATCGGTAGGCTCATATCCCAGTCCGAAGGGAATGTTGGGGACCTTAGCCTGTTTCAAGGGAGGTAAGGTGATCTTCAGTGGATTGAGGGGCAAACCCGGGAAGTAATCCTGGCGCATCATGATGAGGTTGACTGTGAGGTTGGCAAACAGGTCACAATCAAAGGGTGTTGATTCATCAGTTTTGGCATTCACAGCTTGGAATCCCCACATTTCATTATCATCTTCCTCAATGGTCTGGGAGGCTATTCCCTTTCTCATGACATCTTTGATCGGGGAAGCAGGAATTGTGATTTTCCCGTTGAAGGGGACCCTGATTTTCTGGTGGAAAGTCGAGGTAACTGCCTTGACGGCATGAATCCAGGGATGTCCCAGGAGCCTATTGAAAGAGGCGTCGATGTCGACCACCTGAAAACTGGTTTGCCTTTCCAGCGGTCCGGTTGCGACAGTCAAAGTGATGAGCCCTGCGACCTTGCGACGAGTGCCGTCGTAGGCACGTACTCCTTGGTTTGTCGGGACCAAATCAGCTTCCTTAATACCCAGCTTGTGAGTAGTCTTGAGGGAAACGATATTCACCGCGGATCCATCATCCACAAGGATCATGGGCACATTCTTCTTGAGACATTGTACAGTAATGTACAGGGCAAGGTTATGATTGGCTCCGAAGGGAGGGATATCTTCGTCAGAGAAGATGTCTGGGTTGTTCAAGTCAGGGGCGTCCCTCGTCATATGTGACACTATTTCTTCAGGGGAATAGTTTGAGGGCACAGTTAGTTTTCCCAAGGCCTGTAGCAAAGCCTGTTGATGTTCAAAGGATGTCGCGATCAGCTACCAGATCGAGATCTCGGCTTTTGCCTTCTGAAGTTGTTTGAGGATTAAATTCTCAGGAGCCTTTGGTTGAGTGTCTAGTTTCGGGACAAATTGGTCGTTTGTTGTTGGAACGACCGTTGGATTGTTCGGGTTCTGATAGGGGCGTCCGGACCGGGTAAGGTGACCGATCTCTTTCGCCCGTTTCTCTTTCTCTGGGACAAGGTAGACATCTTCAACGTCGTCTCTCCATATGTCGTTGATTTCAGGATCTCGAAGGCACCTTGGACGGGTATTTCTTGGTGGGCAGTTTTTGTGAGGGATGTTTTTGTGAGGGTAATTTTTGTGAGGGTTGTTTTTGTGAGTTTGATTATTGTGAGGGTGATTATTGTGAGGATGATTATTGTGAGGTGCATGCCAGAATGGTCGCGGGAGCAATCCCTCCTGGTGAGGGTAGTTTTGGGCGCTTAGGGGATTTTCCCTCGGGCGTGGTGGTGGAGGATTGAAGATAAGCCGGCGGTAGGCATCGTCAAGTCGGGTAAGCCTCTCGGAGAGGCTGGCTATGGCTTCCTGAACCTGTTGGAACATGGTGAGCATAGTGGCGGCACTGAACACAAATATCCCGTCCGAGGGATCTTTCTCCAAGGCATTCACCTCTTCATCAACTGGCAGGATAAGGTGTGAGCAGTCCAGAGTTGGCTCATCATTGGAGATGGCGTGGATTCGCAGAGGATTTGTTTTGTTGTTTGGCTTAGTTGGTGGGGGTAAAGGCAATTCCCCTTTCTCAATCATGTCTTGGATGATGTGTTTGAGTTTGAAGCAGGTTTCTTTATCATGCCCTTTCCCTTGATGGTACTGACAATAGGCATTGGGGTTCCAGAAGCGGTATTTCTTAGCATCGGTCGGATCCGGGGTGGGTTCGATTGGTTGTAATTTTCCCTGGTCCATGAGCCTCTTCAGAGCACTTGCGTAAGTTGACCCTATATTAGTGAACACTCTCTGGGGGCGCTCAGCTCTCTTAGCAGATGGTTCAACGAGGTTGACCTCATCGATCTTGTTTGTTTGGCCATAAGGGCGAGACCCGGTTGAGGTGGATCCTTGGTAGCCTCTGCCAGTAGTCTTGGCTAAAACACCCTTCCGGAGGTCATCTTCGATGCGTGTCCCCAGAATTTGTAGATCTTGGAAGATCTTGATATTTTGGTACCTCAGTAAGTTGGCGTACACTGGGCGGAGATTGTTGACGAACTTTTCCACCAAAGTTGATTCACTCGGCTTGCTGACCAGCTGAGTAGTTACCCTCCTCCAACGGGTTAAGAACTCGGTGAATCCCTCCTTGTCGTTCTGGGTTAGGACCTCAAGGGTACGGGTATTGGCTTGGATTTCAACATTGTCAGCGTATTGCTTAGCAAATTCAACTACGAACTCATCCCAGGTAGTAAGGTTTTTTGGATTAAGGGAGTAGTACCACAGACGAGGGATCGGTTCCAAAGAGGACGGAAAGATCCGGGTGAAAAGTTCCTGTTTGACCCCTTTAATGGCCATGTAGTCTTTGAAGGCACGAATATGATTGAGCGGGTCCTCCACTCCTTTGAACTTTGGTACATCAGTTAGGGTAAAGTTGTCAGGTAATTGATCCCCAACAGGTTCGAACCTTCGGTTGTTCTCAAGATGGATATTGTTACCCCGGGCTAGGAGTTGTTCTTCCAAGAGCTTTAGCCTCTTCTCAGTTTCAGTCAGAGGTGGAGTATTATGTTCTCCAATTTCCTTGTTTTCCAGGGCGTCGATACGGGTCTCGACGTGATCCAGGGTGACCTTAAGAGCGGTGAGCAGGCTGGCTAGCTGATCAGTCATGACATCTCTGTTGTTATCATTGTTGTTATTGTTGACAGACGAAGTTGAAGATGGGGCCATTCTCTGAGGCAGAAAAACGGCTCACATTACAACTCAATCCGACACGGTTCAAAGACTAAACGCAGACAACACAAGGACGAGACAAAGATCAGAGTCAACAAGACGAGGATGACCGTGTGTGGTTCCTCGGTGCTGACTCGATTTATGATGTGACGGTGTTGACCGAACTTTTGACCCGTGTCCATCGTAACGACGCGACCCCATTGGACGGGTCTCGTGGTGAGACAACTCATAAGTAAAGACCCATAAGTACATTTGCTTCGACTAGATAGACACGAGGCGGATTGGAATGGTGGACTGAAGTTTTCGAAAATAGAAATTTTCAAACAGATTCATTTGTCACTTTGCGGACGGCTTCCGAAGATAGAGATCTCCGTAAGTCGTTCAGTTGAAAGGGTTGTCTTATGTTTATTTGAAAGACGGTTTTGAGTTTGAATCGGCTCGGAAAATAGTGTATTGTTTCCCAAGACGGTTTTGAAATTCAAAATTGTATGTTTTGACAATCGAGTTTGAAATGTTTGAAGAGGTCTCGGGGACGGTGCATGGTCCTCAGGATCTCGAAAGTGTCTCGAGAAAAGGGTGTGTGCTTTTCTCGGGTTTTGAAAGAGCCATTGTCGGCGCGAGACGGATTAAAATCCGTGTCTAGACGCGGTGATTATAACGGCGTGAAAATGTGGTTTGAAATAGTTGTAGAAAATCGGGTTTGAAAATCGTCATTACGACAGCCTAGAAAGGCGTGTTGAAATGGTTATAAAAACCAGGTTTGAAAATCGTCATTACGAAGGCCTAGAAAGGCGTGTTAAAGTGGTTATAAAAATCGGGTTTGAAATCGTCATTACGACGGCCTAGAAAGGCGTGTTAAAATGGTTATAAAATCCGGGTTTGAAAATCGTCATTACGATGGCCTAGAAAGGCGTGTTAAAGTGGTGATAAAAACCGGGTTTGAAAATCGTCATTATGACGGCCTAGAAAGGCGTGCAACGGTCGGCAAAAAACTGAGGTTTAAAACGGCCATTATAATGGCGCAAAAAGTTGTTTTTGAAAGTTTGAAAATGACACGGAAGGACTTATGATCAAGTAGCACATAAGCACTCACAGTTCATTATATTATGCATTATGCTGACACGGGTATTGGCTTAGAAGGGTGGGTTACACACCAAGCTATAAAACCCAGATTTGCGAGAGGGATACCAATCCAAACAAAATGTGTAAGGAGGGTACCATAGCCTCGTGCTCGAAAGTGATGAAAGCTCTTTGACGAAACAGAAATGTGTAACGTCAATGGTATGCTTGACTCAATCGGGATTCAAAACGCGGGGATGAGAAAACTCACGCCGACGAGACGAGCCAATTGGTCCATAAAAGGTTAGGTTGTGGGCCCGGACAAGGAACCCGACCGTGACCGTAATATCAATTAATGCATTCCAACCAAGACCTCGTTCGAGTCTCACCCTCTAAGGATCACAAAGACGTAAGTATCCTAGTTCTCCCCAGCGGAGTCACCAAATCTGTGGACGTAGCCACCTGCAGGCCCGGTTCGATCTGCGGGCATGCAGCGGTCTTTTGAAAGCCACGCTCGGCGGCGTAAAAATGCTTTCGACTAGATCGTTTTAGATCGGTCGTTATCGTCTCGGTAAGGGTCTCAAAACGATTAGAGATGTTCGGAGTCGCCACCTAACATTTGTGGGATGCTTGGAACCCGTTCGAAATCCACTTTATACCTCGGTCAAATCGAAGCATAAAGCAGCGTTTGACATAGGTACTAAAGATAAGGAAATCGTCCCTCTTTAGCATCCTATCTCTAGAATGACTCTCGTACGCCCTGGATAAGGTCGTCCACTATCCAAAGTTTCTGAGTAAGAGGTGAAGGTACGTATTGGGAAGCCCTTTAATCAGACACCCAATCTCGCCCGCGGTAGCGGCCTCTACTGATCGATCTTGGTTGATTGAATGAAAAAGTTGATAAAACGGTTTAAATGCATGTATGCGCATCCAATAATTTAAACCTAACATGTGAGAGCTTTCTAAGTCGGTTGATTTCATCCAAGTATCAAGTATAAGATGTTGAATTGGATTTATCGTTGATTTGCATGCAAGACGGGAATTAAACATCCATTTACCGTATTAAGTTTATGGTGCATAACGTGATCCATTTGTCTTAGTAAAGCATTTTGCAAATATGATTTTGAATAAGAAAATAGTCATCTGATCCGTCCTATATCTGGGCTAACCGGAGTCGGGATCGTCCTAGACTAATGCTGGAAAGGGAAGAGGCCCTGTACCAGACGGCAACATGAGGCGCGAGCCAGCCGACGGTGTAAAGGGGCCTCCCTTGGTTTTGAAAATGAGAATTGAAAGGCCTGTTTTAGGCGCGGATCAACCTACGGTGATATGCCGTATTCTGACCTTTTGAAAAATGTTTATAAAATGTATTGAAAAAGGGGCATTTGACCCAATTTGTTGATTTGAGGAACGAGACTCGAATAATCATCATTATTTTGATAATATTCGGTGTCGGGTTCGACTTTGACAAACTTGACATAAATAGTTTGAAAATGATTATGAACTAATTGTTTTAAGTTCATTTGAATGTAATTAGTCGATACTCATCATCGTACCCGGGTTAAAATCCGGCATGGTATGTAGAACCAAGGATGACTTTGTGTTGGTGACTAATATGCTTGTTTTGAAAATGCAAAGAAATGATGAAAGGCTTTAAAATACCTCCCAAAAATGAAATAAAAGGCTTTAAAATACCTTATAAATGTTATTAACCAAATATTATCACCGAAACACGGATTTAACCGTCATGGTATGAGGAACCAAGAGTGAAAAATGTTTTATGGTTAAAACAAATGAAATAAAATAAAAAGGCTCGAAAATATTTGAAATAGTAAAAACCGATTGTAAATATGAAAATGAATTAAAGGAAAATGACAAGAACAAACACGGTTGAGTTCTGACCTGGACGCCCCATTGAGGCGCGGGCAAGCCGCCGAACCAAGGGGCTTCTGTCTCAGGCCAAAAATCAGTTTTGGCTCGTTTATTCCATGTTTTGGTTCATGTTATGCATATTTTAGCATGTTATAGTCATGAAACAAATACAAACATGATAAAAGAAGGATATTTACACCCTCATACTTACATGTTTGGTTATGGCGAGTGACCGACGTAAGTGTAACAACTCGTTTAGTCAGAAAAAACTCGGTTTAAATCCGTTTTGGTAAGTAAAAAGAGTGTTTTAAGATTAGTGACGGTGTAGTGGTCGAAGTGGTCGGTCAAGTGATTTAATGCACGATGACGGTACCAAAAAATGTGTAAGGCTTGTATTTACGATCGGTAGGTCATAAATACGCGTCGGATTGTGACTTAAGAAGTCGAGTCGAGAATTTTAAGGGAGAAAAGAGGGGGCGGACACTCGCGTAACTTCTCAAATGGGGGCATTTGAGGGGTATTTATAGGGAAATGAGTGGTTGTGTGACTTTTGAGCGACGTGGCCACCTGGGCTGCTCAAAGAGGCACGAGCCACGTCGCGGTTCTTCGAGTTGTCCTGTCACTTTCACACAAGAGCAATCATGATTTGTTCTATCCTAGGATTTGGATCAACATATTTGATATTTGACTATGTAAGATTCCGGGAAACCTTAACATAGAAGGCTTTGAATGTTTGTTTTTTGTGGGTGACTCGGTTTGACTCGTTGTTGGAGTCGGGATTTGAATTTTTGAGTCGGTTTTTGGTCCGGTGTCGGTTTTGACTCTAGTTAGTGTCATTGCGACCCCGTCGTCGTGCATTAAACACTCCAGGTATTTTTGAAATGTTTTATTTTCGAAATCATTTTATGTTTTCCGACGTAAAGTTGTACACAAACTGTCGATCAAACGCCGCGATTCCAAAACATGTTATAGTCCGATAATCATCGGGTGTTTGTTGGAGTCTCAACAGATACTGGGTATCTATACTTAGGTATTTATTTTTGGTACTAAACGACGGTATCAAATTTTTGCACCGTTGCCGCGGAGGCAACTATTTTATTTACTTGTTTCTTTTTGTCTGTCTTTAGCCTCAAGGGATTTATTCCTTGAGGCAGTTCTTTTATTTTTCTCTAGTGCTATTTTGATAGGTCCTACAGGCCTTACCTAGACAATTCTAGGTAAAAGATCGTCAAAGGGAAGGTTTGAGTACCTTTGATCTTCCACCTATGTTCCATTCTATGGCGCAGCAGGTGGTTTACTGTGAGAGATGTGGTACTGCTGGACACGATGCTGCTATTTGCTTGGCGGGGAACGATGAGGTTTATGCGTTTAAGTAGCGTAGACAATCTAGTCATCCCACTGCAATTGTGGCGCCACATCCACCTTATCAACGAGGCTATCAAAAGCCTCCATTTGTTTGGCCACCGCAATAATAAGCTACTCCTCCTCCTGATAAACAAAAACAAGAGATTGCTGAACTGAAATCTTTGGTGAAGGCGCTTGCACTCCAATTGCAGGAACATGATAGATGCCCCATTTTCAAAGCCGAGTTGGATGCCTTGGAGGCTACGATTTACGGGATAGAACCCACGAAGGAGGGGAATGTGAAGACGGCTGAGTCAGTGATTGTTCCTAGCACGGAAGAGGTAATATACTCTTTTGTCAAAGATTCCGACATTGAGAGCAACCAACCTGAGGTAGTTAACGATAATTTCATTATTGTTGGTATTAATAGTACACTATCTCATATGACTCCTATTTTTTCTTTTAATGCTCTACCCCCTCTCGGTTGGACCAATAATTTAACAACTTTTCACCATACTTGTCATCAAAAATTCGTTAAACTGAAATGGTGCCTTAGATTATTCTTAATTGCTCCTGAGCTCCTTTATTTTCTACCAACGGTCAATTCGAGCTTTTATATTCTGCCCGTATCTGGAGTGCAGAATTATTTTATGGACAAATTTGGGAGCTGTCATAGAAAATCTGTTAGGCTTAAACGGTGGTACATTTCAATTTCCTTTATTATTATTCTATTATGGTGCTACTTACAGTTTTGTGTAGCACATGCGCAGTTATTTGATCGGTTGCTGCGTGCTTTGAGCTGTTTTGACTGGGTTAAACTATAATGGTTGGATGAAGAAAAAGATGGTCGAGTTGGGACCTGTCTGATACTAGAGCTACCCAGAAGGCAACCCGGAGTTTAAATTTTTAGCTGTTTTACATTTCAGTTGTGTGTGTAATAATTGGTTTTTAAACCATAGACTCTACAGAACAATATTTAGACTTGGTCTTTTATCGTATTTGTGGTTGCTTTTGCGTCTTTGCAGGTGTCATACTGTCGCCTAGGAGAGCGCACAAGAGAGAGCTCTTAATCTGCCATTCTACTCGATCGAGTGTTTACCTCTATTGGTCGAATGATAATCTTCCTCGATCGAGCGACCACAAATAATGACCATTCGATCAAGACCTTCTATTTCCTCGATCGAACACTGTTGCAGCCCATTTTACTCGATCGAGTCCTTTTCCCTCTCGATTGAGTAGATTCATTCTGATTCGTTTCCTGTGACGCCACTTTGAAGCTGTTTGCGACCTCCCATGTTGCTGGCTGGTTTGGGGAGGTCCCTACTTCGCGTGTTCTTGTGAGTTTTCCGCATCTCCACTTTCTCCTTTTTAGTTTGCATTTTCTTTCCCTATTTTTGAGTACAATGAGGGCATTGTACGGTTTGGTTTGGGGAGGTTATGCATCCATATCTGTGTCTGCATTTATGTTTTTATTGCATTTCTGTTATCATGTTTAATTTCTGTATGCATTGTTGTTTATTTTTAGAAAATTCAAAAATCTCATAAAAACAGAAAATTTTCAAAAAAAAAAAAAATTCACGTTTATTTTTGCATATACGTCGAGTCGGAACGGTAGTTTTCGATGATGAAATTGCACTATTATTTGTCTTTTTGCTTAAGCCTTGCATAAAACTATTATCTTTTAGCTTTGTCTTGTTGCATATCTACGAGTTAATGTTTAATTTAGCTGAACAAATAGACTTGACCTGAGATTTTGGCAAACTACTTATATATTCTAATATTTAGAGCCTTATAAACTGATGTCATTTATGACCAGTTTCATGTAGGATTGTGAGTAGTATATTCCTTGCATAGCATGTTCATCACTTTTGCACATTTATGAAATTCGATTGCTTGTCACTTGCATACATTCGGGTTTGTGGTCGGTGTCACGTGCAGGGAGGTGCTTATAATTTCCCTTTTCTTTCATTTTTACCCGTTTAACTCCACATTAGCCAAATTTGCCTTTTTGACCGTTAACTACATCCAGATTTAGCCTGCCTTGTCAAGCTAGTTAGTGTATGTTTTGCGGTATATAATTTATTGTGCCAAGTTTGGTTTGTATTGCATTACTTGGAGTTGGTAGTTTATGGAAGAAAGAAGGAGGATGGAAAGAAAAAAAAACGTGAAAAAGAAAAAAAAATGGAAAAAAAAGAGAACGTGAATCACGGGAAGGAAAAAAAAGAATGAAAGGAAAAAAAAAAGGAAGTTGAGTAAAAAAGAAAAGAGACCGACTGTGCTTAGTTTGATTTTGTGACGGTCTTACTCTTCCATTTTATTTATATCTTTTTGAGGAGATTGTGTATTGGGTAGTGAGTTTTATGCCAAAGATGGGCACTTGTGTTTGATTTTTAGTCAGCTGAGAACTGGATAGTCTTGAATGGTCCTGTTTAGGTGCTAGCTTGACGCTTTACCTCCACATTTCCATAATCTGTTTTGCCTTTTCTCACCTGTAACCTCACTTTCCCATATCATTTGTAAGCCCTCGGCTGTGACGGACATTGTTGGTTGGAGTGTATGTATGGTATTTAAATTGTCTATCATATTAGTTGCATGCATGTTATGCAGGTCGCAGTTTTGGTGAGTGACTGTTTTTCTCTTCTTCTCTTACACATATACTTTCACCCTTTGCTTCATGAGAGAAGAGTGACCCGTGAGATTCCATTATCAAAGGTCTTGCAAGGTCGACGGTTCAGCTTTATTATAAACATCCTACAACTCGTTTGCATTTGACAGTTTTTGCTATAAGTGTTAGTTTGCTGCACTAAATTGGTTTAAGTGGACAATTTGTAGCTAGCTCTGAGTTTTCTTTTCTGTTCCATTAGTTTTTCATATATTTTGCTTGGGGACAAGCAAAGGTTTGGTTTGAGGAGATTTCATGCGTGCATTTTATATAGGTATTTTGTACTTCATTTGCACGCATTTCTATGCATTTTATGTAGTGTTTAGCTACAAATGTCCCCCGAATTGTCTACTTTGTTTCCCTTGTCTTATTTGCAGGAATAAACCAAAGAGAAGCTAAATAAAACTTAATACATGTCTCTATGCATGCATTTAGGAGATGAGTTGAGTCGGAGCTTCAAGACTACTATTTTGAGATGCGCAAAGGAGTAAGATAGCTAGGCGAGCAAAGGAAGAACTTCAAAATACTAGTGCCTACTTTGAAGAGCCATATCTCGAGTTCTACAACTGATTTTCAGGTAATTCAAATTTTAGATGAAATCTTGTCCTCTTAGCTTTCCAACGGCACTGGAAACGCTTTGTTTGCCCAAGTAACGAAGAAATGGCAGCGGTTTGAAGTTCAGTGCGCGAAGCAGGAATTGTGCGCTGGAAAGTACTCGATCGAGTACAATCTTGTTCGATCGAGTCCTTTTTCTACTTGATCGAATAGCTAATTTTAGATAGTGTTCGATCGAGTAGTTTTTCTACTCGATCGAGGGGTTTTGCTATATATTACTCGATAGAGAGGTTTTAAACCACTCGATCGAGTACTTTTCTATCTGCCGCAAGGTTTTAATATCGTTTAGGTTAATAATTGTCTTTCCTATAAATAGGAAAGACGTCATTAGGTCTAAACTCTCTTAATTTCTCCTTTTTGCTCCCTTTTCTCTATATCACGTTACTTTGCTCTCTCTTTTCCGGATCTCTTAATCTGTAATTCTTCCTTTTACTCTTTCTCTTTTTTTACTCTCTCCTTAATTTATGATGTTGATTATTCCCTTATCTTTTGCTCTTTTTCTACTTATTATTATGCATAGCTAAATCTCCTGCTAGGATTTAGGGGATTCGATGATTTATTGTTAGTTGCTAATTAGGTTACAGATCTTTCGTTGTTATCATGTCCTTGTTGTTAATCACTGCAATTAACTAAAAATAGCTACTTGAATTGATGCATTTAGCTAAGTAACTTTGGTAAGCCTTGACCTAGACCAGAAGGTTGGAAGGGGTGAGACCTGTAGTGAACATTAGGATGCTTTAGTGAGGGAGGAAGCTAATTTAATAGTATTTTAGGGTGAATTGAGACCGGAAAGAGATATTCACTTCCCCCTAGACTGATACACGCGACCGATCTGTGACCTTAGCTGCAATTAACCAATATTCATTGATGACCTGACAATCCTATTTCTCTTTCCCCTATCGTTAATACCTCTTATTCATTTTTCTCACTTTAATCTCCCTTAGTTTAGTTCAAACAATTAAACACCCCCAACTGTGACCGTAGACAGACTAGAATTTACAAGTAGATAGTGACCGCCTCCCTGTGGAGATCGACCCTACTTACCGATGACTTCTGTTAGTTGTACGTAAGTATTTATTTTTGGTACTAAACGATGGTATCAACTTTCATATTCAATGGTCGTTTGGTGACTAAGCGAGCAAAACACTTTGAACCCAACTTCAACCAAGATGGCACTTATAAACCGGTTAAGGGGAAACACGCATGTACATGTCTATGCTTGCCTACCGTTTCTATTGGGTGAAAAAGAATGAAGAAAATGAGACCGTTGAATAGTTGATAAAGTATTCCCCTTCTCTCACATTACCGGATAATGGATTCCCACGCCTTGTAAAGCGAAGGGAAAACTATCTTCTCTCAATGTATACCACCACCACATGAACTCAAAAAGGTGAGTTGTCTTTGCCTTCAAGTTCTTGATCACCTCCCTCATCCTTGGTTATTCCTCCTTATCCTTTTCCATACAAACCTTATGCCCACGACGATCCTAATGTCGTGGTGAGAAAAGACTATAACTCGGGATTATTGCAACATATCCATGAAAAGATATACAAAGACTGGGTCAACAATTATTATGCCCAATACCCTCCGCTCTATAACTTGACGAGGCAAGGGTTACTTGTTCCAAATGGGCCATTGTCGGATTGCATGAATAGAAAGATCTTCTTCCCGGACTTGTACACTTCAAAAGATGAAGAGGTGGTATGTGAAGATGGAAATGGGAGTGATGGAGGGAGTGATGCGGTCAATTATGAAGCTATCATTGTAAGTGATGATGATGATCAAGAGAGTGATAACGGGGATGATGAGAGTGATGATATGTCAACCTCAAGTGATGAAAATGAAGATAAGGAATCCGATGATGATGGGATGGATAATGAAGAAGATTGAGGGAAAAGGATAACAAGCACTTAGACTGCTATCCCTCTGGCCTCTTCTTCAACCCTTTGGAAGAAGCTTATGCACGTTAGGGATTAGGCCATTCAGCTTGCAGGTAGTATTAACCAGGACAATGCATTCTTTTCTACCTGTGCTGTGCAGGCAAAGGGTTCAATATTAAGATATGCTATCACTTATTCAGAAGGTCATGTCATCCCTTATTCTTGACCAAAGCTATTCAAGATACTGTGATTATGCCTAGACATCATTTTGTAACTGTCTTGGTCATGCAAAATGGAGTGGCTAATGTAGATAACCTCAGTAAACGTGGCTTCTGCATAGTTAATAGATGTGCGCTGTGCATGAAGGCTTGCGAATCTTTAGCTCACCTCTTCTTTCCTTGTGACTATTATAGGCAGGTTTTTCAAGCTATCCTATGCTGGCAAGGGGTTACAAGAGCGCCTCTTAGCTTCAACCATGAGATAAGATGGCTTGCACGACATTTAGGTACGAATTGGAGAAGAAAATGGGCAAAGTGTTCTTTGGATGCTAGTGTTTATAGCATATGGTCTTAACGCAATACTCGGATTTTTGCTGCAAAAGGCAGGAATGTCGTTCAACTTATCTATTGTATTCATTCTACTGTTAAAGTTGGTTTAACATCGAATCTTAATGGAGTTCATAGTGAGGAAGTAGTCCTCTCTCATGAGATGTAGGAATAGTTTGACATTTTTTCTTTTGCCCTTAGTGACGCTTCTCTTGTAAGCCTTGGTTCTCGTTCATGAATATAAGTACGCTAATTCTTGCAAAAAAAAAAAAAAAAAGAGAACAAGCAATTGGTGGATGACAACCAACTTAGCATCCATGTCATGGTCCTTGTATGGTCCTTGTATGTTCGTTATCTATCTTTTCTCTCATGTATAACATAACTTGTATTTTATATTGCATTTTTAGTGTTATTTTGGAATTTGCTTGATTCTTGTCATAGCACCATTAAAGGACTTTCCACCTTAGCAACTTCAAGGTGAAGAAAAATGTATGCTTCCTCAAGGAAAATCCAAAAATGACAATTGCATTCATGCATGGCCTTGTGGCCAAACTTTCAAAACTTAGCCTTAACCGGTTTGGGGAACTTTAGTTAAAAGGAACCCGAATCAATTCAAATTAGCTCTCCAACCTAATCGAAAGCATGCATTACTTAGTCTAGTTTAGATTACATCACTTGTAATATATATCATGTAGCACTTGTATTAGTCTTAGTTCATGAATTCACATATTAGTTCATGCATTTTCACCTAGAATAGCTACATGCATTGCACTTACATGCATTTCCTATTGCTTTGTCCATTGAGGACAATATCCATGCTAGTATGGGGATGGGAAAATATGTTTCAAAAATCATAAAAATTTGAAATTTTTTTAAAATTGCCAAAAATATGTCCTTTATGTTATAGCATTTAAAAATCAAAATCCCTAAAAATTTGAAAAATCAAAAAATCCAAAAACATGTTGTTTACTTTAGTAGTGTAGAATTGTATATACTTGTGTGTTTGATACTTTTTTCATATAGGGACCACACCACATTCGAGACATCCTTAAGGGATTAATGAAGAACCGTATGGTATGATCGCTCCAATCTATTTTCCCTACTCTTTACGTTAATGACAATGTGGTGAACTTTTGATACTGCGGTTTGTATCAATGTGTAGGAGTATGCATTAGATTATATGGAATTTAATTGGATAGTTCCATATGCATTAGACTTGTATATATATTAATTGCACCATGGCATGTAGTTGCATTTAGGTAAATTTTTTTAAATGCCTAATTGTGAAGCTTGACAAGTGTATATAGGCCTTGGTAGATACTTTTTCTCCTTAAGACTTTGTTCACTAGAATAGTCTTAATACACCCTAGGTAGTGTCATACTAGTATCGTTTGACCCATGCGCTACGGCCTAGTCAAGAATACTTTGTGGTGTGATAATGCCTTGGCAACCGTTTATTCTAAGGTGACTTTTCAAGCCATTCAACCTCTTTATAACTTATATCATCTATCATTTTGTTAACCTAAGGAAATGGGCACATATGATCATTAAGTTGAGTTCAAATGCTAAATGAAAGCCAAAAAGTTTGCAATTTTGTCAAGTTATCTTTGTCTTAGGCTTAGGAGTGAAATTGGACTTCTATGGTCTTCTAGAGTACCCTTATTACATATGGAGTCGCTCTCGATGTCACTTCCGTGAGGATTTTCACATTGTTGGTCACCGTCGCATTCCTTTGCCAAAAGACCAATTGCTAAAATATTCAATGCCAGTTATAAAAAAATGTCAATAAATGTTCTTAATGTCAAATGTTACAAAAATGGGGGGAAAATAACCTAAAAGAAAACTACAATTGTGAAACTCATGTATCTTGAATCCCTTTTATCTATTAACGGTCCTATTGATTCGGTTGGAACTCTGTCGTCTAAGCTCACCAATCAAAACTCTATTTATAGTATCAACAAACTACTCTTAGTAGAGCGGTAAGTAATAATCGGATCCCAAGGGACGGGTATTGTATTGATTTATCGGTTGTAGAAAGCTATGTCTTTGGTGTCACAAATTAGGTTTGAGAGTTGCTGTCTAAACTACTTGACAAAAGGTAAATAAATGAAAGTAAAGCAAGGAAATGGGGTTTGGAAATAATTGATTAAAGTACTAGGGTGTCATGGGTTCATAAGGGAATCATGGTGAGATCACATAAACAAGTTTCATAGATGCAAGAAAATTATTGTTGTAGTGGAATCGAGTTAGTTTATATCTTACAATTCCTAGGAAGTTTTGGGTCTCGGAGCCGAGTCGGTCAAGACTTTACAACACCTACAAGTCGAATTAATTCTTCCTATTCAAGTATATGCATGGTCTAACAAGCCTTGAGTTAGTTTATGTCCACTACTACAAATACAGGCAACCACAACGGCCCTTTAACAACGCTTATTCACGAAAATCATCAAAACACGTTGTAGAATTGATTCCGCAAATTTTACCAAACTTAATTACAACGGTACTGTGTTGTTAACCGTTGTTATTTGTTTTAACAACGGGTCATACTTGAAAAACCGTTGTTAATATAAAAATTAATAACAACGGTTGAATCTGTAATAAATTTTAACCGTTGTTAATAATTTGGCGCAAAATTATGAAAAGTAATCACAACGGTTATATTAGAACCCGTTGTTAATACTTTTTAACAATGGGTCATACTTGAAAAACCGTTGTTAATATAAAAATTAATAACAACGGTTGAGTCTGTAATAAATTTTAACCGTTGTTAATAATTTGGTGCAAAATGATGAAAAGTAATCACAACGGTTTCAGACTCAATAACCGTTGTTATTAATGTTATGAAAATCTTAAGAACAACAGATTGCTTTATTCTGCTATACGCTACAAAACACAAACACAAGCTAATAATGCTACTATATCATCCTCCATTCCTCCCTGATCGTCTCTCTGTCTTCATCTCGTCACACGTTGTCACCGTCTTCTCTCCCTCATCGTGTTTATCAATCGGGTATATATATGTTTCTTAGCAACGCTTATAGATATAGGATTTTTTGGGTTATTATCTAATTTGTTGATAATTTAGCTTAATTGCTTTCCTGAATTTCGTTTATTTGTTTGCCTATTATTGTATTTTCTGAATTAGTTGCCTATTACTACGAATGTAGAATAATGACTCGAACTTGGATGATTGATGCAAATATGAGTGACCGCACCTACAAGGATGGTTTAGCTGAATTTTATGAAATCGTTTCGAACAATTTGAAAGGTTCTTCTAGTATTGCATGTCCTTGTGAAAGATGTGGTAATATTAGCTATATGGCTTTTCCGGACGTTAAAATACACCTAGAAAAGTGGAGATTTAGTCGATCCTATACACGTTGGATTTTTCATGGGGAATCATTAGAGGAAGAGAATAACTCTGAAGAAGATGATGTTGAGGTACACGAAAGGCTAACTGATGATCCTGAGTTTGCCGAGTTTTTTGAGTTGGAAGAGTTGGAAGTAGAGAAGTTGAATGTTGGGTCTATAGATAATGAAGAGAATGATGATGAGTCCATTGCTTTTGAAGATGTAGGTGATGACACTTGTAATTGGGATGACCTTAACAACATGTATGAGAAGTTGTGTGAGTCTGAAGCACCTCTGTATCCTGGTTGTAAGTTTACAAAAATGTCGGCTGTGGTGAAGTTGTATAATATCAAGGGGGCAAATGGGGTGAGTGACACATGTTTCACTAGATTTTTAGCCTTGATAAAGGAGTTGCTTCCTGATGGTAATGTTCTACCTGTTAAGACATATGAGGCGAAAAAACTAATAAGAGGAGTGGATATGAAATATGAGAAAATACATGCATGTCCAAATGATTGCATATTGTATCAGAAATTATATCAAAACTTGACCAATTGCCCTAAATGTTTGGAGTGGCGTTATAAGGATAAGGAAGGGATCCCGGCTAAGGTGTTGTGGTATTTTCCATTGATACCAAGAGTCATAAGGATTTATGCGAATCCCGATGATGCAAAAATGTTAACTTGGCATGAAACAGGAAGAATAAATGATGGAAAGCTAAGACACCCGGTAGATGGTAAGCAATGGAAATCGTTCGACGCTAAGTATCCCGAGTTCAATAATGAACCTAGAAACTTATGTCTAGCGCTGTCCACTGATGGAATGAACCCACACGGAAACATGAGTAGCCAACATAGTACTTGGCCAGTAGTGTTGGCTATTTATAACTTACCTCTATATGTGTGCATGAAAAGAAAGTATTTGATGTTGTCGTTGTTAATTTCCGGCCCTAAACAACCTGGAAATGATATAGATGTATATTTGGAACCTCTTCTAGATGATTTGCGATTGTTGTGGGATAGTGGGATAGAAGTATTTGATGCATATAAGAACGAAACTTTCAATTTGAGAGCGATGTTATTGTGTACAATAACTGACTATCCGGCTTATGGCGACCTTTCTGGGCACACAGTTCATGGGAAAGAGGCTTTTCCATTGTGTGGGGAGGATATCGAGTCTGAATACTTGAAGTCTTCTCGTAAGTATGTGTATATGGGAAATAGGAGGTTCTTGTATCATGATCATTGTTATCGCAAGATGCAGAAAGCATTCAATGGAAGACAAGAACTTCGTCAACCTCCTTGAATTTTGAGTGGGCATGAAGTTTATCAGAAAGTAAAGCATATTGAGATAGATTATGGGAAGAAGAGCGGCTCTAAATTGTCTACTCGTGGGTATAAGAAAAGATCCATATTTTTTGATAAACTTTCATATTGGCACGACACGGAGGTCGGGCATTGCCTCGATTTCATGCACATTGAGAAAAATGTCTTTGATAATATTATCAATACCCTTCTGAATGTTCCTGGTAAAACAAAGGATAACGCCGCACCTAGGGAAGATATGAAAGCGATGGGTATTAGGCTAGAGTTGGCACCAGGAAGAGAGGTAATCGTACATTTTTACCGCCAGCAGCGACTTATACCCTTTCACGGAATGAGAAAAAAAGAGTTATGTGCATGCTTGAATGGAATTAAAGTGCCACATGGTTATTCATCGAACATCAAAAGCCTAGTGTCGATGCAAGACCTAAAACTCATAGGGTTAAAATCACATGATTGTCACACTTTGATGCAACAATTACTACCCGTGGCTATTCGTTCCATTTTACCTGAAAAGGTAAGATATGCTATAACTAGATTCTGTCTCTTCTTCCATTCCATATGCGAGAAAGTCATCGATCCCGATGACGCGGATTCATTGCGGGACCTCGTTGTAACCTCTCTTTGTCGATTGGAAATGTATTTTCCACCCTCTTTCTTCACTATCATGATTCATCGGACCATTCACTTGGTTAGGGAGATTTTGTACCTTGGGCCCGTGTACTTGAGATACCAATATCCTTTCGAAAGATTGATGAAAGTCTACAAGGACTATACATCTAATCGGTATCGTCCGGAAGGTTGTATTGCTGAACGCGCTATTTTAGACGAAGCTCTTTCATATTGTTACGCTCATCTCTCCCCTGAGGAGTTGATTGGCGTTCCTAAGAATCATCATAGTGACTGGATGACCGGAAAAGGTATTAGGGGCCGGGTTCAAAAAATTGTGACACGTGAAATGTTGCATTTAGCACACATGTATGTGCTAAACAACGAAGATGAGGTGCAACCTTATATTCAACAACACAAAGATGAGCTCAAATACGATCACCAAAACAAGACTGAGAAGTGGAATGCGAACGAGCATACGAAGACGTTTGCAGAGTGGTTTAGGAATATTGTCTTAGAGTGTACTGATCAAACTGGTGATGACATCTCTCCTAGGTTACTACGTCTTGGTTTAGGTCCAAATGCCAGGGTCACCTTTTACAACAGTTTTGCCATTAATGGATATACTTTTTACACCATGAGCAAGATGAGTTGAGCACAATGCAAAATAGTGGTGTGAGTTCTGAATTTGAGGCAATGCACTTTGCTACTTCAAAAGATTAAAAGCCTATTTGGGGAAAATGCCTTTATTATGGTGTTATTCAAGAAATATTGGTACTAGATTACATTGATTTCACAATGCCTTTGTTTCGATGTAACTGGGTTGATAACAACATCCATTATGTCCGAAAGGATAAGATGGGATTTACGTTGGTCAATCTGGGTAAGGTTGGCAATAATAAGGATGATCCTTTCATAATGGCATCCCAAGATAAACAAGTGTTCTATGTCACCGATCCTATGGATAAGAAGTGGTCTGTTATACTGTCTATAAGGAGTAGAAGGAGTAGTCCATCCGATAATGGTGATGATGATCAGGATGTCGTTTTTGAGGGAATGGATCAGTCTACCACTGTATCTTATTTCGACGATGATGACACTGATCATGAGGACACTGAAAGCATCTATATGCGTGATGACCATGGTGAAGGTATTTGGGTTAACGAAGAAACTATGACATCCAAGAAACGTCCCCGATCCTGAGATAGTTCATGAGGACACAGTGATATGGACGACCAACATTTTGAGTCATTTTCAGACCAATAATTTGATGGTTTAATTTATTAGTAAATCAATAATTGTGGAATCAACAGATCAGAGGGTGTCTTATGTTTCAGGTGGCAAAGAAACTTAAGATGCTTAAGGGTCCTCTGAAGAAACTTAACAGAGAAGGTTTTGGTGATATTATTAATACTACTGAAGTGGCTCGTTTAATCCTTGAAGAGAAGCAATCCCAGCTTCATTTGGATCCCCATAATTCTCTGCTGCAAATGGAAGAGAGAGCAGCTGCTCAATCTTTTAAGCAGCTTCAGGATGCCAAATTTTCTTTTTTAGGCCAGAAAGCAAAGGTGGCTTGGATGACTTGCAATGATGAAAACTCTCATTATTTCCATAGCTCAATTAAAGCCAGGAGAGCTCAGAACAAGATTCTTAAAATTTTGGATATGAATGGCAATCTTTGTTCTGATAATGGGTCCATTGAAATGGCTTTTATTGAGTATTACCAGAAGCTCCTAGGAAGTTCTGAAGGTGTAACCAGGGTAAACTGTGGAGTGGTTAGGAGGGGAAAATGTGTCTCTGATTTTCAGTCTGATTCTATGGTAGCTGAGGTTACTAAGGAAGAGGTAAGAGCTGCTCTTTTCTCTATCCCTAATGAGAAAGCCCCAGGGCCTGATGGATATTCCTCTAGCTTCTTCAAGGATGCTTTTGATATCATTGGTGATGATGTTATGGGGGCTGTGTTGGAGTTCTTCTCTCATGATCAGTTACTGCAACAAATTAACTCTACTATGATCACTCTTGTCCCCAAGAAGGAGTTACCTAGTTCAGTTATGGATTTCAGACCCATAGCATGCTGCAATGTGGTTTATAAGTGTATCTCAAAAATTATTTGTGGTAGACTGAATGATGTGCTTGCTGATATCATTAGTCTGAACCAAAGTGCCTTCTTAAAAAATAGGGATATTGTAGATAATATCCTTATTTGCCAAGACCTTGTAAGGCTTTACAATAGGAGAACCTGCTCTCCTAGAGTGATGATGAAGATTGATTTGAGGAAGGCTTATGACTCTATTGAGTGGGCTTTTGTGGAGGATATGCTTTATGCCTTGAAGTTTCCTAGGAGAATGATAGGGTGGATTATGCAATGTGTTTCTACCCCTTCATATACTCTTTCTCTTAATGGCAATCAGTTTGGGTACTTTAAAGGTAAGAGAGGCTTGAGGCAAGGATATCCTATTTCCCCTCTCCTCTTTACTTTATGTCTGGAGTATTTCACTAGAATACTTGATCTGGTTACTGTCACTCAGAATTTCAGATTTCATCCTATGTTGTGTCATCTGGCCTTTGCTGATGACCTTCTTATTTTCTGTAGAGGTGACTCTGATTCTGTCACTGTGATAATGAGGGCTCTTACTACCTTCTCTAATGCATTTGGGCTGCATATCAATAAAGATAAGTCTGATATCTTTATGAATGGTATTCATGGTATAGCTGAGGATAATATACTGCATATCTCTGGTTTTAAGAAGGGTGCCCTACCTTTTAAATACCTGGGAATCAATATTTCTCATAAGAGGTTGACTAAAATTGATTGTAACATTTTGGTTGAGAAATTGGTGGCTAGAATTAGAGGATGGGGGGCAAAACATTTGAGCTATGCTGGCAGGCTTATTTTGGTTAAGTCTGTCTTGACACAGATTCATAGTTATTGGGCTAGAGTTTTCCTTCTTCCTAAAGCCATTATTCATAGAGTTGAGAGCATCTGCAGAGCTTACTTATGGTCTGGTTCTGATGAGCATCATAAGGTTCCTGCAGTTGCTTGGGATAAGTGCTGCTTGCCCAAAGATCAGGGTGGGCTTGGGATTATTCATTGTTATCATTGGAACATTGCTACCCTTGGGAAATACATGTGGTGGGTTGCAAATAAGAAAGATAGCTTGTGGGTAAGATGGGTACACCACCTCTATATTAAACAGCATGATTGGTGGCAGTATTCTCCCTCTTTACAGACTAGTTGGACTTGGAGGCAACTGTGCAAAGTTAAGGATCTCCTTGCTCCTGGTTTTGCTCAGTGGTTGCAGGTCCCCTACTCTATTTCCTTGGTATATTCTTGGCTCTCTGGTTCTCAGGTGACTGTTCCTTGGACACCTTATGTTTGGAATAGGTTGGCTTTACCTAAGGTGAATTTCATTAATTGGCTATACATTCAAGGTAGGCTCCTTACCAAAGATAGGTTGGCAAAGTTTGGAGTAATCAATGATGGTATTTGCTTCTTGTGTGGGACTATGCAGGAGACTTCACTGCACCTGTTCTTTGAATGTCCTTTCAGTTTGAGATGTTTACATCTGTTGCAGACCTGGCTTGGTTTTTTCTGGACTGTGGATGTCATTGCAAACAGCCTGAAATGGAGGGCAAAATCTTTGCTGCGTAAGAAAATCATTCTAGCTGCTATTGCTAGTCTGGTATACTATATTTGGGAGGGCCGCAACAAATGCAGAGTAGGTGATTGGGTTGCTCGGCCTGAAGCTGTTAGGGAGCGTATACATGCTACTCTTCGTGGAAGGTTGCATATGCTACGAATGGAAAAGGTTCCTAGTAGGGACATAGTATGGGTAAAGAATGTGATTTTGTGCTAACTTATGTAATGTTGTGCTAGAAATTTGCTATAGTTGGTGTATGTACTTCATTGTCAAAGTTTTAATGAGAAGATTCACATTTCACCAAAACAAAAAAATAATGGTCATTGCTGAATAATGTTGCAGTATATGGCATGGTAAATCCTATAGCTTAGATATGCAGTATGCATGCATGCTGGTGTTGTCTTATTTTCTTGATCTTATTATTAGATGTGGATGCTGGTGTTGAAATTGCTGAATAATGTTGCAAGATATGGTGCTTCTGCATTACGGTATGTATTGTTACTGAGGTTTGACCGTAATGGAATTACAGTAATTTTTTAAAAAAAAAAAAAAAGTTCAACAATAACAACGGTTATATTTAAATTACCCGTTGTTAATACTTTCAACAACGGGTGTAGTACCTCTACCCCTTGTCAATGATTTTTTTGACATATTTCATTTGGCACAAATTTGGTGAAAATATATTACAACGGGTATATTTTAACCGTTGTAATAAACTTTTGACAACGGTTGACTTTTATTGACCCGTTGTTATTAACATATAACAACGGTTCTTCTTTGAGCACCCGTTGTCAATAGTTTGTCTTAATAAAAAACTAATTTAGAAACCCATACAGCATGCCATACACAAACACACACAACATTAGTTCAACCGTTGGTATCCTGAGTTAATTCTTCTCTCTTCCTCGCTTTCTACATTCTCGTTGCCGGCCGTCGCTCAATTTCCGACGCCCAGATTCCGTTGCCTTCCCTTATCATCCTGCTCGTTCTCTTTAACATCATCATCATCAGGTATGTTCACTTTAATTTTGTTTTTCGTCATTAGGGTTTTAAGACGATCATCTTGTTTCTTTTTCATGCATCTGTTTGTTTTTCGTCTTCTTTGTTATCTTTATCATCCCGCATCATCTACTTCACTCCTCTTATTAGGGTTTAGGATTTTAGAAGCTCAATCTGTTGTTTTAAATTTTCATTCCTATTAGGGTTTAGGGTTTTAGATAATACTCTGCATGTACGTTGTTAAGTTGTTCATTTCCTATATCATTCATATTTGGGTTTTAGGATTATCATGGGTGAAAAACGTAAAAGAAGTCAAAAGAATAATAAGCCTCTGGATAATAAGCCTGGTGAGAGGGGTGCTACGAAGTGCCAGAAAGTCCTTGCATCTATAGCCGCTAAACAGCCGTTCGAAATAACATGGAGTGAGATGGGTTTCCCTACTGGTCCAAATGCGGGTCTTTTCTCCAGTTGGATTGGTACTTGCACAAGACAGTTTGTGCCTATCCATTTAGATGATTTTAGAAATTTGAATCCAAAATTGGCGGAGTTATACTTGGCTCGTGTAAAGGAAGGCTTTATTATACCCGATGAAAGCCATGATGAGTATTTAATGCATAAGGCAGCGGATGTCCACGGGCAGTGGAGGTGTGACGTTGCTAGGGATTGGTTGTATGTGGACAAGGCAACGGGGGAGATGCGTAAGAGCCCACCGGAAAACAAGTGTCCCACCATCAAGCAGGAACAATGGGATCTTTTCAAAAAGATGAGAACTACTGAGAAGTTTCAGGTTAAATATCCTCGCCTTTTAACGATTTACCTATCATTTTTTTAATTAATGAGTCCTTTATATAATCTTTTTATTATCTCATCTACTTGTGCTTTTATATAATTATTTGAAGGCCGTTAGCAGAAGAAATCGTGCTAACATTTCATGCAAGAAGGGGAAATGGTATGGTTCTCGAGGCGGTTCTGAGAAAGATAGAAGAGAACCTCGTAAGTAGCATGCATTATTCCCCTGTGAGACTTTATTTTTTTAATCACACTTGGACTTGCATTGATACACATTTACGTGTATAAATGTTACCATGTTAATGTGTAGGTGGCAAAGGGAGTGAAAGAGGTGGATCGACATGTAACTTATAAAGAAGGGCACACGCCTAAAGGATCCCGGTCGCGTGACAAATATGATGAGGAATTGTTGGCCAACATAGTAAGCATTATTTTATTAAGACGAGTTCATTACTAACTTTATTATTTTAGTCACAAATATAATTTGAAGTTTATTTAATATATTATAGGACAACGTATTGAAAGAGGTAGAAGAAGGGAAATTTACTCCCAGTGGTCGTAATGACGTTCTTGCTAGAGCGATCGGCCGACCCGAACATCTAGGTCGTTTGAGGGGCGTCCCGTTACCGGTTGGAGTAACGAAATATTATGGGAAAACTGCCCCGATAAAGAAGAAAAGGAAGACTAAGTCTGAGAAGGATGACATGGTAACATTTATTCTATTATTTTCATTTAAGTTCAATTCACATGTTATTGTTGGGATAAAAATTGCTGACACACTACATTCTTGGCAAGCAGCTTCTGTTAATGGCATCCGTACTACTAAAAAATGAGTTTCTGCCTCCTTTTTTATTTTTAAAAAAAAGGGCCTTTGAGAAGAGAAGAGCAAACAAGCAGGATCAACCCACGAAAGATTCTGATGTTGGCCCTGATTTTATTACGATAATAGGGGTACGTGCTCAAATACAATAACATTAAGTGCAAAAATCTGTGTTTAATACTAATACAATACCTAAAGTTCAAGATTCGGATGTGAGCCTTCTCTCTCCTGCTTTTTTTTATGTAATAATAGGTCCTCGCCACCGGATAGCATACAATGTGGATACTACGCTTGTCGGTTCATGTTGGAGATTATTCGGCGAAGATATATCATTATTCCAGAAAATGTTAGTAATTTAATAATGTTTTTATTACTTTTTTTAAATTAGAGCTAATGTTGTCTTGCTTGCTGCTATATATACCATGATATTGCTATGCAAAGAATTGATGTTGTTACAATAATGTCTTCTCTTTGTTTTTTTTTCGCAGTATGTAATCAACCCGTCACAACAGATTGAGGAGTACTCAAGTATAGATATAGACGAGGTAAGGGACATGTTGGGCAACTACGTCTTAGAAAATGCATGATACTCAGAGCTTAGATCAACTTATTAGTAAATTTTTTGTTGAAGTTAGGGAATGATTAGTTCATGTAAATTCAACTCCTTGTAAGTATATATATATATATATATATATATATATATATATATATATATATATATATATATATATATATATATATATATATATATATATATATATAATCTTCATTTGTTGTGGTTGAATTTAATCTATTGAGTTCGATGAACCCAAATTTGTGATTTATTTGGTCTTCTTTGATATATGCAGGTTTTTGAATGGCATGAAACAAATTTAATTTTTCAAAACATTAGGAGTTCGTAATAAAAACGGTTACTAAAAAAAACCGTTGTGAATATCTTTCACAACGGTTAATAAAAATAACACCGTTGTGAATGACTTTCACAAATACCCGCGCATAATATTCAACAACAGGTTTTAAACGAAGAACCGTTGTTAAAAGTCTTCACAATTTTGGAGGTAAAATTACAACAACGGGTATTAAACTAAGAACCGTTGTTACTAAAAATTTCAGCAACGGGTATGTAGCATAAACCCGTTGTCAAAAGACTTCACAATTTTGGAGGGAAAGTTACAACAACGGTTATACATATGACAACCGTTGTTATATTATTCCCTCCAAATTTTTGAAACACTTTCCACAACGGAGAACACCTAACAACAACGGCTTTTAACCGTGGTTAATACTTTAGACAACGGTTTCATTAAATAACCAAACCGTTGTAAATACTTTCTACAACGGCCGCTTTAACAACGTCCGCTTTTTGTTTTTACAACGGTTTTTACCCGTTGTTATAGCCTGTATCTGTAGTAGTGGTCTTACAAGTCGTGTTGAATGGATAAGAGATTCATGCTAGGTTGTCAATCAAGCATTTCATCAAGCATAACATGTGCATAAGTTGAAACTACAACAAGCAAGCAATCATATGAACTTATTAAGTAAAGATCTACTCCATGATTAACTACCCTAATCCCCCATTAACCCTAGTTAGGAGACTACGCACTCATGATCATGGAAAACATCCTAACAATGGTGTCAATCATCTTAACAAATGTAAACATGATGGATGAGTAAAGCAATGAACAATAATTAAGCAAAGGATAAAAGGAATTGTACCAACTTAGGATGATCAAATAGTAAGCAAAGAAATAGAAAAAAACTTAATTGATTGATGAAGAGTTGTCAATTCTCCAATAATAACCCAATAATCACTACGCCAAATCTGACAATCAATAAGGAGCATATCACAACGATTTAATGCATTTAATAACGACACTTATATTACCGCTTTCCAAATATTGGCGGAAACCTAGACCGCGCTAATAGGAATAACGGTTTCCCTAAAAAACCGTTGTTATTATAATTTGACAACGGTTGCTTAACAAACCATTGTCAAAAACGTTTTAACAGTTTCCAAAAACTCGTTGTAGAATCACTCTTATCAACAGTTGTTAGAAAACCGTTACCAGTTTAATATATCGGCATTTCGAAAACCGTTACTAAATTAACACCAGCAACGGTTTTTGTTACCCGTTGTTATGTTATAGCTACGGATTTTTGGTAACCGTTATTATTTTCTATTATGAATAACGGTTTTTCAATTCAACCGTTGTCAGTATTTGATTAGATTTTTCAGTTTGACTATTGCATTTAAAACTTTATCAGAACTTTAATAAATATTCAATTTGACCAATAATATTCAATTTGACAAAAATAATTCTATAAATATGTCTTCATAATGTTTTGGGTCAAATTCTAAATTATCAAACATTTACTCTTTAATTTCTCCCTAAATTTCTCTCTAAAAAAAATATGGCTGGTGTATCAGAGCTACAATCACATTCTCGTTATGCACACCCTTTTACTTGCATTCTCCATAGTCTCCCGGTTCATTATGGTGTGAATGGAAAGGGTTTAAACCCTAATTTTGGGTGGTTGACGCAAATGCTTCATGACTCCGGTTTCACTGCGATTAAAAAAGTGTACAATGTGTCTACAAACAAGCAAGGTTTTGTAGGCTTTGCTTTTATCGTGTTTGACGAAGCCAACTGCCATGATAGTTTTCGTCAGGCAAGATAATTAGGGGCGAGATTTGCGGGGGAAGATGCGGGGAAAGAGGACTTCTATTCGGATGATAAACAATAAGGCCCTTATCTATGGGTTGTGACCCATCTTGATCATCAATTGCCGACACATTGCAGGAAGCATTACATTCTTGCCACCGTGCCTATGTCATGGGAGAAAGAGGCCATTCCACCTGCACTTCCCGGTGATAATGAAGGGCCGATCTACGAATTGAATTACAGTTTAATTATTTATGTTTTTTGTTACGTTTTTTGTTACCCCATCCTCTGGAATTCAGAGACAATATCACCACAAAAATATCTAACTTTTCTTATAATGACTTAGGTTTTTAGGAGTACATTAAAATATCAAGCTAAAGATATTTATCGCGTAAAACAAGTGTTGTCAAACGTGAAAAAGCAAATGTGTAGTGTGGAGTTGAATGGAGGGAGTATGTTTTTTGTTACCCAATCCTATGGAATTCAGAGACAATATCACCATATATATCTCTTTCACCTTCAGCCCAATCAACACAGTCGTTTTCCCATTCCAACGACACTGTCCCCTGCTCGGCAATGCGACCTTGTGGTACAGAATCGGAAGTAGTAGGAGACGGTCAGATTCATTCGCAACCCATAAATATGGGCCTAACCACTGATCATCGTGATCAAACCAGAGTCTTGAAGAGTCATTGTTATAGAATGCCCGCTCAAGTTTGCGAGTCTGACAAAAGCATTCCCGCTCTTCACCCCCGCCAAACTCGATGAGGGAGCACCACCCGAAGCCATCATACACATCATTGTCCGGGTAGATAGTTTGAACCAAATTCAATCCGGCTAACCGAATCAAACCTATTAACCAGTCAAGGCTATCGAGAGTATTGCCTTTCCATGCCCGTCCTCTCTATACGGGAGATTATGAATGATGCACGTAAAGGGTTTAGCGTACATAAATCTACTTGGGGGTCCTGCAAGTGGTTCATATGATGCTTCATCATCATCATCATGAGCGAATGAGTAATATGAACCACTATAGGTTGATGAACTTGACGACATAATTGATGTGGAAAATTAATGGAGGACTTAACAAGTTAAGAATTGGAAAGTGCAAACGGTACAAGTTAAGATTGTGAAAATTATAGTTCTACTTATAATGAGTTTGGGTTGTATTGGAAACAGTATAATAAGATAGTAAGAATTGGAACCAGTATAATAATAAGATAAGAATTGGAAACTTAACAAGTTAAGAATTGGAAAGTGGAAACGGTACAAGTTAAATAAGAATCGGTTAACCCTATCGTGTTAAACATATTAGCTTACAACAGTTATCAAAAAACCGTTGTCCAATTAGTAAAAACACTACGGTTATCAAAAAACCATTGTCTAATTAGTAACAACAAAACGGTCATCAAAAAACCGTTGTCCAATGACTAAAAACACAACGGTATTGATTTGACTAATGCATGCCTTGTAATTTTTACTTTTTCTGATTCAAAGTTGCAGTATTGCGTGTTTGACCATATGTATAACACAAAATGATAACGGTTCTTTGTTAAGCCGTTATCATATTACATATATCAACAACGGTTGGACAGAATCCGTTTTAAAAAAAAATGTTTAATTATCTGTGATTTGCTAGTGTTTGTGATTTGACTAATGCATGCCCTGTAATTTTTACTTTTTCTGATTCAAAGTTGCAGTATTGATTATTTGACCGTATGTATAACGTACACAAAATGATAACGCTTCTTTGTTACGCCATTATCATATTTCATATATCAATAACGGTTATTGTAAATCCGTTGTTATATTACACCAATAAATAACGGTTTTTCTTATAACCGTTGTAAATACAGATCCACTGTGAAAACTGAAAAGTTTGTGGTTTTACCAATGCATGCCCTATTATTATTGGTTGTTTGACCATTATTCACCTCATGCATGCATGCACAATTAATAAAAGTTTGAATGTAACGTATGGATGAAATTAATCTAATTAATTATAGCTTTATTATACTATAAATAGCATCACATTTGCAGTAACAATAAGAATCACTTTATTATTACTAACCTTTTTACATCACTTTTTAAATAATATACATATACATACATATCATAATTAAAAGAATGTCGTCGTAATCATCATCCGCAGTCGCACCTGTAACACCCCCATACTCCAAGTGCCTTACCAGGACCACTTAAGGCATGGAAGTCTACCATCTCGGTTACCCGAGGCAATGATAATCAAATAGACCATAAAGAAACATACTTTAATGATAAAGTTTAAAGCGATACAACCAAATCCGAAACTGATAAAAAGAAATACAAATGTTCTCAAAATGTTAACCAACTAAACAACTAAAAGAATGTTCGACACCGCGGAAGACTTCTAAGACAACATCGTGATGACTCAACCCAGCTATCCCATGCGTATCAACTCATACCTGCTCAATAACTGCTCACCATCCCAGAATGGATCACCACAGTTTTTAAAACATTTAAACGGGGTCAGTACTGATTACACAAACGAACAGCTGCAATAAAACAACAATACAAGCCAATCCAATCCACCAACTCAGTCACATGACCACACACCTAACTACACACTAAAGTGTGTAGTCCTGCCAGAATACTCATCGCAACAAGTACTCCACACCGCCAGTGGGGGACCGCAGCCGTTCCCACTTAAGCCCCGCTCATCTCATCCGAGCGATAAACCCATGTTCCTTAATGTGCACATCCCTTATGTGGCGGGTTCCACAGAAGGCGAATCAAGGGCGTGAAGCCACTCCCGCAAGTGACTGTACTCAGCCGAGGACGCATCTCACAAACCACAGACAGTTATGCGATAATCACAACACACTACCAATAATCACCAAATCAAAATCAAAATCCAATGCCAATACGTTATACAACATCAATAGTTAATTATCAACACAACTATGTAATCAATACTGAGTAGGGAAACTCAACCTGGAATACCAATCACCACACACCGTCTAGCAGTTAATCAGAACTTCTCCTCTATGAATCCTCTTCTTATAACATGTATACATACAATTACCATCTGCTAATCATAATACCCCCAAAACTACCCAATTAGGGTTTAACCAAACTTAACAAAACATTATAAAAATTGTATTAAAGGCTTACCCTCGACACAACGATCACAACGGTGTAAAGAACGAGACGAACCGACGATCCTAGCCTTGGGATTTGCTAATAACGTAAGAGATGCGAGCAACGTAACTTTAAATCTCCTCTTGAAAAGTGTTAGAATGATAAAAGTGTTTAGGAAAATAATGACGGAAACTTTTATATTAATCTCGCGTTATTAACAAAACCCGGCTAATCAAACCTGTAAAACACTTACTCGATCGAGTAAGTGACTTGCTCGATCGAGTGCCCCTTACTCGATCGAGTGTCACACTTACTCGATCGAGTACCCATCAGGCAGACTATTGTTTTGCGTAAAAAGCTACTTACTCGACAGAGTAAGTTCCACTCGATAGAGTACCCATAGACATAGAAAACCGTAATATTACAGTCTTCCCTCCTTAAAAAGAACTTCGTCCCCGAAGTTCAACCCATAGACAAAAACAAAACACACTATCACCACTCCGACACAACAACATAACCCAAAACTCAAAACAAAACTCGAAACAAAACTCGAAACACAACCCCCAAAACAACACTCAACCGACTCAAAACAACTACTAACAGTACTAGAGCCAACACAAAACAAGCAAAAACTCTATGCGACCATCTCCTACCCCCCTAAAAGAAACATGGTTACATCCCCGTAACCACACATACCTGATCAAAAAGAAACTGATACCGCTCCCTCATAGCCTCCTCCGCCTCCCAAGTATCCTCATCAACCTCATGGTTAGACCAAAGAACCTTAAGCAACACCGTTTCCCCATGTCTAGTTTTCCTAACCTTGCGATCAAGAATCTATTTTGGCACCTTAAGATAAGACAAGGACTCATCCAACTCGATGTTCTCTACCTCTAACACATGTGAATGATCACTCACATACTTCCGCAGCTGAGACACATGAAACACATTATGCACTCTATCCAAAGCAGCTGCTAAAGCTAACTGGTAAGCAACTTCACCCACACGATCCAAAATCTCATACGGTCCGATAAAATTCTGGCTCAGCTTCCCTTTCTTACAAAATCTCATGACCCCACGCATAGGAGACACTTTCAAAAGAACCTTGTCCCCAATCTGAAACTCTATGTCACGACGATGTAAATCTGCATAAGTCTTTTTTCTATCCTGGGCCGCTTTCATCTTTTTTATAATCAGCTTAACCTATTCAACCATCTCTTGTACCATTTGTGGTCCTAAAACCACTGCCTCAGCTCTATCAGCCCAGCAAATCGGACTCTTACATCTCCTCCCATAGAAAGCCTCAAATGGTGTCATACCAATACTCGTGTGATAGCTATTGTTATAAGAAAACTCAATCAGATCCAACCTCTCCTCCTAGCTACCACCAAATTCCATAACACAAGCTCGCAACATATCCTCTAAAGTCTTGATGGTCCTCTCTGTCTGGCCATCTGTCGCAGAATGGAATGCCGTACTCATCTACAAGGTAGTTCCCATCAACTCCTGCCACTCTTTCCAAAACCGTGATATGAACCTCGTATCTCTATCTGACACTATATCCTTAGGCACCCCATGCAAACGAACCACATGCTTCCTATAAGCCAAAGCTAACTGTATCTTGGTCCAAGTATCTTTCATCGGCACAAAGTCAACTGACTTTGTCAATCGATCAACTATAACCCATATCATGTTGTTACCCTGTTAACTCCTCGGTAAACCCACTATAAAATACATAGAAATAGACTCCCACTTCCACTCAGGTACCTCAAGAGACTGAATCTTACCTTCTGGTCGTCGCTGCTCCCCCTTAACTCTCTGACATGTCAACCAACGAGCTACAAACTCAGCTGTTTCCTTCTTCATCCCAGGCCACCAGAAAGTCTTCTTCAAATCTTTATATAACTTGTCACCGCCTGGATGTACCGAATACGGTGTGCAAGAAGCCTCTGTCATGATCATCTTTCTCAATTCCTCATCATTGGGTACACACCACCTACCATCGAATCTCACACTGCTATCTGTATGAATAGAGAATCGAGAAACTGTCCTTTTCTCCACCCCAACTCTCCACTCCTCGATCTTAGGATCCAAAGTCTGTTTCCTGCGAATATCACCATAAAGATCTGGCTCCACTGTCAAGTCCCCTCTAGCATCTCCTTTCTATATCATATGTATCACCATCTTCCCTACCTCATCTCTCAACCTCATTAAAGACATAGCTGTGCAAAGAGAATGCACACTCTTCCTGCTTAACGCATCTGCAACCACATTAGCCTTCCCTTCATGGTATATAATATCCATGTCATAATCCCCAATCAGCTCCATCTACCTCCTCTATCTCATGTTCAACTCTTTTTGAGTGAAGATGTACTTGAGACTCTTGTGATCTGAAAACACCTTAAAGTTCACCCCATAAAGGTAGTGCCTCCAAATTTTGAGAGCAAACACACACTAGTAGAAAAACCCCCTACGGTGGCGGTTATAAATGACCTTTTGTGGCGGTTTTTAGAGATTTAGGGTGCGTCGTTTATCGCGGCGTCGTATAAACTTTACGGCGGTTGTAGATGGTTGTACAACCGTCGTTATAGCTCTCCTATAGTGGCGGTTCTTATACAAAACCGCCATTATAGACATATATCATACGACGGTTGTTAGACAAGAACCACCACTGTAACTCATCTATAGTGGCGGTTATTGTAAGAAAACCGCCACCATAGATATTTCAATGAACACTTTAATTATCTATGTGGCGGTTTTTAACTTAAGAACCGCCACCATTGATTTATCTATAGTGGCGGTTTTACTTAAGAACCGTCACTATAGCTCGTGGCGTTTCTAACTTAGAACCGCGGCCATAGATAGGTATTTAAAAAAAAAAATTGCTACCTAAATATCTGTACCAACCTGTATGTAGTAATATAGTTCTGAAAACATTGTCCAGGACTTCCATTAATGCTACAGAGAAGTGTAGCAGCTGATGCCACGTGAGTCGGGAAGGCTTCCTGAAACCACAAAAAAGCCTTACAACTCTAAGAACCTCTAAATTTGGCATATGCCTATGAACACTGACCACAACATTGACAGTCATAAGGCTATGTAGATAAATCTTTCAACAGGTAATAATATGAATATTCCACCAATCTGGAAATTTTTCTACTTTCGTTAAAAAAATCCCCTTCTTCAGATGGACATTATTCTACGGATAGCAAAAATTGTCACGTAACAAGATTAGTAAAAAGTGATGGCAATTTGAACTTGGAAATAAAGATGTTGAAAAAGGCAAGTACATCAGATATAGAGCAGGAGGGGCATGCCTATGAACTTAATTGAAATGGATCTGCATGGTAACAAACCAAATCAGACACGAAGGTGGGAAAATATACGACATGGTAGTGGGCTCAAAGACAGATCTCTGTGATAAGAAACCAAATCATCCATGTTCTCATTCAATTCATTGCAAATTCCTTAGATTGGTAAAATTAGTGCCTTAATAGACTGGCTTGAAAGCCTTAATACTTGAAAAAATAATACAAGGCTTCAGGAAGATTCGGTAAAACAAGAGTATACATAAGACAGAATCCATGTCGTCTAGCACAACAAAGATTGTGAACATGCTTAATATAAAAGTGGTAACATAAATCAGCAACATAAATCTGGGGAGGAGAGAAATTAAACCAGCAACTAATACTTTTCAGATCTACACAAAAGCACAACCTTCATACAAAAGCCCCAAAAATTTTGTATCAACCCAGCATACTACAGCAGTACCGCATTTGCTCGGGGTTCTCTAAATCACGACTCGTTAAGAGCGAATTCTATCCCGTCGTTTGCTAAAAAATACATATTAGCACATATTCTACAAGACCGGATCGTGAACTGGTAAAGACGTATTCACAAACCAATGATTATGTATCTTAATATTTCCAATATCCATAATTTTTTTCAGTTAGAAGGAAACCAAAAGAAAGGGCCCAAAATTAAATGGTTTCTCATTGAATTTAATCATCCAGTATCTAAACAATGAATTAAAGGGAATTTGCAAAACTTTTTCATCAATAATTCACAAGGGTTTAATCTTTCTTTGAGGAGGAGGGGAGAGGGGCTAAGCTTCATATGCCATTAAAAAAACAAAGAATTACTAAACACAAGAATATAGGGGAGGGAAATTCAGATACTGAGAAGGCCGCACCTGATGTTCTGCAGACATCTTATCGAATTCATCAATGCAACATAGTCCACGGTCTGCAAGTACCACATCACCTATAGGAAGCAGATGCTAGCATTCAGAGCAAGCATACTTTGATGTCCAATAAAAATTTGAATAAAAGAATACGAGTCTCAAAGTAGAAGCCATAGACAGTGTTAACACTATTCACGGATTTAAAAATATTGACTTCCTGATTTACTCAATTACATAACGCGATTACATGACTAGTACTTAAGCTTAATGCTGCATCAGATAAACATTTATAAGAGTTTCTGTGGTACAAGAGAATAATACAAACAAAGTCAAAGAAAAATATACTAGATGATCCATCAAAGGAAGCCTTAGCCTTACCTCTCTCATAGTCTCATGTAGTCAATAATTTTCCACAAATGTGTTGGAAAACGGAACCTGCTTTCAGTCAGAGGACATAGCTTAGATAGGAATTTGTTACGATCTAGGACTTAGTTGTCTACCCCAAATAGGAGAGCTTTAACTGTTTAGGTGTATCACGCCAGTCAAAATATGCAAGATTGAAGACTTCGTTATGCAAAATATTACTTGTACTATCTCCCATCCCAGGAAAAACAATTAGAATGAACACTATTACATGGTTAGACGTATTCAATTACTCTTCCAACATACTACATTAGTACCATGATTTGCTCGGGGTTCTCTAAATCGCGAAACATTGAGCGAATTCTATCTGTCGTTTTTGAATATACATGTTAACACATATTTTACAAGACCGGATCGTGAATGGGTAAGGGCAAGTTCACAGCGAATCGAGTAACTCGCCAATAAGGATACAAAATCCCCAATTTTAATAACCATAATTCAAAAAAATATTAAATTACAATCTGAAATTTACAATAATTACATAATAAATCAACAAAACACTTCCTAAACTATACTAATTATCATAAAACAACATATAAAACACAAATTAAAAACAAAAATAGCTTTATAAAAGAAGAATACTAACCTTTAAATCAAGGGTAGTGACTGGTAGTGATTAACGGCTTGGATGGCGGTGGGTTGATGATAATCGAAAACAAAAGGATGAAATAAAATGGTGATTAATTAGCCGAAATCGATTAAACCATAAAATCGATGAAATAAAGTATGTGACTAACCTAATGACAAGGAGTTTACAGCGGCGTAATGGTGTCGAGGGCGGCTAAAGGAAAGGATGTTTTGGTTGCCGGAGTTGAATTGTGAGGGGATTGTGAGGTTTTGGCGGTTGGAATGAAGAAGACGACGAAGGAATGAACTTCTCAATACTGAGTATAATGTCACGGGTTTTTCGAGTTTTTTTTTTGTTTTTTTTTGTTTTTTTTGCTATTAAAGTCGGTTTTAATTAAAAACCGACACAAAAACATATTATGGCGGTTTTTTAGCACAAAAATTTGTAACTTTGTATTAACTTTTAGCGTCATTCTTAACGTCGGTTGTTAATAGAACCGCCACAATTGACCTATGGTGGCGTTTCCTATTTCGAACCGCCATAAAAAGCTTATGTTATCACGTCGGTTCTTACTTAAACCGCCACTATAGACCTCCTACATACATCAAAATTTCCTTCCCGCCAATTTATTGGGCTTTTCGCGTCGTTTCTATTAGAACCGCCATGATAGCTGCGTCGTGATAGGGGGTTTTTCTACTAGTGACAACTGCACCCAACTCCAGATCAAGTGTCAGATAATTCTCCTCGTAAGGCTTCAATTGCCTAGAAGCATAGGCAATTACTTTCCCGTTCGGCATCAACACACAACCCAAACCATTCTTTGAAGCATCTGTATATATCTCAAAGTTCTCACAACCTTTAGGTAATGCTAAGATTGGAGCTATGGTCAAACACTCCTTTAATGTTTGGAACGCCGTCTCACAAATTTAATCCTAACGAACCTGTTCTCTTTCCTCATCAACATTGTCATAGGTCTGGCTATCTTGGAAAAATCTTTCACAAACCGTCGATAGTAGCCCACCAAACCTAAGAAACTCCTGATCTCCGCCACATTCTTCGGTGCTTCCTACCAAGTAACTGCCTCTATCTTTGCAGGATCCACATCGACACCCTTCTTTGAAATCACATGCCCCAGAAAAGCAACCTCCTCTAACCAGAACTCACACTTAGACAATTTCGCATATAGCTGATTATCTCAAAAAGTCTGCAACACTATCCTCAAATGCTCCTCATGCTCCTCCTTAGTCTTAGAGTAAACTAAGATATCATCAATAAATAACACCACAAACCGATCCAAAAACTGACTGAAGACTTGGTTCATCAAATCCATAAACACTGCAGGTGCATTAGACAACCCAAACGGCATCACAACATACTCATAGTGACCATACCTCAATGTAAAGGCAGTCTTCGGTATGTCCTCATCCGGAATCTTCACCTGATGGTAACCCGACCTCAAATCGATCTTAGAAAAGACCGTTGCACCGTTCAACTTATCAAAAAAATCATCCATCCTCGGCAAAGGATATCTGTTCTTCACTCTAACCGTGTTCAGCTCTCTATAGTCGATGCATAATCTCAAACTCCCATCTTTCTTTTTCACAAACAAAACTGGTGCTCCCCACGGTGCTACACTAGGTCTAATGTATCCCCTCTCAATCAGATCATCCAGCTGTTTCTTCAGCTCCTCCAACTCCTTAGGACCATGCGATACGAGGCCTTAGAGATTGGTCCCGTGCCTGGTTTCAACTCAACGCTGAAATCGATCTCCCTCTTCGGTGGCAAACCCGGTATCTCATCTGGAAAAACGTCTGGAAACTCTCCTACCACTGGTATCTGCTGAACTGTCGAACTCTCCATACTATGGTCTCTCACATGGCATAAGATCAACGGACATCCCTTCCTCAGATAAGACTTCAAGGTCACTGTTGCAATCAACTTAACTTTGGGTTTGACAACAAACCCACGATAAGACACACTAACTCCCTTAGGACCTCTCAAAGAAACCCTCTTTTGATGACATTTTTTCTTAGCCTTCTACTTAGCCAACCAGTCCATACCCACTATAATCTCAAAACCATCTAAGGGAAACTCTAACAAGTCTACTGGTAGGTCAACCTGCCCAACGATCTTAGATAAACCTTGATTCGTGCATTTTATATAGTCTTTTTGGTCTATTTATGCACGTATTTCTATGCCATTATCGTAGTTTTATGCTACGAAATGCCCCGAATATGCTACTTTGGTTTATTTTGTCTTAATTGCAGGAATGGACCAGAAAGTAGTGAAATCAAGCCTTTTACCGTCCGATTTGCATGCATTTGGAGGAAGAGTAAATTTGGAGCTGAAATATAGCTGTCTTGGGATGCATGAAGCCATTTCGGGAGCTAAAAGGACAAGTCAAAGCTTCACTAACGAGAACAAGTAGCTGCTGAAGTTAGTTTTCACTCGATCGAGTGCTTTTCTAGTCGATCGAGTGGTTTTAGGTCATATAATAAGTCGATCGAGCACTTTATATGGTCGATCGACCAGTTGCCATTTAGTGTTTAGTCGATCGAGTGGATCTTTTGGTCGATCGAACGGTTTGAGCCTTATTTTGCTCGATCGAGTAGTTTTAAACCACTCGATCGAGTGGAATCGTTATCGTGCTTGGGCTTTTTAGTTTATTTTCGTCATTAGGTTAAATAATTTCTATTTTCTTATAAATAGGAGAGTAGGACGTCATTTGTAAGGGTGCTTTTGCTGGGGGAATCACACATTACTTTCCTCTGGTTACTGTTTTAATACTACTTTTTGTTCTGCCTCTTATTTTCCGGATCTATTTCAGTAACATTTCTCCCACTTTTCCTCTTTAATTTGATGTTTATTCCTCTTTCTCTCTTTATTTATGTTCTTTATTTAATTATGTCTAGCTAAATACCCCTGCTAGGATTAGGTGATTCAATAGACCAATGTTAGTTGCTAATTAGGTTATTAGATTTGTCGTTGTAGTTATGTCTTTGTTGTTAATCGCTGCTTTAACTGTATCCTGCTAGTTGATTCGAAGCAATTAGCCTTTTAATATTGGTAAACCTTGACCTGGACCGAAAGGTTGGAAGGGGTGAGACCTGCAGTGATCAATAGGGTGCTTTAGTGAGGGCGAAAGTTAAGCTAATAGCATTTTAGGGTGAATTGAGACCGAAAAGAGATATTCATTGCCCCTTAGACCGACACATCGACTGACCTATAATCTTAGTTGCAATTGACTAATGTTTATTGATGACCCGAAATCCTAGTTCCCTCTTCCTTCTGTTAATTTCTCTTATTCATTCCTCTCTTGCCTTAGCCTCATTAGTTTAGTCAAAACATTTCAATCCCCCCATCTTGTGATATTAGACAGACAGAATAGACAAGTAGATAGTAAACCGCCACCCTGTGGAGATCGACCCTACTTATCGCTAGCTTCTGTTAGTTATATTTAGGTATTTATTTTTCGTACAGAAACGACCGTATCAAATTTTGGCGCCGTTGCCGGGGAGGCAACTTGATACCCGTCGCTGTGAGTACCAAAGATAAAATTTATAATTCCTATTAAAACTAACCTAGGCTAGTGGTAACAGGGTCGAACCACAGAGAGGCGGGGGAGTTTATGTTGTTTAATATTTTAGTCTATGGGTAACAAATAAGGGGGGTTTTGATTGGAGTAAGTCTAAGTCTAATTGCGAAAACAAATGAGCAAATAATGAAAATAAACGTAAACTAATGATAAAAGAAAGAGCTAGGATGATCGGGTCACTACAGCTTCGATGGCACATAAGTCTAGGTAAGTCTCGAAATACAGTCGTGGGTGATGGGGAAAACAAGTCCTCTCGGTCCATGTTAATTAGTAACTACCTCTCGGCCTATGCTACTAATCCCTAAGTCTCATTAATACTAACTCTCGTTCTTGACTAATGATTCTTAATGCAAACTAAATTACATTATCTTTCGATCTAGCAATCTAGCCGTCTTAAATCGTTAATCTAAGTCCTTCCCTATCTTTCGATCTACGGGTTGGTCAAAACTAAGCATCTAACAAGTCTCCGCTAGGTCTCATTGATAGATATTGCACTTAACGATTCAAACGAAGCAAATCAAACACGAAGTCAGTCGATCGACCAGCTACTCCAGTCGATCGACCAAGCCCTAATGCGAGGTCGCCTATTCTAATGCCATCTACGCTAATAGCTCGCCTACATCCTAGCAAAGGTGATTTAGCTACACATACTAGCAATGATAACAACAATGAAATTGATGAAATAAACAGAAGGATTCATGCTTGAAATAATAGAACAAACAATTAACATAAACGATGAATCGGTTTAGGGAACTAGCTAGCAATTTCTATACTAAGAAAGCAATAAAAATAAACTGAAATAAGAACAAGGGAATACCGAAATTGCAGAGGAAAGATTAAAAACTCAAACGAAAATCCCTTGCAAAGCAATATTTTGAACCCCCTATCGTCTTGTCTAAAGAAGCGTATGTAAACTAAGCTAATGAATAGATCCATCCCAAAGAAACAGGAAGAGTTACGTTATATAGAAGAATAACGTAACCTAAAACCAAAACCTAATTACAATATGGGCTTCTAATTCTCGTTCTTAATTTGCGTCAGAGTCGAGGGGTGGTCGATCGACCACAAGACCCGATCGATCGACCGAGTAGCAGCGAACAGTAGCTACTGGAACCCGTGGGGTGGTCGATCGACCACTTGGACCGATCGATCGACCAAGAGTCTTTGTATGAGAATAGCATTCTGTCGATTCTGCAGCAGCGCACCGATCTTAAAACAGCTGCCATTTCTTCGCTCCTTGGTCAAATCAGGCGTTCTACGCGGCGTTGGAAAGCTAAGAGGATAAGATTTCACCTCCAATTGGAATCACTCGATTATCAGGTTTAGAACTCGAGATATAGCCATCTGAATCAGGCTGCAATGTCGAGAAGCACTTCTTTGCTTCTTAAACTCGTACACACCCTTTCTTTTGCTAACTTTAGGCATTGAAACGCGCACCAAGCTCATTCCTCGAGTCAATACTTCATGTCAAATGCAATGCTAAGTACTTAGGGACGGATTCGGCTTATTTTCCGCTGAAATCTTCATATTCCTACAAAATCACAAGAAAAGGAAGAAATACACGAAACAAGGAAAATAGTAGCATAAACTACTCAATTGAGCTCTGAAATGCATGTGAAATGAGGTGTAAAACATCATATAAATGACACGCATCAAACTTCCCCAAACCAAACCCTTGCTTGTCCCAAGCAAGAACTAGACTCGATCTAATGACCTAATGGAACGAGTTCAATCTCAGAGCGAAATGCAACATGTAAAGCCTAAACCAATTTAATGCAATAACCGACAAATCAATTAGCAATAAAAATCATGCAAACGAGTTATGAAGTCGTTAAAATCACTGAATCGTCAACTATAGAGACTTATCATTATGGACTCTCACGGGTCGCTCAAATCACACAATGAATACGGGTGAGTATATGTAAAAGATAGAAAGAAGTAAATTTTGTAATGACACTCACCTAACTACGACCTATAAGAACATGCCTGCAGTCTAATATGAAAATGATCTCTACAACCGTACATATGCATTCCAACCGAACATATGACCATGACACACGCCGAGGTAAATATGGGATATGTGAGGTAATGGGTAAGAAGGGGCTAAAAAGAATTTGGATATGAGGAGTAATAAGCCAAGCTAGTAACTTCAATCCAAACTATAAGCGAATCCCAACTTCAAACTCAATGTAAATGATACAAGACGGTGCCAATTCAAGGCACAAAGCTCACAACCTCCATAAAAGTTAATTCCCCAAAGAATATAAATGAGAACATGGGAGTGAAAACCACCAAATCATAATAATTGAAATATGTGATTTTTCGAACTTTTCTTTTTCTCGGGATGCAGTCGATCGACCATAGGGAGCAGTCGATCGACCGGATTATACAGTACAACACTCGTTTTTTTTTTTTTTTTCTTTTTCAAATCATTTTTCTTCTTTTTTCTCTTTTTCTTTCTGTTTTTCTTTCAACTTTTCCAATTCTTTTCCTCCTTCATTCTTTTTGTCCATCATCATCTCAAAATGAGCATATAACCAAATCGCAATAAAACATTCCCAAAAATACAAGTACTAGCTCGGATAAGGTAGGCTAATTTTAGACCGTAGTTTATGGGACAAAAGAGGCTAAATTTGGCTATGAGGGGTTCATGGGCAAAATAAGAAAAGGGAAACCTCTACCACATGTGTCAACAAACCACAAACCGAATGCATACAGGTATTAAGTAGATCAAATTCATATTTATGCATATTAATGTAACATGTCTCATAAGGAGTACTACTCACATCCTAGATAAACTGGTCATGAATGCCACCAGTTATAGGCTCTAAAACTCAGAAATATGATGTAGTTTGCCAAAAATCTAAGTCAAGTCTCAAGCTCAGCAAGATAATTTAACGAAAACTCGTAGACTATGCATATTTGATTCTACTAATAACATGTCAATTAGCAAGGCTTAGGCAAAAACAGATGCAAATGCAATGTCATCCTTGAAATACTACCGTTCCGACTCAACCTATATGCCAAAGTAAACGTGCATTTTTGTTTGAATATTTTGAAATTTTTTCAAAATATTTTGGTATTTTTGTATATATAAAAGAAATGAAATAAACAATGCAAAACAGAATTAAACGTGAATGCAAGCAAATGATATGCGACGCAAAACCCTTCCCCAAACCAAATCGCACAATGTCCCCATTGTGCAAAATCATGTAATGAAATAAACAAGGAAAACGGGAATTTGCGAGAAAATAAGTAAATATGACATGAAGTGGAAATCGGGAACTCACAAGACTTTAAGCGCAGCAAAAGGAAACCTCCCCAAACCAGCGTGACCTAGGAGGTTTCAGTAGCCAGCAGTGCTACCAAATAATAAGTACCTGAAAAGACAAACAAATGATACCGCGTGTAAAACGAGAAAACAATAATGAGGCGGTAATTATGTGCACAATAGAAGAAAAATAGAAGAAATAAGTAATATGACGGAAGATAAAGTGGAGTAGAAAACTCCCTCAATTCCGCAAATCGACCAAACACAACAGGGGAAAGGTCGTGAACAGATCAAAGAAGCGACAACGGTCGATCGACCATAGTGAATGATCGATCGATCGAAAACTCATTGTAACTTTTCGATTTCTTCGAATTAGCTCGAGAATTTGAGCTAATATGGTCTATAAACCTGCAAACGCACAAAATACCGCGCCCAAAATTGCGCAAAACCCAAAGTGATCTAAAGTTTATAGAAAATCCTAAGCAAACCAAACTAAGCGAAGTTTCGCGCACACGAAAAACGATAAAAGGTCTAAAAGCAATAAAATAGATCAACTAAAGCTCGCGAAAAATCTCCGACCAAGGCTTCGCCTACATGAAGTAGCTTCCAGCAGTGCTCATCTCAAGTGGACTCCACTCTACTCCGACCGGGATGCTCAATGGATCATCCCTAGCATCTTCCCAAGCATGGCCATCATCTTCTAGCTTCTCACACTCAAGATCCGACTCGAAATTTTGACTGGCTCCTTCTTCTTGGGCTCCTCATCCGTTGCATAGCTCAGACATCCCAAACCGCCTCTCTGAACAATGGGCTCCTTCACAGTTGAAGCAGCAAGCCGTTCTTCCTTCCCCAAACCGGTTCTGCAACATTCAAAACAAGAGAATTGTCCTCCAATTTGCTCCCAACGGGGCGGAGGTGTCATAACGGGGAATAGGTACGGGTAAGGAAGTGGGAATGTCGAAAGCACAAAATAAGATTTCTTTTCGTAAATCATATTACAGTCATGGGCCACATGGGGTCTTTCTTCCTAGGGGACTGGGCAAACATAATAGAGTGCTTCCCTACCTTAAATTTCAAAGTTCTTTCCCCTACATCAATCATTGCACCAAAGAAGTGTGCAAAACGGTCTTCCCAAAATAATTGGGGTGTTGACATCTTCAGGAATATCCAAAACAACAAAGTCAACAGGAAAAAGAACTTTTCAATTTGAACAGGCACATTCTCTAAAACCCCTACTGGCTGAACTGCAGAACGGTTAGCCATTTGCACGTCATATCGAATGAAGTGAATCTAGTTAAGTTCAACTTCTTAGCCGGACTCAAAGGCATGACACCGACACTAGCCCCTAGATCACATAATGCCTTCTCAATTGAGAAGGTACCAATACTACATGGGACGAGAAAAACTACGGGGGACGGTTTATGAGTAGCGTGTGAGTTAAGTACGAACTAGACTCTTCAGTTAAATGCACTGACTCCACAACATTCAAAGACCTCTTCTTAGCTAGCAATTGCTTCATAAACTTCATGTATGCAGGTATTTGATTAACTAGCTCTAAGAAAGGAATTTGCACGTTAAGACTACGCACGACATCTTTAAATTTATCGAATGTTACCTCATCTTTGGTCGGCACCAGTCTTTCCGGATAAGGAGCTGTTAGAAGTAGCTTTGCCCTCTCCTCTAGGTCTCTCACACCGGCATCGTGGACTTAGGTCAAGATCCACGACTTTGTCTTTGTTGTAACTTGACCCATCTTCGACCGTCTCGAAATGACCCGATGTCGTTGTCGGGTCATATTTGAACCGAACCGACCCATCAAGCTTTTCGGGTCTTGCCTCAAAAATTTCGGAGTCGTCTCATCCCGAAACAAGAAATCCCTCAAATTATCTGGCATTGGAGGACGAATTGGCTCATCATCAGCAGCATCATCGGTCGATCGACCAGTGTGGTCGGTCGATCGACTGATTTCTTCTTTTCCAGAATGAACAGAGAGATCAGAAGGTATCACTGAGGATCGCGGAGTGGTCGATCGACTAGGTGATGCAGTCGATCGACCGGAATCGCTGTTGTCCGTCTTCTTCTCGCTCTTTTTCTTCTTTCCTTTTTCAGCCAGACTTTCTTAGGTCCATCAAGAGCGGACCCGCTCCTCGGCGTCATTGCATGTACGGTCTCAATACGCTGATTTAGAGAGTGAAATTGACTCGGTATCTCAGCTGCATTTTGATCCAATGTTGCAATATGAGATATCACAAGCGATTAAGACTCGATTCGCCGCATTGCTTTTACGTACCTCCACCATAAGCAACAGCACCGGACTCGTCAACTCGCAACTTCGTTTTTCAACTCTTCTTTGTGACGGAGTGGATGGTGGTGGGGCTTCATTTGGAGGCTCATATGGTTGATGCGGTGAAGTAGGAGCGTAATTATACGAATTGTCGAGCTGAAGTTGATGAAAAGCGATCATCTTCTCCTTAGGGTGCCCGCATGCATCAGGTGTGTGTCCCGCTCCGCCGCATCTCCCACAAAATGGAACCTGCTGCTCCTGAGAATGGAACATGTGTGGATCCTTCCGAAGTCTTTGCAGATAGGACTGTAGGACCTAACAAAACAACACTAAAGAAGATGGTAAGAACAGCCTCAAGGTACTCGGTCTTCCTTGAGGCGAAAAAAATAGACTAAAATGAAAAACAACTACAACTAGCGCTGCTCTCCCAAGAACGGCGCCAAAATTTGATACCCGTCATTTGTGAGTACCAAAGATAAAATTTATAATTCCTATTAAAACTAACCTAGGCTAGTGGTAACAGTGGTCGAACCACGAGAGGCGGGGGAGTTTATGTTGTTTAATATTTTAGTCTATGGGTAACAAATAAGGGGGGTTTTGATTGGAGTAAGTCTAAGTCTAATTGCGAAAACAAATGAGCAAATAATGAAAATAAACGTAAACTAATGATAAAAGAAAGAGCTAGGATGATCGGGTCACTACAGCTTCGATGGCACATAAGTCTAGGTAAGTCTCGAAATACGATCGTGGGTGATGGGGAAAACAAGTCCTCTCGGTCCATGTTAATTAGTAACTACCTCTCGGCCTATGCTACTAATCCCTAAGTCTCATTAATACTAACTCTCGTTCTTGACTAATGATTCTTAATGCAAACTAAATTACATTATCTTTCGATCTAGCAATCTAGCCGTCTTAAATCGTTAATCTAAGTCCTTCCCTATCTTTCGATCTACAAAGTTGGTCAAAACTAAGCATCTAACAAGTCTCCGCTAGGTCTCATTGATAGATATTGCACTTAACGATTCAAACGAAGCAAATCAAACACGAAGTCGGTCGATCGACCAGCTACCCCAGTCGATCGATCGACCAAGCCCTAATGCGAGGTCGCCTATTCTAATGCCATCTACGCTAATAGCTCGCCTACATCCTAGCAAAGGTGATTTAGCTACACATACTAGCAATGATAACAACAATGAAATTGATGAAATAAATGAAGGATTCATGCTTGAAATAATAGAACAAACAATTAACATAAACGATGAATCGGTTTAGGGAACTAGCTAGCAATTTCTATACTAAGAAAGCAATAAAAATAAACTGAAATAAGAACAAGGGAATACCGAAATTGCAGAGGAAAGATTAAAAACTCAAACGAAAATCCCTTGCAAAGCAATATTTTCGAACCCTAATTCTTGTCTAAAGAACGTATGTAAACTAAGCTAATGAATAGATCCATCCCAAAGAAACAGGAAGAGTTACGTTATATAGAAGAATAACGTAACCTAAAACCAAAACCTAATTACAATATGGGCTTCTAATTCTCGTTCTTAATTTGCGTCAGAGTCGAGGGGTGGTCGATCGACCACAAGACCCAGTCGATCGACTGAGTAGCAGCGAACAGTAGCTACTGGAACCCGTGGGGTGGTCGATCGACCACTTGGACCGATCGATCGACCAAGAGTCTTTGTGCTGAGAATAGCATTCTGTCGATTCTGCAGCGCACCGATCTTAAAACAGCTGCCATTTCTTCGCTCCTTGGTCAAATCAGGCGTTCTACGCGGCGTTGGAAAGCTAAGAGGATAAGATTTCACCTCCAATTGGAATCACTCGATTATCAGGTCTAGAACTCGAGATATAGCCATCTGAATCAGGCTGCAATGTCGAGAAGCACTTCTTTGCTTCTTAAACTCGTACACACCCTTTCTTTTGCTAACTTTAGGCATTGAAACGCGCACCAAGCTCATTCCTCGAGTCAATACTTCATGTCAAATGCAATGCTAAGTACTTAGGGACGGATTCGGCTTATTTTCCGCTGAAATCTTCATATTCCTACAAAATCACAAGAAAAGGAAGAAATACACGAAACAAGGGAAATAGTAGCATAAACTACTCAATTGAGCTCTGAAATGCATGTGAAATGAGGTGTAAAACATCATATAAATGACACGCATCACAACTATTTATTTATTTGTTTAATTCGGTCTGCTTTTAGCCTCAGGGGATTTTTCCCTTGAAGTCGTTCTAATCTTTTTCTTTAGTGCTGTTTTGATAGGCCTTACAGGTACTACCTAGACAGTTCTAGGTGAAATATCGTCAAAGGGAAGGCTTGAGTACCTTTGACCCGTCACCTATGTTCTATTATATGGCGCATCAGGTGATTTACTGCGGTAGATGTGGTGCTGCTGAGCACAATGCAGCCTTTTGCATGGCAGAAAATGACGAAGTTTACGCGTTCAGCAACGTGCAGATCGAGCTAGTCAAGCAAATTTGTAGTTGTGCCACCACATCCACCCTATCAACGAGTCTACCAAGAGCCTCCGTTTGTCTGGCCACCGCAACAAGATCCTCCTGATATTCGGGAAGAAGACATGGCGGAGCTGAAGTCTTTAATGAAGGCACTTGCATTCCAAGTGCAAGAAGGTGACAGAGACACTTTTTCGCGATTTGCTAAGCTCGAGTCTGAAATAGCTCAGTTAGTTGCTCAGTCGGATAGTTGGCAACCAGAAGAGGTATACTGTACCGAGATCGGTTTTCTCCATGAAGAAACCGTGTTGCCCAATGCTGAGGATGATTTTTATGACTCGGATGACAAATTTCTATCATATTTCATCGCCTTACATGAGGATTTGTGCACACAGAAGAATCACTCGATCGAGTGACTTATATTAGTCGATCGAGTGAATTTCCAAAAAAGCTGTTCGATCGAGTGGTTCAAAGCACTCGATCGAGTGAAAATCAGGAGGGAAGTCCTCGATCGAGTAATAATTCTGCTCGATCGAGTGATTGGCCAGCGAGAGAAATGATTTGTTGCTTGGGTTCGTTTTAGACGACAATTTTGATGATGATAATGGATACGGTGAGTCGCCCCTATTCAAGGCCGAGTTGGATGCACTTGAAGCTGCGATTTACGGGACGAAATCCACTGAGAAGAGTGACGAAAGGACAGCTGAGTGGGTAATTGCTCCTAGCACGGAAGAGGTAATACATTCTTTTATCTATGATTCCATCGTTGAGAGCAACCTACCTGAGGTAATTAACGATAATTATATTATTGTTAATATTCAAAGTACGCTACCTCTTATTATCAATTTTAAAAAATTTTTCTCTCTCTAAAAATCTCTAAAATTTTTTCTCTCTAACAACCTTTCTTAAAACCGTTTTCTAACAAACTTTTTCACTTCTTTTTCATGGCTTCCTTCTAGTTTCTCTTCTCGCCTTCTCTAATGGCGCAAACTAGGGGTCACATTTCTCGTTCTAAGGCCTCCATAGCTCCATCCATGGCGGTGCTTTCAACTGAACCTCTAATTGAAGATAATGGTGGTGATTTGAGAGAGTTATCTCTGGCGCCAAATCCTCCGAACACGGTGAATGTATTGATTGATTCCGCTATTAAAGCAGCTGGTATTTCTCAACCTTCTTCTTTAATTCGGTCTACTGGCCCTACTTCCACCTCCAAAGGTCTTTCTCTCTCGGCTAAGTCCCCAATTCAAACTATTAACTGTTCGATTAATTCCATCTCTGTTTCGGATTCTTCTGTGGATAATACTGTAGATAATACTGTTACTCTTGTTCATGCGAATACTTTGCTTGATACTACTACTGTTTTGTATGTTGATAATACTGTTAAAGCTACTGCTAAAGATACTGCTGCAAATGCTATACCTAATTCGGTCCCTACTTCATCTAAAATCGGGGAAAAATGGAGTTCTGTGGTTAATAAGCCTCAGAAGTTAGGAATGAACCTTTTTTATTGTGAACAAAGTGTTCAGTCTACTGAAATTGATCTTGAGGAATCTGACTTTGCTGCTGAACTTAAAATTTGGGAAAATACCTTAATGGGTCATGTTCTTGGATGTAAACCATCTCTTAAAAATATCCAGGATTATGTTTCTGCTCATTGGGGTACTATTGGTACTCCTATTGTTCAGTATTTCAGGAGTGGCTGGTTCTCTTTTCGTTTTAGCTCTGAAGAGGAAATGTCTAATGTTCTTAGGAAAGTGCCATGGAAAGTGGGTTCAAATTCTCTTATTCTTAAACACTGGTCCCCTTCTTTTTCTCTGGAAATGGAGAGGGTGGCTAGAGTTCCTGTTTGGATACTTTTCCCTGGTTTGGATCCTTACCTTTGGTCTGAGAAAGTTCTTAGTAAAATGGCTAGTAAGATAGGTAAACCCCTCTTTGCTGATCCTGCTACTACTGAGAAATCCAAGCTTTCCTTTGCTAGGATTATGATGGAAGTTGATGTTTCTAAGGATCTTCCTACTCATGTTATTCTCAACGTTCCCAACATTGGTCAAATCACTCAAAAAGTGGTCTATGAATGGTTGCCCTATTATTGTAGGGAGTGTGGCAAGCTTGGTCATACCTCTTCTACTTGTAAAAAGTTGTAGTCCAAACCCAAGAAGCCTGCAGTTGAGGTCCCTGTAGTGGAGCTAGGTGGTACCTCAGGATCATTAGGGAAGCAGACTAGTAGAGTGGAGGATAAAGTAGACTCAGTATGCATTTTGCTAGGTCAGAGATCTCTTCCTCCTGCTAGCTCTATTTCCCAAGATGTTCCTGTAATGCACTCAGTATGCTCCAGTACTGCTTTCCCTTCTGAGGGCTTGCTAACTACTAATTCTTTCCATGTTCTCACTGAGACTGTTCCTGTTACTAATAAGGAGGGGCTCCAGCTCATTTCCTCTAGCACTTTAGAGCAAGGTGGTACTTCAGGTTCCTCTGGGCAGAAGACTAGCAGTGTGGTAGAGAATGTAGACTCAGGATGCTTAATGCTAGGTCAGATATCTCTCCCACTTGATAGTTCTTCTTCTCATGATGTCCCTGTAATGCACTCAGAATGCTCTCCCACTTCAGCAGCTTTAAAAGATGGTCAGAGTACTAATAATTCAGTTAGTACTATGAAGAAGGGTCCTCTTGTTACTGAACTAGGTGGTACTTCATCTCTAACTGCAGGGGGTGTGGTTTTAATGAGGAGGAATGTAGGCTCAGAATGCCTTGAGCTAGGCCAAAGATCCTCTTCCATTGAGCCTTCCTCTCCTGTAGCTAAAGATGAGATGCATCAAGCATGTTCAGCTCTGCTTTTAGTGGTTATCCCTAGTGGGCCTGATCCTCCTGATATTTCTCAATGAAGGTTGCTTCCTGGAATGTTAGAGGATTCAATTGTCCTATAAAGCAGTGTGATGTTAAGGATTTCTTGGTGCACAATCAGCTTGATGTTCTTGCCATCTTGGAAACAAGGGTGAAAGAAACTAAAGCTAGGAAAATTATAAGTAAGGTTTTTGCAAAGTGGAAGGTCATTTGTAATTACAATGCTCACTATAATGGCAGGATTTGGTTACTCTATAATCCTACTATTGTCTCTCTTAGTAATATTTTGAGTGAGGCTCAGTGGATTAGTTGCCATGTTCATCACCATCTTTCAAGTTCTGACTTCCAGCTGAGTGTTGTCTATGGTAGCAATGATGCTTCTGAGAGGATTCATCTTTGGAATAGTCTCAATCAAATATGCACAACTAAGCCTTGGATTGTCTTGGGTGACTTCAATGTTATTAGAAGTCCTGAGGAGAAATTGAGTTCTAATCCTCCTATTTTGCAGGATATGTTGGCTTTCAACTCCTGTTTGGCTTCTTGCTCTCTTGATGATATTTCTAGTTCTGGCACTGATCTAACCTGGACTAACAAGCAGGATCAGCAGACAAGAGTTTGGTCTAAATTGGATAGGGTCCTTATCAATTCTAGTTGGGCAACTTCTTTTTCTTCTTCTAGTGCTCATTTTCATGAATCTGGGCTCTCTGACCATTCCCCAGTGGTGGTTACTATGTTTACTGAAAAGAAAATTCCTAAAAGATTTAGTTTTCTTAACAGCTGGATTGAGCACCCTGACTATGAGGACACTGTCAAGAGTGCTTGGAAGACTTCTAAAGCAGGCAGTCCCATATTTTGTTTTTTTGAGAAGCTTAAGAATGTTAAAGCTGCTCTTAAGAAATTACACCAGTCTCATTTCAGTGGTATTTCAGATAAAGTTAAAACTGCTAGGCAAAAACTCAAGGATGTTCAGACAAATTTGTTCACTGATCCTTTCTCATCTACTCTCATTCTTGAGGAGAAGCTTGCTGTCAAAGAGTTTACTCGTCTCAAATCTATTGAGCTTTATATCCTTAAACAAAGAGCTAAGATTACTCATTTACAACAGACTGACACTAATTCCAAGTTTTTCTTTGCTAAAATTGCTGAAAGAAGACATCAACAATTTATTGGGTCCATTAAGGATAAAAATGGGGTTATCTATTCTGGTCAGGAAGGAGTTACTCATGCTTTTCAAGACTATTATTCTGATCTCCTTGGTTTTAATCAACCAGTCTCGGTCCTGGATGTGAATTTGTTAAGACAAGATAGGTGTGTTTTGCCCACTGACCACATCAATCTTCTCAGGGATGTTACTCAGCTGGAAATTAAGGAAGCAGTATTCAGCATTGATTCTAACAGCAGTCCAGGGGTTGATGGGTTTTCTTCAGGCTTTTTTAAGTCTGCCTGGTCTATTATTGCAATGGATTTTTGTGCTGCTGTCCTCAGTTTTTTCAGAACTGGTCATATGGCTAAGCAAGAAAATGCTACTCTTCTTTCTCTAATTCCAAAGAAGCAAGTCCCTGAATCTGTTTTGGACTACAGGCCAATTTCTTGTTGCACTGTTTTCTACAAAACTGTTAGCAAAATCCTGGCTAATAGACTCCAACATGTCTTACCCTCTATTGTTGGCAATGAGCAGGCTGCTTTTGTGAAAGGGAGAAGTATTTTTGAAAACATCATGCTTTCTCAGGCTCTTATTCAAGGCTACAATAGGAGGAATATTTCTCCCAGATGCTTAATCAAAGTGGATATTAGAAAAGCATTTGACTCTCTTCAATGGGATTTTCTCTCTCAAATGCTTCAGGTTTTAGGTTTCCCTCCTTTATTTTCTAAGTGGATTATGGGCTGCATATCTAATACCTGGTATTCATTTAAGATAAATGGCAATATCTCTGGGTTTTTCCCTGGTAAAAGTGGTATAAGGCAAGGAGATCCTCTTTCTCCTTACCTTTTTGTCCTAAGCATGGAAATACTCTCACGGTCTCTCAGAAGAATTTGCACTAAGCCTCAGGTCTCCTATCATCCTAAATGTAGTAGACTCAATCTCACTCATTTGATCTTTGCTGATGATTTGATGCTTTTTGTAAGGGGAGATGTGCCCTCTGTTAATGCTGCTAGAACAACTCTATCTGAGTTTGCTCTTTTCTCTGGTTTACATGCTAATATTGATAAAACTAATATCTACTTTGGTGGAGTTTCTCCTTCTATAATGCATGAGATTATAGAAGCTACTGGATTTTCCTTAGGAGAGTTCCCTTTCAGATATCTTGGGCTTCCTCTAGCTACCTCAAAGCTTAAACTTTCTATGTATGACTCTTTAATTACTAAAATTTAGAAGTGCATTCACCACTGGTCTTCTCAAGCTCTTTCCTATGCTGGAAGGGTTCAGCTCCTGAATTCAGTGCTTTTTGGGTTGGATAATTACTAGTGTTCCAGTCTCCTTCTTCCAAAGGAGGTCATTCATCATATTAATAAAATCAGTAAGGATTTCTTTTGGAATATTCCTGCTGGTACTAGAAGACTTGTGTTCAAAAGTTGGCCTGCTCTTTGTACTCCTTGGACCTATGGTGGCTTCAATATTAAGGATCTCCTCTCCTGGAATCAAGCCTTGCTTATGAAGTGGGTTTGGAAGCTTTCTCTTCCTGATACTGGTTTGTGGGCTCTTTGGATCAAGACCTATGTCCTGAAACAGGATTCTAATTGGACAGTTATCAGTAAAGATCAATTCCCTTCTTGTTTTAGGGATATTCTCAAAATCAGGGACCTCTTTATCACTCTCTCAGGGTCTGCCCAACAAGCTCAGCTCCAGCTTAATGCTTGGTGTGCTGGTTCCCATATTCCTGCTCACCTTCTCTACTTGTTCTTTAGACAAATTACTCCTGTTGGGGATTGGGCTACCAGTCTAACCTACTCAGGGATCCTACCAAGTCATAAAATCATTGCTTCTATAGTTGTTCAAGGGCAGCTTGCTACTGTGGATAATCTTCAAATAAGAGGGTTCTCCCTTGCAAATAGATGTTGTCTGTGTGAGTGCCATGAGGAGAACCATGCTCATCTCTTCTTCTCTTGTCCTTTTTCTAATCATCTATGGTCTTCTGTTCTTCAGTGGATGAAAATTATCAGGCCTTCGTTATCCTTGCGGCAAGAACTTTCTCTTCAGGTTTCTCTGCCAAATTAGAGGAAGCATTGGTATCTCATATCCATTGCTGCTGTGGTACATTCAATATGGACTGAACGGAATCGTAGGATCTTTGCTCAGGAGAGGCTCTCCCATTCTGCTCTGCTCAACAAACTTAAGTTCCAGATAGCTGTTCGTATGCATATGCGCCATTCTGAGCTTTTAATAGCTAGTGTTTCAGTCTGATTAATGGACCTTTTCCTTTAGTTTTGTAACTCTTTATTGGATTGTTTTGCAAATTGTAATTTCTTTTCTTATTAAGAAATGAAATGATAACTTTTTTGCAAAAAAAAAAAAAAAATTTCACCGTGCTTTTAATGCTATACCCCCTCCCATGTGGACGTTTAATTTAATGAATTTTCACCGTCCTTGTCATTTCAATTTTGTTAATCTAAAACCGACTCCTAATTTATTGTCAATTGCTCTTGCGCTCCTTTATTTTGTGGATAAATTTAGGAGCTCACATAGGAAATTTGTTAGGCTTAAACGGTTGTACAATTTTATTTCCTATTTCTTTATTCCACTGTGGTGCTACTTACATTTCTGTGTAGCACATGCGCAGATTTATGATTTAATGCTGCGCGCTTTGAGTTGTTTTGATTATGACTGTTTAGAGAGGCTCGAAGAAAAAGAAGGTCGAGCTGGGACTTGACTGAAGCTAGCGCTACCCGGGAGGCAACCCGGAGTTTTTATTTTGCATTTTTATTTCATTTCGCTTGTAATAAATGGTTTTCATACCATAGACTATATCAAGTATGCTTGTTTTGTTAGTTTCTTTGGTGTTTTTATTGTGTTTTGTAGGAACACACTGAGGATCACTCGATCGAGTACTTTTTGTACTCGATCGAGCACTTTTGCTGATAAATCCTCTCGATCGAGCAGTTGTTCTACTTGATCGAGGACCTGCAAAGAGAGAACTACTCGATCGACCTAATTTCCTTTCGATCGAGCAGTTTTGGATGCTCAACCCACTCGATCGACCACTGTTCGAGTGCCATCGAGTGTTTTTTACTTGGATTAGCTTCCTGTGACGGTATTCCGGGCCTTTAGCAACCTCCCATGTTCATGGCTGGTTTGGGGAGGTCCCTTATTCGCGCAAGACCTTTAATAATGGACATTTGTAGCTAGCTCTGAGTTATCTTTTCCATTCCATTAGTTTTAATTTAGTTTACTCGAGGACGAGTAAAGGTTTGGTTTGGGGAGATTTGATACGTGCATTTTATATAGTCTTTTTGGTCTATTTATGCACGTATTTCTATGCCATTATCGTAGTTTTATGCTACGAAATGCCCCGAATATGCTACTTTGGTTTATTTTGTCTTAATTGCAGGAATGACCCAGAAAGTAGTGAAATCAAGCCTTTTACCGTCCGATTTGCATGCATTTGGAGGAAGAGTAAATTTGGAGCGGAAATATAGCTGTCTTGGGATGCGTGAAGCCATTTCGGAGCTAAAAGGACAAGTCAAAGCTTCACTAACGAGAACAAGTAGCTGCTGAAGTTAGTTTTCACTCGATCGAGTGCTTTTCTAGTCGATCGAGTTGTTTTAGGTCATATAATAGGTCGATCGAGCACTTTATATGGTCGATCGACCAGTTGCCATTTAGTGTTTAGTCGATCGAGTTGATCTTTTGGTCGATCGAACGGTTTGAGCCTTATTTTGCTCGATCGAGTAGTTTTAAATCACTCGATCGAGTGGAATCGTTATCGGGCTTGGGCTTTTTAGTTTATTTTCTTCATTAGGTTAAATAATTCCTATTTTCTTATAAATAGGAGAGTAGGACGTCATTTGTAAGGGTGCTTTTGCTGGGGGAATCACACATTACTTTCCTCTGGTTACTGTTTTAATACTACTTTCTGTTCTGCCTCTTATTTTCCGGATCTATTTCAGTAACATTTCTCCCCCTTTTCCTCTTTAATTTGATGTGTATTCCTCTTTCTCTCTTTATTTATGTTCTTTATTTAATTATGTCTAGCTAAATACCTCTGCAAGGATTAGGTGATTCAATAGACCAATGTTAGTTGCTAATTAGGTTATTAGATTTGTTGTTGTAGTTATGTCTTTGTTGTTAATCGCTGCTTTAACTGTATCCTGCTAGTTGATTCGAAGCAATTAGCCTTTTAATATTGGTAAACTTTGACCTGGACCGAAAGGTTGGAAGGGGTGAGACCTGCAGTGATCAATAGGGTGCTTTAGTGAGGGCGAAAGTTAAGCTAATAGCATTTTAGGGTGAACTGAGACCGAAAGGAGATATTCATTGCCCCTTAGACCGACACATCGACTGACCTATAATCTTAGTTGCAATTGACTGGCGTTTATTGATGACCCGAAATCCTAGTTCCCTCTTCCTTATGTTAATTTCTCTTATTCATTCCTCTCTTGCCTTAGCCTCATTAGTTTAGTCAAAACATTTCAATCCCCCCATCTTGTGACATTAGACAGACAGAATAGACAAGTAGATAGTAAACCGCCTCCCTGTGGAGATCGACCCTACTTATCGCTAGCTTCTGTTAGTTATATTTAGGTAGTTATTTTTGGTACAGAAACGACCGTATCACACCTCTATACAACCTCCCATAAGATACAGACTCACCCGATGGTATAAACACCTCCTCTTTTGTAGACTTAAACTCTCTCAAACCCAAAACCTTAGTATGACTCGATGATACAAATCATCGTGACGCCCCCGAATCAAACAAAACAAAGGTAAAGACTCCATTAACAAGAAAAGTACCATTGATAACGTGAGCATCATCCTCAGCTGCTTTCTTCTCCATCATGAACAGTTTACCACTGGTCTTCTACCCACCTCCCTGGACGGTACGAGCTAAAGTAGACGGCTTAGCAGCCGACCCCTGGTTGTTGTTTGTTGCCGGTCTCTGATATGAATTACCGCCATTGCGGTTAGCCCCACCATTATTGTTACTCTAACCACCCTGATTATTCCACGACCCAACCGGTCTGTTACTAGCATAACTCTGAGATGGACCCTGAGAAGAACTCCCCTGTGACTGCCTCTGAAAACCCCTGCCCATTGCACTGGTACACTCATGTCTCTTGTGGCCCACACCGCCATAGTTAAAGCAAGATAAGCCCTGGCTGCTACTACCACCACCACGGCTACGCCCGTAAGAATTGGCGCCCCAGTGCCCATGTACTCCTTAGGGTTAAACCTCGCTATATTGATATTTATCTTTGGGAAATCTACACCCGCCTTCTTATCTTTTCCGAACTTCTTTAAAGCCTCAGTAAGAGCATCTTGGTGCTCCAACATCTTAACTATCTCATCTACACTCATGTTCTCAGCCCTAGCATACAACGCGGTTCTCTTTGGTGGCATCTTGAAACTATATAAGATAAACAAACATAAACACACATCCCATACTCAAAACACGAAAAAAACCTGTACAGAACCCACTCGATCGAGTACCACAACTCACTTGATCGAGTTGAGGCCACTCGATCAAGTTGCCCACTTACTCGATCGAGTGCCTCGACTCCATAACCTAACTAGAATGCATCCAAAAACATACTCGACCGAGCCACCTCCATACTCGATCGAGCTGACCCCACTCGATCGAGTGCCCAAACCTACTCGATCGAGTCCCTAAAAACAGACTTCTGCCCAGAAAGTAAAAACAACCCACTCGATCGAGTCACACCGACTCGATCGAGTCTCTCACCTACTCGATCGAGTGCCCCCCACTCGATCGAGTCATGTTGACTCGTTTACTACCCGCATGTGTATATCAACACTACCAACCAGCTACGTTTTCATATATATAAAACGATAAACGACAACATAACACCTTATATATATATATATATATACCACAAACAACAATCCAACTCCACATGTTTCTAAAATGCCACATTATAAAACATTCATCATACATCTTCATTATCTAACCAACATGCATACATACACTGTCATCATCATTCACCTCAACACCTCAAATCCTCCACATGCATTCATCCACTAATTCATGCCATACATTTCTATAAAGATATACAACGCACAAGATAAACATATAGCGATCCCGACACACACCCCATAGTGACCGGTTCAAAGTTGCAGGGCGAGATCGCGACTTTGTGACGTCTCCCAAGTCTTTGCATTAGCTCCTAACAACTCCTCCCCGGATTCATTTTATTTTGACTCTCTAGATTCATTAAGTTCATTAGTTACAGGTTCCAAAATCGTCGCTCTGATACCACATTGTAACACCCCCATACTCCAAGTGCCTTACCAGGACCGCTTAAGGCATGGAAGTGCTACCATCTCGGTTACCCAAGGCAATGATAATCAAATAGACCATAAAGAAACGTACTTTAATGATAAAGTTTAAAGCGATACAACCAAATTCGAAACTGATAAAAAGAAATACAAATGTTCACAAAATGTTAACCAACTAAGCAACTAAAAGAATGTTCGACACAGCGGAAGACTTCTAAGATATCATCGTGATGACTCAACCCTGCTATCCCATGCGTGTCAACTCATACCTGCTCAATAACTGCTCACCATCACCGAATGGATCACCACCGTTTTTAAAATATTTAAACGGGGTCAGTACTGATTATACAAACGAACAGCTGCAATAAAACAACAATAGAAGCCAATCCAATCCAATCCACCAACTCCGTCACATCACCACACACTTTAATGTGTAGTCCTGCTAGAATACTCATCGCAACAAATACTCCACACCGCCAGTGGGGGACCGCAACCGTTCCCACCTAAGCCCCGCTCATCTCATCCGAGCGATAAACCCATGTTCCTTAATGTGGACATCCCTTCTATGGCGAGTTCCACAGAAGGCGGATCAAGGGCATGAAGCCACTCCCGCAAGTGACTCCACTCAGCCGAGGACGCACCTCACAAACCACAGACAGTTATACGATAATCATAACACACTACCAACAATCACCAAATCAAAATTCTATGCCAATACGTTATACAACATCAACAGTTAATTATCAACACAACCATGTAATCAATACTGATCGAGTAGGGAAACCCTACCTAGAATAGCAATCACTATAGACCGCCTAGCAGCTAATCAGAACTTCTCCTCTACGAATCCTCCTCCTATAACATGTATACATACAATTATCATCTACTCATTATAATACCCCCAAAACCCCCAAAACTACCCAATTAGGGTTTAGCCAAACTTAACAAAAAATTATATAAATTATATTAAAAGCTTACCCTTGACATAACGATCACAACGGCATAAAGAAGGAGACAAACCGATGATCCTAACCTTGGGATTTGCTAATGTAACACCCCCGTTTATTTAAGGGCCTGAACTAGGACTCCTCAGATAAATGACGGTGTTCCCATCTCGGAAACCCGAGGCAGTAGATAACAAAGGAAAGAAACACAGTACTTTATTAAAATGTTTATAGGGAGATTACAACTGGAATTAGAACAAAGCCTCCAAAAATATGACCAAAAGATAAAGTCTGATAAAACTACTAATAAGACTAAGGTGGGCTAGGCACTAAGTCAGTCATCCAAGCTCTCTTCCCGGCCAGCTCCCATCGGTCTCGAAATACTGTCAACTGCTCCCCAATAATTGGATCATCACAGGCGTACACAAATACACAGGGTCAGCCGCGAAGCTGAGTAGGGAAAACAATGAAACAATAAAATATGATATGCATGCTCCTCCTCACCTCCATCTCCATCTCAACTCATATCTCATATCTCATACCCCGGACAACCCAGCCATACCGATCCCCGGTAGACTATATATATCGACCGTAGCCGATCGCCACATTAGCAAGTGAGGACACCAGGGCAAGTCTGAGAACCCGCCCGGGCCTTATCACAACTCACATCGTATCTCAACATCGTCACCCCTACACCATCCTCCAACTCCAATGCATATGAGATGCTCAACATAAATTAATGCAACACAATATATATATATATATATAAATCACTGAACTGATAAATCATAAAAAATCATGCCGGTTACTCGATGTTGTGATATCATACTCAATACGATCAATTCCGTCAATCACCTTCCCATATATGAGTCATAACGTAAATCAACAACCACGAATCAAGTCAACACAATTAAACAACAACGATAATAAGTCAAGTGTATTTCCCTACCTCAAAGTGCCAGCAAATCCAATTAAGCAGTTCAAGCAGTCCAGAAAATAAAGCAACAAATCTGATTATCGATCCTTCACGAATCCGTCACCTTAAACAATTATAATATTTATAATTACTAACTACTAAATATGGAAATCTCCCAAAATAGAAGCTTCCCGAAATACAATCCCGACACCAAACTTATGCCCAACTGATAACTAAAATAACCCGATTAGTATTTGACCCAACTTCCCAAAATAGAAAGTTACTAAAGTAGAATTTCTTAGAATGGAAACTTTCCCGATATAGTAGCTTTTTCATTTTAACAAACCCGACTCAAAACCCGTCTTTAATTATTTAAATAACTCGGGAATTAAATTAAATAAATTATTTAGAAGACTCGGGAACTAAATTAATTAATTAAGCATACGATCAATTAACGAAACATAACGATTAAACTATGACAAAACCCGTTTCAAAACTAAAACAACCCGTCCACAACCACCGTCCCTTCACTCGCATCCCCACGCTCACACGCGCCACCTCTCCACCGTGTCAACCACCGGACCAACACCCACTCGACCCGACCACCAACGACCACCCCCACTGGGGTCGATCATTGCCGGCGAGTCAAACCAAACCCGCTCGTCGTTTGTGCAGTTCACCACCGTGCCTCCCCATACGCCCTTTGTTCTCGACCTGCAACCACCGCAGCTCTCACTCATCCCCTGCCAAACCACCACCTACCTGCTCGCCGTCAGCCCACGAACCCAGACGCCGTGGCACCACTATTTCGACCTCCCCCGAGTCCACGGTGGTGCCACCCCAACTTAACCATCTAAACCGCCTGAAAAACCCCCTGCTAAAACCCGTTGCTATCCCCCCTGTCGCTGCCGCCTTTCACGGCCACCAACACCACCCAAAACCACCCCAACAACCACCAAGTCACTCGTCTCACACCACTCTACTCCTATACCCCTTCAACAACCGCCATAAACGCCCCTATAAGACACGAAACAACCACCATTAACTCGACAGAAAGATGAAAATAGAGGAAAGGGTTGACTCTTACCTTTTTCCGCCACCACAACCGCCACCAGGGCCACCCACGGCCGTCGACAATAGTCCCTAGCTCTTCCTTGCTTCGCTGTCAACACCCACGGCCACTCTCTCTCCCTCTCTATGCGTGAAATCTGATGTTTTGGTGTTGGTGAAGGAGGGAGGCGGTTTGAGGTAGTGAGCAATGAGGGAGGCGGGTTGCGGTAGGTACTATTAGGGTTAGGGTTATTATTAGGGTTAGGGTTATTTTGGGCTGGACGTGTATTGGGCCAGCTCAAATGGGTCGAGGGTTAAACGTTTAGCTCACCTTTCGAATTCCATATAAACCCGTCTTAATTAACTTAGCTCGATAACTTAACGTAATTATCGACTCAACAATTAACCCGATATAATTAGTAATATAAAATGTATAATAATTAATATATAATGATATCCATTTAATTTATTATATAAAATACGGGGTATTACGGTCTTTTCCTTAAAATGAACTTCGTCCCGAAGTTCGCTCCCGTACTCAAACATCAGAAGGGTATTGTATATCGTACATACGGACGCCACGCATTTCTAACACGGTTAACTCACACTTTTGACACATCAATTAAACATAACAGACACGGAATGTTACATTCTGCCCTCCTAACAATAAACTTCATCCCGAAGTTTAACTTATCTTCACTTAACTCAACTAACTACAACTAATAACTACCTGAGAATACGAATGTAAAACAACTAAATAATCATCTGAGAACACCATCATCTTCCATCTAAATTCCGATCTCGAACTCAAGTAACTCAATAACCATGGTCACACTGGACCGTAAACGTAACTCGGCACAAAGGCCTCACAACTCAATACTAGTGGCCAACCTCAATCTCAATATCAATAGTTTAACTACACTCTCCTTTTACACATCAACCAACTAACAGAAGTAGGAACAAAACATATAGGACTCATTTGCATAGGTACCCCACAACGAAACATCAACTTGATCAAAACTACAATCTACAAACAAGTGCAATATAAACATTAAGATTTTACAATCCTACCCGACTAGAAACATGGTTACGTCCTCGTAACCTCTTTTCAATTTTCGTATGCCCATGCAACAAAATCATTATCAACCACATGTGACAGGAAGGAACACATGATAAGAGATTGCGCATCAATATTAAGGTCGAAACAAGGTTTTATTGATACGTGTCGTTAAGCGTATACAAATTAATAATTTATAAAACCTATCTTAACCTCAAAAATATAAACATAGTAAAGGATAAGTAGGGTCGATCCCACGGAGAGACTGGAAAAACTAATTAACTATATAGTACTATTATTCACTAACTTACATATATACCATTTATTTACATATTTACGGCTATTAACATTATGTACGATTAGAGGGGGTTTCATTGTAGTTTTGAACTAAACTAACAGAACTAAATACTAAAGCTAGACGCGAAGTTAAATACCCCATTAAGCTCATATTCTTATGGTAATTTTAGCTTGTCAACCGATTATTGTTTACGTCAAATCTTAAGTATATTTATAGATAAATTGCGGAATCCAAGATAACAAGAACTCCCTATCTTCTCTTAGATTACAACCGACCTGAACTAAGCCTAGACCGATTCTTAACTAACCGACCGATGTAAGTTTGTCGCGCCTTACTAAAGACCGTATTAGAAGCATTATCGAACCAAGAAGACGTCATTAACCCAATTAATCCCTTCAGTGTCGTCAATACCCGAACGATTAATTGACCAAATTTTACTCCTAATTTAAACTAACCCCAATTCGCAGAGACCAATCTAAACTAGTTGCTACTCAGATTATGTAACTCGAACTAAGCCAGAATCACACAAATAGCTGAAGTATACAATTCCAATCATAATAAGATAACAAATTACCACAGAAAATTGCAACTTTCAATCAAGACGAGTAAAACTTTGGATACAATTAACTGAAAGATTAACAATTAAACAGCCAATGGTTTCCAATACTAAAATTAATCAACGAAAATAAACCATAAATTGAATACTAGAGAGGTAGAGAGAACTTAATTACTGCCCGGAATTTGTAGTCGGAACTTCGGATGTCGCACCTCAGGAACCGCCTCAAATTCGCCCTTACTCGACCGTGTGCTAAGACTCCGACCGAGAACGGTCTCCTACTGCTCTCATGACCCAATTAAGTCTCAAAACGTCACTCAGTTCCGCTCAATTTCTCTAAATAATATCTGCGTATTCGGCTCTTCGCCTCTCGCCTCCTACTCTGACTGATAAAATAGGTATTTATACTGATCTTCGCATTATACGGGATTAACTTCGGGAAGTTTTGGGATAGATTTTGTATAGGGGAAATTATTGAAGTAGATAGAATTTGGAAAAGGGAATCCGAGATAGAATAGAGTTTCCGTTGTATGAGTTCTCCGTATGTAGCTTCAGCTTCTGTTCTTGGTCTTGAATTTGTTTATGGCTTTTTCCTTTGTTCACTTGGAGTTTGATCCACGTACAAACCATTTGATTCACTTGGTTTCTTTATTGACTTTTGGTCCGCTTCTCAAATTTGCTCCCACAATTCGCAGGGTCTTACTCTTTCGTTCCATCAGCCCATAATTCATGGGTTGCGTGAGTAATTAATTAAAGATTACGTACGTGCCTGCTTGCGTGCTTCTTTGTTTTCAATGCTTCGCTTCTTATTTTGCTCTTTGGTCCGTTTTACACATACTCGCGTCATAATTTTGATCCATTAAGCGCGTCATTCGGCCCATTCTCTTCCGTCTTGTAATCTGCTATACCAAAACACACTAAATAAGCTCATTTGCATTTAAAATAATAATAACAGTAATTAAATCTCGAAATTAACGAATATATAATAATTTAGCTCAAATAATGCGAAAGACGACACTAACAATATATGGATATGGGATAAAAACATATATAATTATGGGCTTATCATTTATTAAGGAATTAACTGATTGTCAACAAGTAACATTTATTACTAGCTCATGCTTAACTTAAAAACACATCATCACACTAAAAGAACAACAAGAAAGGAACCAAGGTTTACACGGTTTCACAACTAAACAAATTTGATGATCAATTATAGACTATGAACGAGCGAGAGCAAAATCAACAAAACAATTTAAAACTTCTCACATTTGTAAACATATCACAGAAAACAGATCTACCACGGCTATCCCTCACATGATCTTATTGACATGTCCGTACAACCATTTATTCACTCACTGGTTTAGGTCACGAATTAGGTCGATGAATTTAAGCAATCGACAACAAACTCAAAATTCATATTTTAAATTATAAAAATTGTTGCACGAGATCAATTCTGAAAACATATTTCCCTATAAAAAAAATAACAACATATGATCTATGACAACGACAACATTACTTCCATATTCCTCATGTGTTTAACATCTTAGCAACCATATCATTCAATTGTGTCCAGCAACTTAGTATAATTCATTTTCAGCAAAACAAAAGATATTGTATAAATAGTTTAAACATATACATTTGCCATCATATACTTTGTAGAACACCAGCTATGATAAAAGATTAGCAACTTGAATAACTTCTCTGATTTGCACGATTTGAATAATTAGGCAACTCGTGGCTCAATTAAATGTAACTATAACGACTATCATTTAAACCAATGTATATCATGTGAATCATCAAAGGGTTATCCTATTATAATGGTCAACATAGTTATCATAAACAATCTCTATTAGAATATAATTGATAGTAACGACTCGAGAATATAGATATGTCAAATGTCGTGTTACGATTGTAAGAATCACTTTAGCATTTTATGACAATATAATAACGAACATATCCAATAAGAAATAACTCACTGTTTATTATCATGTTATAGGTTTAGGTTCAACTGAAATAATTTAATGTGATGAAGGTAATACATATAACTATTGGCACACAACTCATATGAAAGACATTAGAACTTAGATGCATCTTACATGTGTGAACATTTAGACATACTCATTACTACCATCCATGTGTAAACAATTAAACATAATTATTATAAATATTCATGCGAGTATCTTAGAACAATCAAATTAACATTTAACGCCATCAACTTTACCAAGATATGACAATATAGTTTTATATTTATATATATCCGACCACTATGCAAATATGATGAACACGTCAGAAATATTACAACATGCCAAATGTATATAACGTATGCAAACAATCGGACTCGTATAAACATTTCACCTCGATTAAGAATCAAATTAAGCTATCCAATTTTACTCATGCTATCATGCCAACAATGTTATCAACTAAGTTTTAATTTTATCACTTGCTAAGATATATATAACTACTGAACATGCGTGCTACTATCGTCATATAAAGCATTATAAATTCACATTACTAAGGTTCATGAATTAATCAAACAACTGTATGAAACTCAACCTAGAACACACATTTTACAAGTCATGTTTCACGTTGTAACTTTCAAAGATCACGAATAAATAACCGTTCGATTAAAACTTGATTCATATTATTTTTATAAAACACGGAGAGTTAAAAACACAGGGGAAAAAGAATTAGGTCTAAAGCACAAGAATTTCATTTTTAAAGAATTTTACAACTCAGTTGGTCCAAACAAACATGTGACAGCAATTGGTCCAAAACTTGGGTCAGTTTGCAAAACCTACCGTTTAATATAGAGACATCAAGAATTTTTCGTGGCTTATCAATTTGAAAACATATGCAAATTTTATGATCGATGGAGTTTGAATTATGCGAAAATTATTAATACAATTTAAATGAGGATTTTTACAAAATCGTTGGTCAAAACATCACTGCACAGAAACTTCCTAACCACAACTCACTAAAATATTTATTACTCCTAATCCGTATATCATATAAGCATGAAACTAACGCCAAATGAACACTAACTCGCGAGGCTATCTCCCATAAAATTTTCATCCATAGGCAATAAATAGAAAAGAAATGACAGTAATGTCAATTAAAGAGTAACATCAAACTAAACGAGTTTCAGCACCATGTCGTTCATTTTCTATGTCCCAATTCTTACAACTATACTGTCGATACTAATCCATCCTAACTTAAATCTCACACTGTACAATTCGTAACATCTACCCCATAGAATCCTTTCGTATCTCGACCTACTCCGTATATCTAACTCATGATTGTTATGACTATAAACATGCAATTCGATAGTGTTTCTAATTACTATCACAAGACTATACTAGCATGGCTTTGGGATCACATAACCGCATATTACTAGACATAATAGTACTATCAGCACATTATTCAACATCCACCTAGGTAACTATCATCGACTCGCAATTATTTTCATGCTCACGACTAGCACAACACTTCATTGATTATTAATCCTGAACTCGAAAATTTATTTCTCATTTCCACAACATCATATGATCACGTCATCATTCATACAAAATACTTACCGTAGCGTTGTCCTGCAGAATGGTTAGAATATATGGGTCTCAAGATACACATCAACTCGATTATGCAATAATCAATGTATCAATCAGTTAATACTTAGGCAACGATATTTGAATTTCATGCTCAACCTCAAGCAACTCTTCTACCCCTTTCTCTCATATACACTCAGGGTTTAGGGTCAAACCGAGAGGGCGCTGTTCGGTGTGAGGGGGCCCCTAACTCATACCTTACCTTAGTGTGCTCCTAACAGTTCTATCCCGGGGTTCATTTTATTTAGACTCTTCCTATGTTCATTGGATTCATTGGATTAGGCCTGAGGATCGTTCGCTCTGATACCACTTTGTAACACCCCCGTTTATTTAAGGGCCTGAACTAGGACTCCTCAGATAAATGACGGTGTTACCATCTCGGAAACCCGAGGCAGTAGATAACAAAGGAAAGAAACACAGTACTTTATTAAAATGTTTATAGTGAGATTACAATCGGAATTTAAACAAAGCCTCCAAAAATATGACCAAAAGATAAAGTCCGATAAAACTACTAATAAGACTAAGGTGGGCTAGGCACTAAGTCGGTCATCCAAGCTCTCTTCCCGGCCAGCTCCTATCAGTCTCGAAATACTGTCAATCCGCTCCCAATAATTGGATCATCACAGTAAACGAATACACAGTCGGTCACCGAAGCCGAGTAGGGAAAACAATGAAGCAATAAAATATGATATGCATGCTCCTCCGTCACCTCCATCTCCATCTCAACTCATATCTCATATCTCATACCCCGGACAACCCAACCATACCGATCCCCGGTAGACTATATATATCGACCGTAGCCGATCCGCACCGCAGTTGAGGACACCAGGGCAAGTCCGCAGAACCCGCCCGGGCCTTATCACAACTCACATCGTATCTCAACATCGTCACCCCTACACCATCCTCCAACTCCAATGCATATGAGATGCTCAACATAAATTAATGCAACACAATATATATATATATATATATATATATATATATATATATATATATATATATATATATATATATATATATATATATATATATATATATATATATGATATATATATATATATATATATATATATGTGATTTATATTTATATATATATATATATATATATATATATATATATATATATATATATATATAAATCACTAAACGATAAATCATAAAATCATGCCGGTTACTCGATGTTGTGATATCATACTCAATACGATCAATTCAATCAATCACCTTCCCGTATATGAGTCATAACGTAAATCAACAACCACGAATCAAGTCAACACAATTAAACAACAACGATAATAAGTCAAGTGTATTTCCCTACCTCAAAGTGCCAACAAATCCAATTAAGCAGTTCAAGCGATCCGTAAAATAAAGCAACGAATCGATTATCGATCCTTCACGAATCCGTCACCTAAAACAATTATAATATTTATAATTACTAACTACTAAATATAGAAATCTCCCAAAATAGAAGCTTCCCGAAATACAATCCCGACACCAAACTTATGCCCAACTGATAACTAAAATAACCCGATTAGTATTTGACCCAACTTCCCAAAATAGAAAGTTACTAATGTAGAATTTCTTAGAATGGAAACTTTCCCGATATAGTAGCTTTTTCATTTTAACAAACCCGACTCAAAACCCGTCTTTAATTATTTAAATAACTCGGGAATTAAATTAAATAAATTATTTAGAAGACTCGGGAACTAAATTAATTAATTAAGCATACGACCAATTAACGAAACATAACGATTAAACTATGACAAAACCCGTTTCAAAACTAAAACAACCCGTCCACAACCACCGTCCCTTCACTCGCATCCCCACGCTCACACGCGCCACCTCTCCACCGTGTCAACCACTGGACTAACACCCACTCGACCAAATGACCACCAACGACCACCCCCATCGGGGTCGATCGTCGCCGGCGAGTCAAACCGCGCATTCGCTTGGTCCGGTTCACCATCGTGCCTCCCCATACGCCCTTTGTTCTCGACCTGCAACCACCGCAGCTCTCACTCATCCCCTGCCAAACCACCACCTACCTGCTCGCCGTCAGCCCACGAACCCAGACGCCGTGGCACCACTGTTTCGAACTCCCTCGAGTCCACGGTGGTGCCACCCCAACTTAACCATCTAAACCGCCTGAAAAACCCCCTGCTAAAACTCGTTGCTATCCCCCCTGTCGCTGTCGCCTTTCACGGCCACCAACACCACCCAAAACCACCCCAACAACCACCAAGTCACTCGTCTCACACCACTCTACTCCTATACCCCTTCAACAACCGCCATAAACGCCCCTATAAGACACGAAACAACCACCAATAACTCGACAGAAAGATGAAAACAGAGGAAAGGGTTGACTCTTACCTTTTTCCGCCACCACAACCACCACCAGGGCCACCCACGGCCGTCGACAATAGTCCCTAGCTCTTCCTTGCTTCGCTGTCAACACCCACGACCACTCTCTCTCCCTCTCTATGCGTGAAATCTGATGTTTTGGTGTTGGTGAAGGAGGGAGGCGGTTTGAGGTAGTGAGCAATGAGGGAGGCGGGTTGGGGTAGGTACTATTAGGGTTAGGGTTATTATTAGGGTTAGGGTTATTTTGGGCTGGACGTGTATTGGGCCAGCTCAAATGGGTCGAGGGTTAAACGTTTAGCTCACCTTTCGAATTCCATATAAACCCGTCTTAATTAACTTAGCTCGATAACTTAACGTAATTATCGACTCAACAATTAACCCGATATAATTAGTAATATAAAATGTATAATAATTAATATATAATAATATCCATTTAATTTATTATATAAAATACGGGGTATTATAGCTAATGACGTGAGAGATGCGAACAACGTAACTTTAAATCTCCTCTTGAAAAGTTTTAGAATGATAAAAGTGTTTAGGAAAAAAATGACAGAAGCTTTTATGTTAATCTCGTGTTATTAACAAAACCCGGCTAATCAAACCCGTAAAACACACTTACTCGATTGAGTAAGTGACTTACTCGATCGAGTGCCCGTTACTCGATCGAGTGTCACACTTACTCGATCGAGTACCCATCAGGCAGACTACTGTTTTACGTAAAAAGCTACTTACTCGACAGAGTAAGTCCCACTAGATAGAGTACCTATAGACATATAAAACCGTAGTATTACAGCACCTCCTCGTCAATCGGTAACCCGCTATATCAACTCGATTACGTGCATAATTCACAATCTCCCAGTCATACGCGATGCTGCTGGGAAGCCAGCTTCTAAGTCTCTTATCCCATTGAGGGACATCCTCATTGAGAATGGGTTTTCAAATATTAGGGAAATCCACCCAGCTTGGATTTATGGTCGTGGGTTTCTTGGATATGCTCTGATCGTGTTTCGAGGGGATAGTCTTGACGATTTTCGCCAAGCAAAACAACTCGCTGCAAGGTATGCATCACGTGACCATCAAAGAGGCAAAAGTGACTTTTATGGCAACGACCTTAAGGATCTTTATGTACACGCTGGGCCTTACTTATGGGTTGCCACCGCTGAGGACGCTTATCTGTTGAGAAGGATCATATCGTACAAGTTTATTAATGTACCGAAATCATGGGAAGACGAAGAAGTGCCTCATTTTGATCACTGTCTTGATGCCGATGTAGTAAGCTTGATTTATAATCAATTTGATCCTCAGTACCCACCTCCTAGTCAAACTCCTGTTAGGGTGTTTAATTAATTTACTAATTATTTAGCTGTTTGTTTTTGTGGTTTTTTATTTTTTATTGTGTTTCCTTTTTTTTTCCCATGTTGTACTGTTTTTTTTTCCGCCATTGTATAATATGCTCGTTTTAATATATAGTTCTACTCTTTATTACATGCAAATGCTTATTAACATAGATTTTAAATAACTTGCAAACAGAAAAATGAATGAAACAATAACATATAATATAATGACAACGGTAGTGCATAAGAATCGTGTTAAAATATAAACACCTCTAATAATAAATGGAAATTGGAAGATATTAATAAGATAATTACAACGGTTCTTATAAGAACCGTGTTAAATTATGCAATTGCTGAATAACATATTTTAAATAACCTTCTTTCTTTTTCTCTCTCTTTCTCTCTCTCTCTCTCTCTCTCTCTCTCTCTCTCTCTCTCTCTCTCTCTCTCTCTCTCTCTCTCTCTCTCTCTCTCTTTTCTCTCTCTCTCTCTCTCTCTCTCTCTCTCTCTCTCTCTCTCTCTCTCTCTCTCTCTCTCTCTCTCTCTTATTACTCAAATTATGTCAAGTGGTAGCTCTTCTTCTTCCTCTATTTCAACAGACATGTAATTGCTCGCCCAAGCAAAGATTATGGACTTCTTGGACTTTGTAAAATCCAGGAAGAAAGTTTCTTACTTCCAAATTCTATAATCCCAAGACTAAAATATGTGGATACAATTACATCAAGTGGGTTGATGAACCAATGACTGAGTGGCAGGGGAAGGTTATAATCAGGTTAGTGAATGAGAAAAAGAGCATGGATATCGAGATTACTCAAGTGAGAAGTATACTACACCAACTTGAAGAATCGAAGCGGGGAAATGACAGTGAAATATTGAAGGCAAAAGAAAAATGCAAGAAGTTAACCGTGGATATCGTAGAACTCAAAAATAATGAGGCATGGCTTAAGTTAATTGTCAAATTTCTTCTTCTAATTGTTATTTACATAGTTTATTATGTATGGTGGTAGTTTGTACTCTTTATGTGTAAACTTGTAATCCTTTAAATTAATGGAAATAAGCAAGATTTTCCGAGAAACATATTGTAATTAGCTGGCATATACCAAGTGATGCTTTATTTTTTGGCGGTAAAATCAAACACAATGAAATATAAAATAAAACAGTTATACCCAAACCGTTGTTCATGACGTATATTGTTATAACGGGTTCAGGCCGTTGTTATGTATGTAAAAATGATGCTTTATTTCTTGGCGAAAAAATCAAACAAAATGAAAATATTACAGACAACGGTTATTTCTAACCCGTTGTAGATAGTACTAATCAATTACGATTTCAAACAAAACCGTTGTCTGTTTGGAAACAAAATACAACGATTTTTCTTATACCGTATTTATTACTTTCCATTAAACAAGATCTTGCAAGTGTTGTACTATTCACACATATATACTCTGAGCTTCCCCTCCCCCGCATAATATCCTCAAACATTGAGCTTCCCCTCAACCACCAATCTACCCCATCGTCGTCGTAGTCATCAACATCATCGTCATTGCCGCCACCAGATCAATCCGGATTCTCCTCTTTAAAGAAGTAATAAACCCTTCTCTCTAGAGATTTGTTTGTTATTATAAGTATGCATTGTTATTATTTGTTTATTAATTTCTGCTTTAGATATGGTCGAAAAGCGGAAAAGAAACGATGGAAATGCGTCAGCCGACGACTCAGGTGATGAGAATAATTTGCAACACACTGCGGATTGAATGCGCCACATGTTGGGGTTGGTGTCCTTAACAGTTAGTGCAAGGACTTATAAATCTCTAAAAGGATCAAAGGGTATACTTTGTATCATAATCAGTTGATCCACGTTTATCAATAACGGTTGGCTTGCTAGATAAGTTTGACGTTATTGTCATACAGATGGCGGTGATCAACTGGTCCCTAAAAGTCACACCTATAGGATACGTTTTGAGTGATGTGACGGTATGAAAATACAGTCATGTAGATGCCAAATTTGACTAACCAGTTAGTCTGAGTTATTTGACTAATAATTAGTCAAAATGTGATGTTGAGATATTATATTTAATACGGATTAAATATCATGTGCTAAAGGCGAACTAACCAGTTAATTCGTAAAATTAAATATAAGCGTTTTATATTTAATTAAATGTATATTGAATATAATTATACAATACTGTTTTGTCGGACATGTATTAATAATTCAACTAACCCGTATTATTAGTTGATGCCTTAATTTCCGATAACCGATAACAGATTTTATAATGAAACGCGTCATATACACTTAGCGAATTATGGACCGGACCACGAGTTTAAGTGAAGAGGAAATGAAAAGCCCATTTCCCTCCTCTCACTCGGTTTGGCCGAGACCTACATAGACAAAAGGAGAGCTTCTCCTCTTGTCTAACCTTATATTCATTTTGCTAAAATAATTAGGGTTTTGGGAATTGTGCCTCCCGAATTCCGGATCTCTCATCCAACACAAACTCACAAAACAATCCCCTCGATATTGCAAGGCAATTAGGGGATTATCTCTAGCACAAGGGCATTACTCGGACATCTTGGGTGCAACGATTAGGAGGAGATCTAACTTGATCTCTCATTGCCTTTTGCACTAGGACCGAAGGTTATTTCTATATCTTTATCGTTTCATTGTGTTTTTCGTTTTATGACTATAATCACATGTAAATTTTGCGTTATAATCCTATAATTAAAGGGTATTATACGGATATTACCCTACAAGTGGTATCAGAGCGAGGCCACGTAAATTTTTATATGTGTTTTTCATCAAACGATTGTTGAAACGATGAATTTTGGGTAAAAATTTGTCACGGCACAAATTTTTTTTTTTCGGCAATAATTTTTTTTTTTTTGCTGCGTTTTGTTGTTGTTTTGTGCCTTGGGATCCGTGTCTAGTTTACACGGTGATGATTGTTTACTTTTTGATCTTTACATATTGTCTATGTAATCGATATTCATCGCTATATGTTAAAGATCGGTCAAAATAATTGCATAAAATTTCGTGTGGCAATTTTTATTTCGGCAAATCTGTTTTTTTTATGAAAACCGTGTGGCCTTCACTGTACACGGCCTGTTTTCTGTTTTTATTGCATTGATTTGCGTGCCACAAAATTTTGTTACATCGTTTGATCTCTTGTTTTCAATCGTTCTTCACATGTTGTAATTTTAACCGATAATTATTGCAATATGTTGAAGATTAACAATTGTAGTATGATTTCTATACGGATTAGATTAAAATTGCAATTGTGTTTTATCAAACCGTTTTGTTTTGATATTTCTTTGCTCACGTTTTGAGCCGTGTAAAATTTTTTTTTTTTGCTTTTTGATGCTCCCGTTTTTTTTTACAGCATTTAAAAAAAAAAAAAAAAAATTTGGGGTACTGGTACTGTTCACGTACAGCAGTACAGTAAGAAAAAAAAAAAAAATTCTGTTTTTTTTTCGGCCTTTTAATGCATAAAACGTTTTTATGCTCTCGCTTGTTAGTGAAACGGTTCACCCACGTAAATTAAAGTTACTTTAAAACGATTTATTGTAACGGATTATCTCGGATTAAAATTAACTTGACTAAAGCGGCTTTGTCATGTAATTTTAATTATCTTTGGTGGTTTGGATAAAAATTTAACATAATTACGGAATTATGTCACGAATAAATTTAATTTTTAGTTGATGCATTTTACTTTATCGTTCTTGTTTATATTTTGAATGTTTTGAATGCCTTTTAATTACGTATTTAATTATTTTGCAAACAGTTGTAACTTAGTGTGGCCTTAGTAGAACGTGTTACCGTAATGATGGAACACGGTCTTGGTTGTATTTTGAGATCTCGTATCTCCTTTTTATTTCTTTTAATTACAGTTTTTATTTAGAATGTAAATAGGTTTATATTTGTAAATTTTAAATTGTAATTTTTGAGAAGACTAAAGATGGAGACCGGATGCTCACTCCCGCTACATGGACTAAGATGGAACACCAAGACAAGCTTTTCGGGTCCAACGGTGGATTCCAAAGTTGTATTTTGTTCTTTTTACTAGGATAGGCCACACTAGGAAATTTTTATTTACGTATTGCATTCACTTATTTATTTTACTGTAACGATAGTATGCATCATATTCCGCCTAAAAACCAAACCACCTAATGATTGCATGAAAACTGACACATATAGAGGTCACGAGTTAGTTTTCTTTGACATTCGCATGTCACACGATTTTAAGCCATCACCCAAATTAATTCATTCACGCAGACGCTAGTTATTCGTTCACTTAAAATGAATTATAACTAAGTTGATGGGATCTTCCTCGTATAAACAAAAATTGAGAACGGTCTTTATAGGTCAAACTCCAATGAGTCCCTTCTTCGTCGGTAGGCATAATATGACCCCTTCTACGTCGGGTAAGTTGGAACCGATTGACCTATTTTATCTCAACACTATTGTCACTCGTACGATCCTGTGACGATGGTGGACTATAGATAGGATTTACGGAAATCTATCGACCAAGAGTTCTTCCAGAAGAATTAGCTAAACAGTTGGCTTATCAATTTACAGAAATTGAGTCTTGGGATCACTTGTATCATTCTTGAGGGAGATCAATTATGCAAGTGCATTGAGTCTACACGTTAAAATGAATTTTAAAATAGACTTAAATCACCTCGATGAGTTGCTTATTTCGTTTTGTTTTTCTTTCTTTTTCAGTGTAGATCACGTTCTTTAAACTGCAAATAACAAATGGCTGGTTCTGCTGATAACCCAATGCCAAGTGCCACATTGGACCGTGAGTCCTGGCTTCGGATCTTCATGAATCAGATGAATCAGTCTACTCGACTGAAGAATGATGGATCCAACTTCGGAGACTGGGAGGCGGCATTACGGAATGCTGCCGCTGCTGACGGGAAGCTCAAATATCTATTAGAGCCCCTCCCGGCAAACCCAGGTCCCACGGCTAGAGCTGCTGAAATCACCAAGTTTAATGATTTCTGTATGGAAGCGGGTGCGATTAAAAACGTACTCATTTTTGCAATGGAATCAAATTTGCAGAAACGCTTCATAGCCCATGGTGCGAACAAGATTTTCACCACGCTCACCAAGGAATTCTCGAAAGCACCGAGAATCGTGACCTATGAGCATACCACTCGCTTCTTTGATGCGAGACTCCAGAAGGGCCAACCAGTTAGCCCACACATTCTCAGCATGATTGAGAATGTCGAGAAGCTGGAGACCTTTGATTGTAAGATCAGCGAGAACATTGTGATCGACCGCATACTTCACTCACTCCACGATGGTTATTCGCAATTTAGAGCGAATTACTATATGAATGATTTGAAGAAAACTCCCCATGAACTGCACTCCCTTCTCGCGGGCACCGAGAAGGACATGAAGCTCAGTGGGAGCATGAAACAGGATGTTCTCGTTATGTCAAACAAAGGGAAAGGTAAGGGCAAAGCTCGTGCAAACCTAGCAAAGAGGTAAACCGAAGTTTAAGAAGTCGGGTCCAGGTAAGAGTGGGCCTGGTGAGTCGAGCAACTCATCAGGCGCGACAAAGAGCAAAACCGAAAACATGGAATGCCATCACCGCCACAAAGATGGGCATTGGAGGCGTACATGTCCTGTTTATCATGAGGACATAAAAGCGGGTCGCGTTAAACCTGTTGGTATGTCTTCTTCTTCTACTTTTATTCATATGATTGAGATTAACCATGCAAGTTACGGAACTTGGGTACTAGATACTGGTTGTGGTTCTCATCTGTGTAATCATGTGCGGGGGCCTCCGAAATCTCGAGCCTCTCGTAAAGGGTGAGGTTGACCTACGTGTTGGGAATGGAGCAAGAGTGGCTGCCATCTCAAAGGGGACATATGTGATCCAGCTTCCTAGCGGATTTGAGTTGTCATTATATGATTGCTATTATGTTCCTAGTCTTTCGAAAAACATTATTTCAGTTTCTGCACTTGACAAACTTGGTTTTTCATTTGTAATAGAAAATAATGCTTGCATTTTCTCTTTACACGATATGATTTATGGCAAGGCAGTCTCCATGAACGGAATTTATGTTTTAGATCAGACGACCGAAATATTACACGTAATGAATAAAAAGTTAAAGGTTGGTGACAAAGATCAAACGTATCTATGGCACTGCCGTATGGGACACATTAATGAGAACGCGTAAAAACTCATTAAAAATGGAGCTATCTCGGCCTTTGATTTTCAATCATTTGGCACGTGTGAATCATGTCTCATCGGTAAGATGACTCGTATTTCCTTCAAAGGTGTTGGAAATGCGCTGCCGACCTATTAGGGCTTATACACACGGATGTATGTGGTCCTATGTCAATCACCGCACGAGAAGGCTATAGGTATTTCATCACTTTCACGGATGATTTAAGTAGATATGGCTATGTCTACTTAATGAAGCACAAAAGTGAATCCTTTGAGAAATTCAAAGAATACCAAAATAGGGTACAGAACCTACTTGGTAGAAAGATAAAAACACTACGTTCAGATCGTGGTGGCGAGTATCTTTCTCACGAGTTTGATTAACACCTTAAAGACTGTGGGATCGCCCTACGGTTAACTCCACCGGAACACCTCACTGAATGGTGTGTCCGAACGGAGAAATCGAACACTACTTGATATGGTTCGATCCATGATGAGTCACACCGTGTTGCCCGACTCATTATGGGGTTATGCTCTTTTGTCACTGCTCTAATACTTAACAAGTCCGTCTAAAGTGTTGACAAGACTCCATATGAACTATGGAAGGGAACGGTCCCTAACTTGTCCTTTATACGGGTTTGGGGCTGCGAGGCTTATGTCAAGTGGAGACCTGAAGATAAGCTCGGCCCGCGATCGGTCAAGACATACTTTATAGGTTATCCTAAAGGAACACGTGGTCATTACTTCTATTCGCCAACCGAACAACGCGTTTTTGTTGCGGCTAGTGCGACATTCTTAGAGAAGGAATTTCTCGAGAATGCAAAGAGTGATAGAACCTTCGACCTGTCGGAGATTCCAGAACCAAACACCGAGCAACCATTGGAGGAACCAATTCCTTCAATCCCGGCTGCGGTAAATATTCCTGAGGAACCTAGGAGGTCGGGAAGAGTCTCTATTCCTCCGCAGATACATTGGTCTGGTCGAGGAACATGACATAGATGACATTCTACTCTTAACGAGTAGTGAACCCACAACCTATAAAGGTGCCATGACCAGTTCTGACTCAAAGCTATGGCTTGAGGCCATGCAATCCGAGATGGACTCCATGTATGAGAACAACGTGTGGGATCTTGTTGACTTACCTGCTAAGGTTCGTCCCCTTCAATGCAAATGGCTTTACAAGATAAAGCATTCTGTGGAAGGTCAACAAGATATCTACAAAGCACGACTAGTTGCTAAAGGTTTCACCCAAGTGCCAGGTTTGCACTACGATGAGATTTTTGCACCCGTAGTCATGCTGCGTTCCATTCGGATTATCTTAGCGATTGCCGCTTTTCATGACTATGAAATTTGGCAAATGGACGTGAAAACCGCCTTCTTAAACGGCTTTTTGGAGGAAGAGTTGTACATGGTACAACCCGAAGGTTTCATCGATCCAGAACATCCTAAGAAAGTGTGCAAGCTTAAGCGTTCCATTTATGGACTTAAGCAAGCATCAAGGAGTTGGAATCATCGCTTCGACCAAGTGATAAAAGAAAATGGATTTACTCGATCGGTCGAGGAACCATGTCTATATATCAAGTCGAGTGGGAGCAAGATTGTCTTCCTAATATTGTATGTTGACGACATACTCCTGATTGGGAATGACATACCTCTCTTAACTTCGGTGAAAGTATGGTTGAAAAACCATTTCCAGATGAAAGATCTGGGAGAGGCACAAAGAATTCTAGGCATCCGTATCTATCGAGATAGATCACGACGGATGCTATCTCTCATCAGAGTCTTACATAGACAAAGTCCTAGAGAGATTCAAGCATGACTAACTCCAAGAAGGGGTTCCTTCCTATGTCTCCATGGGTGCATTTGAGCAAATCTCGTGCACCGAGACACCGGAAGAAAAAGAGCGCATGGCACGGATACCTTATGCCTCGGCAATAGGATCTATCATGTATGCCATGACATGCACACGTCCCGACGTGGCATATGCATTGAGTATGACAAGTCGATTCCAACAAAGATCCAGGTGAACCACATTGGTTGGTCTGTCAAGAACATTCTTAAGTACCTACGGAGGACTAAAGATTGGGCATTGACTTATGGAGGCGAACAAAAGCTATGCGCAACCTGATTCTGCAGATGCTAGCTTCCAAACGGATCGTGATGACTCGAAATCTCACTCTGGATTCGTTTTTACTCTTAATGGCGCCATGATCATTTGGAAGAGTTCGAAACAAACTGTTAAAGAGATTCTACGATCGAGTCCGAGTACTATGCCGCCTGAAGCTACAAAGGAAGCGATATGGATGCGTCAATTCTTACATGGGCTATCCAGAGTGCCTAGTTCGAATGACCCGATCACCATCTATTGCGACAATAGTGGTGCCATCTTCCAAGCTAAGGAGCCAAAGTCTAGCAACAAGTCTAGACATGTACAACGGAAAGCTCATCTAATCCGGGATTACGTGGAGCAAAAGGCGTGAGTGATAGAAAAGATTGCTACGGATGATAACATAGCAGATCCTCTCACTAAAGCATTACGACAAGATAAGCATGAAGGGCACGTTAATTCCATGGGAATTAAACGTGTTCCTAAGTTGTAGTACTCTTTTATGGATTAGATTCATTCCCTTTTGTACTCTATACGACATCATCGTTTTGATATTTTATATATATATTTTGTTTTTCATGTGGATTTGTACGACAAATTTTGAACACCACAAAGTGAACTGAACGAACATTATATTTTTCAGTCCTTAATTGCCCACATGAGCTGATAACTCTGGCAATTATTTTGTGACGTTGGTTGATGGTGGGTTCAACTAGCCATAAGTCAACAGGTTGACTGACCAATCACAGAGGCGATTTATACGGATATTTCGTAGGACACAATTGTGACAACGACGTGGAGTCCTAAATGTTTTATAACATTCGGTGCCCGGTCGTGGATAGGACCTCCATGGTGATCCTAAGAGTCGATTCTTTTGACTATCGACTGTCTCTTGAGACTAAGGCAGATTTTGGGTGACTTTGGTTTCTTTCTCACGGTCATCCGTAACAGGGGGCCAAGTAGATTGTTTCTGGGTCATTTCATGCTGTGCTTAGATCGGAAGGAGTTCGAGTTGAAGGAAATATTCAGCCTTTATCAGGTACTCGATATTTCTCAGGGCCACTCGAGGAGCTGTAACTGAAATGCATGGCCATGCTCGGATACGGATTCGTTTTATCAGTTAAGTTACTCTCTAGTCGGGGAAACCACTCTAGATCCAGATCGATTGTAAAATACGACCTTTGTGGATCCATCTCGCAAATTGTTTTACATTGAGTGGGAGAAATTTTAAATGGATATGAGAATCGGTTATCGCACATACACTTGTACGGACAAGTGGGAGTTTGTTGAGCTGGTGTCCTCCAGTTAGTGCGGATAACGTCATTGCACATACACTTGTACGGACAAGTGGGAGCTTATTGGGGTTGGTGTCCTTAACAGTTAGTGCAAGGACTTATAAATCTCTAAAAGGATCAAAGGGTATACTTTGTATCATAATCAGTTGATCCACGTTTATCAATAACGGTTGGCTTGCTAGATAAGTTTGACGTTATTGTCATACAGATGGCGGTGATCAACTGGTCCCTAAAAGTCACACCTATAGGATACGTTTTGAGTGATGTGACGGTATGAAAATACAGTCATGTAGATGCCAAATTTGACTAACCAGTTAGTCTGAGTTATTTGACTAATAATTAGTCAAAATGTGATGTTGAGATATTATATTTAATACGGATTAAATATCATGTGCTAAAGGCGAACTAACCAGTTATTCAGTAAAATTAAATATAAGCGTTTTATATTTAATTAAATGTATATTGAATATAATTATACAATACTGTTTTGTCGGACATGTATTAATAATTCAACTAACCCGTATTATTAGTTGATGCCTTAATTTCCGATAACCGATAACAGTTTATAATGAAACCGCGTCATATACACTTAGCGAATTATGGACCGGACCACGAGTTTAAGTGAAGAGGAAATGAAAAGCCCATTTCCCTCCTCTCACTCGGTTTGGCCGAGACCTACATAGACAAAAGGAGAGCTTCTCCTCTTGTCTAACCTAATATTCATTTTGCTAAAATAATTAGGGTTTTGGGAATTGTGCCTCCCGAATTCCGGATCTCTCATCCAACACAAACTCACAAAACAATCCCCTCGATATTGCAAGGCAATTAGGGGATTATCTCTAGCACAAGGGCATTACTCGGACATCTTGGGTGCAACGATTAGGAGGAGATCTAACTTGATCTCTCATTGCCTTTTGCACTAGGACCGAAGGTTATTTCTATATCTTTATCGTTTCATTGTGTTTTTCGTTTTATGACTATAATCACATGTAAATTTTGCGTTATAATCCTATAATTAAAGGGTATTATACGGATATTACCCTACACCACAGAGTTTCCCTAGAAGCAATAAATTCAAAGATACCTAATCCTTTACAGTGGGATAAAGATACGGGGTTGCCATATGGTGAGAATGTCGGGTATTTTGCGAGTTGGATTGGTTGTTGTGTAAGACAGTATGTTCCTCTCGGTACGCCGCGTATTAGTTAACTGAGTAAAATACGGAACACCATGCTAATAAAAAGAATAAAGGTATGTATATACAATAATAAATGTTTTAGCTGAAATTAAGTTACTACTTGATATGTGTATTAGCCGAAACACTTGTACCAACTATGCTCATCATATATGCAGTTAGCTTATGTTGTCCCCGAAAAGTATGATAAGTAACTAAAAACAGACGGGGGAAGCCCTCAGTTCTTGGAAGATAAAGATTGCTGAGAAGCACTTGTTCAACAAGGAAACCGAGGAGATGAACAAGAAACCACCATCAAAGAAGTATCCGTATGTCAGTCAAGACCATTGGGATAGCTATATCGCTTATAAGCAGTCTGACAAGTTTAAGGTAACTTAATAATAATAATTAAAGAAGTATACTTAGTTTAGTGTTTGGTCATGCTTACATTTCTTGATACAATTTATTTGATGAAGGCTATGAGTGAGAGGAACAAGGCGAGCATTTCACAGAAAAAGACCGTGTTTTACGGCTCCCAAGGTGGTTATAGATTGATTAACAAGAAACTTGTAAGTACATAATTCTTATAGTATTAGACTATTAGGTGTTTTAGTCGGATGTTATATATGTTCATAGTAATAATACATATTTTGAGAGGATATCAATGTGATGAATGAATTGTAGGCAAAGCTTGGAAAATTCAGTCGTCACGACGCTTGGAGGGAAGGTCACACTCCTAAGAATGGAAAGACGAAAACTGATTATGATAAGGACATCAAAGAGAAAATTGTAAGTTTGAATAAATATGTCACTCCTACCACTGGTGGTTGGAGTTATATAATTGTGAGTTACTTAATGGTTTTATGTGTATGTACAGGATCTGTGAGAAGGAGGTTAGGAAGGAAAATGGAAGCCTGAAGGACGTGATGACATTCTTGCTAGGGCAATCGGCAAAGCAGAGCATCCAGGTCGAGTGAGAGGGGTATCGACGCATTTTGGTATCACTAAGTATTTTGGAAAAACTACTCGAAGTGGTGATGATTCCAAGAAGGTAATCTATAAATAATATATTTGAACCAACGTAATTTATAACTATATATGCTGACATTAATTTCTACTACACAACTACAGAATATAGCCAGGTTGATGGTGAGAATGTTGGAAACTGGGGAAAAGCCATCAGAAAAAGAGTTGGATATGGTTCAAGAAGTCATAAAGGAAGTAGAGGAGGAGGAGGAGGAGAAGAAGAAGGAGGAGGAGGAGGACGACAACCAAAAAAAGGTAATAATATTTATGTCTTATATATATATATATATATATATACAATGTGTTATATGATTTGGAAAATCAGTACGTGTTATATGGACAATTGTTAATGTACAGAAGGAAGCCGAGGAGGACATGGAAATGGAGAAGGAAATGCCAAAAGAGATTGAGGTGAGAGCCGAGGATCGGTATCAGGCAGTTGAAGAGGAAGAGGAAGCCAGAAAGGCCGTGACACAGGATGAGATTGAGATAGTTGATGATCAGACGATCTTCTCTACACCGAAAAAGGTAATAGCTGCTAGTTTATAATTATTCATCTCAATACACGTTTTTTACTTATGAAATTTATTAAAGGTAGTGAATGTATGTGTACTAATTGATTAAAGCTGTCGTGAAGGGCGATTGCAAGGTGGCTTGTCGTCTGTTCTATTTACAGGGGAAATAGAAAGTTACTGTTGCCAGGGGATACGTGTTCGCTTACGACCGCCTTCAACAAGTTAAGGTTCATGGTATACCCCTTCGTCACAATTGCAGGAAAGTGGAAGTGTCCAAACTATATAAAGACGAGTATGGGGAACTAAAAGTACCATTTCCTAATGAGGAGATCACTTATTTAAAAGAATCCCTAAGCTCTTATGTGCAATGGCCTAACAACCTCATCAATGTTGTCATCCTCGAAGTACCTATACGCAGACGTTAATTATTACTTGTTCTTTAAATATATTAGGGTATGAATATTAACACATCGTAAGTACTTTAATCTTTACATTTGCTGAAATTAAGCAAAGCCATGGCGGCAGCTAAAGCAATTACTACTACGTCAACGGAAGTTGTTGCAGTCAAGCCTGCATATGATTCTTATTATGAATCGTGTGAATATAAGAAAAAATTGAAAACTACTTCGCTGAAGGCTTTGTATAACCTGGCTGTAAAGAAGTCACCTGGACCCGAAGCAACTGATGGAATTTGTCGACCTTGACAATTTAGATATTGTTCACATTTTGATTTGGATGAAGTAAGTTTTATTAATAAAACTATTTAGTCATTTCCATTTACGAATAATGATGTTTGTTTAAATTATCAATTACAATAACATTCTTCGTTCCATGTGGCGTAATAGGTACCTGAATAATCAGTTCGCTGAGTGGAAGGTCCTAATTCACGCCTACAGATTTTTGAGTCCTAAGGCGTTATTTGTGCACAGAATTTCATACGAAGAGCAAATCAAAAGTATCGCTCGTCGGTTGATGTCAACCAAAAAACTATGGCTTGCCCCCTACAATGAGAATATGTATGTATAGTACGTGGTTATTGTAATGAATCATAGTTCTATAAATTTATTATTAACATGCTTAAATGCGTGTAAATGAACTAACAGTTCAATGTCACAAATTTAATAGGAAGAATTGGATGCTACTGATAATCCAAGTGGAAACGAAAACAGTGTACTGGATTGACTCTCGTGAAGGCAAACCCTCTGACAGTTGTGTAAGGATGATAACTGAGTAAGTTTACAACCTTCAATAATGTCATTTGTTATTGTATGACTTGAGCCATATATATGCAAATAATAATGGCATGTGTATATATTTATGAATTAGTGTTTTTGAAGCAAAAAAAATATTATGTCCACTTGGGAAATATGAAAGCAATGTTGTTCCCAATTTTATCATGCCATTAGTAAGTGTATTCTTAATAATTACTCGTATCATTTAATTAATGTTTATGAGAGAGGTTGATTATCTAATTCAGCTGATTTGTGTGTGGTTTATATAATAGCCTCCTAAAGCACCAGACAAGAAACAATGCGCCTTTTACGTTTGTCAGTCCATGTGGGCGGTTATCAACGGAAAACTATATACCATTCCGATACGGGTTAGTGTCATTTAAAAACTATTTCAGACGTAAATTGAGTTCAATTCTGTATACTTCCATGTATTATATCTATTTTGATTATGTATATTTTGAATTGTAGTTTCCACTAATACTCAACAAAGCCCCAGAATATTTGCCAGAGGACATCAACCAGATGAGAAATATGTGGGCCAGTTATGTTCTTTCATTAGCGGAGTCTCGATAGCTTTCTCATGCTTTATGTACGAGTGTGTATATATAGAGCCATTGTGTATTAACTTATTTTGTTTTTCTGAGGAAGTTGTGTTTTGGCTTTTGATCATCCTGTTTGTACTATTTTGAAACTGGGTTTAATTGATCGCGGGTTGTGATATTTTGATGCAGGATTGAATTTTTGCAGTGCACTACTGCTGAAAATAGCATTTCAGCAGCAGCTACAAACGCTGCTGAAAAAATAGCATTTCAGCAGCTGCTAGAACAAGCTAAAATCATTTTTTTAAAAAACTAATTAAAAACGATAACGGTTAAAAATAACCCGTTGCAAACAATTATTTGACAACGGTTTTATTTAGATAAATAACCGTTGACATATTTTCCCTCCCATTGAAACCGCCAAAAATATAAGATAACGAACGATAACCGTTGTCGAGTTCAAAACTTTTACAATGGTTTATTTAAGCAGAACCGTTGTCAAAAGATGAATATAACAACGGTTTTGCACACAATAAAGGCGTTGTTAAATTTTGACATTCAATTAAATAAGATAACGAAATGAACCGTTATCAGATATAATATTTAACAACGGTTTTGGAACGATAAGACGTTGTCAATAGTAAACTACGACAACGCATTTGAAACCGTTCTTAAGATTTAATAACGGTTTCTTGAAATATTTTATAACGGTTCTTGATGTTATATAACGGTCGCGTGTTATTTGTACAACCGTGGTATATATTTAACAACCGTCGTTGCAATAACGGTCCCGTGTTTCTATTTAAAAATGGTAATTGCATTATTTGACCGTTATTGAAGATCTTATTTGGCGTAGTGAATCTTCAAATTACGCAACTAGATGTAAGAATTCTTGAACAAGAATTAAAGAAGGATTAATGTGTAATTAAGCTAATGTAGTGTAATAACTTGATTAAAGCTTGATAAAAACTTGGTTAAAACTTGATAAATACTTCATGATTAATCTCCTAATACAATGGAGTATTTATACTAAGTACAAGTATTACAGTAAGACTTACATGTTAGCAATGGTATTCTTATAAGATGTTTCATCTAGAGAGAGAAAAAATCGCCATCTCTAGGGTTTGCATTATCGATAGAATTTGCTTGATCTCTTGGTTTCAATGGCTAAGAAATCTAGTACATACCTTAATGCTAAACATCAAAATAAATCTAAACAATCTAATATATCAATTACAATACAATCAGAAAAGGAGAATTTGTTAGGAAGGCCGAATGTGAGGAAGGGCAGAAACATAGGAATATTCATGACATCCATGCGATTCCTCCTTTCCAATTGGATGATATCCAAGTGGAAGACGTTGATGAAGAATATGAGCTTGAAAAAAAGGAAGAAGATAAGGTTGAGAATGGAGAATGGTTCCATAGACATGGGAGAAAGATTATTCAAATGATTGATGAAGATCCTTTGGATCTCCTACAATTAACAGAGGAGGATGTCAAGTATGAGTTGACTTACTGGCAGCAAGCAGTATATGGATTCATTGTAGAAGCAAATCCCCCTTGGCAAATTCTGGAGGGCTTCCTGAAAAGAATTTGGAGAAAGTACTCAATAGATAAAATATCTTTTCTACCAAATGGTGTGTTTTTAGCTAGATTCCAAACTGAGGAAATGAAGCAGGCTATATTAGCCAGTGGACATTTGACAATAAACCACTGGTGATTAAGCCTTGAATGCCTGATATTGAAGTAGAAAAGGAAGACATTAAAAATGTACCTGCATGGATAAGATTGAATGGTCTTCCTCTGAAATTTTGGGGCAATAGTCTACCAAAAATAGCAAATCTGGTTGGTACGTATGTCAAATTTGATACACCAACTGAACAGAAAATAAGACTAGGGTTTGCAAGATTAATGGTAGAGTTGAAATTGGGTCAGACATTTCCAGAAAAGATTAAATTTCTGGATGAAAAAAAGCAAGTGATCTATGTCCTTGTAGTATATGATTGGAAACCAAGTATTTGTACTAAGTGAAATCAGATAGGGCATGAGCAAGATAAATGCCAGAAGCATAAAAGAAATACAGTTTAGAACAAAACCAAGAAAATTTGGAAACCTGTTCAGAAGAATCAACAGCCAACAATTAAGCCTGTCAAAACCATTACTACTCCTGAAAATAAACAGCAACATATCAGTATCACAGAAGCAGAGGAAGTGATAACTCCTATTACCAGACCTCTGCAACTGCATTCAGGGACTATGTCCCCTGCCAGGCTAACAAAAGCCATTAGACAGAGAGTGGATGATATGAGCAAGAACATTTATTTATCTCCAACTTATATGGAGGTGTTGAATGGTCAGGGCTCTTCAAAGGAGAGTGTGTATGATGGTAATGATCCCCCCAACCATAATCCATGATAAGTATAGGTTTTTGGAATGTGAGGGCAATGAATAGGGAGGCTAAGCAGAAGGTTGTAAATAGTTTTTTGCATACTAATAATTTAGGAGTCTATGGTCTTATTGAAACAAAGATCAAAGCCAATAAAGTTAATAAAACTATGAATAATGTTTCTAAGGATTGGAGTATATCAACTAATAATGCTCATAATAGGGGGGAAGAATTTGGGTTCTCTAGAAGCCTCATATGGTGGATACACATTTCCTGGAATATGATGCCCAATATATTCAAATGCAGATTCTAGATAAAGTTGCTAAGGTTCATTTTCATTATACTATTGTATATGCTTTCAATGGTGTAAGTGAGAGGGAACCCTTATGGAGCAACCTAAGGAGACTTGCTGGGGCTATACATGGGCCATGGGCAGTTGGTGGGGATTTTAATTGTGTTTTGTTTGATCATGTGAGGTTGGGTGGTAAAGTGAGCCATGCTGAGGCAGATCCTTTTCATGATTGCTTGGATTCCTGCCATTTGATTAACAACCAAGCATTAGGAGCCTATTACACCTAGAATAATAAACAAACTCCAACATCCAGGAAATATAGTAAGCTTGACAAGTTCTTGGTCAATGCAAAATGGATGAGTACCTTTCCTCAGTTGTTTGCCAAATTCTTACCTGATGGTTTATTTGACCATAATCCCTGTGTTGTTTGCAAAGATAACAGAGATAGGCAAAGGAATAGGCCCTTCAAATAGGGTTTTTTGATAACTACTACCTTTGTATTACCCTGTTTTAAGAACTACTACCAAAATAATTTTCGCTTAAAAACTACTACCAATAAGTTTGAATTTTTTAAAAAACACTACCAAATTTCATCCAAACTCAATAAAACACAATCTCAGCCATTTATTTTTGATTTTCCATCCTAAGTTGTTATTTTTATACCTTAAACTAGTTAATTTGATGACGTTTAAGCAACTTTTTTACCTTAATTACGTTATATAGGTGAATTAGATGAAGCTAATTTAAAGTAAATTTGCCCCAAAATGATTGGCAAACAGTAGTATTAGTAGTGCTAAAGGGGTAAAGTTTACAACTTAAGATGGAAATTCAAAAATAAATGGTTATAATTGTGTTTTATTGGGTTTATATGAGATTTGGTAGTGTTTTTAAAAAAAATTAAACTTACAGGTAGTAGTTTTTAAACGAAAACTATTTTGGTAGTAGTTCTCAAAACCGTGTAATACAAAGGTAGTAGTTATCAAAAAACCCCTTCAAATATTATAACATGTGGAGTTCTGCTCAACAATTTCAAACCATAGTCAATCAGGTCTGGACACAGATTTATGAAGGGACCAAAATGTACAAAGTCATCAAAAAATAAAGGCTTTGAAGCCTAAATTGAAAGAAATTAACAGGTGTCTGATACGTGCATATTGTATAGTCTTTTTAGCCTATTTTGGCACGTATTTCTATGCATTTTTGTACTGTTTATATAGTATTATGCCCCGAATTGGCTACTTTGGTTCGTTTTGTCCGTTTTGTAGAAATGAACGCGAAAGTAGTGGAATCGTACCACTTTTCGTTCTTTTTGCAAGCATTTAGAGGCGACGAGATTTTCCAGAGTGAGATACTGCATTGGAATGCGTGAAGGCACGGTTTATGAGGCAGTCGGTGACGAGATTGGGCTGATTTGAAGGACGAAGACTCGATCGAGTAGTTTTACCACTCGATCGAGTGGTTTTTATAGCCTCAGCTGATCGATCGAGTAATTATTTACTCGATCCAGAAGTGATGAAAAGAGAGTTACTCGATCGAGTAGATTATCCTGAGTTTTGCTCGTCGAGTGGATTTATTGAAGAGATGGCGAATCACAGTGCTAAGGGATGGGCCCTTATTGAAGAGATGGCGAATCACAGTGCTGAGTATGGAAACCCGAGGGATGGTATTAGAACAGTTCATGCAGTTGATAAGCAGGTTGTGGCCCAGCTGGAAGCCATGAATGCTAGATTTGACAAGTTGGAGTTACATTCTGCAGGGGAGCCTCGGACGGTCCACATGCTTATTAGAGGGGAGACCGTCACATGTGAGAGGTGTGGGAGCAATGATGGTCACACTGCTGTTGGCTGTCTTATGGAGAAGGAATAAGTCCTTGCCTTTCAACAATATAGGGAAGGAGGGGGTTCCTATTACAACAACCAAGGGGCAGTCCATCCCAATTTGAGGTGGACTAGTCAAAATGTGCTCAATCCTACCCCTCCTCCGCACCAGTAGCAGCCGTATGTTCCTCCACATAAGAATCTACAAGGCTTTCAGAAGCCTCCTTCCTTCCCTCCTCCCAATCACGGAGCATCATCTTCTGGAGGGGTGAGTGAGATTAGTGAGCTAAAGACTATGCTGCAATATTTTACAAAGCAGTGGTAGTTGAATGATCAACAGAAAGATGCATCCATCAAGGCACTTGAAACTCAAGTTGCCCAATTAGCCGCGAACCAATCTTCAAGGAAATCGGGTCATTTACCGTCACAAACTGATAAAAATCCACATGAGACGGTAAATTTAATTAATTTGAGAAGCGGTCGTTCATATGAGAGACCGGATGTGTTGAAATCAGACCCGAGGAAGGAAATGATAGCTGATGAACAGTGTTCTGTCAAAGGAAATGAGCTGACGGCTAAGAAGGTACTCGATCGACTAGTTTCTGGAGGTCGATCGAGTATATTTGATAAATAAAGTACTCGATCGAGTAGAAATTCCACTCGATCGAGTGAACAAGAAAAGCCAACTGCTCGATCGAGTGAATTTTTTACTCGATCGAGTGATGCTGTTGAAGAAACTACTCGATCGAATGGGAATTTTGGTCGATCGAGTAGTATGGATAATGGACAGCTTGATCGAGAGCCTGCTAGTGCTCGATTGAGTGAGAAATCACCTGAAAGACCTCGTTCGAGAGGAAAGAAGCGTCCAAAGGGTACAGAGCTTAATCTGGCTGACACGTTAGAAGAGAGAAACAAGGGACTCGAGATACCCATCACGGTTCCTTTCCCGAGGCGTCTACAGAATACTAAAGCTAATCAACAATTCGGTAAATTTGCCGAAATCCTGAGAAGCTTGCTGGTCACTGTACCATTCGCCGAATCAACCGACGACACGGTGTACCCTCTTACCTTAAATTTATGAAAGAAATTTTATCGCGTAAGAGGCATATTAGTGATAATGAGACGGTAGCCTTGACTTAGGTAGGGACGGCCCTAGTTCAGAATAAGTTACCACCCAAACAGTCAGACCCGGGTAGTTTTTCGATTCCGTGTCATATTGGTACCCACTTGATTAATAACGCGTTATGCGATCTTGGCACTAGCGTGAGTGTCTTACCGTTGTCTCTGGCTAAGAGACTTGGTTTGACAAAGTTTAATTGCACCAACATGACTGTCCAGATGGCCGACCGTAGTATATCACGGCCACTAGGTGTAATAGAAGACGTACCTGTTAAGATCGGGAGGTTCTTTATTCCCGTTGACTTCGTTGTACATGACATCCCCGAAGATGCACATACCCCTATTATTTTAGGGAGAACATTTTTATCTACTGCCCGTGCAGTAATAGACGTCGGGGACAAGACATTGACTTTTCAGGTAGGGGACGAGGAGTTGATATTCCATCAGTCTAAGTTCCGGAGGGCTCCCATGCAAGCTCAGCCTTGCAATGCCCTCTCTTTTATTAACCCTATTATTGACACTCCAAATGAAAATTTGGAGCATTGTGCTGCCATTGTGACCCCTCCGACTCAGATTGAGAGCAAAAAGGAGGAAACTTCGTCTGTTTTCCTTGCTGTAGGTACAGATGAAAACAATGAAGGAGCTATCAAAGGGCATTATGCAATTAATTTCAGTCAAGTTGGGAGCTACAGTGTTACAGCCGGTGAGAGAGGAGCAAGGGTGAGAAAAGTTCGAGCATATGTGGATGTGAACTATTCTCCTCCAAATGATTCAAGTTAAAGATCATGGAAGCTGAAGAGGACGATCAATGTTGCTGAGGTGACGTCCTCCAGTCAGGAGCCCTCCGAGGGGCTACTGAATTGCTTTGGGAAGTGAGCGGGGAAATGCCCCGTGTACCACCTTGTAAAACAATTTTTGAACTTCCGTTGACTTTCTTTTATTGCTTTTAATTAGGACAATTAGAATTTAGACAATTTTTAGCGTAGATAAAGACTATAGACTGTTACTTTGCGTATTTGGTATTTTGGGATATTTTTGCAAGTGTTTCTATGTAGGTTTGGGGAAGTTTAGGCAAATATAAAGGAAGAATGACGAATTCAGGAGCTTACACGAGAAAAAGAGCTCGATCGAGTACTTTTTGTACTCGATCGAGTGGATTCTGTTCGATCGAGTAATACCATACCAGTTGATCGAGTAAAGCAGAAATGGGGAGTTCTCGATCGAGTAAAATTCTACTCGATCGACTAGATGGATCCACAAAGCCCTCGATCGAGTAGTGCTAAACCACTCGATCGAGTGAAATCACAAGAGACGCAGGGAGTTTTTCCTTTAACCCCTTTACTTTTGACTCTTTATTCATTTTCCCCAATTTTTCGACATCCCTTCCTATTTGCGATTAAAACACCCCCAAATCCCCAATTTCTTTTGCCCTTTTACCAAATCCGTCACCTACATTGTGTTCATTGTTAGTTAAACGACAAAAGCCCTCTACTTTCCCCTCCATTCGCGTTGCTTTACTCGGTTTATTGAAGGATTAGGGTTCCACGGTTTTCATCTAAAAATCGCCTAATTTGATTATTTCTTGTCGATTAATTCTTCTTTGTAGGATCTCTAGCATCAAGTAAGTAATTCCTACACCTTATTGCATTTTAATTTCATTAATTATGCCCTTTATGAAGTGTATTAGGAATTAGGGCTTTGATTACGGTTTTGGGTCAAAATTTTCGACTTAAATTTCGTTTCCTTGTTTAATTTACACTACTTTATGCTTAATTCCCATGCCTCATTGTTTCTTACATGTTTAATTCGAATTTTGCGAGAAATTTGCGATACGGGTTCAGGACAGTCGAAATTTTTGACTGTAATCTTGGTTTTTGCTGCTGTCATTTGCTTAGTCGATCAACTTCAATTGTTGTTTAGTTGCTGTTGATGCTTGCTACCCCGTCCCTATCACTGTTTACATGCTTCAATTCGATATTTTGAAGAAATTTTGGGATTTATCGGGCTGAAGTCGAATTTTTCGACTATCTGAGGATTGTCATGCCGTTACCATGCTTGTTTTCATGCTGTTTGGCCACTGTTTTCTTATCAATTCCCCTGCCCTATTTATTCAGGATGGACTCTAGCTCAACGCCTTCGTCGAGCTCTTCTGCAAGTCCGTCTTTGTCTCTGTCTGAGACGGTAGTCCCTGCTGTTACTACCGTCTCTGCACCAGCCAGCGCTCCCGTGTTCTTAGTTTCAGCCGCTGGTACTGTCTTTACGCCAGCTAGCACTGCCGCTAGCTCTGTTTCGGCTGCCATTTCAATTACGGCCACCACCACTGCTAGCACTGCTACTAGTCTTTCTTCGTCAGTGGTGGTCACAGCAGCCAGAGCCTCTACTCCAGCCACGGTGAGCACACCTGTGGCAGACTCACCTGCAGTTGCAGCCGCCTTTAGAGCGGCCCTAGTCCCTCGCACAGTCACTGGACGGGCTTCTACTTCGGGTTCTAGTGGCCGGGGCCGAGGTCGTGGATGTGCCCGTTCTACGCCACTTCCCAGAACTTCCACTTCAGCTGCTCCTTCTGGCACGATCACTGTTCGAGGGGATAACTCCCTCGACTCTCACCCAGACTACCCGCAGGTAATTTTTATTTACGGTGTACATCTTAAGAGGTTTTATAACCTCCTAGGCTGTGAGTTTTTACCTACCCGGTTTTTAGATAAACCGGCACTTGAGAGACTCGGCATCTACGAGTCAGTTTGTGAGCTTCTACGGGGCACAGGGATGTCCGGACTCATTACTATGAGTGGCTGTACCTTTCTGGAGCTGAGACTTGAGTTCCTCAGCTTCTTCACCTTCTCCTCCGGGGCACACGACGCTGCCCCCACTAGTACTTCCGTGTCTTTCCGGTTGTTCAACCGGACTTTTTCGATGACTTTAGAGGAGTTTGTGTGGGAAATAAATCTGTATACTTCCCTTAAACTAGAAGGATTATAATGATTTAATAAAGATGATATAAGGTCATAAAATAAAATACATAAACATAAGTAAAAAGATTTAGAATTAACCTTCGGTCCTAGCAAATATGGCCTAAGAACAATATCAAAATTGATATTCGCCTATTAGTTGCACCCAAGACGATCTGAGATATGCCCTTTGATTATGCTAGAAATCAATCTAAAATTTTCTGTAAAATTTAATTGTCTTTGTGTTCTTGTGATGAGAAAGAGGAGGCTAGGTCAAGAAAAAACATTAGGGTAGAAATAAATCTCTACCTTTCTTTTTATACAGACCGAAACTTGAAGTCCATTAGGAAAAGAAAAGCTTCCCTAACTTCGGCCAAGTGAACCGAAATAAGAGTATTTTTCTCCTTATTTTGGTCTTTCCAAAATTATATAAAGTGTGTTAAATTGTCATCTAGTGAGGATCGAACCCATGACCTCTTGGCTTGTGCACCCTCACTATTACCACTATGACACATTCAACTTGTTGATATTAAATACAACTGATTATATTTAACTACGAATTAACAGATTAATTCGTCCAAACTAACCTTATATATATTTAATTTAAATATAACTTATTATATTTAATTTACGAATTGACAGTTAATTCGTCTCAACTTAATATTATTTAATTTTCATTAAATAATTATCTCATCAACACATTGACTATCTTTTTAGTCATTTTGGGCATCAATGTAATTATATTTCTATAACCACATTTCTCAAACACGTCCTATAGGTGTGACCTTTAGGGACCAGTTGATCACTGCCATCTGTATGATAATAACGTCAAACTTTCTAGCAAGCCAACCGTTATTAGGTAAATGTTAATCAACTGATTAAATATACGAAGTATACCCTTATGAACCTGTAAGAGATTTACAAATGTTATCACACTAATTTATGGAGGACACCAGCTCCAACAAACTCCCACTTGTCCTCACAAGTGTATGTGCGATAACCGATTCTCATATCCTATAAAATTTCTCCCACTCAATGTAAAACAATTTGCAAATCCGAATTCACAAATGTCGTATTTTACAAGCGATCAGTATCAAGAGTGGTTTTCCCGACTAGAGAGTAACTTAACTGATAAACGAATCAACATTCGAGCATGGCCATGCATTTCAGTTACAACTCCTCGAGTGGCCCTGAGAAATAACTATACCTGATAAGGGTTGGATATTTTCTTCAACTCGAATCCTGCAGATGTAAGCACAGTATGAAATGACCCAGAAAAAATCTACTTAGCCCCAGTTACGGTAGACCGTGAGAAAGAAACCAAAGTCACCCAAAAACTGGCTTAATCTCAAGAGACAATTGATAGTCAAAAGAATCGACTTTATGAACACAATGGATGTCCTATCCACGACCTGGTACCGAATGTTTTTAAACATTTAGGACTCCATTACGTTGTCACAAAAAGTTATCCTACGAGGTATCGTCATAATCTCGTATCTGTGATCGATTAGTCAACCGTTTAACTTATGGCTCGTTGAACCCACCATCAATCGACTGCACAATATAATAGCCGGAGTTATCAGCTCACATTGGCGATTACGGACCAAAACAAATATAATGTAATTCAGTTCACTATGTGGTGTTCAATGTTGTCAGTACAATACACATGAAAAAACAAAATATTATATATAAAACGATGAAATTATAGTATATGAAAAAGATAACATATCGAATTCATAATCAACTACTATAACTCAGGTACACGTTTAATTCTCATGGAGAAAATATGCCCTCCTTGCTTATCATATTTCTATGGCTCAGTAGTAGAATCTGCTACAACTTCCTGTTTGGAACTATTCCAGCTGACCGCATCACCATTAAGAGTAAGAACGAATCTAGAATGAGATTTCTAATCATCTCGGTCCGTTTGGAAGCTAGCCTCTGCGTAACCGATTGCGCATAGCTTAGTATCTCCTCCATAAGTCAATACCCAATCCTTAGTCCTCCGTAGGTACTTGAGGATGTTTTTAACAGCTATCCAGTGTGTTTCACCTGGAGTCTTTTGGTACCGACTCGTCATACTCAATGCATATGCCACGTCTGGATGTGTGCATATCATGGCATACATGATCGATCCTATTGCAGATGCATAAGGAACACGACTCATGCGCTCAATCCCTTCAGGCATCGTGGGTGACTGAGACTTGCTCAATTGCATCCCAGTCGTCATAGGAAGGTTCCCCTTCTTGGAGTTGGTCATGCTGAACCTCTCAAGAACCTTATCCAAATAAGACTCCTGACTAAGTGATAACGTCTGTTGTGATCTATCTCGGTAGATACGGATTCCTAAAATGCGCTGTGCCTCACCCAGATCTTTCATCTGGAAATGGTTCTTCAACCATTCTTTAACCGAAGATAGGAGAGGAATGTCATTCCCAATCAAGAGTATGTCATCGACATACAATATTAAGAACCCAATCTTGCTCCCACTCGACTTGATATATAAGCATGGTTCTTCGACCGATCGAGTGAAACCATACTCTTTTATCACTTGGTCGAAACGATGATTCCAACTCCGAGAAGCTTGCTTAAGTCCATAAATGGAACGCTTAAGCTTACATACCTTCTTAGGATGTTTAGGATCTATAAACCCTTCGGGTTGCACCATGTACAACTCTTCCTCCAAATAACCGTTTAAGAAGGCGGTTTTCACATCCATTTGCCAAATCTCATAATTATGAAATGCGGCAATCGCTAAGATTATCCGAATGGAACGTAGCATGACTACAGGTGCAAAAATCTCATCATAATGCAATCCTTGCACTTGAGTGAAACCTTTTGCCACAAGTCGTGCCTTATATATATCTGGTTGCGCGTCTACAGAACGCTTTATTTTGTAAAGCCATTTGCACTGTAGAGGTTTTACCTTATTAGGTAAATCGACTAGATGCCATACGTTATTCTCATACATGGAGTCCATCTCGGATTGCATGGCTTCGAGCCATAGCTTTGAGTCGGAACAGGCCATAGCACCTTTATAGGTTGCGGGTTCATTACTTTCTAGAAGTAAAACGTCATTCTCCTCGACCATACCAATGTATCTGTCCGGAGGATGAGAGTCTCTACCCGACCTCCTAGGTTCCTCAGGAATATTAACCGTATCATCAGTTGGAGGTACAGCTTCCTCCATCTGTTCCTCGGTTGTTGGTTCTGGAATCTCCGACAGCTCGAAGGTTCTATTACTCGACTTGTTCTCGAGAAATTCTTTCTCTAAGAACGTCGCACTAGCCGCAACAAAAACTCGATGTTTGGTTGGCGAATAGAAGTAATGACCAAATGTTCCTTTTGGATAACCTATAAAGTATGTCTTGACCGATCGCGGGCCGAGCTTATCCTCGTGTCTCCACTTGACATAAGCCTCGCAGACCCAAACCCGAATAAAGGACAAGTTAGGTATTGTTCCCTTCCACATTTCATATGGGGTCTTGTCGACAGCTTTAGACGGACTTCGGTTAAGTATAAGAGCAGCTGACAAAAGAGCATAACCCCATAATGAATCAGGCACTATGGTGTGACTAATCATGGATCGAACCATATCAAGTAAGGTTCGATTTCTCCGTTCGGACACACCATTTAATTGAGGTGTTCCAGGTGGAGTTAACTGTCGAGCGATTCCACAGTCTTTCAGGTGTTGATTAAACTCATTTGAAAGATATTCGCCACCCCGATCTGAACGGAGTGCTTTAATCTTTCTACCTAGTTGGTTATGTACCCTATTCTGGTATTCCTTGAATTTATCAAAGGACTCACTTTTATGCTTCATTAAGTAGACATATCCGTATCTACTCAAATTGTCCGTGAAAGTGATAAAATATCTATAGCCATCTATAGCGGTAATTGACATAGGTCCACATACGTCCGTATGTATGAGTCCTAATAGGTCACTAGCGCGCATTCCAACAACTTTGAAGGAAATTCGAGTCATCTTGCCAATGAGACATGATTCACACGTGCCATATGCAGAAAATACGAATGAGGGAATAGTCCCATTATCGACGAGTTTCTTTACGCGTTTCTCATTTATGTGTCCCATTCGACAATGCCATAGATAGGTTTGATCTTTGTCACCAACCTTTAATTTCTTATTATTCATGTGTAATACTTCCGTGGTTTGATCTAAGATATAAATTCCATTCATGGAAACTGCTTTGCCATAAATCATTTAATTAAAAGAGAAAATACAACTATTATCCTTTATTGAAAATGTAAAACCGTCTTTAGCAAGTACGGAAACAGAAATAATGTTCTTAGATAAACTGGGTACATAGTAACAGTTATTTAAAGATAACTCAAAACTACTAGGGAGTTGGATTACATATGTTCCCTTCGAGGCGTGACTACTCGTGCTCCATTCCCGATTCGCAGGTCCACATCACCTATTTCGAGAGGTATGATGTTCTTTAGGCCCTGCAAATGATTACACAGATGAGAACCACAACCAGTATCTAGTACCCAAGTTCCGAAACTTGTATGGTTAATCTCAATCATATGAATATAAGATGACATACCAACAGAACGACGCGTCCGCTGCCTTGATGTCCTCACGGTAGACGGGACAGTTCCTCCTCCAATGTCCAGTCTTGTGACAATGGTGGCACTCTATGTCACCGCCCTTGCTCTTTGTCTTGCCCTGTGAGCCATTAGTCTCACCAGGCGAACTCTTACCGTTTCCTGGCTTCTTAAACTTTGGCTTACCTACAACTAGGTCGCCATGAACCTTGCCTTACCTTTACTCTTGTTGTGAATCGTGAGGACATCCTGCTTCATGCTCCCACTCAATTTCATATCCTTCTCGGTCTGTACGAGAAGGGAGTGTAGCTCATGAGGACTCTTTTTCAAGTCATTCATGTAGTAGTTCGCCCTGAAAAGGGCAAAACCATCGTGAAGAGAATGAAGCATTCGGTCAATGACAATGCTCTCACTGATTCTACAATTCAGTGACTCCAGTTTCTCGACATTCTCAATCATGTGAAGAATGTGTGGGCTAACCGGTTGGGCCTTCTGGAGTTTCGCATCAAAGAAGCGACATGTATGCTCTTATGTAACAATTCTCGGTGCCTTTGAGAACTCGTTAGTGAGCGTGGTGAAAATCTTGTTTGCACCTTGGGCAATGAAGCGTCTCTGCAAATTGGTTTCCATTGCAAAGATGAGTACGTTCTTTATCGCACCCGCTTCCATAACGAAATCACTATAAACGAGTGACTCGTTGATTCCTGCATTTGGGCCTGGGTTGACCGGTATTGGCTCGATTAAAACCCGAGCTTACCGTCGCAGCGATGGCAGCATTCCGTAGTGCCGCCTCCCGATCCGCAAAATTGGACCCATCATTCTTCAGTCGAGTGGACTGATTCATTTGGTCCATGAACATTTTAAGCCAGGACGAACGATCTAGTGTGGCACTAGGCATTGGGATTGCGTTATTTCCAGCCATTTGTTGTAACAATATTATTGATAATAAGCGTGTTCTACACTGCGAAAGAAGAATAAAATAATAAGCATGCATCGTTTTTATTTTAAGTCTAATGAACTAATGTCATAACGCGAAGACTCAAAAACATTTATACAATTGATCTCCCTCAAGAATTATATAAATGACCCCAAGACTCAATTCTCTGTAAATTGATAAGCTAACCTGTTAGCTAATTCTACCGTTAGAATTCTTGGTCGATAAATTTCTGTAAATACTATCTTTAGTCCATCATAATCACGAGAAACTCTTCGGACTACAATGTTGAGGTAAACTAAGTCAACACAACTACTTACCCAACGTAGAAGGGGTCATATTAGGCCTACCGACGAAGAAAGGACTCATAGATGTTTGCCCTTATAAAGACTAATCTCAATTTCCGTTTTAGAGGAAGATCCCATCAACTATTTTTAATTCATTTTAAGTGAACTATAATCTAGCATGCGAGAATGATTTAAACTAAAGTGATGGCTTATAGATCGTGACATCTCGCATGTCTATGAAAACTAACATACAACTATATGAGTCAATTTTCATGCATTTTAGTAGTAGGTGGTTTGGTTTTAGGCGAATATGATGCAATTACTAGCATGTGAATGAAAAGCAATAAAATGAAAAACGTAAAAAAAAAAACAAAGAAAAGTCCTAGTGTGGCCTATCCTATCAAAATGAACAATAAATACAAGTTTGGAATCCATCCTTGGACCCGAGAAGCTTGTCTTGATGTTTCATCTTGATCCATGTAGCGGGAGTGAGCTTGAATCTTCATCTTTAGTCTTCTTTGAAATTACAATAAATAAAATTACATAATTGACCTATTAATTACATTCTAATTTCAAAACTCAAAACTAAAATAAAGGAGATTCGAGATCTCATAATTACATAAAAATCATGTTTCCTTCATTACGAAAACATAATTGACTAAGGCCACACTAAGTATTACAAATTACAACCGATTGCAAAATTAAATACGTAAATAAAATTCATTCATTCGATTCATTCAACATAATTAAAAGCATCAACTAAAATAAATTAAACATACATAATACAATACATTAATTATGTTGATTAATTTATCCAAACCACTTATTTAAATGAAATTAAGTGACAATTCCGCAATTTAATCACATTAATTTCATTTCAATCCATATTAAACTTGTAATATGAATTCTATCCGTCAAAATTTTAAACCGCTTTAAAATAACTCGGTATCTTTAAATTGTGAACCGATTCACAATAACTAATTGGCCAAAAATAAAAATAAAAACAAAAACCAACTAAAATTGGTTCGGCTGAAAAAATAAACAAAATTTTTTTTTATTATTATTTTTAACAGCTACTACACGGCTGCTCATAAAAAAAAAACAGCCCCTTCCCCTTTTTTTTTATTCGGCAATTAAGAAAAAAAACTTCCATAATTTTTTTCGGAAAAAAATCTTTCCTTCTTTTCTTTTTTTTTTCTGATTCGGTAATAGAGAAAAAAAAACCTAAAAACGTTTTTTTTTTCACGACATACCTAAAAAAAAATTGAGCCGTCAAAATTATTTTCCTTTTACGGCAAAAAGCCCTAATACAAAAATTGATGAAGAACAAAGTTTATAGTTGCTAATAGAACATGGTTTAGCAAATGAATTAACAATCATGATTAATCTTATATGCTAAAACTATATAGCAAAAACAAGTTCTTGTATCAATGACATGATGATACTATATTTATTTTAACTTAATCTGCATTAAATAAAAATCTACCAATTCTCATATGATAATTTTAACCGATTAAAACAATGATATGATCTAAAGAAATTGGATATAAATCATCAAACAAAAGGAAAAACGAAAGAAGAAAAAAAATGGGCCGAAAGATAAAAAACCCGGCCAAAAAAAAAATTTTTTTTTTTTTTTTTTAGCCGAAAAAAGAACGAAACCCTAATTTTTTTTTCTCGAAAATTAGGTTATAGTTTACATACAAATTTTATGAAAATCATCAAAATTAAAATCGTAGCCTATTGCTCTGATACCACTTGTGGGAAATAAATCTGTATACTTCCCTTAAACTAGAAGGATTATAACGATTTAATAAAGATGATCTAAGGTCATAAAATAAAATACATAAACATAAGTAAAAAGATTTAGAATTAACCTTCGGTCCTAGCAAATATGGCCTAAGAACAATATCAAAATTGATATTCGCCTATTAGTTGCACCCAAGACGATCTGAGATATGCCTTTTGATTATGCTAGAAATCAATCTAAAATTTTCTGTAAAATTTAATTGTCTTTGTGTTCTTGTGATGATAAAGAGGAGGCTAGGTCAAGAAAAAACATTAGGGTAGAAATAAATCTCTACCTTTCTTTTTATACAGACCGAAACTTGAAGTCCTTTAGGAAAAGAACAGCTTCCCTAACTTCGGCCAAGTGAACCGAAATAAGAGTATTTTTCTCCTTATTTTGGTCTTTCCAAAAATATATAAAGTGTGTTAAATTGTCATCTAGTGAGGATCGAACCCATGACATCTTGGCTTGTGCACCCTCACTATTACCACTATGACACATTCAACTTGTTGATATTAAATACAACTGATTATATTTAACTACGAATTAACAGATTAATTCGTCCAAACTAACCTTATATATATTTAATTTAAATACAACTTATTATATTTAATTTACGAATTGACAGTTAATTCGTCTCAACTTAATATTATTTAATTTTCATTAAATAATTATCTCATCAACACATTGACTAACTTTTTAGTCATTTTGGGCATCAATGTAATTATATTTCTATAACCACATTTCTCAAACACGTCCTATAGGTGTGACCTTTAGGGACCAGTTGATCACCGCCATCTGTATGATAATAACGTCAAACTTTCTAGCAAGCCAACCGTTATTAGGTAAACGTTAATCAACTGATTAAATATACGAAGTATACCCTTGCGAACCTGTAAGAGATTTACAAATGTTATCACACTAATTTGTGGAGGACACCAGCTCCAACAGTTTGGTAGGAGACTTGGCCTCTCCTCTACGGGCGACGCTACAACCCCTAGGAGGGTCATTGTTCAGCTTTGGCGGACTTTGGCCCAAACCACCTTTCCCGAGCGAAAGCTCGCACAGGTCCACCTTCCCCCTGCCCGTTACTTTCTTAGACTGGTGGGGAGCACCATTTTTGGCCGAAAGGAGCCAAACAACATCAACAACAATTAGCTCTCCGTCTTAGACGGTTACCTAAACATCTACTGCGAGGGTCCTTTCACCCTCAACATCGCTTATCTGACCGCCCAACACCTCCAAGCCCAGGGGCTGAAGCTTACGGGATCCATTGCCTGCGGTGGCATAGCCACCATTCTTGCCCGTTCCTTCTACCCCGTCTGGCCTCGTAACTTACCGTACCTCCGGGGAGAGAGGTACTTGAGCCTGGATGCCATGCACTCTCAGCATTGGCTGACCACCGACTACCAGACATGGAAGATAGACGGTTCCTTGTCTGTGGACCTACCTTGTGACACTCTCCGCCGTCTAGCCCCTTTGCCTACTGTCGCTAGGGGCGCCCGACTTCCACCACTGCCTGCCTATCACCTTCCACACCGACCACCTCCCACTTTACCCGTCGCCAAGAAGCGGCATAGACTTGAGACTGGAGAGGGGTCCACACCTTCCGGGAGTTCCCAGCCTTCCACGGCTACTCCCATCCCGACCCCTACCCCTACTCCTACTCCTGCACCCACCGACCAGACACAGGCACAGCCGGTCCTACCGGCTACTTTCGTACCACCTCAATCCTTTGTGGCGTCCGCGGTCATGGACCAAGGGCGCCGTGACGGTTTTTTGCTTGAGATTGCAGAGAGAAAGGCTCGTATGGAGAGGGACTTAGCTCTTACCTTGCACCCTATGTACAAGTACCACTTGAGGCGACACCGTCCGATCTCAGAGGGTTGGCCACACCCTTCCTTTTACCGGTACCCAATTGAGGGGTACCCGGAGTCTGCTGAGGAGGAGGAGGAGGAGGACAAGGACCCTGAGGTGGCAGTAGAGAGAGCTCGAGCTGAGCAGAGGAGGAGGAGAGAGGAGGAGGTGGATCCGGAGTTCACGATGGAGGACATCCGTGACGACGAGGCTGATGAGTAGCTATTGGTCTACTCACTTCCCCAGTTTTCTGGCTGGTTTGGGGAAGTTCGTGTTTTGTATGTCCATCTTACTCTTTTATTTTTGTCTCCTTTTTATTTTATTGTTTTTATTCTTTATTGGTTGTATATTCCCGTTCCCCTGTATATATCTGCTGGTGTATGCTGGAGGACAATGAGGGCATTGTCTGTTTTGGTTTGGGGAGGGTATTGCATCCTTTTGAGTCTGCATTTGCATTTGTTTTGTATTCACGTTTATTTATTTCAGCTTGCATTGTTTATTTATCTGATTAAAAAAAATAAAAAATAAAAAAAAATGAAAATTAATAATATATTCACGTTTATTTTTGCATATAGGATGAGTCGGAAAGGTAGATTTTCGTGATGAAACTGCACTATAGCTTGTCATTTCGCTTGAGCCTTGCACTTCTGTTGATAGTTATTAGCTTTGTCATACGCATAGTCTACGAGTTTCTGTTCAAATATAGCTGACTGTTTAGACTTGACCTGATAAATTGGCAAACTACTCCATAATTTCTGAGTTTTAGAGCCTATAACTGGTGACATTCATGACCAGTTAATTAGGAATTGAGAGTAGTACTCCTTGCATAGCATGTTCATCATTTTTGCACTTTTATGACATTCAATTTCTTGTCAAATGCACACATTCGGGTTTGTGGTTGGTGTCACATGCAGGGAGGTGCTTGCAAATTTTCCCCCTTTCCTTATATTTTTCATCCATTTAGCCCCACATAAGCCAAAACTTGCCTTTTTGACCCATTAGCTACATCCCAAACTGAGCCTGCCTAGTCAAGCTAGTTTAGTATGTCTTTTGTGGTATGATTTTGCGTCTGCAGTTTGGCTCGTATCAATTTGTATGGAGTTGGTGTAAATAGAGGAGGGAGAAAAAGTAAAAAAAAAGAGAATTGAAAAAGAAAGAAAAAAAAGAGTGAAAAACGTGAAGAAAGAACAAAAAAAATGAAGAAAAAAATAAAAAAAGGGTTTCATTTGTTATTTTGATTCATTTAGACGGTGTTAAAAAATGGAAAGTTTGTGACCGTCTAACTCCTCCATTCTTATTACATATTTTTGAGGAGATTGTGTTTGAGTTTAGTGAGATGTGTGCCAAATGAAGGGCACTTGTATTCTATTTTTCAGTCATGGTTTATTATGGTCCTGTTAGGAACAGCTTGACGCTTTTACCTCCACATTACCATAACTTGTTTTGCATTTTCTCACCTGAACCTCACTATTCCCATATTATTTGTAAGCCCTCGGCTGTGACGGACATTATTGGTTGGAGTGTGTGCATTAGTACTTGAATTGTCTTTCATTTTTGTTGCATGCATGCTATGTAGGTCGCAGTTAGGTGAGTGACTATCTTTCCTTCTCTCTTTTACATATAACATTCACCCTTTGCTTCATGAGAGAAGAGTGACCACGAGAGAGTCCGATTTTGTTTGTCTTGCAAGGTCGATAGGTTGACTATATTTCTGAATAGCTTATAACTCGTTTGTGTATTGACTGCTTAGCTCTAACTGTCAGATTTTGTTGCATTAAATTGGTTCAAGTAGAGAAGTTAAGCTAGCTCTGAGTTTTCATTTTCGTTCCATTAGTTGCGTTTTAGTTTACTCGAGGACGAGTAAAGGTTCGGTTTGGGGAGATTTGATACGTGCATATTGTATAGTCTTTTTAGCCTATTTTAGCACGTATTTCTATGCATTTTTGTACAGTTTATATAGTATTATGCCCCGAATTGGCTACTTTGGTTCATTTTGTCCGTTTTGTAGAAATGAACGCGAAAGTAGTGGAATCGTACCACTTTTCGTCCTTTTTGCATGCATTTAGAGGAGACGGGATTTTCCAGAGTGAGATACTGCATTGGAATGCGTGAAGGCACGGTTTACGAGGCAGTCGGTGACGAGATTGGGCTGATTTGAAGGAAGAAGACTCGATCGAGTAGTTTTACCACTCGATCGAGTGGTTTTTATGTCCTCAGTTGATCGATCGAGTAATTAATTACTCGATCCAGAAGTGCTGAAAAGAGAGTTACTCGATCGAGTAACTATTCTACTCGATCGAGTAGATTATCCTGAGTTTTGCTCCATCGAGTGGATTTATTCTACTCGATCGAGTGATTTAGCTTGGCGTGGGCTTTAATTAACCCGTGAGTGTGTTTTAGTTGTTGGACTTAGTTTGTTTTCTATTTAAACTTGCGTTAACTAGGTCATTAATTATCTTTTTATCTATCATTCTAGTTTTGACAGTAAAATACATTACGTTGCTTTTCCTTCTCTACTGTAACTTTATTTCTCGGATTATTATGCTCGGATTTGATTGTTCTTTACGCCGGATTCGCACGATTGTAATCTCTTCCTCCTTTATTAATAATAATCTGTATTTCGTTGCTTTGATTACTTATTTTACTTCGTTTATTCCTTTGCCCTAATTTACTTTTATGCAATTTGATTATCGTTTTAATATGTTGAATGCTGGTTATTTATCTGCTGTTAGTCTTGATAGTATTAATAGCGATATGAGTAGCTAAATCTAATTCATGTTGGGATTAGGGGATCTGCGGTAGAAATGTGACGATGTAGTAAATAGTTTAGATGAGTTAATTGTGAGGCTCTGTCACCATAGCAATTTAACTGTATTTTTACCGACTTAGTTGAGTGCACGCTTCTGAGTCATCCCTTTAATCTGGCTAAAATTAATCGTGGATCGGAAGATTGGACTAAATAGGCCTGCTATGAACAGTAGACTACCCTGACGAAGACGGAAGTTAAGTTAGTGGTATTTTAGGATAGAAAGTGGACCGGAAGGACCTTTCCATATCCGTCTCGCATTAATTTGTCTAAGTTGTTTACAGCTAAGTCACTGGACTACCGTAGTGAACCGAAATCCTGACATGACCCTTCTCTATCTGATAGTTTAATTCTATTTCCTGCCTTTACTGCTCTATCTCTGCTTCTCTTTCCTTTAAACCTTCTAGTTTAGAAAACTAATTCAAACAACCCCCCCCCCCCAATTTGTGACCAAATAGACGGACTTCTACAGATATCTTGCCTCCCTGAGGAGATCGACCTGACTTCCCTAACTATATAGTTAGTTTAGTTAGTTTATTTTTGATAGGTATACGACAGACGTATCAATGTCACTTCTCTGATGTTTAGAATGTGGCTGATCAGGCCATGACTGCATTGTTTCAACTCCAGAAACAATAAATTGATCAACCTGCTTATCCCACTCTACTGATGTTAGAATATGAAGCAAATCAGAAAGCAAACAAGCTGCAGCAAGCAAAAAGTGAATATCTCAGGCAAAAAGAAAAGGCTCATTGGTTAACAGAGGGAGATATAAATAATGCCTACTTCCATGGAATAATCAAGGCTAGGAGGAATAAAAACAATGTTCATGAGATCAGGGACTATAAAGATCTGTTTTATACTGATGAGAAAGGCATCCAAACATCTTTTTTGGAGTATTATCAGTTACTACTTCGGTCTCATAGTCAGACAACAACAATTAATACAAGCATGGTAAAACAAGGAGCCCTATGAACTGATCAGCATAAGCATATACTTATGGAACCAGTTACCAGACAGGAAGTTAAAGATATATTTTTTCATATACCCAATGACAAAGCACCTGGTCCAGATGGTTTCTCAAGTAAGTTTTTTAAAGATACCTGGGATATTGTAGGTAGAGATATTACAGATGCTATTTTAGATTTTTTTCAATCAGGTTCTATGTTAAAAAAGTTGAATGCTACTTTGATCACTCTGATCCCAAAGGTGAATAAACCTACCATTGTTTTACAATACAGGCCCATAGCTTACTTTAATGTCATCTACAAATGTATTTCAAAGGTGATTTGTAATAGATTAGCAGGTATTCTTCCTGACCTAATCTCACAAAATCAGGGGGGTTTCATTAAGGAAAGAGTATCATGGAGAGTATTCTGATCTGCCAAGACATCATAAGATTGTATAGTAGAGGGGTTACCTCTCCTAGATGCTTGTTTAAAATTGATTTACAAAAGGTATATTATACTGTGGAATGGGATTTTGTCTACCAAATTCTTAAGGTCATGAACTTTCCTGATCATTTTATTGGCTGGATAATGCAGTGTGTAACTGATACCCGTCGTGAGGTGTCAAAAATAAGATTTATAATTTCCAACTACAACTATAGCTAGCGGCAGTCGGGTCGAACCACAGAGAGGCAGACGTAAATTCTAGTTGTTTAAATTCAGTCTAAGGTAACAATAAGGTGGGGGGGTTTGATTGGATTGGTCTATAGCTAATGAGCGATAAAATAAAGTAAACTAAGAAAATAGATGAAATCAAATATAAAAGGAGGTACTAGGATGGTCGGTTCGTTATAGCTTCGGCGACAGCATACTAAACAAGTCTAAATCGAACACAAGTGAGGCGGGAAACAAGATGTCCTCTCGGTCCACTCTTAACAAATAGCATCTTTCGATCTAGCTATAGGTCCCTAATATCACTAATACTGACTCTCGTCCTGAAAAGTGACTAAGGTCTAAACTCTACTTATCTTTCGATCTCAGCACAGTTTAGTCATCTTAATTGGTGATCTAACAACTTTCCCTATCTCTCAATCTAATGGGTCAGTCATAAATTAAGCATCTAACTGGTCGCATGCATTCGATTCATTAAATACATCATTAAAATCAATTAAAATGAAAGGTAACCTCACGTGGTCGATCGATCGTAAGGTAAGGCGATCGATCGGACCGACACGCGATTCATCCAATTTAATACTACGCCGCCTACGCCATAATTCCCCTACATCCTAGCACAAACTATTTAGCTACTCATGTCAAGGTGATAACAACAATAATACTAGGGCATAAAAGTCTTGAATTCATAATTAAAGCGGTAGGACAAACAATTAACATGCAACAATAAAATGGTTTCGGGAATCTAACTAGCAATTCTATACTAATAACGAAATAGAATTGAATTGAAATAGGCGGAAGAATACCGAGAATAGCGAAGAATGATTAAGAACAAGAGCGAAAATTCCAATGCTAACAATATTTCAAACCCTAATAAAACTCAATGTTACTGTCTAAAACTTAATGTAAAAACTTGATAAAATCCGGATCCCTAAAACTGGTGTTCTAAGTTACGTTATATAGCAAACATACGTAACTTTTATTTCCAAAACCTAAACTCAATGGGCTTGCGCTTTCTCGGTCATTTAATTCTCGCCTGCGGGATAGCAGTTTGGTCGATCGACCGAGCATGGCGGTCGATCGATGATCTTGATATCTGATAGCTTTCGGAACCCGCAGGTTGGTCGATCGACTGATGGGAGTGGTCGATCGGCTGCTTGAGCTGCTACTTGACTTCTATAATCTCGTGGATTTGTCTTTTGGGCCTTGAATTGCGCACCAAGCTCGTTCCTCGGGTGAATATTTCACGTCATATGCAATGCAGGATACTCGGGGACGGATTTAGCTCGATTTCCATTGGATTCTTCACATTTCGCAATAACGTACAAAAATACTAAGTAGACGGAAATAGGGAGAAATGTAGCATAAACTACATGAATGAGCTCTGAAATGCGTGTAAAATGGGGTGTAAAACACCATATAAAAGACACGCATCAAACTTCCCCAAACCAAACCCTTGCTTGTCCCCAAGCAAGAACTAGACTCGATCTAATGACCTAATGGAACGAGTTCAATCTCAGAGCGAAATGCAACATGTAAAGCCTAAACCAATTTAATGCACAACCAACAATCAATTAGCAAATGAATCATGCAAACGAGTTATGGAGCCGTTAAAACATCGAACCGTCAAATCAGAGACTTATCAAATTGGACTCTCACGGGTCGCTCATATCACTCAATAAACACAGGTGAGTATATGTAAGATAGAAAGAAGTAAATGTAATGACGCTCACCTAACTACGACCTATAAGAACATGTCTGCAGTCTAATATGAAAGCAATCTCTACAACCGTACATACGCATTCCAACCAACAAGAGACCATGACACATGCCGAGGTATATATGTGGATATGTGAGGTATGGGTAAGAAGAGGCAAAACATTTATGGAAAAGTGAAGGTACAGGTGATCAAGCTAGTGCCGAAACGGAACCATATGGCAACATCCAACTTCTTGCTCAAAAAACAAATGGAACGGTGTTATAGCAAGCACAAATCTCACAATCTCCAGGTATAAAAGTAATCAACTAACTCCCCATAAAATTTGAATAATACATGGGAGCAAAAATTGCCAAAAGATAAAGGCTTGAATTATGCGAATTTGATTCTTTCTCTTTTTCTCGAACCTCAGTCGATCGACCAAAAGGGGCAGTCGATCGACTGCACGAACAGTACAGAACTCTTTTTTTTTTTCTCTTCGAATCATTTTTTTCATCTTTTTTTTTCTTTTCTTTTCAACTTTGTTTCTTTCCTTCCTTTATTTTATCTTCCCAATAACGTCTCAACAGAGCATATGCCACCAAAAATGAGTAACAACCCCAAGAACACAGACTACTAGCTTGACAAAGGAAAGGCTAAATGTAGGATGTAGTAAATGGGACAAAAAGGGATATTTTTGGCAGTGTGGAGTTCATGGGCAAAAATGAGAAAAGGAAACCTCTACCACATGTGTCAACTAACCACAGACCGAATGCATACAGGTATTAAGAAGATCAAGTTCATATTTATGCACATTGATATGACATGTCTTATAAGGAGTACTACTCACATTCCTAAATAAACTGGTTATAGATGTCACCAGTTATAGGCTCTAAATCTCAGAAATATGATGTAGTTTGCCAATTTTCAAAGTCAAGTCTCAAGTCCAGCAAATAATTAACGAAAACTCGTAGATATGCACTTATACGATTCTACTAATAGCATGTTAATCAAGCAAGGCTCAGGCAAAACAGGTGCAAAATGCAATATCATCCTTGAAATACTACCGTTCCGACTCGACCTATATGCTAAAATAAACGTGCATTTTATGGAGATTTTTGAAATTTTTCAATTTTTTTTGAATTTCGTATAAAATGAAATGAACAATGCAAAACAGAATGTAAACGTGAATGCAAGCGAATGATATGCGACGCAAAACCCTTCCCCAAACCAAATTGCACAATGTCCCCATTGTGCAAAATCATGTAAATAAGAAAAGAGAAATGGGAATTTGCGAGAAAATGAAATAAATAAGACATGAAGTGAAAATCGGGAACTTACAAGACTTTAAGCGCAGCAAAAAGGAAACCTCCCCAAACCAACGTGAGCTAGGAGGTTTCAGTAGCCAGCAGTGCTACTAAAAGGTACCTGAAAGACAAATAAAACCCACGCATAAAATCGAGAAGACAATTTTTGAAGCGGTAAAATTGTGCACAAATGAGAAAATTAGAAGAATTAAATAATTGGACGGAAAATAAAGTGGAGTAGAAAACTCTCTTAAGTCCGCATATCGACCAAACACAGCAGGGGAGAGGTCGTGAACAGGTACAGCAGCGTCCTTAGTCGATCGACTAAGGACGGCAGTCGATCGACCAATGTGTCAGGAACAGTAGCTCCTGGAAAGTGCAACTCAGTCGATCGACCAATGTAGCCAGTCGATCGACTGAGAATACTGCTGTACTCCTTATTTCTTCGTACTTGCTCAATAACTTGAGCTAATGAGGTCTAAAAACCTGCAAGTGCACAAAAATACGCGCCCAAAATTGCGCAAGAACCCTAAGCAAAGTCTCAAACGTAAAAAAAATCCTAAGCAAGCAAAATAAAATGCGAAGTTTCGCGCACACAAAAGCAATAAAAAGTGTCTAACAAAAGCAAATAAAATGAAGTTTATAAAGAGCTCGATTAACTAATAGTTGATCAAGAATGGCCACAGTATGGCCCACTTCGTCGGCTTCTGGCTACTAGAGGTAGCCTCAACGGTGCTTATTTGATCAGCTGCACCCTCCTTAGCTTCTACGTCCGCTGAACTCAACGGGTCAACACTCTCATCATCTCCCCAGTCAAGGATCTCTTCGGGCTTGTCGAATCCAAATCGAGACTCTCGGCTTTGACCGCTCGTCATCAACTACCTCATCAATTCCATAGTTCGTGCAACCAAGACCTCCTCTTTGAATGATCGGCTTCTTTGATTGGAGCAACTTGCAAAGACTTCCTTCCCCAAACCAGCTCGCAACATCTAAAACAACAGATTCTTTCTCCTTTTTGCTCCCGATGCCGGGGGGCGGAGGGGTTAACACAAAAGTAGTAATAGAGACAGGCAATTCAGGAAGCACAAAGTACGATTTCTTTTCAGAAACCTTATTACAAGTCACATGCCACATGGGGTCCTTTTTCTTAGCAGGTTGGGCAAAGACAATAGAATGCTTTCCCACCTTGAAAGTCAAGGTTCCTAGACCGACATCTATGACTGCACCAGCAGTGTGCAGAAATGGCCTACCCAAAATAATGGGAATATGGGCATCCTGAGGCATGTCAAGTACCACGAAGTCGACGGGGAAGAAGAACTTCCCTATTTGGACAGGGATGTCCTCTAAGACTCATATTGGCTGGACCGCAGATCGGTCGGACCATCTCATCTTGTCATATCCGTCATCCTTTGTGAACCTAGTCAATTTGAGCTTCCTAGCTAGACTCAAAGGCATGATGCTTATACTAGCTCCTAAGTCACATAATGCCTTCTCAATAGAGAAGGTACCTATATTGCAAGGAACAGAAAAGCTACCGGGTCCTCTAGCTTATGGGGTGCAGTGTGAGACAAATAAGAGCATGACTCTTTAGTTAATTCGACAATGTGAACATGTTCAAGTGACTTTTTCTTAGACAAGAGTTGTTTCATGAATTTAGTGTGGGCTGGCACTTGATTAACTAACTCAAGGAAGGGTACTTGTACATTCAAGCTACGAATAACTTTTTTAAACTTACTGAAAGATACCTGTTCCTTTGTCGGCACTAGTCTCTCCGGATATGGGGCTGTAAGAAGTACCTTAGCCCTCTCCTCTAAGTTGCGCATGCCGGCATCCGTGGACTTAGGCTGGAAGTCCACTGCTTTCTCCTTGTTAAAGCTCGAACCCTCCTCAGACCGTCTCAAATGTGAGCAATTAACCGTCATCGGATCGAACTTGAATCGGGGACGGACCATCAAAGACTCGGGTCTGGCCCTAACACTTTCGGAGTTGTCGTGCCCCGAAACAAATGGTCCCTCAAGTTATCGGGCATCGGAGGACGAAAAATCTCGCTATCAGCAGTGATATTGGTCGATCGACCACTATCCTCAGTCGATCGACCGAGGTGTACAGTTCGAAGGCTGCCGTATCCCGCGTATCGATCGATCGACGGTGTATCGATCGATCGATCGATATACCAGTAGACGCCTTTTTCTTTGAATTATTCGTCACAGCTTTCTTTTGACTCGGATCCGCCTCATTCTTTTCAACAGCGTCCTCGACCATGGCAGGCCCCCCCAGGGTGGACCCAGTCCTCAACGTGATGGCGTTTAGGGTCTCCTTTTGGTCGATTTGAGTCGGTAAGTGTCCTGGAGCTCGAGTGGTACTCTTACTAGCCAATTGAGCAATTTGGCTCTCTAGTAGCTTCATCCCGGCCTCTCTTGCTTGGGACTCCTTCAGCAACAAGTTCTTGAACTCAAAGCAAAATCGAGAACCATGGGATTGTTGTTGCTGCTGCGCCGCACATAAGGAGGTTTTTGATATTGTTGTTGCTTTTGATGAGGGGGCACATAGGGTTCTTCTTGCGGAGGTGGAGTTGGATTTAGGACATTCGCTACTCCACCTCAGGTTGGGATGAACATTAGGCTCATAGTAGGTGTTTGTCCGCCTATAATGTTGAAAGGCAAAGACAAGACTCAAAGGGACTAGGACAATTCTTCAAACGTGTCCCTCGGCTCCGCACCTTTCACCGACGAAAGGAAGGGCCTCGACATAGCATTTACTTGGTAAATACCCCTTTTGAAGCTCCTCCTAGTTCATACTTGTCAAATCTCGCAGTGAGAGCTTTAAGTGCAGCTACAGAAGGAGATTCAGCGCTCCTCATTTGATTCCCACTGGAATTCCCATACTCAGCCTTGTGGGTGGCTAGATCATCAATGATCTTCCACCCCTTGGTTTCTCCCAAATGCTCACAAATCGCCCCGGTCGCAAAGCATCCAAAATAGCCCTCTCGATCGTCATACTGACCCATTATAGAACCGATTGCATAAGCTCCATTTTTCGAACCCATGGTGCGGTATGGTTCGCATCAACTTCTTAAAACGGACCCATGCTTCGTGGAAGTTCTCGTCCGGCCCTTGTTTAAAGCTCGTGATTTGAGCTCTAATTGCATTGGTCTTTGAGGCAGAAAAATATTTCTTGTAGAATGCCAAAGCCAATGAATTCCAATCGGTGATCCCATGAACGGCTCGGTCCAGATCTCTATACCACTACCTTGCAGCATCACGAAGGGAGAAGATAAACATAGTCTCTTTGATCTGGTCTTGGGTCACGCCAGTTGGTGGGGGTATGGAACAATGATGAGTCAATAAATGTCTCCATATGCTTAGCCGCATCGCATTTGCAGCTCCCGAAAGTTTCTCTCAACCATATTAATGTATGAAGGCTTTGGTTCGAACTTCCTGTCATCTCCTGGTAATTCGAACCCCTTATATAAATTTGCACTGCTTACTCGGAATGACTAGCTATACTCGCTTCCTCACCGTGGATGGAATTTTTGGAGAAGTGACTGTCTCGGTGAAGAAGTGGAAACGGGTAAAGAATGTGGATCTTCCTCGAAATGCTCGTTCTCGTGATAGCTTGACAGTACTCAGCTCCTCCTCTGTTGGTAATACCCTTTGTGATCGTCTCAACTCGCGCAAAGATTTCTCTATCTCAGGATTGAATGGTACTAGTTCACCACCCTGTGACCTGCGCATAAGAAGAAACTACAAAAAGAATATAAGAAAAGTTTAAGGAACAGAAGTCCCTTAAACTAAGAAAGACTAAAAATAAAACAACTAAAACTAGAACTATTGCCTCCCCGGCAACGGCGCCAAAATTTGATACCCGTCGTGAGGTGTCAAAAATAAGATTTATAATTTCCAACTACAACTATAGCTAGCGGCAGTCGGGTCGAACCACAGAGAGGCAGACGTAAATTCTAGTTGTTTAAATTCAGTCTAAGGTAACAATAAGGTGGGGGGGTTTGATTGGATTGGTCTATAGCTAATGAGCGATAAAATAAAGTAAACTAAGCAAATAGATGAAATCAAATATAAAAGGAGGTACTAGGATGGTCGGTTCGTTATAGCTTTTGCAAAGATACTAAACAGTCTAAATCGAACACAAGTGAGGGGGAAACAAGAGGTCCTCTCGGTCCACTCTTAACAAATAGCATCTTTCGATCTAGCTATAGGTCCCTAATATCACTAATACTGACTCTCGTTCTGAAAAGTGACTAAGGTCTAACTCTACTTATATTTCGATCTCAGCACAATTTAGTCATCTTAATTGGTGATCTAACAACTTTCCCTATCTCTCGATCTAATGGGTCAGTCATAAATTAAGCATCTAACTGGTCGCATGCATTCGATTCGTTAAATACATCATTAAAATCAATTAAAATGAAAGGTAACCTCACGTGGTCAGTCGATCGACCAAGGGTAAAATCGATCGATCGACACGTGATTCAGTCCAATTTAATACTACGCCGCCTACGCCATAATTCCCCTACATCCTAGCACAAACTATTTAGCTACTCGTGCTGAAGGTGATAACAACAATAATACTAGGGCATAAAAGTACTGAATTCATAATTAAAGCGGTAGGACAAACAATTAACATGCAACAATAAAATGGTTTCGGGAATCTAACTAGCAATTCTATACTAATAACGAAATAGAAGTGAATTGAAATAGGGCAGAAGAATACCGAGAATAGCAGAAGAATGATTAAGAATAAGAGCGAAAAATCTAATGCTAACAATATTTCAAACCCTAATAAAACTCAATGTTACTGTCTAAAACTTAATGTAAAAACTTGATAAAATCCGGATCCCTAAAACTGGTGTTCTAAGTTACGTTATATAGCAAACATACGTAACTTTTATTTCCAAAACCTAAACTCAATGGGCTTGCGCTTTCTCGGTCTTTTAATTCTCGTCTGGGATAGCAGATTGGTCGATTGACTGAGCATGGCGGTCGATCGACTGATCTTCAGTATATAGTAGCTTCTGGAACCCGCAGGTTGGTCGATCGACTGATGGGAGTGGTCGATCGACTGCTTGAGCTTCTACTTGACTTCTATAATCTCGTGGATTTGTCTTTTGGGCCTTGAATTGCGCACCAAGCTCGTTCCTCGGGTGAATATTTCACGTCATATGCAATGCAGGATACTCGGGGACGGATTTAGCTCGATTTCCGCTGGATTCTTCACATTTCTGCAATAACGTACAAAAATACAGAAGTAGACGGAAATAGGGAGAAATGTAGCATAAACTACATGAATGAGCTCTGAAATGCGTGTAAAATGGGGTGTAAAACATCATATAAAAGACACGCATCAGTAACAAATGCCACTTACTCCTTGAGCTTGAATGGGGAAATGTTTGGTTTTTTTAAGGGACTGAGGGGATTGAGACATGGGGGCCCTCTGTCACCTCTCTTATTCACAATTTATATGGAATATTTATCCAGATTGCTGGTATATACTACAAAGACTATGGGATTCCACTACCATCCCCTATGCAAACCTGTGAAGCTCACTCATCTGATGTTTGCAGACGATTTGTTGCTTTTCAGTAAAGGGGATGTGCAGTCTATTATGGTACTACTCAGGTCCTTCTCTACATTCTCATATGCAATAGGCCTGAAGTTATACAAGGGTAAGTCCAATGCCTATTTCAATGGGGTTAAAGATGATGTAAAAAATGAAATTTTGCAAATATCTGGTGTTATTGAAGGGAATTTGCCTTTTAAATACTTAGGGGTACCAATCAAGACAACCAGACTAAATGGACATGATTGTAGGCATTTGATTGAAAAAATGGTGAGAAAAATAAGGGGTCTTGGTGCAAGGAAGTTATCATATGCAGGAAGACTAGTTTTAGTCAAGGCTGTGCTTAAAACATACCACAATTATTAGGCAACAATGTTTATCCTTCCAAATGGAGTCATTTCTCGAATTGAAGCCATTTGTAGGAATTTTTTGTGGAATAGAGAGGCTGACTACATGAGATCTCCTCTGATTACTTAGGAGAAAATCTGTAAGCCAAAAGAAGAAGGTGGTCTAGGCCTCAAAGATGACATCATTTGGAACAAGGCGGCCGTGGGTAAACTTGTGTGGTAGATTCATACCAAATCTGACCACTTATGGGTCAAATGGGTGAATCACATTTATCTCAGGGGCAGTAATAGGCAAGATTAAAGCCCTCCAAATGAGACAAGTTGGTATTGGAGAAAGTTGTGTCAAGTTAAAAACCTTATAGATAGTCCTTACCAGCAGGGGACTTGGCTGAATCAAAGAGGTAAAGATTATACGATTACAAAAGGGTATGAATACCTTAGATGCAAAGGCGAAAAAGTTAACTGGGAAAAGCTAGATTGGAGTAATTTGACAATTACTAAGCACAGCTTAGTGGCCTGGCTTTATCATCATACATCAATGAATACTAATGAGAGACTTCACAAAATAGGTATAGCTACAGATGTTACCTGTTATATTTGCGGAGACGGGATTTAGAACACAAATCACTTATTCTTTGAATGTGAATATAGTGATAGAGTCGTTGCATGTAAAGAGAGGTGGATTGGGGTTAACTTACCTCGCAGCAGCATCCTTGATTGGAGATTGAAGATGAAAGGGGGAAAAACACACCAGGCGATAGTTAATGCAGTCATCCATGCGATGATCTATTATATTTGGCGACAAAGAAATCAATGCAAACATGAGGCTCAAGTAACCAGGCCAACTAAGCTTGCGGGTGATATCCTCAGGGACATGAAAACATGGTTTCTTAGCTTACTTCAAAGGAATATCGGCGTTGATAGGGATGTGATCAAAAATGTTTTTGGGGAAAACAGAGATCCTGATTTCTAGGGTTTGTGCGAGATGCAGGAGAATTTGGTCTTTGATGTTGAGATTCAGATAAGAGTATGGCTTTGTTGCAGGAACGGTCTAGTGGACCGGTGTTATTTTTCTTTGTTTTGGTTTTCGAATTGATGAAGTCAATTTATAAGTGGACTGACCCAATTCATGTATGGTTACTTTTTTTTCTCTTTGAATGAAATTTGCTTACATTTCATAAAAAAAAGTATTAGGGTAACTAAGGGCTTGAATGACGATTAAGTCCCTAAAATGAAGATTAATGCCTTGTAAGTCTTCCATGGAGACGCTAAGATTGCACTTGTTGGACACTCATGCTGTATGGAAAAACGCCCGTCCTGCTCAAGGGACGCTCGGGCTGAGCACGGGGACGCCCGTCCTTTGCATTGGGATACTCGGGCCGTGCTTGGGACGCCCGTCCCTAAGGTCATCTTGGCTTCTTCTTCATTTGGCTACCTCATGATCCGTGGGGATCCTTTAGGAGCCGTGGGGGTCCTTCATCATTGGCCAAATACTTGTTTTATTGACTTAGGCCTTTAGAATTGGTATCCTCTTTGTTGCTTTGTCGTTAGATGCGATCCACTTAGCTCCGTTTTTCTCCATATAAGCAAGGTTAACATTCCTCTCATACCAAGGACATTAAACCTCATAGAATATGCAAAGTAGGAAGCTAAAGATAGGAAACAACCCTAATGCGTGCAAGAAAGCATAGGAACGAGGCTAGTTAGGGGACTAAATGTGCGTAAAATATGAGTCACATCACCTATCCTATTTTGTGTGATAGAGAGGGGATGACCCTTCCTTTTGTCTAGGCAAGAGGGCGAATTCCCCGATCCTATAGTGTCTTCTAGCACCATAAGGACCTTGCTCTTGGCGAAAGCATTTAGTAATTGTGGACAAATGTAGCCTAGTTTGACAGCACTTGGAGGTGACTTGTTACTATCCTCTTGGACTTAGTGGTTTGTAGAACTAGTATCTATAATGGAGTGTGTACCCTTGAATTATTTCCCTTTTAGTTGATTTCCGCCACTTAGATGAGGAATGTAACACCCCCACATACCAAGGTGCCTTACCAAGGACCACCCTAGCATGAGAGACTGTTACCATCTCGGTTTCCCGAGGCTAGTATATCAAAAGTAACCATTCTAAAATATTTATTAAAGTATATAAAGTTAACGATTACATCGTCTCAAAACCAACTCAAAAAAAAATGTTTACTAGTACTCAAAACAACTGGAAACTTAAACAGCTAAACTCATAACAGCGGAAGCTAGACTCGAAGTGATGACATCCCATCTCGTCCCCGTAGCTAAAGACAACCATCACCTTTCACAATCTCCTCACCATCCTCGAATAGATCACCACAAGTTTACAAAACAACAACAACAACAACGAGGTCAGTTCACTGCATAATTAAAATAAGACAAAGTACGATGAAGATAAGCAGCTGTTCCACAATCCATTTCCAACTCCCAATCACATCTCGTAACTGACTACACACTAAAGTGTGTAGCCCTGCTAGTGGGGGACCGCAGCCTTGCCCACCAAATCCGGCTCATCAACAAGCGATAACCCTATTCATTAATGTGCACATCCCCTCCTGTGGCGGGTTCCACAGAGGGCGAAACTAGGGCGTGAAGCCACTCCCGCAAGTGACTCCAATCAGCTGAGGACACGCCTCGCGAACATCACCAACAACCATCATCACACCAACACCAAACTCCAATCCAACAACAACAGATAATCACAATATTAATCGTACAAACAATTACCACATAATTTTAAATCAATTAAACAGTAAAACGAGCAGGGAAACCCTTGCATTTTGCAATCCAAGCACACACAAGCAATTAATAGAAATTCTCCATGACACTGTTACCTACATACAATAATCACATACCATCACTATAAACCATTCCCCCAAATTAACCCAAATTAATAATTAGGGCAAAACCTAAAATACAATCTATTAACAGATTACAAAGTTTTAGAGACTTACCAAAGAATCGACGCAAGAGAGAAATGAACAAGGACTCACGAACCATCAACGATCTTAGGAGAGATTAGAGAGGATTAGAGTTACGTAGAATGTTTTAGGTTTTGTCAAACGTAAAAAGTGAAACAGTAAATCTTAATTTATAACTCTAATAGTCTCTAATCAAACTGCGGAAATAATCTCCGTCAGACCGGAAACTCGGTCGAGTATACAGTATACACGGCCGAGTATCCCCTACTCGGTCGAGTATTCCCATACTCGGCCGAGTATTCCTAGACAGTAACTTGACCAGAAATACACGACGCACTTACTCGGCTGAGTAAGTCATATTCGGACGAGTAACAGACTTAGTAAAACCGTAGTATTAGAGTCTTCCCTTCTTCAAAAGAACTTTGTCCCCGAAGTTCCAACCCAACTATAAAACATGAACACCTAACACTAACTCCACCAACCATGCTTACTTCTATAACACGGCTCATGATATCGTCTCAAATACACTATAGCCTCTCGATACTAACTCCATAATACTATCGAAGTTTACTCACACTCATAAACACCATACTCACTGCCATCACCTGTAATAAAATCAACCACAACACAAATCCATCCTTTATTCTACACTAACTCTCAAACTTCCAATTACTACAATATGTACAACTATCAAACTCTCTTTGTTGCATCCTACTCCTCTTAAGATAAATGTTACGTCCTCGTTACTCACTAATTCTAGATCCTTATCTATATCTTCTCATTATCCTCATCACCACCGCATGTCAACGATATCCGCCTATAGCCTTAACACCTACCTACATCCATTCCTATATCCAATATTCTCTTACTCTAGCTGTTCTCATACCTCAATTCATTCGGCACACCACCTAACCTATACAACAAAGTCCTTAGCATAACCATTACCGCAAATGACATACTTCTTTATACCTGCACTTATCCCCACAATCATAACTTGCGGTCGACATTTTTGTTACACACACTCACACTAGATCCTCAAGTTCTCTTGTTTATTACCGTAAGACTCATCCATAACTTAACATAACACTAGTTCCCAATAAAGATTACGAACCACTTGCCGCTTCCAGCTCAGCGCACACTCACTCCAGAAAACTCTTGCCACAACTATGTCAATCAATGCCTCATCTACAACAAGATCGAGAGTACCCTAAAACTTCCCACCACTGTGTCCCATAAACAGAATATCACTATACCATGATAACAACGGAAACATACGCAACTTCCTTCTATATCATACTCTACCCTCACTCCCAAGCCGAAACTGATAAAAAACATTAATAAACAAAACAACACCTTATACGCCTAGACCGACACTGACAGGAAACAGCAGTAACCAAACAACAATCTATATAACTGATATATACTTTCGAAAGTTCGTCTCATCCGTATCCCGCCTACTCCACCACGACTGATGACGACACTGCAACACCGCCACCAACAGCCGCACCGCACCGCAAAAATACTCGTATCACAACACGAAGTACCGTGCCTAGATCGCCACCCGAGGCACAACAACCACATCAATAATCATCGCAACTTATACAATTCCATAAACACTGACTCAGTACAACTTCCTTGACAAGAAAACTCCCTTAAGACCGCTTTTCTAGATCACAACACAACATATAACACGGAATAAACAGATACTAACCTTAGGAATCTTAAACATACTATTACTCATGAGGCCGGAACCTCACACTATCATTTACAGATATATATCATACATACACATACAAGTATAACTAGTCATTCCAGATCACCCAAATTACCACTCTTTGAATACCATCCTATTAGGTTATCGTACACAACATATGACGCGCAACACTCATATAACGACTTATAACCATCACACCATACCATTACTCGTGAGATCAGAACCTCACACAAACATTTACATACATCATAGAACCATAATCGAATCTAACTAGCCAATCCTGATCACGTAAGTTACCACTTGACAATAGATATCTCTCACCCAAGCTTAACTCAGATGCCCTTCATAACATATCCTCCCATCTACACAATTATCACCACCCGACAAATGTAAACATATCATAAGTACCCAACTACTAGCAAACACCTCCTATATCCACATATTATACTCCCTCACTACCATAGATACCAATCACGCCTCCACAAAATCAACCTTTTAGAACGACTAACTTCCCTATTTAACATCATCCTTAACCACTAGTGACAACACTACGACACCACCATCTTTCATGTAACTACTCTCTTACTATCACTTCTAAATATAACAATCTGTTTCCTCTCTTTGGCTATCATCCCAAATAACGAACATCAATTCCATCAACAAAATTTACCTCAACATTCTTTCCAATTCTATCCTTAATTGTATCATCACCTAACTCTCCACCAAAATCTCATATCGTGCAAACACTTTACCAGCTTCTTACTCCCTTGATACCTCAAAACTCACGGCTAACATGTCGTCCTGGTCTCTTATATAACCATTAACTCACACCCTCTCATGATGCTATCGTACATTTCCATGATTCCTTACTTTCATGTTCCATAACTTTGGTCAACGTCCTCCCAGCTTACTTCCATCCAATAATACCAATTAATAATTCATCTCCTTCCTTCTTCTACCTAACTCTTTAGTAATCCGGTTACCTTCTTGTTGCTCCACAACTCAAATCCCCTTAATTCATATCAATATCCTCTCATTCTTTCTTATCACTGATCCTCTCCCATCATACAACTCACTCACACTTGTCACCATCAAGTCTACACAACTAACAGTTACTCTTCATGTAGTTGTATCTCCCTTTCGTATCCCTAGAAAACCAAAAATTCACCTCATATCGTTAATTGCCCAAAGAATTACACACTAGGCTCACCTCTTGATAATCCAAATATCCAAACTCGGCCGCTATCTACACATCAAGGCATAACTCGATCTCACTATACACCATTCGTTTTCATCCCTTTGTAACGATCTTCCATCATATATATCCTTAACCAACACAATCATAACCATCTACCTTCATAAATCCTTACATATCCCAATTTGCCACTATTCGCATCCCTCATCTCAATCTTTGCATTCCAACGTTTATTTACACTTACATCACCCTTGCCCATAAACACTTACTTTACATTACTCAATGCGCGACTATATCACTCACCACATCTCACAAAACATGCTCCCTGCCTTGATAAGTTCATCAATATTCCCTTTCCTTTTCCACTATCGCTCACAACCACGTATAACTCATGTCCTCCCTACCCAACACATATCCCTCATAAGCCGGCATTCCTCACATCATAGCATCTGGTAACTTATGTATCAAGACCGTCACATATGTAAGAGAATACTTTAAGACCCAAAACATACATGTGCACATAACCTAAAGCTAAAAACATATGTAAGAACGTAGCCGCCGACTCAAAACAACCGCTCAAAGAGATACTCGGTCGAGTTCATGACGTACTCGGCCGAGTACAGGACACTCGGTCGAGTAATGAGACTACTCGTCCGAGTTCACGACTCCAGAAGTTGAACAGAATTATCACGGAAAGATTACTCGGCCGAATATGGGTTACTCAGTCGAGTATGAAAGATACTCAGCCGAGTCGGGCCTACTCGGTCGAGTACCGGTATAGTTCTCAGCAATGTCCAATTTTCGTAAAACAGTCATATATCACTCGTTACTTGGTCATTTTGGGAGTGTGACCTATCGTTGGAATCGTAAGAGGACAAGCTATCACCTTCAATTGGAATTACAGAAATATCATTTACAGAACTCGACTTATGACAGTTTTAAGACAGCCCTTCCATAATTGGTCTTCATACAAATCAAATTTTCTATACAAAACAACTTGAACATTAATAAGGCAAACAATAACAACTCAATACTTCTAAAAATCAGTACTTAGGTGTACTTTTATCATACCCATATGTAAATTAAACACAACATTCATATATATAGCCGCATGACCTTAATCACATAGTACTACCAACAAACCAAACATTAACATCATCATGATCATATAGATATACCCCACATCACATTAAATATACTCCAATCACTTCCATTCAATCCAAAAATATACTTCACCAACATACACTTAACGGCATACAACAGATAACGATCCTTTGACAACCCATCGTGACGGGCTCAAGTTATAAGGGCCTCAATGCGACTCCGGGAAGTCTCCCAAGTCTTTGTGGTAGCTCCAAACAACTCTCCCCGGGTTCATTTTATTTAGACTCCCTATGTTCATTAGGTTCGTTGGTTTTAGGTTCCAGAATCGTCGCTCTGATACCACTTTGTAACACCCCCACATACCAAGGTGCCTTACCAAGGACCACCCTAGCATGAGAGACTGTTGCCATCTCGGTTTTCCGAGGCTAGTATATCAAAAGTAACCATTCCAAAACATTTATTAAAGTATATAAATTTAACGATTACATCATCTCAAAACCAACTCAAAAGAAATGTTTACTAGTACTCAAAAGAACTTGAAACTTAAACAGCTAAACTCGCAACAGCGGAAGCTGAACTCGAAATGATGACATCCCATCTCGTCCCCGTAGCTAAGGACAACCATCACCTGTCATAATCTCTTCACCATCCCCGAATGGATTAACACAGGTTTACAAAACAACAACAACAACGGGGTCAGTTCACTGCATAATTAAAATAAGACAAAGTACGATGAAGATAAGTAGCTGTTCCACAATCCATTTCCAACTCCGAATCACATCTCGTAACTAACTACACACTAAAGTGTGTAGCCCAGTGTAACACTCCAACTATCCGGCCAAGATAATTGGAGCATTACCATCTCGGTTTCCCGAGGTAGGGTTTCAAAACTCCAATCAAATAACATTTTATTAATGTAAGGTTTAATGAATTACATAAACGTAAACAAATGAATAAATAAAATACAACTCGTGACATCTATACTCTTCTAGTCAACAAAACTCGTCTCGTGATATCATCAAGCTCGTTCCGTCTCCCGCGTACTATCCAAACAACCTGAACATAACCTGCTCCCCATATCACCAAATGATATCATATGGATCGACACAGGTCACCCCAAAAGAGATAGGTGACAAAGACACAAACACAACAAACGTCAGTTTCAACAGATAAATAAAGTGTTACACGACTCGAGTGTGTGAACATACAACATGACTATGATATGAATAACATGATATCTAACAACCGCCACCACGGTACCGGAACACGTCTAAACATACCGACAACCTTACTGATACCGGGACACGCCCAGACATACCGTCAACCACACTGGTACTGGGACACGCCCAGACAAACCGATAACCACAAAGAGGTACCGGGACACGCCCAGACAAAGCGATAACCACAAACAGGTACCAGGAAACGCCCAGATGTACCGGGTCCGGAAGCCAACCGGATCCCCTGCCAGACGTCGTGTCTCAACCACACGAGTCCCTGCAAACTCAAGTCATTAATGTGCACATCCCTCTTGGAGTAGGAAAGCTCCAAGAGGCGACCGAAGCGGAAGACGGTCTCTCAACCGTCTCCCGTCTCCTCAACAACAACCAACAAACACAACCGCATATTATCCAACATATATGACAAATACGATGATGCATGATACCACAAAATTTGTCAATTACCGACTCATCCAATAATCTTAACCGATATCATGTTATAATGCAATAACCGCTAAAACACGACTCACATGACAACTTAAATGCATATTGAAACTGAGTAGGATTAACCTACCTTTTAGCAAATCCACATAAGCAATCCGTCACACAAGCTAGGCCCGTCTCATAAAACCGTCTCACAAAACCCATTTCCTAAAATACGATAATAATACAAGTACGTATAAATATACTCATCTAATTATACAAATACGTATAAAAATACATAAAAATATACTAATATAATACGTATAGTTATACGAATCTAATTATACCAATACGTATATTTATACAAATCTCATACGTATACGACTAGTTAAATACGAATTAACTTAATTAAATAAAACCCGACTTAAACTATACAAATCCCGACTTAAACCCAAAATACCACCACCCCCACCGCTGCCACTGTGGACCACCACCGCTAGCCGTGGTGGCCACGGCCAGTAGCAGCCACCCACGGCCCCTCCACAAGCGACACAACCACCAACAACAACGAACACCAACAAGAACAACAACCCGCTACAACACACCAAAACCACCATATACGACCACTACCGTGGGCCACCACTACCATGGTGGTCGACTCTATCACCACCCCCATACCCGACAACCCCCACGGCCGCCAACAACAACACCATCGACAACAACAAAAATAATATGCAACAACAATAACAACCCGACTCCCTCCTTTCTCCCTCTGAAAACGCCACCTCGAGCCGCCATATCCACCATCACTATACTCACCTCACCACCCTCAACAACCACCCCCTAAAACCCGAACCCAAACTGACCCGAAAGTTCCCTAAAACAACAGCCCTAAACCCACATCAAAAAACCCACAAAAACCCATTTAATATAGTCGGTCAAAGCCCTTAATGGGCGGTCAACGGCAACCTATAGGGTGGTCAAAGAAGAGTAAGAGGTGGGTCAAGGTCGGGACAAGTCGATGGTATAAATAAAATAATCTAAAGGCTAGTATAAGACGGTTTACCATACGATCTCAAGGCGGAGGGACAAAAGACGATCTCCTTTTTCTTCTCTTTTCTCTCTTCTTTCCTCTCTCTAGTTTGATGGTGGATTTTGGTAGATTGCAATTGGATAAGGTTGGGTTGGTGAGGATAAGAGAGTATATATGTATGTGGCGGGAGTATAATACATCTATAATGTATTATTATTATTATAATCATTATTATTCCGTCTCAACATAACTCGTATAAATAAAATATTATTATTATATAACTATTAAATACAGAGTATTAAAATCTTCCCCCCTTAAAAAAAACTTCGTCCCCGAAGTTTCACCTTACTCTTCCCTTTCCGACTCTTCCCTCAAATCTCATGTGTACTCTCTTCCCAATGTTCGGTGTTCCATTCTCACTACTTCCTCTTAATTCTCACTATTTCCTCACATTCCGTATTTCATTTTTCCTAAACTTCCGAATTGTTACATTCACTCCCCCTCAAAGAGATCTTCGTCCCGAAGTTCAACTATCAACCTCAAAATATGGTCTCATACTCTCATTACTAAATTTCACAAATGACCATGTTTCAGGTTCAACACTCTTCCTATTTATTGCAAATCCTTACCAAATCACATATGGTCCTAATGCCATTGGTATAACCCTACTCTACGAGCCTCCCAAACGTCAAGGTACCAGGTCCAGCCCACGGTTCAAAACCCTAATCCCATAACAACACCCAACTCAATTGGTTCTAAGTCTACGCATAAGTCTTGGAGTATAACTCGATCATTACTATACGCATATAAATCACGTCTAATCTCATACATGTATGCCAATCAATCATAAACATGCAAACTCTATGAAACAACCAAATAATGCAACGTCACTCGTCATATGACTCAACTATGCTCAACATTCCCAATTTTCCGGATACTATGCCACGCATATACCGCGTCAAATCCACCACATGATCACACATGTGTTTTCAACATCCATTCCCATCTATCACCAACGTTTCCGCTCATACGGAAGACCACAATCACAATCATGCAAACGATCACTATGCAACACACAACTTGCATTTTTCATCTCACTTTTATGTAACAAAATGAACTCACGTCGATTAACATCAAACAAGGTTATCACATCATTAATGTCATAATTCCACCCATACCGGATCAACAATTTTCATTTATTTTGCAAAACGTCGCACCACGTATTAAAACGTAAACAATTCACACATATCACCTATGTAAGGTCAATCATGGTCATTCAACCCAAGTCAACTAATAAAACCGTGAAATAAAGGTACATGCTCAATATTTGGTCAAATATCCGCAAAACAGGGGTCAAAGCAGCACCACTAGGTCGAGTGTAGAAGGCAACTCGGCCGAGTAGGCGACCACTCGGTCGAGTGCATGGTACACTCGGTCGAGTATCATCTGGGGCTGAATGTTTTCATTCTCAACTCAGTTCCAAACTTCCTATTTCATCACACAAATGCTAATAAATCTCGATGGTGACTCACTTACCATTTAAATAACCGAATCAAACACAACAATTGGCCTTATGGCCATCATTACTACACAACTTAACATAAAACATCTAAGGCATACTACCAACACGACCATACTATTTCATCACCAACAATTGCACCGTAGTGCAACACTCTAGTCACATCGGTAAACACAACACTTACTCTAACTCAGTGGTACGGGCCTAATCACTTATTACTCTTAGGGGATAACAATAACAACATCATCACCCACTCAAGCACTACAACCAAATCACGATGCACACCGTGGGCATTTTCACAATAACGTTTGGGAGGCAATTTTACAAACAAAATCTATACAACCACTCTCATGGTCGGGGTCCGACACCATCACTCTCACACATCATTCCTATGTACTTAAGTTAATGGTCACTTTACGTATCATAAATGATAAAATGCCTCATTATAAGATTTAACCCTCAAGCATCACATGCCACACTCTTACTCTCATGTCCACAAACCAAACTTGGTAGTATTAAATCCACAATTGTATAGATCCGAATTATTTGAACTCAACTCATCAATAATCCACAATTAGGTCACCTCACACGGATTCGCTCGAACTTAAAACAAACTCTTCATTGAATGTCGGGTCACCACTTGCAAAATCTCCAACTCACCACTCGCTCTAGTATTCTCTCTTTCGTATTCCGGATTCCTAAGTCTTATCACCATATATCCCAAATTTACACCATTCCTCAAGTCCCATCTCACGTTCTCCACAACTTTTATCAGCTGATGTCATCGCTCTCTCTTACCCCTAGTTCCTCAATTATTCCCTCATCATTCCACAAGTTCTAACTCAACCACATGCTAACCAAAACATCAGAGTTGCGCTCAAAAGGTCATCCTCACATGTCCTCAAATGGTGTTTGCTATCTATGAGTCCACACAATTGCTAAGTATCCGATTTCTGATTGTATTTCACTCGTCATTTATAAGTTGTGTCTCGTGATCAATTCACTACACTCAAACCACTACATTGGCCAACTACCGTCCTAGTGTTCCCAAATTATCAAACTTGATGACTATGTCCAAAATCACTCATCTTGTCAAAAACATATGCCTAAGGCTAGGGTGAGAAATCACTCTTTTGGGTTCACACACAACTCTATGCCCGGATATCCCAGGTTAACTCAACGGATAAGGATGATGTGAATTAAAACAAGCCATAACGGTTATTGGAAAGATAGCAAATCAAATAACATGAAGGTGATAGGAAATCAATGGTCAACACCAAAAAGGAATTGCCCTAATAGTACACTTGAAATATAATGAACTTTGTAAAACGATGCAATTTCAAAACTCAACTTTAATGCAATTTTACTCAAACTTAACTCAAAAGCGAAATGTTATATTACAACTTCAACAAAAGGTCATTTGTCTCAAATTTCTCGAAAACTTTAATACAAGGTAATCCGTCATAGGATGGTACATGTCGTTATAGGCCAAGTTTAAAGCATTACTATTCAATTGGTACAAAACATAACTTAGAGAAGTCAAAATCCGGGTGGGTATATGGTGTCGGTTAAAACTCGTCGTCAAAAGCTACCTAACCAAAACAATATTTATAACTTCACAAACTACTCTTAGCAAAGAGGTAAGTAAAAAGGTCGGATCCCAAGGGACGGGTATTGATATAGGATTTTCAATTGCAAATGGTTGTGTCTTAGGGTGTCACAATTTGGGTTGAGATAGAAGATCAACTAAACTAATCAACAATATAAAATCAAGGTAATAAAAACAAGTAAGGTGATTAAAATGAGATGTAAACAATTGATTAAAAGCACTAGAGTGTCATGGGTTCATAGGAGTTGGATCATACAGACATGTTCTCTACTAGATGCAAGCACTTATTGTTGTGATGGGATCGAGTTGGTGTATAAGTTTACAATCCCTAAGAAGGTTTGGGTCCCGGAGCCGAATCGATTAAATTGTACAACACCTACAAGTCGACTGCGTCCTTCCTATTCAACTATATGCATGGTCTAATGAGACTCGAGTTGGTGTATAAGCTTACAAGTCTCATTGAAAAGATAGGTGATGGGTAAAAAATGTAAGGATTCATAGGCTCGCATTTCATCAAGCATAACATGTGCATAAGTTGAAATCACAACAAGCAAGCAAATTAATTATGAAAACATATTAGATTACGTATGAATCAATCCTCATGTTGGTTTCTCCTAATTCCCCATTAACCCTAGTTAAGGAAACTACTCACTCATTATCAAGTTTAACATGCTAACAAGGTTGTCAATCATACTAGCAAAGCAAAACATGATGAATAAATGAAAATGATTAACAATAATTAAACAAGGTTAAGAGAGAATTATACCTACGAAGATGATTCCAAATAATAAAGCAAAGAATAATAGAAGTACTTGATGATTGATGGAAGGTTGTCAATCCTCCAAATAAACCCAAATAATCATCTAATTACCCAAAATAAAATGAACAATAGAGAAATTAAGGAAAGAATAAATATTGAGATTTGTATTAAGACTAGATTAAAATTTGATTACAAGATAAAGGAATGATTAAAACTTGATTAAGAAAGTATTAAGAGAGCATGCTAATCTAAGTAGTACAATGGGGTATTTATACTAAAGATTAGGTACAAGGATTAGGGTTACTAAGGGCTTAAATGACTATTAAGTCCTTAAGAAAAGTTGAGGAAATGATTAACAATAATTAAACAAGGACTTCTTTTCACAACGGATAATTAATAACGACAACGGTTCCAAACCGTTGCTAAAACCTTTGACAACGGTTATTAGTAAAAAAAAAGTAACCGTTGTTAAAAATTTTAATAATGACACGAACAACAACGCCCACTTTTTTCTATAACAACTGTTATTAGCCGTTTTGTCCACCATATCTGTAGTAGTGTAGGGGTATACTGCCTTTTACATACAACTACTGCCTGCTTTTTATACTGCCAACAAGGCAATTCAAAACGACTCCCTTTTGACCAAAACGCAACTTGTTCCCGTATAAAACACAACGCAACGCAACTTAAAAGAATCTTTTACCTTACTTCCTTCTTTAATAACCCAAGCTACTCAAACCAATTAATTTGGATCAATCAAAACGGAGAGCATAAGTCGATGGTGAATATGTGGCATGGGTTTCTTGAATTGATTTCGGTACTGAGAGCAAGGGTGATGCGAGACTTGGTTGCGTTGGTGTCTCGAATGGTGGCAGTTCTGGGCACGGTTGATTTGCAAGATGGGTTGAGCCAAGGTGGCTCGAATTGCAGTTGCTAACGGACTCGGGTTTTTTATCTGAAAATCTGGGCATAGCTCATGGCGGTGGTCGGGATTGCTAGTTGTCGAAGGAGAAGGTGTGGTTGTCGTCGCTGTGGGTCAGAGGCGAGACGCGAGGGAGAGCTACCATGATGGTCGATTGATTTCGGCGCCGCGTCGATGATGAAAACACCTGCTAGTGATGGGGTGAGCACGAACCTGATGTCCTGAACTATTGCAAAATGGTGGGAATTGGGTTTATGATTGAAATGGTTGCAATTAGCTTGATGGACTGGTGCGTGAATAGACCATGGGGTCGGGTTCAGAACCCGAGTCAGCGAGCTTTGTATTGATAGCTGTAAATTCGAGCCATAGCAGAACTCCCTTGCTCGAGTGTGGTGATGAAGTAGCAGGTTGAGTTTGGTGATTGATATGGCAAGGGCCGTCTCCAAGATTTCGAAGGCCCTGTGCGAAATTTAAAAATGGGCCCGTACAAGTTTACTTACCTTATTACTAGTTTACACTCTAAAATGCTAATTTTATCATAAGGGTTTTCTTTAGAAAGAACTTGAACGTTAAAAGTAGATTTCTCTTGTAATTTTTTTGTCTCTATCATTTTTTATCTTTCATAAAATATTTCTCACAAAGAATATAAAAGGTAAATAAAAATAAAGTTGATATTCTATTTTTATGAATTTCTAGACAAATTTTGGTTATAAAAATATTTTTTTTTTTAAAAAAGAAAGAAATAAGAAATGTAGCAAAAAAATCGAAATTTATTGAAACCAACAAAATCATATCCAATTGTCAAAATTGTAGACATGGGGATTTGAACTTGGGTGTTCAGGCACATATAGAAGGACTAAGAGCAAGTCCAATGGTAAGCTAGTTGCAGCTAGCTTACCATTGCCATATCATACTTTAAGCTACAATTATTTTGAGCAACCAAACAATTACAATGGTTTAGCTTAGCATTTATACTAGTTTGAATAATGGAATTATGCCCAACTAAATTGCTATTGGTTGTTTTTTGTTGTAGGGCCATTTAAGTTACTAACTTAATGAAGCCAGTTTCTTAAACTAAGCAAGCTTACATGGCAAACTCCAATGGTATAGCAATTAGCTTGCAATTTCTAAAAATTGCAAATAAGTTCCTAAGCTATACCATTGGACTTGCTCTGGAGCGCTAAGTAGTGTAATGAAATGGAAATGGTGAAGCATTTGCTTAATTGACTTGTGAAAGTCAATGATTGACCGTGACACTTTCTTTTCAATTCCTTCCGACTTCATTTGGATCTTTTTTGTATTATTGATCGTATTTACCTTGTCTCACTCGGATTCGGTTACCTTTAACTCTCGAACCAACTCCTACAGTATTGAACAAACAAAAAGCAATACCCATTCTACCAAAATAATGATTATTCGTAATAAATATAATAGAACTACTAGCATCTAATTCACTACTACAGATACAGCCTATAACAACGGGTAAAAACCGTTGTAAAATAAAAAAGCGGACGTTGTTAAAGCGGCCGTTGTAGAAGGTATTTACAACGGTTTGCTTATTTAGTGGAACCGTTGTCTAAATTATTCACAACGGTTAAAAGCCGTTGTTATTGGATGCTCTCCGTTGTGGAAAGTGTTTCAAAATTTTGGAGGGAATTATATAACAACGGTTGTCGTATGTATAACCGTTGTTGTAACTTTCCCTCCAAAATTATGAAGTCTTTTGACAACGGGTTTATGTTACATACCCGTTGTTGAAATTGTTAGTAACAACGGTTCTTTGTTTAATACCCGTTGTTGTAATTTTACCTCCAAAATTGTGAATACTTTTAACAACGGTTCTTTGATTAAAACCTGTTGTTGAATATTATGCGCGGGTATTTGTAAATGTCATTCACAACGGTGTTAGTTTTATAAACCGTTGTGAAAGGTATTCACAACGGTTTTTTTTAGTAACCGTTTTTATTACGTACACCTAATGTTCTGAAAAATTAAATTTGTTTCATGCCATTCAAAAACTCGCATATATCAATGAAAGACCATATACCAAAGACCAAGATAAATCATATTTGGGTTCATCGTAACTCAATAGATTCAATTCAACCACAACAAGAAGAAGATCATATATATATATATATATATATATATATATATATATATATATATATATATATATATATATATATATAATTACAAGGAGTTGAATTTACATGAACTAATTAATCATTCCCTAACTTCAACAAAAAATTACTAATAAGCCGATCTAAACTGTGAGTATAGTATCATGCATTTCTATCTACATATATTCTAAGACGTAGTTGCCCCACATGTCTCTTACCTCGTCTATATCTATACTTGAGTATTGCTCAATCTGTTGTGATTTGGTTGATTACATCTGCGGAAAAAACAAAGAGAATACATTATGGTATATATAGCGCAAAGCAAGACAACATTAGCAACATCATGGTATATATAGCAACAATTGCAAGACAACATTAGCTCTAATTTAAAAAAAAGTAATAAACACATGTTTAAATTATTACTAACCCTTTCTGGAATGACGAGATATCTTCGCCTAATAATCTCCAACATGAACCGGCAAGCGTAGTATCCACATTGTATGCTATCTGGCTGGCGAGGGGCCTATTATTACATAAAAAAAAGCAGGACGAGAGAAGGCTCACATCGAATCTTGAACTTTAGGTATTGTATTAGTATTAAACACAGATTTTGCACTTAATGTTAGTGTATTTGAGCACGTACCCTCGTTATCGTAATAAAATCGGGGCCAACATCGAATCGTTCGTGGGTTGATCCTCCTCGTTTGCTCTTTTCTTCTTAAAGGCCCTTTTTTAAAAAATAAAAAGGAGGCGTAAAACTAATTTTTTTAGGGGCAAAAATATGAACGAGCTTTTTTCTATAAATAAAAATTGAAAATGTTATTATAAATAAATCAGTATTATAAACTTACATTTTAATCAAGTGCTTAAAAGTCTCGCTTGGTTGATGATGTAAAGAGTCCAACCGAAAACTTTTTCTTTGTCGGCATGATAGTGCTAGCACCCAATGAGTCCTACATCAAGAGACATCATCATTATTAACAAGTACATATATTAGTTATGAAAATGCAATTGTAGGGGGAAACGTAATATTAATTTGTTTATTACCCTTTTTCATTATAAGCGCCAAAAATCATCTTCTTGGTTGTCGTCAATTCTTTGAGCAATATAATCTACCCGTTGTTCGAACGAGAAATCCGGAATAAATAAAGATAAAACATAGGGGCACAGGAATCCGTATTGATCAGATGGAATATTCTTCTCGGGGATCACTCTCAATTGCAATATCCTACATTATTACGGTATTAATTCCGGTATTTAAAACACTATCTACCTAGTAGTCAGAATATTAGACTATGAAATTATTTATTAAGAAACTTACTTCATCCAAACAAATATGTGTGCTATATCAATCTGGTCTAGTCCAGCCCATACGGCTAGCAGATCCCATGATATAAGCGCTTGGCGCTCAGCCCCTAGAATATCCTCCTCGAGCGGAATAATTATCGTTGTTGCTCGGAGGCTGCGATGGCCAACCTCCTCATACAGATCTCATCATCGTCCCCGTTCTTACTTTTTGCATGTAATCCTTCCCTTTATATTTTGTGGAGTTTATACTCCTAACTTTCACGGCCGGGAAAGAATGAGTCTTTGATGTGGTGCTACTACCACCAGCCTACACATGTAGTATAGATAATTAAAATAATAAAAAATCCAAAGGTAACATATCCTAGTTGGAGTAATAAAAATAAAAGCGTACTTAATTAAATACCTCCTCAACTCGCTCTTTCAATGATGAGGTAGTAGTAGCGAGTAAGACCGGGGACTTAGGCTTATCGGTCTTTTTGTCCCCTACACAAAATTACCATGCTTTTTATAAATACAGACAAAATATAAATAAAGGGGCGAGGTTAATTTTTAAAAAAATGGAGAAGTTAATTAAATACATACCTCATCAAGTTGTTGTGAAGTCGAGGTCGTTGGCATGTCTGTGGACTTAGGCTTATCCGCCAAAGCCGCCTTTTTTGTTCCCTACAAAAAAAAAAAATAACATATAAATTTAACATATAAAAACATTCAACAATTAAAAATGTAACACATATATATATATATAAAGGTATTTCTTCTAACCCCAATCGCTTTCCATTTGCTCGGTGAGGCGGCGGAGATATCTTCGCCAAGTAGATGTGAGTATCAGGCCATTGGATGAAACTTCCAAGCGCATCTCCCAGAATGGTAATGTCGTCGAATCGGGACAGGCGGTGGAAATTTTTCATGGCTGGATTGATTGTAGTTATCTCTACTATTCTATGATTCGGCAAAAGTTTTTCGCCATGAACTACGATTTCGCTGCTGCAGATTTGTTTTCTACGAGACCCGGCCAACACGCACGGTGGCTTTTCGATTCTATTAGGTCGACAAGAATAAGCGGCCTCTTGTTTACGGCTTTGAAGAATATACACATACATACATTATTATATCTTTGCAAAAACGCTTCAAAGATTCAAAAGATTTTGCAAAAACGCTTTTGTCTCAGGCCGATTTTTGCACAAACTTCAGCATTCATATAAATTTAACTAATTAAACACTTCATGCATACCTTATCGAAAACAGGAACCGACTTGAAGGGGATGTATATCTTGTTTTCCATCACCGTCTTCTCATCAAGTTGCATCTCCTTTTCGGACCCATTATTTACCTAATAAAATTAACCAATTCAATGGCACCATGTCGAAGTTGGCAAAGTGAACACACCCCGATCTTACCCAAAAAAAAAAAAAACAAAAGAAAAATAAGGAAGTATATTAGGTACCCGATCGGCTTTAGTTGTTACAACTTCAGAAGCATTATTAGGTACCGATCTTCTCGAATCTCGTTGACCGATACTTCCTTCTCATGTATTGCCAAGGTAGTAGCGGCCTCTTCACCAATCTGTTGTACCTTATTATTACCCCCTTTAGAAATGACATCCTCCATCATCTTCACTTCTTCTTCGGAAAGCTTACCTCCAAAGATTCAGCTTTAGTAGTACGGATGCCATTAATCAAGTCGCTTGCCAAGAATGTAATGTGTCAGCAATTTTTATCCCAACAATAACATGTGAATTGAACTTAAATGAAAATAATAGAATAAATGTTACCATGTCGGCGTTCTCGGACTTAGTCTTCATTTTCTTCTTTATGGGCAGTTTTTCCATAATATTTCGTTACTCCAACCTCGTAACGGACGCCCCTCAAACGACCTGGATGTTCGGGTCGGCCGATCGCTCTAGCAAGAACGTCATTACGACCACCGGGAGTGAATTTCCCTTCTTCTACCTCTTTCAATACGTTATCCTATAATATATTAAATAAACTTCAAATTATATTTGTGACTAAAATAATAAAGTTAGTAATGAACTCGTCTTAATAAAATAATGCTTACTATGTTGGCCAAAACTTCCTCATCGTATTTGTCATGCGACGATCGGGATCCTTTAGGCGTGTGCCCATGTTTATAAGTTACATGCCGATCCACCTCTTTCACTCCCTTTGCCACCTACACATTAACATGGTAACATTTATACACGTAAATGTGTATCAATGCAAGTCCAAGTGTGATTAAAAAAATAAAGTCTCACAGGCTGAGGAATAATGCATGCTACTTACGAGGTCCTCTTCTATCTTTTCAGAACCGCCTCGAGAACCATAGAATTTCCCCTTCTTGCATGAAATGTTAGCACGATTTCTTTTGCTAACGGCCTTCAAATAATTATATAAAAGCGCAAGTAGATGAGATAATAAAAAGATTATATAAAGGACTCATTAATTAAAAAAATGATAGGTAAATCGTTAAAAGGCGAGGATATTTAACCCGAAACTTCTCAGTAGTTCTCATCTTTTTGAAAAGATCCCATTCTTCCTGCTTGATGGTGGGACACTTGTTTTCCGGTGGGCTCTTACGCATCTCCCCGTTGCCTTGTCCACATACAACCAATCCCTAGCAACGCCACACTTCCACCGCCCTGTGGACATCCGCCGCCTTATGCATTAAATACTCATCATGGCTTATATCGGGTATAATAAAGCCTTCCTTTATACGAGCCAAGTATAACTCCGCCAATTTTGGATTCAAAGTTCTAACATCATCTAAATGGATAGGCACAAAATGTCTTGTGCAAGCACCAATCCAACTGGAGAAAAGACCCGCATTTGGACCAAAGAGGGGAAACCCTTCTCACTCCATGTTATTTCGAACGGTGTTTAGCGGCTATAGCGCAAGGACTCTCTTGCACTTCGTAGCACCCCTCTCACAGGCTTATTATCACCAGGCTCATTATTCTTTTGACTTCTTTTACGTTTTTCACCCATGATAATCCTAAAACCCAAATATGAATGATATAGCCGGAAATGAACAACTTAACAACGTACATGCAGAGTATTATCTAAAACCCTAAACCCTAATAGGAATGAAAATTTAAAACAACAGATTGAGCTTCTAAAATCCTAAACCCCGATAAGAGGAGTAAAGTAGATGATGCGGGATGATAAAGATAACAAAGAAAACGAAAAACAAACAGATGCATGAAAAAGAAACAAGATGATCGTCTTAAAACCCTAATGACGAAACACAAAATTAAAGTGAACATACCTGTTGATGATGATGATAAAGAGAACGAGCAGGATGATAAGGGAAGGCAACGGAATCGGGCTTTAAATCGGGCGGGCGGCGGACTACGAGAATGTAAAAAGCGAGGAAGAGAGAAGAATTAACACAGGATACCAACGGTTGGAGTAATAATGTTGTGTGTGTTTGTGTATGGCATCTTTGGATGGGTTTCTATATTAGTTTTTTATTAAGACAAACTATTGACAACGGGTGCTCAAAACAAAACCATTGTTGTATGTTAATAACAACGGGTCAATAAAAGTCAACCGTTGTCAAAAGTTTATTACAACGGGTAAAATATACCCGTTGTAATATATGTTCACCAAATTTGCGCCAAAATGAAATATGTCAAAAAAATAATTGACAACGGGTAGAGGTACTACACCCGTTGTTGAAAGTATTAACAACGGGTAATTTAAATATAACCGTTGTTATTGTTGAACTTTTTTTTTTAAAAAATTATCGTAATTCCATTCTGGTCCAAACCTGTAGCAATACATACCGCAACATTATTCAGCAATTTCAACACCAAAGCATCCACATCTAATAATAAGATCAAGAAAATAAGACAACTTACACCAAAGATGCATGCATACTTTGTGTCCCGATGAACTATCTCAGGATCGGGGACGTTTCTTGGATGTCATAGTTTCTTCGTTAACCCAAATACCTTCACCATGGTCATCACGCATATAGATGCTTTCGGTGTCCTCATGATCAGTGTCAACATCGTCGAAATAAGATACAGTGGTAGACTGATCCATTCCCTCAAAAACGACATCCCGATCATCATCACCATTATCGGATGGACTACTCCTTCTTTTCCTTATAGACAGATACAAAGACCACTTCTTATCCATAGGATCGGTGACATAGAACACTTGTTTAGCTTGGGATGCCATTATGAAAGGATCATCCTTATTATTGCCAACCTTACCCAGATTGACCAACGTAAATCCCATCTTATCCTTTCGGACACAATGGATGTTGTTATCAACTTGATTACATCGAAACAAAGGCATTGTGAAATCAATGTAATCTAGTACCAATATTTCTTGAATAACACCATAATAAAGGCATTTTCCCCAAATAGGCTTTTTATCTTTTGAAGTAGCAAAGTGCATTGCCTCAAATTCGGAACTCACACCACTATTTTGCATTGTGCTCACCTCATCTTGCTCGCGGGTGTAAAAAGTATATCCATTAATGGCAAAACTGTTGTAAAAGGTGACCCTGGCATTTGGACCTAAACCAAGACGTAGTAACCTAAGAGAGATGTCATCACCAGTTTGATCAAGATAATCGTAAGACAATATTCCTAAACCACTCGGAAACGTCTTCGTATGCTCGTTCGCAATCCACTTCTCGGTCTTGTTTTGGTGATCGTATTTGAGCTCATCTTTGTGTTGTTGAATATGAGGTTGCACCTCATCTTCGTTGTTTAGCACATACATGTGTGCTAAATGCAACATTTCACGTGTCACAATTTTTTCAACCCGGCCCCTAATACCTTTTCCGGTCATCCGGTACACTATGACGATTCTTAGGAACGCCAATCAACTCCTCGGGGGAGAGATGAGCGTAACAATATGAAAGAGCTTCGTCTAAAATAGCGCGTTCAGCAATACAACCTTCCGGACGATACCGATTAGATGTATAGTCCTTGTAGACTTTCATCAATCTTTCGAAAGGATACCGGTATCTCAAGTACACGGGCCCAAGGTACAAAATCTCCCTAACCAAGTGAATGGTCGGATGAATCATGATAGTGAAGAAAGAGGGTGGAAAATACATTTCCAACTGACAAAGAGAGGTTACAACGAGGTCCTGCAATGAATCCGCGTCATCGGGATCGATGACTTTCTCGCATATGGACTGGAAGAAGAGACAGAATCTAGTTATAGCATATCTTACCTTTTCGGGTAAAATGGAACGAATAGCCACAGGTAGTAATTGTTGCATCAAAGTGTGACAATCATGTGACTTTAACCGGGTGAGTTTTAGGTCTTGCATCGACACTAGGCTTTTGATGTTCGACGAATAACCATGTGGCACTTTAATTCCATTCAAGCATGCACATAACTCTTTTCTCTCATTCCGTGAAAGGGTAAAAGCTGTTGGCGGTAAAAATGTACGATTACCTCTCTTCTGTGGTGCCAACTCTAGCCTAATACCCATCATTTTCATATCTTCCCTAGCTGCGGCGTTATCCTTTGTTTTACCAGGAACATTGAGAAGGGTATTGATAATATTATCACAGACATTTTTCTCAATGTGCATGAAATCGAGGCAATGCGACCTCCAGTCAGGCCAATATGAAAGTTTATCAAAAAATATGGATCTTTTCTTATACCCACGAGTAGACAATTTAGAGCCGCTCTTCTTCCCATAATCTATCTCAATATGCTTTACTTTCTCATAAACTTCATGCCCACTCAAAATTCTAGGAGGTTGACGAAGTTCTTGTCTTCCATTGAATGCTTTCAGCATCTTGCGATAACAATGGTCATGAGACAAGAACCTCCTATTTCCCATATACACATACTTACGAGAAGACTTCAAGTATTCGGACTCGATATCCTCCCCACACAATGGACAAGCCTCTTTCCCATGGCGTGTGCCCGTAAAGGTCGCCATAAGTCGGATAGTCGGTTATTGTACACAATAACGTCGCTCTCAAATTGAAAGTTTCGTTCTTATATGCATCAAATACTTCTATCCCACTATCCCACAACAATCGCAAATCATCTAGAAGAGGTTCCAAATATACATCTATATCATTTCCAGGTTGTTTAGGGCCGGAAATTAACAACGACAACATCAAATACTTTCTTTTCATGCACACATATGGAGGTAAGTTATAAATAGCCAACACTACTGGCCAAGTACTATGTTGGCTACTCATGTTTCCGTGTGGGTTCATTCCATCGTGGACGGCGCTAGACGTAAGTTTCTAGGTTCATTGCCGAACTCGGGATACTTAGCGTCGAACGATTTCCATTGCTTACCATCTGCCGGGTGTCTTAGCTTTCCATCATTTATTCTTCCTGTTTCATGCCAAGTTAACATTTTTGCATCATCGGGATTCGCATAAATCCTTATGACTCTTGGTATCAATGGAAAATACCACAACACCTTAGCCGGGATCCCTTCCTTATCCTTATAACGCCACTCCAAACATTTAGGGCAATTGGTTAAGTTTTGATATAATTTCCGATACAATATGCAATCATTTGGACATGCATGTATTTTCTCATATTTCATACCCACTCCTCTTATTATTTTTTTCGCCTCATATGTCTTAACAGGTAGAACATTACCATCAGGAAGCAACTCCTTTATCAAGGCTAAAAAACTAGTGAAACACGTGTCACTCACCCCATTTGCCCCCTTGATATTATACAATTTCACCACAGCCGACATTTTTGTGAACTTACAACCAGGATAAAGAGGTGCTTCAGACTCACACAACTTCTCATACATGTTGTTAAGGTCATCCCAATTACTAGTGTCATCACCTACATCTTCAAAAGCAATGGACTCATCATCATTCTCTTCTATAGACCCAACATTCAACTTCTCTACTTCCAACTCTTCCAACTCAAAAAACTCGGCAAACTCAGGATCATCAGTTAGCCTTTCGTGTACCTCAACATCATCTTCTTCAGAGTTATTCTCTTCCTCTAATGATTCCCCATGAAAAATCCAAAGTGTATAGGATCGACTAAATCTCCACTTTTCTAGGTTTATTTTAACGTCCGGAAAAGCCATATAGCTAATATTACCACATCTTTCACAAGGACATGCAATACTAGAAGAACCTTTCAAATTGTTCGAAACGAATTCATAAAATTCAGCTAAACCATCCTTATAGGTGCGGTCACTCATATTTGCATCAATCATCCAAGTTCGAGTCATTATTCTACATTCGTAATAATAGGCAACTAATTCAGAAAATACAATAATAGGCAAACAAATAAACGAAATTCAGGAAAGCAATTAAGCTAAATTATCAACAAATTAGATAATAACCCAAAAATCCTATATCTAGTTATAATAAGCGTTGCTAAGAAACATATATATACCGGATTGATAAACACGCGCGATGAGGGAGAGAAGACGTGACAACATTGACGGAGATGAAGACAGAGAGACGATCGGGGAGGAATGGAGGATGATATAGTAGCAGTATTAGCTTGTGTTTGTGTTTGTAGCGTATAGCAGAATAAAGCAATATGTTGTTCTTAAGATTTTCATAATATTAATAACAACGGTTATTGAGTCTACAACCGTTGTTAAAACGTATTAAAAACGGGTTCTAATATAACCGTTGTGATTACTTTTCACTAATTTGGCGCCAAACCATTAACAACGGTTAAAATTTAACCGTTGTTATTAGTTTTTTCATTAACAACGGTTGTTTAAGTATGACCCGTTGTTAAAACCAATAACAACGGTTAACAACACATAACCGTTGTCATTAAGTTTGGTAAAATTCGCGGAATAAATTCTACAACGTGTTTTGATGATTTTCGTGAATAAGCGTTGTTAAAGGGCCGTTGTGGTTGCCTGTATTTGTAGTAGTGATTAAGATAATAAAACGAGCTATTTAACATTTAAATCACACAAAATCGAATTAAATAAAAGATAAATGGATGAGTAAAATGATACTAAAATTATGTTGGGTGAAAACGTAGATCCAACACAGGTTACACAATATGGTTTTAATTAAGCTAAGTGTTACATGCACAAGTATTGATGATGTACATGTAACATTAGGTGCTAAATGAATGTGGATTCATGTTTCTGTAGGTTTACTTAAAAAACAAATAATGAATTACTTTTAACTCATTGTGTGGTAACCTGAAGTGACCTTATGACATTAAACTATAATGTCACTTTACATGCTATATGAAGGATGAAAATCGTTTGGAAAAGTATCTCAGAAACAAATATCAAATAAGGTGACTTAGCTTGGTAGAGAAAATAGCAAGTCGGGGTTTAAGGGTGAGAGGCAGTATAACGGGTGATTTTATACAATAATTTAGGAGGTTACTCTAAGAGTAATATTGGTGGCATTTACTAATATTACTATAGCTCTAGAGGTTGTTATCTTATTTTATTGTGGGTTTCGAATTGGTATTTAATTCGGGATGGTTCCGTTGTATATGTATTATTTTTATAGTGGATTCTAGTCGATTTGACTCCGTTTAGAAGGTTTTGCCATGGGTTTGACCCTAAATACCGTCTCATCTTATTATTTCTTACATTTATTTACTTTTATGAATTAATTGTCGATTAGTTGCTTCCGTTGCGCGTGAGAGATTGGCACTAATTTCCCAATAGTGGTATCAGAGCCACTAGGCTCGGTCTGGTGGCTGGTTTAATTGGCAATGATGTCAAATATGGGGTCTCAAATTGCAGTATCAAAATTTGACGATAAAAGTAGTTTCACTCTTTTGCAAAAAAGGATAAAGGATCTCCTGATACATCTTGGCTTAGCTAGAGCCTAGAAAGGAGATGATGGTAAGCCGGATAAGATAAGTGATGACGGCTGTGAAGAGGTTTGCACAAAGTGTGCAGGCACCATAAGATTGTGCATCTCGGATTTCGTCATCAATTGTGTTCTTGATGACGACTCTCCATCAGTGATATAGGAAAAGTTGGAGAAGCTCTACATGGCGAAGAAATTGACCAATAAGTTGCTTTTGAAGCGACAGTTATATCGGTTAAGGATGGACGAGAATGAAATTTTAATTGGAAATGTAATTTTTTTTCAAATGGACAGTTAGACTAGTTAAAGAAGATCGAAGTAAAGCTTGAAGAGGAAGATAAGGCGTTATTAATCCTCAATTCTCTCCCGGACATATATGAGACTTATGTAGAAACAATTTTGTGCGGGAAAGACACCATCACGTTGGAGCAAGCATAGACCACTTTATTGTCCTTTGATGCGAGAAAGAAGGAGAAGGCTGGGGTACGGAGTGACAGTATGGGTACAGTTGCAGTTGCTCGGGATGGGAGAGGTCGATCGTTTAACAGGGACGATGGATCGAAGCATGGCAGATCTCGACCGAGGAACACTTCTAGAAATAATGATGTGGAGTGTTTCAAGTGTGGTGACCTTGGACATATTAGGCAGTTTTGTCCTAAGAAATCCGGGGATGATGAAAACAAGGGTGACACCAACTTGGATGCCAGTGAATGAAGTAATGGTTATTTCCTTACCGATGGTAGTGACGTATTTGCGGTCACAGATGTGAACAACGTGTCTTCAAAGGAAGAATGAATATTAGATTCTGGTTGTGTCAACCACGTTTTCACCTGGAAAGATAGTTTTGATGATCTCCAAGAAGACGTGACTAGGAAATTGAGTTTTGCTGATAACTCAACGGTTGATGTCATAGGTATTGGAGTGGTAAATAAAAATTGGTGAAATGGAGTGGTGCACACTTTGGACAAGGTTGTTTATGTTTCAAAGTTGCGTCAGAATTTAATTTTACTTAGCCAACTGGACTTCGAAGATGATGGGTGTAAAACTCATGGAGGAGTAATGTAAGTGGCTAAGGGTTCTATGGTCCTCATGAAGGGGGAGTTACGTCGTGATTTATACCGTCTAGATGGATATGTAATTAAAACCTCACAGGATGAATGGAAACGGAAAAGTCGTGCACGTGTTTCATTTGCGGAAGAGGCAACGAAGGTAGATTATTCATTTTATAGACGGGCACAAAGGTAAAACTCCTGCAGGTATGAAGATGAAGAGTAAGAGGTTTCTCTCCGAAGTCAATTAACGTCATTGACTGGGTTTAGGCTGTACACTGTGCATTGGCCGTAATAGTGAGTTAGGGTGAGCATCGGATACTAACTCGGGTGTGCAGCTGGTGATTTAAAAAGGCTAATGGTTGATTCATCGGTTATGGTCTCTTGTGTTGGAGGGGAAAGTTTGTTGGGTGAAAACGTAGATCCAACAAAAGTAACACAACATGGTTTTAATTAAGCGAAGTGTTACATGCACAAGTATTGATGATGTACATGTAACATCAGGTGCTAAATGAATGTGGATGCATGTTTGTGTAGGTTTACTTAAATAAAATGAATTACTTTAATTCATTATGTGGTAACGTGAAGTAACCTTATGACATTGAACTATAACGTCACGTTACATGCTATATAAAGAATGAAAATCCTTTGGAAAAGAATCTCACAAAAAATATCAAACAAGGTGACTTAGTTTGGTAGAGAAAATATAAGTTTGAGGTTTGAGGTTTGAGATTTGAGATTTTTTATAATAATTTAGTAGGTTAGTCTATGAGTAATATTGGTGACATTTACTAACATTACTGGAGATCTAGAGGTTATTATCTTATTTTATTGTGGGTTTCGAATTGGTATTTAATTCGGGACGGTTACGTTGTACTGGTACTATTTTTTGATAGTGGATTCTAGTCAATTTGGCTAGTGGGTTTTACTTCCGGTTTGGAAGGTTTTGCCCTAGGTTTGACCCTAAATACTGTCTCATCTTATTATTGCTTACTTTTATTTACTTTTACGTTTTAATTGTCGATTGGTTGCTTCCGTTGCGCGTGGGAGATTGACGCTAATTTCGCAACTTATTTTACTTATCAAGGACCAACAAGGAGATGTTTTTTTTTGAAAGAACTCCGTTGGAAAATAATTATGCTTTAAACTTTGATTTGCCACCAATATTCGATGAATATGGCGATGAGGAGATTCAAGTTGATTCTGCCATCAAATCGGTTTATATAGCAGACGGAATTTTTAAACATCATCCTTATTTAAGGGCAACTGTAAATCCCTAATCGAGTCTTATGTAGATGAGGAGTTAGATGGTGGATTTAATTTGAATAATGGTTCCTTATGGGGCATGAAAATTCCACGCTTTATGCATGGACAACAGCATGATGAAAGGCATGAGCATGTATGGCAGGAGAAGGTCGATTACAATAATCGCTACGGCCGCAAAGCAAGAAAAATTGATAAACTTGAAGTCTAAATCGAGGATGAAGAACCAAGGGAGTATCCGAATGTCTACTCTAATTTAAATATCTTATCTTTTGCTACATCCTTTGTAGTTTATCTGGGAGATCGTAGGTCCAAGTATCGGGTTGATTCTTTTTCAAAAATGGGAGTATGAAACAAATAAAACTAATCCTAACATAGGATTTAGTTAGTTGTTAGGGATTAAGTTAGAATTAATAATTGTTTTCTATTTCATGTAGGAGTATTATTTTATTGTTAGCAAGTTAGGCCTATTTAAGCTCAAGTTGTACGATATATCAGGGAGAAAAGAAGTTAATAAAAAAGTTTTAAATTTACAAACTGGTTGTTTGTTTCATAATTTCGAGAAGGTACTTCAAAATTCCCGAGTTAGATTGAATAGGTCTTCAATCCAATTCACTAAGCCATACTAAACCATACGAAATAGGTCTTTCATAGGGTTATATCTGTTTTTATTCCTTGTTTCGCTACGGTTTTATACAAGTCTATCACGTTTATCATGTGACAAGTTTCGAGTTCGGTAAAATAGTTTACTAGCTTCCGCTTTCGTATCAATTATATATGAAGATAATGCAGCCTTCATTCATCAAATGAAAAATGGCTTCATCAAAGGTTATAGAACCAAGCATTTTGCCCCAAAATTCTTCTTTACTCATGAGCTCCAAAACGGAGGTGTAATTGATGTTCAATGAATTTCATCAAAACACAACTTGGCAGACGTTTTGACGAAGTCACTACTCCCATCAACAACATTTCAAGAACTTGATAATGATTTAGTCATATCACCTATATCAAAATTAACCTAAATTACTACTAACTAATAGCTAGCGGTAAGAAGGGTCGAATCCACAGGGAGGCGAGGTAATTGTTCTAGTTTGTTTATATTTAAGTAAGTCTGAAAGCAACAGTTTCTTGAACGGTTATTTGGTTGATTTCTATAAACTAATTGCAATAAAGTAAATAAGGCGAATTCAACAATAGGAGGGTCAATAGAATTGAATGTAAGACTCTCATGCTTAACATCTATAACCGTCTCAGCTGTGTGCAGGAATGGTCATCCTAGAATGAAAGGAACTCGAGAATCCTCATCCATATGTATCACTACAAAGTCAACTGGGCTGAAAAATTTCCCTACTCTAACTGGCACATCTTCTAAGAAATCCATAGGGCACTTTATAGATCTATCAGCCATCTGCAGGGTCATATTAGTACATTTAAGCTTAGTCATTGATGTGGCTCATATTTGCGCACATTTAGTCACCTAACTAGCCTCGTTTCCATGCTTTCTAGTACTTATTAGGGTTATTTATATCTTATGTTCCCTACTTTGCACATTCTATGAGGTTTTATTGCCCTTTGTAGGGGAGGATGCTAAGCCTTGCGCATATGGAAGCAAAAGCGGAGCTAAATTGATTGCACTTAACGACCAAGCAACAAAGAGGATGTTAATACTAAAGGCCTAAGATAACAAAACAAGTAAAATGGGCAATGATGAATACCCCCACGACTCCTCAGTGATCCCCATGGATCTTGGGGTAGTCAAGAAAACGAGAATCCAAGCTGTGCAACAATCCGGGCGACCCGAGGCTAAATTCGGGCGTCTCAAGCCTTAGACAGGCGGATCCTCAAGCAGCACGAGCATCTACCAGAAGTAGGTCGTAAGACTCCTCATGGGACTTGCAATACGTTAATCTTCATCTTAGGGGCTTAACCTTCCTTTAAGCCCTTAGTTACCCTAATCTTGTACTTAGTATAAATACTCTATTGTATTAGGAGATGATTATCAAGTCATTAGAGTATATTAGAAATCAATTAGCTTTAGCTTAATTATATATTAATACTTCTTTAGTTGTTATTGAAGAACTCTTAGAGCGAGTTGAGGAATTAGAAGATTATTTGGGGTTTATTGAAGAATTGAGAACTCTTCATTCATCAATCAAGTTTTGTTCTATCATTCTGTCTTTTCATTTGTTCATCATAAGTTTGGTACAATTTCTTTATTCCTTACTTAATTATTATTTGTTATCCTAATAACTCAGTATGTTTGGACTTGTTAGTATGATTGACACCCTTATTTGCATGTTTACCATGACCATGAGTGAGTAGTCTCCTAGCTAGGGTTAATGGGGGATTAGGGGAACCAAATATGGGGGTAGATTCATACTTAATCTAATATGCTTTCATAAAGATTGCTTGCTTGTTGCAGTTGCAACTTATGCACATGGTATGCTTGATAAATTGCTTGATTGAAAACCTTGCATGCATACATCTCTTATCCATTCAACAAGACTTGTAAGATATAAACTAACTTGAGTCTTGTTAGACCATGCATAAAGTTAAATAGGAAGAAACTAAGTCGACTTTTAGGTGTTGTAGAGTCTTGCCCCGACTCGGCTCCGGGGCCCAAATCTTCCTAGGAACTGTAAGACATAAACTAACTCGATTCCACTACAACACTAATTTGTTTGCAACTATGTAAACATATTTGTATGATCACCACCATGAATCCCCTATAAACCCATGACACCCTAGTGCTTTAAATCAATTGTTTGCATCCAATTTTACCTTTCCACTTGCTTAGTAGTTTAGACACTCATCTCAACCCAAATTACATTGTGACACCCTAAGACATAGCTACTTGCAATTGATAATTTAATCCAATACCCGTCCCTTGGGATCCGACCTTTACTCACCACTCTACTAAGAGTAGTTTGTTTTGATTATAAATATTGTTTTGATTGGTTCGCTTATATGACAAAGTTTTATACCGAATAAAAAATGGCGCCGTTGCTGGAGACGGTGTTCAATTGAATTATTATCATTGATTGTTTTTAGTTGTGTCCTCCTTTACGTTGAGGAAAAGCATTTCCTCAAGGTATTTCTCAGCGTTTTCTCTTAGTTTACTTTGCAAGATGGATCTTATAGATTGTTGTGTAGAGGATCATGCGCGTTCTACTCTCATCAAAGACGCTTTGGAAGCATTGGAGGCCTTGGAAGCAAGTGAGGGCAAAAACAAACATTGGGAATTGGAAGTAGACCTCCTTGAAGCCGCTCTAGCCAACAAATAGCTCACTTGTGAGCAATCTATGCGAATAAATGACATTCTCAAGGAAGCATGACAATCCACTAAGGAAGAACAAGCAGCCGAGGTAGAATATGTAATGAGGTGGAATGTGTAATGGAGGTGGAAGATGTTCCTAACGAACCATCAAAGGTATGAAGTGAGGTACAAACTCCAACTCTAAAACCTCTTCCCCCTAATTTGAAGTATGCTTACTTTGATGAGTCTAAAGCCAAACCCGTGATTGTCAATGAAAAGCTTAATGATGGTCAATTAGAAAGTTTGCTTGGTGTGTTGAAGGAACATGAAAAAGCTATAGGTTATAGTCTATATGACCTTAAGAGAATAAGCCCCGACTTTGGCATGCATATAATTCATCTAGAGGAAGACCATAGACCTACCATCCAAGGACAAAGGAGACTAAACCCCCACATGCAAGAAATTGTAAAAGCGGAGGTTATGAAATTGCTTGATGCGGGAATCATCTACCCTATATCGGATTCCTTGTGGGTTTGCCCCGTTTAAGTGGTACTCAAGAAATGAGGTACCACTGTGGTGAAAAATAAAAGAACGAGCTAATACCCACAAGGAAGATCACCGGTTGGCGAATGTGTATTGATTATCGTAAATTGAATTGCGCAACAAGAAAAGACCATTTCCGCCTTCCATTCATTGATCAAATGCTTGAGAGGATTGCCTCTAACAAATTCTTTTGCTACCTTGACGGGTACTCGAGATTCTTCCAAATCCCGATACACCCGGATGACCAACATAAGACCACCTTCACTTGCCCATATGGAACATTTTCATATAGGAGAATGCCCTTTGGGCTATGCAATGCTCCTGCTACCTTTCAACGTTGCATGATGAGTGTCTTTTCCGATTACTTAGAAACCATAACGGAGGTTTTTATGGATGATTTTAGTGTTTATGGAAAAGACTTTGATTCTTATTTGCATAATCTATCTCTCGTCTGGCAAAAGTGTGAAGATGTTAGTCTTTTGCTAAATTGGGAAAATTGTTATTTCATGGTCAATGAAGGCATTGTCTTAGGTCATTTGATTACGGAAAGGGGCATCGAGGTTGAAAAAGCCAAAGTTTAAGTGATAGAGAAACTACCACCACCCGTGAATGTCAAAGGGTGGGAGTTTTCTCGGTCATGCGGGGTTTTTACCGACGATTCATTAAAGATTTTTCCAAAATTGCAAAACCCCTCACTCAACTTTTGCTTAAGGATGCCCCGTTCCAATTTACTAATGAGTGTGTTGAAGCTTTTGATAGGATCAAAGAGGCTCTAATTTCGGCACCAATCATCCAACCCCCGAATTGGGAGTTACCTTTTGAGATAATGTGTGATGCAAGCAACTATGCCGTTGGTGCGGTTCTTGGCCAATGGGTTGGAAAATCTTTACATGCTATATATTATATAAGCAAGACCCTTGATGCATCACAAGTCAATTATGATACAACGGAAAAGGTACTTCTTGCTATAGTGTATGCTTTGGAAAAGTTCCGTTCCTACCTTCTTGGATAGAAGGTTATTGTGTTTTTGGACCACCGTGCTCTTAGACATCTCTTGGTGAAGAAAGAATCAAAGCCACGCTTGTTGAGATGGATATTGTTACTCCAAGAGTTTGACTTAGAGATAAGGGATAAGAAAGGAGCCGAAAATGTAGTAGCGGATCACTTGTCAAGAATTTGATTTGACACAAAGATGAAGATACACCCACCAACGATTCCTTTCCCGATGATGTTCTTATGGCCATCCACACACAACTTGAGAGACATACCACACCATGGTTTGCTGATTTTGCAAACTACATTGTGGGAGGAGTTCTTCCTCCGAAATTGAACTACAACCAACGAAAGAGGTTCTTATTTGAAGTGAAGAGATACTTTTGGGATGATTCCAACCTCTACAAAGCATGTAGTGACGGCCTTTATCGAAAGTGTGTCCCACAATGGGAAGTACAAGGGGTTTTGGAAGGTTGTCACTCATCCCCTTATAGAGGACATCATGGATCAAGGAGAACTATTGCCAAAGTCTTACAATCGGGCGTCTATTGGCCTACCATGTTTGAATATTCTAGAGAATTCATCCTCCATTGTGACCCTTGCCAAAGAACCGGCAACATATCTTAGAGGAATGAGATGCCACAACGAGGCATTTTGGAGGTTGAAATCTTTGATGTTTGGGGGAATTGATTATCAAGGTCCATTTGTATCATCTCAAGGCAACAAATACATTCTAGTTGCCTTTGATTACGTGTCCAAGTCGGTAGAAGCAATTGCTACCCCAACCGATGATGCAAAGACGGTGACCAAGCTCTTAAAGAAAGTAATCTTCCCAAGATTTGGAGTTCCTAGAGTGATTATTAGTGATGGTGGATCACATTTCCATGAAAAGAAACTTGCATCTCTCTTGACAAGGTATGATGTTCCATATAGGACCGGCTTGGGATATCATCCTAAAATAAGCGGTCAAGTCGAAGTCTCAAATAGAGAGATCAAATAAATTCTTGAGAAGGTTATCAATAAAACTCGTAAGGATTGGAGCATGAAGCTTGATGACTCTCTTTGGGCTTATAGGAAGGCTTATAAGATACCCATAGGAATTTCGCCTTAGAAGTTAGTCTATAGGAAGGCTTGTCACTTACCACTTGAATTAGAATACAAAGACATTTGAGCGATCAAAACTCTCAATCTTGATCTCAAGCTAAGTGGCGAGAAGAGGATCTTGCAAATTGAAGAATTGGAGGAATTTCGACTTCACTCTTATGAAAATGCAAGGATCTACAAAGAACGGACCAAATTTCTTGATGATAAGAGATTCAAACAAAATGCCTTGTACAAAGGAAACAAAGTCCTTCTATTAAACTCTCGATATCGGCTCTTCCCCAAAAAGTTGAATTCACGATGGACGGGTCCCTTTGTAATCACAAATGTTGGAAATTATGGAGATTTTGAGCTAATGTCGGAAGATGGGAATCGGTTCAAAGTCAATGGTCAAAGTATAAAGCCTTACTATGAAGGAGCTTTTGTAGGAGAGGTTGAGGTCACTCGCCTTGACCCTCTCCCACCATGACCTGGCATTGAAATGGAGGAGAGTTTGGTGGAGTCCTCCCTTAACCACCACTTGTAAATATACTAACCCAATTAATTGCATTTGAACTTCATTGTATTTCATTTTAATTCCCTGCTTTAACTACCAATTTTTGACATGAGTATGAGTGAGGGTGGGTTACTCATCAAGTGTGATGTGTGAAGGATTTGACATTTAAAGTGTGGCTAAGCTTTTGCCTAGGCTAAGAGAGTGCCTATGTCAATCATTGAAGGAAAAAGAAGCTATATAAGAGAAAAAAGGAGGATCCCCACGAGCAGACCTGAGCTCGTAGGGACTGGGAAAGAGGCACAAAGTGAAATTTCACAATGGAAAGAAATATGCCCGACCCGACTCCAGCTCGAGCGTCCCACTGCTCAGGTCGCTCGACCTCAGCTCAAGTCGTGGGTCTTAAAGGAGCTGTCAACTGTTAAAATTTTCACTGGACGAAAATCTGCCCATCCCAAGCCAAGGTCGGGCGACTCAAGCCTCAAGACGGGCGGACCAACTCCAAGCCGAGCGTCTCCTTTTGCATTCCAAGAAAATTTTCACTGGGCTGAAATCTGTGCGGATCAGGCTGAGGACCCACATCCCTGCTGGCCTCTAAAAAGACAAGTTCTTCGCTGTATTGAAATCTGGGCGTCCTAAGCCCAGGTCGGGCGATCCATACACCAAGTCGGGCGACCCGACTCCAGGTCGAGCGTCCCAGTCTGCTCTTGTGAATTTTGTGGAAAAGAGGAATCACTCGACTCCTTCTCCAGGCCGCGCATCTCCCTCTGGTGCTACTCTTCTTTTTTACTTGGAACCCCTTTTCCCACTACACATATCAAGACACATCACCTCTCTCTCCAAAAAGTAAACCCAAAACCCCCTCACAAAAACACAAAACAAACCCACTTCATCCTCCAAATAAACAAACCTCTCTAAAACCTTAGCTCACCCAAGAATTAGGGTTTGAGACATTCAAATATATCTAATTTAGAAGGATTGTTTTTACTCAATCAAAATGAAAACCCTAAGGAGATTCATGACAAGAGAAGAAAGAAGAACAAGAGTCATTGGGAGTTCATCAACCTCACACATCAACACTTTAAGAAGGGAAAATGAGGAGATAGTTGATCTTTCAAGACTAGATGAATTTTCCAACATTGAGTTCGTCAACGATGCTCAACGAATTGCCTTCCACCGGCTATTGGGTAAGAACATTCTACCCACTAAGTTTGTTTGTCATGAAACATTGAGAAAGCTAGGAATCTACCACCAAACCGAAGCACTATTTGAATTATTTGGTCTCTCAACAATGTTTCACATACATGAACTCACATATAGACCCTTAGTGCTTGAATTTCTAAGCTTTTTGAAAATCTCCACCCTCAACAAAACAATTTGCATAGAGTTCCGACTCGAAAATGTGACTTGGATGATGACCCTAGTGGAGTTCGCGGATGTGCTAGGACTAGATGTGTTACATACGCGAAGTTTAAAGACTCGGAATTATAGTATAGAACCCCTTTGGCGAGCCTTAATGGGCCGATATTTGACAAGAATCAAGGATTGCTCGGCTTCATATATTCAAAACCCTATCATTCGATTTACTTATTGATTCATAGCGAGTACCCTACTTGCTCGTTGTGACCCCGCCGTTGTGAATAAACTTGATCTCCCTTTTATGGAGTCTTACTTGAAAATCCAAGGAAAAAACGGTTATAAGTTCAATGCCCCATTAGTGCTACTTGAAAAATGGGCACGGTTTAGAAATGGGAAGGATAGTGGGATGAAGCATATTGTGAATGGAGGTCTAGTGACAAGACTTGCAAAGTTTTTCAACCCGAGCTTCAACAACAACAACTTTTATATGCATCTTCCGGGTAATACCAAGATCAATGAAATGCTCCTTTTTGCACATCACCATTGGATAGCCTATGAGGGCTATGAGCGTAAAATCAAATGGTTTACTAAGGGAAGCAACCCTCTAATCCTTCCTATGGAGGGTTTGACGAGAATTGCACCAAGAAGGAGTTCCCTTTCCCGAGTACCATCCTATCTAGTATTCGGAAGCGCGAATCAAGCAAATCAAGTCCCACCTCCTACTCAAAGACAACAACAAGCAAATGAACCTAAAAGGAATGAGCAAGAAAAGATCACTATCCCTCCTTACCCTTTCCCGTACCAACCCTACAGTCATCCCAATCCATTCATCCTTCCAAGGGATGATTTTGCTACGGGTCTTCTTCAAGCACTGCATCGCCAACAATATGACAACAAGGTAGACACCTACTATGCTCTTTACCCTGGCTTCCACCCGATGGCTTGCCAAGGGCAAATTGATGAAGAGGGGGCACTTCCCTCATGGTCTCAAATTGATATACTCTTTCCCAATTCGGTCCATGGAAATGGTGGAGCACATGTTAAAGGCAATGGAGGAGGAGAGGGATCAAGTGGTGGTGACACCATGGAGGTTAATAGTGAAGGGGATGAATTCATGGATTTCGGCAAAAGTGATGAGTTAAGAGAGGAATAGAGTGATGAAGATGGAGGAGATGATGACGATAATTGAAGAGTTCTTTGGATAGATGGAGCGGGCAAGAGGCACCCATCAAAGCTTATGTGAGCTCTTTATTCCTATCTCACCTCATTGTCAAAGTTTATTTGTTTAACTAGCTTGTTTTAAATAATCATTATTGTTTCGATTTCGACCCTTATTAGTGTCCTTGTAAAATTTAAGGACTCTTTCCACACACCAAGGTGATGATAATTTTTGTTCCCACTTGAAAATCCAAAATGACAAATTGCATTTAGCATAGCATTGCATGCATGGCCTTGTGGCCAAACTTCACCCACTAATTTAACCGGTTTGGGGAAGTTTAGTCGCAAGCAACCCGAGTTAATTCAAATTAGCTCATAGAATAATAGAAAGCATGCATCATGTAGTATAGTTTAGTTTGCATCACTTGTATATATCACATGTAAATATGTCATATATAATTTGCATCTAGTATAGAATCATATATCATTCATTTCATTACATTTGCACAATTTCCTATTGTTTTGTCCATTGGGGACAATGTCCATTTTAGGTGTGGGGATGGGGAATTCTAACATTTAACATCTAACTCAAAAATTCAAAAATGATAAAAAATTGAAAAATTTGAAAAATCCAAAAACATGTTCTTCCCTTTTGTAGTGTAGAGATGTATATATTGTATATATTTGTTTTATGTTCACTCCTATCACTTGGGACCGACTACGCCACATTCGAGGCATGAGGAATATGAAGACCGTATGGTATGATCTTTTCAAATCTCCTTTTTCCTCTTATATGTTAATGATTATGTGGCTTCTTTTTGTTTGATGCGGTACAAACCAATGTGATCTTAGGAGTTGCATTTAGATTATATGGCATACTAGTGATAGTAGCATTTGCATTTATTAGGTTGTATATATGCTAGTTGCATCATGGCATATAGTTGCATATTAGGAAAATTTTGTGAAAATGTCTAGTTGGGAAGCTTGGAAAATGTATATAGTCCCTTGTAGATAACTTTTCTCCTTGAGACTTTGTTTGCTAGAATACCCTCAAGACACCCTAGGATGTGTCATACTAGTATCTTTTGACCCATGGACTAAGGCTTAGTCAAGAGTACCTTGTGGTGTGATGACTCCTTGGCTACCGTTTATTCCAAGGTGACCCTTGATGCCATGCAACCATTCTTTCATTTATATCATCATGTTTTGCAAATAAAAAGGGAATGGGCACAATAAATCTCCAATTTGAGTTCAAGTACCAAAGTGAAAGTCAAAAAGTTTGCAATAAAAAAATGCATCAATGAAAAGAGGAGCAAAAAAAGACTCCTATTCTTCAATAAAAGTGCCCTTGCTACAAAATGGGGTTGATTTGAAAATGTTCAAAAAATGCAAGGAATTGCTAATTATCAAATTGCCAAACATACAAAATGTCAAAGAAATGTTCTCAAAAGACAAATGCCACAATAAATTGGGGGGAAATATATCAAAAGCAAACTACCATTGTGAAACTCAAAGCATATTGATCCCTTTTATCCATTGATGATCCTTTCTTTGTTGCATGGTGGAGAGGGGACGACCCTTGTTCTCTAGGCAAGAGGGGGAAATCCGCGATCCTACAGTGTTTCTAACACCATAAGAAACCTACTCTTCACAAAAGCATTTAGCGATTGAGGATAAAAGTACCCTAGTTTGACACAACTTGGAGGTAATTTGTTGGTATCCTTTTAGGCCTAGTAACTTGGAGAAATGATATCTAGAATAGAGTGTGTACCCTTAGATTGCTTCCTCTTTAGACAATTTCCGCGACTTAGATGAGGAAAGTGGCTATTCTTTTTGTAGATGCATTCCTTACTTGTTTTTATGTGCTTAAATGATAGGATGCATCAAAATTTTGGCAAGCCCCACTTTGCCTTGCAAGAAGGCATATTACCTCATAGGTGTCTTGTTGTGAGTTGAAGGGGCGGAGTGAGACCCGCTAATTGTCTCACATCGGCTAGTAGTATTAAATAAAGGTCATAGTTTTGGTCACCTCTTTACTCGGGACGAGCAAAGGTTCGGTTTGGGGATATTTAATGTGGCTCATATTTGCTCACATTTAGTCCCCTAACTAGCTTCGTTTCCATGCTTTCTAGTACTTATTAGGGTCATTTCTATCTTATGTTCCCTACTTTGCACATTCTATGAAGTTTTAGTGCCCTTTGTAGGGGAGGATGTTAAGCCTTGCGCATATGGAAGCAAAAGTGGAGCTAAATTGATCGCACTTAACGACCAAGCAACAAAGAGGATGCTAATACTAAAGGCCTAAGTTAACAAACCAAGTAAAATGGGAAATGATGAAGACCCCCACGACTCCTCAGTGATCCCCACGAATCTTGGGGCAGTTAAGAAGAAGAGAAGCTAAGCTGTGCAGCAATCCGGGGACCCGACCTCAAGTCGGGTGACCCGAGGATAAATCCGGGCGTCTCAAGCCTTAGACGGGCGGATCCTCAAGCAGCACGAGCGTCTAACTGCAGGAGTAGGTCGTGGGACTCCTCATGGGACTTGCAAGGCGTTAATCTTCATCTTAGGGGCTTAACCATAATTTAAGCCCTTAGTTACCCTAATACTTGTACTTAGTATAAATACTCCATTGTATTAGAAGATGATTATCAAGTCATTAGAGTAGATTAGAAATCAATTAGCTTAATTATATATTAATCCTTCCTTAATTGTTATTGAAGAACTCTTAGATCTAGTTGAGGAATTAGAAGATTATTTGGGGTTTATTGAAGAATTGACAACTCTTCATTCATCAATCAAATTTTCTTCTATCGTTCTTTCTTTCCATTTGTTCATCATAAGTTTGGAACAATTTCTTTACTCCTTACTTAATTATTATTTGTTATCCTAATCACTCATTATGTTTGGACTTGTTAGTATGATTGACATCCCTATTTGCATGTTTACCATGACCATGAGTGAGTATTCTCCTAGCTAGGGTTATTGAGGGATTAAGGGAACCAAACATGGGGGTAGATTCATACTTAATCTAATATGCTTTCATAAAGATTGCTTGCTTGTTGTAATTTCAACTTATGCACATGTTATGCATGATAAATTGTTTGATTGAAAACCTTGCATGCATACATCTCTTATCCATTCAACAAGACTTGTAAGATATAAACTAACTCGAGTCTTGTTAGACCATGCATAAAGTTGAATAGGAAGAAATTAAGTCGACTTGTAGGTGCTATACAGTCTTGACCGACTCGGCTCCAGGACCCAAATCTTCCTAGGAATTGTAAGACATAAACTAACTCGATTCCACTATAACACTAATTTGATTGCAACTATGTAAACATGTTTGTATGATCACCACCATGAATCCCCTATAAACCAATGACACCCTAGTGCTTTAAATCAATTGTTTACATCCTTTTTACCTTTCCACTTGCTTAGTAGTTTAGACACTCATCTCAACCCAAATTAAATTGTGACACCCTAAGACATAGCTACATGCAATTGATAATTGAATCCAATACCCGTCCCTTGTGATCCGACCTTTACTCACCACTCTACTAAGAGTAGTTTATTTAGATTATAATATAACGCCCCAAATAAAACAAGCAGGCAGCTCAAAATAGCTCTTTTTATTAGCAATAAACAGCAGCGGAGTATAGGGCGTCACCGCCGTATTTCCCCTCCAGAAAATACAAGGCTTTTATAATAAAACAAATACACTTATAAGACTAAAACTAAAAATTTATAATTATAAACTATACATCTTATTGATCTTATCTTTTATATGAAAATTACTCACACTTGACCTTCCCCGATATTTGTACCTGAAAAAGAGTGAAAGTAACGGAATCAGCCAACCACAGGCTGAGTATGACTCCGGTTCCCTCCAACGGTCTTAGGGCATATCCTTTATTCAATCAGAATTATCCTTATTACCATATATCACCCAATACAATAACTTACCAGGATACAGTATTTCCTGCCATTGACCAACCCGGTATCCCAAAAATATTTTATGACTACCATACCAACAGGATATATATACATATGACACTAATGCTGGTATACCATTACTGAAGAGAATAGAAATAACGTATTTGTCGTGGGCCAACGCCCTGGAGCTAACGGTCCCTTTTTAATATGGGCCAATGCCCTGGATCTAACGCTCCCTTTTTATTATGGGCCAACGTCCTGGAGCTAATGCTCCCTTTTTAAATATGGGCCAACGCCCTGGAGCCAACGTCTCTAGTACCAACGTTACCCCTTTGTATATATGGAGCCAACGCTCCTACTATGTACACAATTTTTATTCCCCAGTAATAACATCTCATACCAATAATCGTATCCTGAATGCTACAATCGGCCAATTATGCAATATGACAACAATAACCTTATCAGAGTAATACATTTATAAGACGGTAACTTATATAAAATTTGTTATGAAAAGTTCACAAACACGGTATACTGTGTAGGAATAAAAGTTTATAAAACTTCATGGCCTATTTTCTTTCTTTTTTGTTTTTCCCAAAACAGATGCTAGTTATAGGGCTTGGGTAGCTAATGAATATCTTCATCCATGACTATTCTAAATTTATTGTGAACCCATTTCTTACATAATACTGTGTTTCTGTATGATATAAAGTATTAAAGGCCTAATTAGCAATATATATATTCATGGTTTAGAATTCAATACTAAGCATAGTTAGCCTATAATACTATGACAACCATACCATCATGACAAACCTATATCCATAAAACGATAATTACTATAACATGAGACGGTATGACAATCATAAGATGAAATTAACAATAAAACTATATAACCGATTATTTCTAATCTCTTATTTCAAAGGTAAACAATTACTTATATCGACGAAGGGTCCCGAAATCATACTTTAATAGGTATATATGATGGAGAATAAGGAGGAATATGGATACAAGATATTCTTTAACTATCCCGACGAAAGCACAAGACCCACTGCTTTCCTCCCTTTTCTCTCGTTTTGCGTAGAATTGTGTTAATTTTTCTTTTTTTTTTCTTTTTTTTTAATTATTATTTTATCTATATATACATGCTTATAGACGGTGGAGTTTATACAAAATTGACACCCACCACCTTGCATGGTCTTAGTCACCTTCACGTGTAAAAAAAATCTCAAATTTCCCACTTTTTTATACAACACACAAACGAAGAATATTACGCGTTACGATAAAAACTAGTCTCAACTCATATATTCCTAGTAGGTTCCTAATGTGAAGCCGTTTTCGTTATACAGTAAAATATACGAGCCTGGTCAATAAAGTATCTAATAGTTTAATTATTTCGTATATAAATGAAAATATATATCCTATAATTTATTCAGGTTATTACATTCTACCCTCCTTAAAATAAGTTTCGATCCGAAAATTGAAAATAGAAAATGAAAAAGTTAAAAGTCCGGTTTCTCAAACCTCAATGCCAGAAAAATAAGAGTTTGATTTTGCAATATGAAATGAGAAAAAACGTACGTCTTATATAATGAAACGTAAGAATTCCAGTTGCGAACAAGAATCCGAGTATCTCAATTCCAAGACAAACTTAAATCCCACGTCACTAGGTGTTGAACCAGTTATTAAAAGTCTTTAATAACAAGTCATAACATCCCAACAATTGCAAAAAGCCAAGGAAAACAAAATTGAATAGTTCATCTCAAATTCTTAGTAAAGGTACACATTTTTTTTTCTTTATATATAGTATACGGAACTTTGAAGATGCACTAGAGATAACTTGTACTAGTTAAGAGATAACTTGTGCTCTGATACCAATCTGTAACGCTCCGAAAAAAACAAGCAGGCAACTCAAAATAACTCTTTTTATTAGCAATAAACAACAGCGGAATATAGGGCGTCACCGCTGTATTTCCCCTCCGGAAAATATAAGGCTTTTACAATAAAATAAATACACTTATAAGACTAAAACTAAAACTTTATAATTATAAACTATACATCTTATTGGTCTTATCTTTTATATGAAAATTCCTCACACTTGACCTTCCCCGATACTTGTAACTGAAAAAGAGTGAAAGTAACGGAATCAGCCAACCAAAGGCTGAGTATGACTCCAGTTCCCTCCACCGATCTTAGGTCATATCCTTTATTCAATCAGAATTCTCCTTATTACCATATATCACCCAATACAATAACTTACCAGGATACAGTATTTCCTGCCATTGACCAACCCGGTATCCCAAAAACATTTTATGACTACCATACCAACAGGATATATATACATATGACACTAATGCCGGTATATCATTACTGAAGAGAATAAACATTACGTATTTCTCGTGGGCCAACGCCCTGGAGCTAACGCTCCCTTTTTAATATGGGCCAACTCCCTGGAGCTAATGCTCCCTTTTTAAATATGAGCCAACGCCCTGGAGCCAACGTCTCTAGTACCAACGTTACCCCTTTGTATATATGGAGCCAACGCTCCTACTGTGTACACAGTTTTTATTCCCCAGTAATGTCATCTCAAACCAATAATCGTATCCCGAATTCTACAATTGGCCAATTATGCATATGACAACAACAACCTTATCAGAGTAATATATTTATAAGACGGTAACTTATATAAAATTTGTTATGAAAAGTTCACAAACACGGTATACTGTGTAGGAATAAAAGTTTATAAAACTTCAGGACCAATTTTCTTTCTTTTTCGTTTTTTCCCAAAACAGATGCTAGTTATAGGGCTTAGGTAGCTAATGACTATCTTCATTCATGACTATTCTAATTTCATTGCGAACCCATTTCTTACATAATACTAAGTTTCTGTATGATATAAAGTACTAAAGGCCTAATTAGCAATATATATATTCATGGTTTAGAATTCAATACTAAGCATAGTTAGCCTATAATACTATGACAGCCGTACCATCATGACAAACCTATATCCATAAAACAACAATTACTATAACATGAGACGGTATGACAATCATAAGATGAAATTAACAATAAAATTATATAACCGATTATTTCTAATCTCTTATTTCAAAGGTAAACAATTACTTATATCGACGAAGGGTTCCGAAATCATACTTTAATAGGTATATATATGACGGAGAATAAGGAGGAATGTGGATACAAGATATTCTTTAACTATCCCGACGAAAGCACAAGACCCACTGCCTTCCTCCCTTTTCTCTCGTTTTGCGTAGAATTGTGTTAATTTTTGTTTTTTTATTATTATTTTATCTATATACACATGCATATAGACGGTGGGGTTTATACAAAATTGACACCCACCACCTTGCATGGTCTTAGTCACCTTCACGTGTAAAAAAAATCTCAATTTTTCCTTTTTTTTTATACAACACACATACGAAGAATATTACGGGTTACGATAAAAACTAGTCTCAGCTCATATATACCTAGTAGGTTTTTAAAGTGAAGTCGTTTTTGTTATACAGTAAAATATACGAGCCTGGTCTATAAAGTATCTAATAGTTTTATTATTATGTATATAAATGAAAATATATATCCTATAATTTATTCAGGTTATTACATATAAATATTGCTTTGATTGGTTAGCATAGACGACAAAGTTTTAAACCGAATCAGTCATGTTCAGTTGTTTGCAAATTTTATATGGCAAGACACTAACACTCGCTCCTAAATCACAAAGAGCATTATCAATAGCTAATGGACCAATAGTACAAGGAGTAGAAAAACTCCCTGGATCCTTTAGCTTAGGTGGTGAACGGGATTGCAATATTGTACTGCACTCTTCAGTAAAAGCGGCCGTCTCCACTTCATTGAAAGGCCTCTTCTTTGTCAATATTTTCTTTAAAAACTTCGCATAAGCCGGCACTTGAGTGACCATTTCAATAAATGGCACACTAACTTGAAGATTCTTCACTACCACCATGTACCTTCCGAACTGCTGATCAAGCTTTAATTTCTTTAGTCGGTGTGGAAAAGGTAATGCAATTTTAATCAGCTCGGCTTCTTTTGCTTTACTCGAAGTTTTTGAATCACCGTTGTCAGTCAGAGGGGTTACTCGATCGAGTATAGGGTTCACTCGATCGAGTACCCTATTTTCACCAAAATCCGTAGTTGAAAAACAAGAATTAACGTCATTAGGAGTGGATACTCGATCGAGCCTGAGGCTACTCGATCGAGTACACACTGTTCTTCCTGCTTTTTCATCTTTCTTCTTATCCCGTGTTTCAACTTTGCTTATTTATTTCTCGTCGTCACTCAACTCCAGGTTACCCAATCCCTTAGGATGCATCTATGGAACCTGATCTTCATCAATGGGCATCACCAGACTTTGATAAGTAGTACCGCTCCTCAGTGAAATAGCATTAACATGTTCATGTGCTTGTTTACCTTGAGGAGGAAGAGTTCCGGGCTGTCTTGAAGGATTTTGTACTGCTAATTGAGCAACTTGGGTATCCAACATCTTATTATGAGCCATAAGTTTGGCTATTTGAGCCGTCTGCTTTTGTTGCATCATCAATGTTTGTTGCAACATAGCCTTCATCTCTACCATATCATTATTAGGAGCTTGCTGAGGAGGTTGCATCTGCTGAAAACCTCCTTGATTTTGTCTAACAAATTCCCTTGTGGTTGATTACCACGATTCTGGGGAATAATATAGGCATTATACTGTGGGGTTTGATTAAATACGTTCTGGCTTCTTTCAGGGAAGAAGTTGGAATAGGGACTACCTTGCTTAAATGACTGAAAAGCATGTACCTGCTCAATTGTACTCATACACCGCGGTCCAGTATTGACATCAATCCTACATCTTTCACAAGACTCCTCCTGTTGAACCATAGCATGAACCACCTACTTATTACCCAAATATTGGGTTATCTTCATCTCAGCAATTTGGGTAGTTAATGCTTCTAACCGTGCCGCAACGACATTATCTGATCCACCCCCTCTTGTACAACCTCTGGGGTTACCATACTTAGCAGTATGGGTAGCTATCTAATCGATCAACTTCCATGCATTATCGTCATTGGTGTTATCCTGGAATCTCCCATTGGCTGAAGAATCAAGTAGAGCTCGATGATCATCATACAACCCATTGTAAACCTGGTTGCAAAGAAACCACTTCTGAAAACCATGATGGGGGACTGAACGGACTAGTCTCTTAAAGTGAACCCATACATCATTCAAATCTTCAGTAGGACTTTGTTTGAAGCTCGTGATTTGACTTCTTAAGTTATTGGTCTTCTGCGGCAGAAAATATCTCTTGTAGAATGCAAGAGCTAAAGTATTCCAGTCAGTAACCCCATGATCCTCCATATCTAAATCCCTGAGCCATTCGGCTGCCCCATCTCGCAAGAAAAAAGGAAAGAGAACCTGCTTCACTTGATCTTGAGTTACTCCCGCAGTTAATGGAATGGAGCAACAATAATCGGTAAACTTCTCCATATGTTTGGTAGGATCCTCATTACCCCCTCCTCTAAACAAATTTCGCTCCACCAAGTTAATGTAAGATGGGCGAATCTCATAAGTGCCTTTATCTGTAGTAGGAAGCTTGAATCCCTTGGCGATAGAAGCCAAAGTGGGTTCAGAATGACTAGCAAGAGTCGGCATCTTAAATGGAATATCTATGGCGGAAATTGGCTTGTCCTCTTCTAAGGATTGATCTTCTGCAAATGTAAAAAGCTCATAATAGGCATCAAGTATACTCAAGTCTTCCACGTGACTAATTTCTCTCTGAAAATTTTGTCTGTACCGAAAAGTCCTTCTTGGTTCGGGATCAAAAGGTATAATCTCCGACCTTTTAGACCAGGACATACACAGAACTAAGAAGAAAAATATCAAACTGTCTCAAGGAACTGATGCTCCCTGAAACAAAAGACAAAAATAAACAAAAACAAATAGAAAAATTGTTGCCTCCCCGGCAACGGCGCCAAATTTGATAAAGATTTAGTCGTATCATTTATATCAAAATAAACCTAAATTACTACTAACTAATAGCTTGTGGTAAGAAGGATCGAATCCACATGGAGGCAAGGTAATTTTTCTAGTTTGTTAATATTTAAGTCTGTCTTAAAGTAACAGTTTCTTGAAGGGTTGTTTGGTTGATTTCTATAAATTAATTGCAATAAAGTAAATAAGGCGAATTCAATAATATTAAAGATTCTAGGGATCAAGTTCACAGGGTAGTTATCCGGGGGTGTGATTTAACTAATTGATAGAGCAATTTATGTTGTTTAAGGTCATATTATTGGTCGATTCTAATATATCCTTTAGATCTAAGCTTAACATGCGGCCACTGTTTGGGCTAAAAATAGCATAATAGAAAAGGCCCATTTGATAAGATAAAGATTACAAAAGAAGTGGTAAGGAGAAAGGGAGTCCGCGGTCAGGAAAAGGGGAGATGGGCTTGAGAAGGATCAAGAGCCCGTCATAGAAGGTGCCCGCGTTAAGGAAAGGAGTGTTAGGGAGAAGTTAGGGAGAAGTCAGGGAGAAGTTAGGGAGATTGGGGAGAATTGGTAAAAGAGTTCGGGTTAGGAAAGAAGTCCTTATGGAAATAATATTCCCTTTCCATATTCGAGGTAGGACATGTCTAGGGTTCTTACCCTATAAATAGCCAAGGAAGCAAATAAAAGAGGACATCCAAGACAACTCATTCAACACATCCGTATTCATTCATACAAACAATAATCAAGATCATATCTCAGCAAATAATATACGCTCATTCTGGATCTTGCAGGCCTGACGCCTAGGGCCAGCAGGATTAGCTACGCATCACAATTGTAATCATCCTCCAATTCATATAGTGCAATACTTGGCGAGGTACCCCCCCCTCCCGCGGTTGTTCCCACATTGGGTTTTCCGCGTCACCAAAATCTTACGTGTCAATTTACATTACGTACCTTATTTTTTTCCGTTTACTTATTGACATACAAATCATCATACAATCGACCAACGAATATAGACTACATTGACCCTAATTAATCGATTTGGGTAAAAATACCTAAACAGTTTGGCGCCCACCGTGGGGCATTGTGGTCGTCAATCGTTGATATTCTAGATATACAATGGAAAAGCAAGTATCTGAAGCCATGTCAGGGAGCAGGCAGCCATCGCCACCACCATCGTCTACCCAAAGTCCAACATCGACAGTGGCCACGCAGGCTCCCGGACACACCCCAAGAATCATACCGACAACAAAAGCCTCTCTACCTCCCAGGACCCTGTTGTCTCGGCCGGACCGGATCGAGACAAAGGAACATCAAGCTCGGGCGTCACTCCGCCGCCTGGGCCCCACGCAAATCTCGCTCGCCGGCGTGGAAAATCTTGAAAGCTATGGAAAACATGAGAGAAGACCAAAGGAGAGCAGATGCCGAGGTAAGAAGGAGAGACAGAGAGCTCTGGGCACAAATTGATCTCCTAAAGCAGCAATCTAGCACTCCAGCGAACAGGACAGGTGAAGGAAGATTTCCTTTGGTAGATCTGACACAAGGAGCAGCATGCAGATACCAGCTGAAATAATTACAAGATTGGATTTGGCTACGACACCGTTAGATGGAAGGATAACCCCACGAGGGTTAGGATACCTCACACGGATAGCGGCGGACCCGGCCCGGTGCGTAGGGATACAAACGGGTGGCCTCCCGTCGCCGATCCGCAACAATCGATCAAACACACAGCGAGGATCCGAGTCAAACAAAGAAGTGAACGCGGCGAGGGACAATCGTTGCCACAACCCCCTGGCGGCGGAACTTATCGAATCTTCAAGAGCCCGGATCGGGAGGAATTATGCGAGACGGTGACAGGCGGACCCAGATTCAGCCAATATAACTAATCGAAGATTTGGAACTAAAGGAGATCTTTGAGCGGGGTTCCGGGCTACCACCCCACTCGAGATAGCGACTATAGACAAGTTATGCCGACTCACCATTCGTGGACAACATATCCATCACAGCCATGCCAATGGGATTCACAAACCCAAATATGCCTCTCTTTGACGGACAAATGAGACCCCTTTGATCATATTAGCCAAGTATAAACGAGAAAATGATGACGGTAATGACCATAGGACAAGTTAAGGAAGCTGCATGTGCAAAGGATTCGGGTCCACCCTAACAGACCGCACTTCGATGGTTTGTAAGCACGCCCAACAGTCGATATCTACATTTCTTTGAATCGGTAAACGCATTGACTCAATAGTTCGCATGTGCGAGAAAGCCACGAAGCACGCGGGAGACTGTACGAGAATCGTCTAGGGGCGGAGAGAGAATTGGAGAATACAATACCGCATTTAACAATGAGAAGGTAGTAAAGTAGGAGAATGTGATATCTCAACAGCAGTAGAAGCCTTCAGAAGAGGCCTCCATCACGACTCTGACCTATACAAGCAGCTAACTATGCATCCTTGCCATAGTTTCGAATTAGTGCAGGAGAAAGCAGCTGCCGCGATCAGACTGGAGGAAGATATCCTAGCCAGAGCCAACTTACAGAGCGCGCCAAGTGTTTCTAGTACTTCAGCCATGGAGAAATCAGGAAGAAAGCAAACCACCAATAAGAAGGACGAGAGATACAGACCATATGGGAGGGGAGTCAACAGAATCGAGGAAAACCATCTACTCCCCACCCTGGCAGAGTATGGATTTACTACAGGTATCGGAGGAATCTTGAAGGCGCTCAGAGAGATGGGAGATGGAGTCAGGTGGCCCAACCCACCAGTAGGAGAGCAAGCTTGGAGAAAGGATAGCAAGAAGAAGTGTGAATTCCATCGTGATATTGGACACAACACTGAGGATTGCTACACATTGAGAAGAGAGATCAAGCGCCTGTACGAACAAGGAAAGCTGAGCCACCTGTTACCACGTGGGGGCAAGCAGCAGGATAAGGTAGGTTCCACCAAGCCGGCAGACCCACCCACATGCACTAAAATTATAAACGTGATAACAAAGCGGCTCAAACTTAAGCGGCCCGACATACTCAAGCGACAAGAGACATGCCACCGAGACCAAAGGAGACAGCCACCAACTCTTATAGAATTTCTCACAACTGACAAAGCAGAAGCTTTGATGAAGGAGATACATACGATGAACGAGAACACCATGATTCACTTATTATCACCTTGTCAATGGCCAATGCACAAGAAGAAAGGTCTTGGTAGATACAGAAGCTCGGTCAACTTAATCATCCGAAAACCATAGAGAACATGGGATTCAGCGAGAAGGATTTACTGAAGAAGACTATCCCGCTAGTAGGCTTCGGCGGAGAAACACCAACTCGCTAGGTGAGATAATCATCCCCACCTATATTGGAGGAGTCAACAAGCAAGTCGGTGCACTGGTTATAGATGGCCCCTCTACTTACAACGTCATCCTAGGAAGACCATGGCGCACGGATGAAAGAGTCCCTTTAACATATCACCAAGTACATAAAGTTCCCAACCCCATGGGGAGTAGAAACGATAAGAGGAGATCAGGAGGAAGCTAGAGGTTGCTACAAGAAGGCACTCAAGTGCACCGCCACCCTCCCGCATAAAGAATTCTGAACGACCTATCCGGGACGAATACATCGAGCCCCGTGCAGAAGAGCCGGATCGGATTAACTGGACAAGCTGCACCCAGAGAGAACCGTGCTCATTGGAGTAGGATGTACAGGAAGCTTACGACGGCAAGACTAGTTAAGTTCTTACAAGATAACATGGATTGCTTTGCATGGTCACACGATGATATGATAGGCATAGATCCATCCATCATAACACACAAGCTTAACGTGGACCCAAAGTGTAAACCCATCCAACAGAGAAGGAGAAAGTTTGCAGCAGAGAGAAATAAGGTAATCAACCGGGAAGTAGACACTGGCCTGGCAAAGAAAGAAGATAAGAGAAGTGAAATACCCAGAATGGTTGTCTAATGTAGTGGTGGTGCCTAAAAAGAATGGGAAGTGGAGAGTATGTGTGGAGTTCACCGATCTCAACAAAGCATGTCCTAAAGATCCATTCCCGCTGCCTCAAATTGATGCAATGGTAGATGCAACAACTGGACACGAGATGCTAACATTTCTGGATGCATGAAGTGGATACAATCGGATCAAGATGGATCCGAGACCCAGGAGAAGACTGACATTTATGTCCAGAAAGAGGAATATATTGCTACAACGTCATGCCGTTCGGCCTAAAAAACGCAGGCTCCACATATCAAAGGTTGGTTAACCGCATGTTCAAAGAGCAAATAGGAAGAACCATGGAGGTGTACATTGATGACATGGTGGTGAAATCAGAAAAAGCCAAAGATCATATGCGGCATCTGGCAGAAACATTCAGCACCCTCAGGGAATACAAGATGAAATTAAACCCATCTAAATGCACCTTCGGGGTATATTCTCGCAAATTCTTGGGCTATATTGTAACTCAGAGAGGAATAGAAGCCAACATCGAGCAGATCAAAGCTGTCTTACAGCTGGAATCACCCGAGAAACCTAAGGATGTTCAAAGACTAGCTGGAAAGATAGCAGCCTAGAACAGGTTCATTTCAAGATCTTCAGACAAATGCAGGCTATTTTACGACGTGCTAAGGAAAAGCCAGAAGTTTGAGTGGACCGCTGAACACGAGCAAGCCTTCAGAGACCTGAAGCACTATCTCAGCAGCCCGCCACTGCTGTCAAAACCAAAGCCAGGTGAACCATTATTCCTATACCTAGCTGTCATCACGAAGTAGCGAGTGAGTCTTGTCATGGTCGAGAGAGCAAGAAAAGGAGCGAGAAGCCGAGTGTACTACGTAAGCAAGTCTCTGCTGCCGGCAGAGACCAGGTACACATCTCTTGAAAATTTAGTACTAGCATTGGTAGTAGCATCTCGCAAACTGCGTCCCTATTTTGAGTCACACATCATACATGTTGTGACAAACTACCCGCTTAAAGCTATCATGAGGAGGCATGAGCTATCAGGAAGAATGTCTAAATGGTCTATACACCTCGGTGGATACGACATCCAATACAACCCTAGAATAGCAATCAAATCGCAGGCACTGGCCGACTTCGTGTCAGACTTCAGTCCAGCCATCCAGAATCTGGCAGATACTGAAATCCTCACTTTAGAAGGAAGCAAGCGAGATGTAAGTCCGCGCAGATGCATATCGACGGAGCCTCCAACCAAAGAGGGGCAGGTGTAAGATTAATTTTGCGATCACCACAGGGAGATCTGATAGCGCAAGCTGTAAGATGTGAATTCAAGGCAACCAACAATGAAACAGAATACGAGGCCTTGATATTGGGAATGAAGCTAGCCTTGGAGTCAGAGGTCAGACACCTGCTCATATCCAGTGACTCCCTGTTAATAGTCAACCACGTGAATGATGAGTTTATAGCCAGAAATTCGATGATGATAGCATACCTAAAAGTAGCAGAGGAATTAAAACAAAAATTCGAATCTTGCAAGCTTAAACAGGTCCCCAGATATCAGAACGTGGAAGCAGACGCCGTAGTAACCCTGGGGGCAACATTCAAGCCAACGGAGCTATCCAGCATTCCAATAGCACATATGATGGAATCCTCTATCCAGAAGGAAGACGGAATAGACAGGGGTGAACTGGAGGATCCACAAAGCAAAAAGGAAATCCAGCGATTCTGAGAGGAAGGTGAGAGCTCTCGGTCAAACGGGCGACGACGCGACCGGGTAGCCGATCCAACGACAGACGCGCACACCTTACCTAGATCGGTCTGCGCCATAACAAGCTACCGAGATGATAAGAAGGAAGTAAGAGCTTTTAGAATAAAGGCCTCCAGATTCATACTTATTGATGATATATTATTCAGAAAATCGCTAGCAGGCCCCTACCTACAGTGCCTGGACAAGGAAGAAGCGCAGACTGTGTTACATGCTCTCTACAGTAGCGAATGTAGAAACCATGCAGGGGGCATAAGTCTGGCAAATAAAGCACTCAGACAGGGATATTATTGGCCTTCAATGAAAGCAGATGCAGCAGAGTATACACGAAAATGTGATGCCTGCCAGCGCTCAGCGCCCATGATCCACCAGCCAGCGGAGCCTCTGCACCCTATCATCTCTCCTTGGCCATTCATGGCATGAGACATGGACATAGTAGGCCCCCTACCACGGGCCACAGGAAACAGAACCTGGATGCTAGCAATGACAGATTACTTCTCCAAGTGGATAGAGGCAGAAGCATTCACGGAGGTAAAAGACAAATAAGTCATTTCATTCATAAAACGAAACATCGTTTGCAGGTTTGGTATCCCATCAGAAATCATATGTGACAATGGCTCACAATTCATCTCCAACGATACCGAGGGATACTGTGCCAGGTGGAATATCACCTTAAAAAAGTCAGCACCTAGGACTCCAAAGTCTAATGGACAAGTTTTGAATCCAAAGCAATAAAATTATTATGGACAATCGAGAAGGAGGTTACGGGAGTTAGGAGGAAAGTGGGCGGATGAGTTGCCACTAGTGTTATGGTCCGATTAACGACGCCAAAGGTAGCAACGGGTCAAACACCCTTCACCTGGTGTTTGACGCGAGAAGCGGTCATTCCATCGAAGTTCTAATTCCCACTCACAGTATGAAAATATGACGAGGAACCGAACAATGTAGAGATGACCGTAAGCCTGGACACAATTGACGAGTTGCGAGCAAGCGCAAAAATTCGTCTGGTCGCCTACAAACGATCGGTGGCAGGAGTTACAACAAGAATGTGAAAGTCAGGCTCCTGGAGGTAGGAGACCTGGTTCTCCGAGAGGTGTTCCAAAACACCAAAAATCAAAAAGCAGGCAAATTCGCCTACAAATGGGAAGGACCATACCAGGTAGAAGGAGTTGTTGGCCATGGCGCATACAGACTGATGACTATGGACGGTCAAATCATACAACGCCCAAGGAACATACTTCATCTGAAGAGATATTACTTTTAATAATAAGTAAAGTCCAGCTTTCAGAATAATGTACTATAAGAAGCCAAATCATTTTTAAAGATAAAATAAAAATTCGGTAGTAGGCATACTGCCAGTTTCACTCTTATTTCTGGTATCTTTAAGTTATTTTTGAAACTTTAAACTACTAATGGATGGTGTGGTCTGGCGGCGTCTGGGACCACAATTGCTTCTCGGTACCCCATGAGATGGCGACAGGTACTTCACATCATTTTAATAGATTTTCTTATTTTTAGGCTTCTCTAAGCACATCATTTTGAATTCTGGTATCTATGGTACTTTGAAAGGATGTCTAGCAGGACTGTCAACTGCCAACATGGGGTGACAAGGCACACGGCACTCCAACATGCCTAACCTATTTTCTCACAAGGAGCACCCTCACCAAAGGATCGTGGAACATACGAAAGGGAGCCTGGCCGACAATTTGAATACGCTTATCCAGCCTACCCCGATACCACCCCCTGGACGTAGCTCGCACTAATCGCACTTAATCAGGGCCCCAGCATGCATGCAAAAACGAACATGGAACGTAGGGATATCTGCGCTACCAGAATCCTGCAGCGTCTCTATCTGGTCCTAGAATGACGATAAACTTCCCTCAATGACGCCCTTGTTGGCATTAAACGAGATGAACACACCTTGCGTCATGAACAAGGTTAAGTAGTCCAAAAACTGCGGCATACGCCTAAATCAGCCATTCGGCTGACACGGCAGCTAGCTTGGTCTGGGTCAGTCTTTTCAGTGACAGCCGGTCTAAATCGACCTCCTAGGTTGACACAAATGACCACTTCTCCTTACATTGCGGCATACGCCTAAATTAGCCATCGGTCGACACGACAAACTAGGCCGAGTCATAACGTTATCCTTTTCAGGGTGACAGGACTCGCCTAAATCAGTCAAACAGACTGACACGGCATAAACTTCCTAAAAACAGGGAAGATAAACAACAGACACACGATATGTAAGCTAAAACCATGCCAAACTATGACAAGGGGCATTTCAAAATATGGCCAAAATGCGGCCCCAAGTTTAAACCGCCACCCTGGCGGAGCAAACACAAGAACAAGTTTAAAACTTACAAAGTCTGCCACCTCTGGGCCAGACTGCCAAAAAAGTTTATCAAAACATAAAAATTTAATTATCGGTCACATTAATGACCTCCACCTCTGGCATCCCCTCTGCCTGCTGACCTCTCATTTCAGGTACCGCTTCAGCCTGAGCATCCTCAGCCGCCATAGCTCCCTGAGCTCCATCAGAACATCCGGGACATTCCAAAGATCACCCCCAAGCACTGCTCGGCCAACGCAGAGAATTCACCTCACCAACCTCAGGCATCAGCATACTCATATCAGGTTGAGCGGGGTAGAGCATCTCCAGGTGCTTCTCCTCTTCCTCTATAGTCTGCTGGGTGGGAGCCTCCTCAAGGGCAGCACGCATCCCACTGATCTTTCCCCGCCAGGTAGCATATGCAACAACATTGGGGGCTAGGGAAATCAGCTCACTGATCTTCTCATCAGAGCGCTTGAGGGAGTCAGAAAAAGTGCTGCACACGGCCTGGGTTTGAGCCAGCTGATTAGCCCCCTCCCTCAACTTTTTCTTGGTGACAGCAAGCTCAGCCTTCAGCTCCACCACACGCTCCTTCAGATCAACCTGCTGCTGCGCCAAATCCGCGACAGTCTCCTTCAGCTCCTGATTCTTGGCACTGGTAGCACGGCTGGTCGTCTACACTATGTTGATCATCTTCCTATTGTAGAGTGCAGACTGGAGGGTCTGGGACAGAGCAAATCAAGAGTCAGCAAGGAAATCGGGAGGCAAAATCCGAGTAAACAGACAAACAGGCGGGTAGAAAGTGAAGAATATTTACCATGAAGGCATTGTGCACGTCGTTTTTAGCCATCTCCTCTGAGTTAAACTCCGAAAACGTTTCCTCAACAGGAGGAAAGAGCAGCTGATCGATCTCAGGCCAGTAGGGCACCTTGTCCACGTTCCCAAAGCCTTCTGGGAAACGAGCAATGATGCCCCCACTAGACGAAGCACGAGGACTGGCAGGGGGAGTAGGCGGATTGCGAGATAACGGATTAACCTCCAGGGGCACGCGTGCAGCCGAACTGGAAACTGTGGGAGGAGTCTGAAAAGAGGCAGGCGGAGCACTCCTCTTGGAGGCAGAGGCCACATCAGGGCTGGCAGAGGGTCTCTTTCTTTTAGCACTTTAGAGGATGAGTTCCAGTTGATCGACTTTTGAACCTGCAAGCACGCATAGCCTCAGGCGACAGAATGCTTAAAACGTCCGCAGAAACGACATGCAAACGAAAGTGGTTACAGAAACCTTACCAGAAGACATACTATGGGCTGATTGAGGAGGATTGGAGGAAGAAGCAGGTGAAAAACCAGGAAGCAAGACTGGGAACTTTCTCTCGACTCGAAATCTTTGAATGACTGCTTGCGGCGAGGATCTTGGCGCCGATACGGGTGAGGTCACAGGGCCTGCACGAAGGCGATGAAGTAAGCTAGTAAGCAGCGAGATAAAACAAAACAGGTAACAGAAAAGCTACTTACTCGAAGTCAGAACCCATTTCTCAAAAATATAATCGGCAGGAGGCTGGATGGAGTCCTTCCTCACGTAGAAGAAGTCCTCAAACCATTTCTCATCGCAAGATTTTGACACATGTTTGAAGGGAGCCTCTCCACGGCCCCGGAAGGAGAATTGACCCCTGCCCAGGGACCTGATGTTGTACATATGGGCCAGATCGCCCAAGGTGACAGATTTGCCAGTACTCTGACCAGCGGCCAGAGAATAGAGAAGAACTCTCCAAATGGCGGCAGAGATTTGTGCCATGGCGAAATTGTTGGTGAAGATAAAATCTTGAATGAGTTTAGGGAAAGGGAAACGGAGGCCATATCTAAACGGATATAAGTAGAAGCAAACCCACCCTAGACGGAGGGCGTCGCCTTTTCTGTCTGGTTCGGGATATCGATATCCACCCCATCACCAAGCCCAAGCAGGTTCTTGATCGTCGGAATATCGGCCGGAGTTAGGATGGAGTCACAATCATGTGGGTGTTTGAAAAGTCCCCGAGAAGGGAAAGTAGGGTCAAGATTATGGTCGGAGGGTGTAGGGGTTGACGAAGACTGCCGAGTTTTACCCATGATGGAGAGAGAAAATGAAGATTAAAAGGAGAGAAGAAGGTGGATTACCTGGTGATGGAGACGAAGAGGGGAAACAGTGAAGCCGGTGGAGAATAAAGGGGAAGGAAGATTGAGGGTTTAAGAGAGATGAGTTTTTGGAATAATTTGAAGTGGTTAATGAGAGTGAAGAGGGACGTTGGAGTTATAAAGAGGAGAGAGGGAGTTGGGTGCGGAGAAAGAGGAGTAGGGCGGCTGGAAATGATGCATGGGAAGAAGAGAAAAGACGGCGTAGGGTTTAGCATTTGGTTACGTAAAATTCCTTGCTCGATACTTGAAAGCGTACTTCGCAAGAAATTTGGGGCAAACTGTTTGGGCTAAAAATAGCATAATAGAAAAGGCCCATTTGATAAGATAAATATTACAAAAGAAGTGGTAAGGAGAAAGGGAGTCCGCGGTCAGGAAAAGGGGAGATGGGCTTGAGAAGGATCAAGAGGCCGTCATAGAAGGCGCCCGCGTTAAGGAAAGGAGTGTTAGGGAGAAGTTAGGGAGAAGTCAGGGAGAAGTTATGGAGATTGGGGAGAATTGGTAAAAGAGTTCGGGTTAGGAAAGAAGTCCTTATGGAAATAATATTCCCTTTCCATATTCGAGGTAGGACATGTCTAGGGTTCTTACCCTATAAATAGCCAAGGAAGCAAATCAAAGAGGACATCCAAGACAACTCATTCAACACATCCGTATTCATTCATACAAACAATAATCAAGATCATATCTCAGCAAATAATATACGCTCATTCTGGATCTTGCAGGCCTGACGCCTAGGGCCAGCAGGATTAGCTACGCATCACAATTGTAATCATCCTCCAATTCATATAGTGCAATACTTGGCAGAGTACCGCCCCTCCCGCGGTTGTTCCCACATTGGGTTTTCCGCGTCACCAAAATCTTACGTGTCAATTTACATTACGTACCTTATTTTTTTCCGTTTACTTATCGACATACAAATCATCATACAATCGACCAACGAATATAGACTACATTGATCCTAATTAATCGATTTGGGTAAAAATACCTAAACAGCCACTATCATTAAGTCAGCCTATTCAATTATCGTAGCCTATATTTAGTTTTAATCCGGTGGGTAATAATCCTAATTTGCAATGCTAATTAAGTAATCCTGGCCAGTAATTAATCAATTAGATTTAAGACAATAACTGAACAACAACCTAAAGCAATTTAACTATCAGTCCATTAATAAAACTCCCTTTTAACAACCTAAATCCCCATTCACCCTAGATAAGGAATTTAGCTACTCATACTAGAAAAAACAACAACAACAACAACAACAACAACAACAACAACAACAACAACAACAACAACAACAACAACAACAACAACAACAACAACAACAACAACAACAACAACAACAACAACAACAACAAAAACAACAACAACAACAATAACAATAATAATAATAATAATAATAACCTAAAGCAATTTAACTATCAGTCCGGCTTGCTCTCGGGTTTTTGCTGGGGATGTTTTTGGGGACCACGCTGTTTCTTATACTGGTACTGTGGGCATTAAACATCGGCATAACCTTGTCCGGGACACTCTTTTCGACATCTGCTATAGATCTGGTATTACTGCGGGGAAGGAGGTTGATATCGGTTTGGTTGATGGGCATGGTGGCTCTCTTCGTCCTGCGGATTTATTGCTTTATTCTTGGGACAGGGGGCGTGATGTGTGCGTCGACCTGACAGGTTCTTCACCTTTGACTCAGATGGGTTGTGATTTTGTGTCGGGGCGGGTTGTCGGCCCGATCTTTGCTCAGCGAAAGTGTGCTAAGTATGGGGATTTGTGCGCGATAGCGGGTTATGGTTTCCTTCCTTTCTCCTTCTCTTCACTTGGGGAGCTGGGTTCGGATGCTGTTGCCTTGCTCAAGCGGATCCAGAAATTCTCGGTATCTCAGGATGCGGGGGCTCGGGTGGCCGCTTACATTTTTACTAGACTTAGCTTTGCTGTTGCTAAGGGTGTGGGAGCCCAGATTGTCTCTCGGCTCCCCACCAATTTCATGTAAACTTTTATGAATCTTTTATGAAAGCTGCGCGCATCCTTCCATAAAAAAAAAAAAAAAAAAAAAAAAAAAAACAATAATAATAATAATAAATAAAAATAAAAATAATAGAAGCCATAATTAAAGGCATATGAGATGAATAACGAATATTGAATGGGAATTGAATGAGTACCGTAGTAAATTAAGGATGAACAAAGTCTAGATCCGAAAGTAATAGCAATAAAACTAAACTAAGGGTTTCTAGGAGTTTTTAGAGTAAAAAATACGTAAAAATACAATAAGGCACGACTTGGGTATTTATACTAAACATAAACCAATTTAGGAAACTTGTGCGAAAAGCCGTATGACTATTGTATACTCGATCGAGCATATGCATAATCGATCTAGTACACCACCACTCGATCGAGTCTATGCTTACTCGATCGAGTACTCCATGCTTCAGCTCTTTTCTTCGCCTAATATTCTTCAATTCTCTTCCTTTATTCTTCTAGATTTCCGTGCCTTGCTTCGTGTATTCCTTCATTCCATCTCTGCGGTGCTATATTTTATTCTTTTGCTCCACAAATGCATCATTCCCGCATTAAACACTAAATAGCGGAAGTGACAACATTCTAATATAAATGGCATATAAACAATGTAATTTTGCACGAAAACCGTATCAAAAGCAACTAAGGGGAGGCATATAAATGTATATAAATATGACTCATCGGAACTAATGAAGAATATTGGAATGTGCCACCTTCGAGACAAACGTTTAATTGAGGGGAATTTATATACGTACTGGACACTTTTCACCTTCGTTAGGTATTATCCCAGTGGGTTTCCTTAACTAGGTTTTTAATGAGGCAGTTTATGGAAGCGTATAAAACGTGCAATCCTGTACATGAAAGGTGAACATTTAGGAGGAAGTGTTGTAATTAATTTTAAAAGTAAGGTGAAAGTTCACCTCTTCACCTAAGAGTGACCCATCACCATGAACAATAAAATAGTGCTGAGTAAGAGCTTATGAACAATAGCATTTTTGAATTATACGACAATCACTACTACAATAATAGGCTTAGAGAACTGTTGAAATAATCTTTAGATAACGCCTTAGAGGCGTTCTTTAGGTCAGTGTTCTCTAAAGCTTATAAAACGGTTGGAAGAGGCGTTTTCTATTCACAATCATAGAGAACTGTTGAAATGATATTTAGAGAACGCCTTATAAGCGTTCTCTTTTCATAGGAATAGAGAACGGTGGGCTTAGCCAACAATTCTCTATTCTTCTTATTTTTTTTTTAAAAAAAATACTACGTATATAATATAAATGGCGAAATACTGAAAATTAAAACAAAGACACAAAACATGAGAAAGTAGTCACTTTTATTACTCCAAAAGTGGCATACACCGTATCACAAGTTTGTTTTCAGTATTTACAAAATGAATACTATCCATCTACTATGAACATACGATATTATACAACTTCAAAATGATGAATGCCCAAAGATGCTTCTTCCTAAAGCTGATGTGATTTTTGAAGGAATTGAGTCATTCTTTGTACTATACTTGGAATGGCTTTCTTGGTGTCGATGTTCGGTTCTCCAATGACTGCAATCTCTGCTTAAGATGAAAAACTTCAACCTGCAAGATATTTGCATCAAATAATTAAAGCACTCAACAACTAAATGCCTAAATCGTACGCATCTTAACCATTTTGTTGAAAACGCAAAAAGCTTGTGTCCGGATGACCCATAATAAAAGCGCACCTAGTTTAAAATGAATACGCCACATCGATACAAAATAAGTTGTTAATAGTGTGTCCGACATAGATTTAAAGCCAGCGTCGTGAAAGAATATGTTCGAACCCGGTTCGGGAATCACTAGGCTACGAGTAACAATTATGAGTAACATTGTGAATTAAGATCCTTAGATTGTATCGTCTTCAAATAAGTCCAGTTGATGAGTAACTTTGGATGAAACCAGAAATCAAGTTATACCGAAGTTGGAAAGCTCTTGCTCTTTCATTGGCCACCATACCCCTGGTAGAATGCAGTTCCTATATACGGAGTACAATCGATGTAAACAGGAAAAGAAAACAAACCGCCGTAGTAAAAAAAACCAAGGCCTTCTTTCACAAAAACTTAAATGGGACGGTTTAAGGATAATCAACAATTTTAGAGATAATTGAGAAATATCGGTAAAGATTGTTAAGGAAATTAAAGTAATGGGAAGATAAGAATCTACCTAAAGCCAACTATCACTAATTGAGAGATGTGAATATGTGATTGCCAGCAGTGAAAAACACATCAAACAGCTTAGTGAAAACCTTCTTCACTTGGTCCACAAGTTCATTCCTCATGCTTAACAGCTCCCGATGCAGCAATCACTGTTGGAATATATGTCCTCCGACAATAATGCGATCACGACTGTTGATCATGATGATCACATGTTTAAGTCTCATTAAAATGAATGCAATTGGGAAGTAATATTGTTACTGTCAACTGGTCAACATATATCGGTAATGATTGGCTGACTAGAGTTTGACATTACTGTCGTGTGACGGTGGTGATCAGTTGACCCCCTAGGTCATACCTAAAGGGCAATACTCTTAATTGATTATTTAATTAATCGTATAACGTTACGAGTTAATTAAATTACTTGAAAATTGACGGACGATTTTGGAAGTAAAATTTACGTATCATATTGAAATGTGATTAAATGAGATACGGTCTGAGTAATCGAATTGTTTCATTACTCGGATGAAATTATTGTTTAAGGAAACAATCGGAATTGAATGAATTTTTGTAAATGCGATTTATAAATTGGTAAAAATATTTCGGCACAAGTAATTATGAAAATACTAAATCGATTTTTGTATGTGACGTATTTTTATTAATACGTTGATTTTTAATATGTTAAAAATACATAACAAATTATGTTACATGTGACATGTTACATATTGAGAAATTGACAAAAATAATATGGACACCATATTATGATTGTACCGAAATAATGGGGTATTGGGTTAATATTGTGTTGATTAATTTATTAAGTAAACATAATAATTACCTAATGGTCTAGCCATGCAAGCCTATGAACATTTTTAAGAGCAACAACTTCATGCATTGGCTCACCCAAAAGCCCCCCCTACCACCCGGTTTTTGAGAAGAGAAAACCATGATGGTTTTCTCATATTTTTACCTAATTATATACAAAATGTATTGTATCATATTTATTCACTTGTTCTTCCAAAAATAACAATCCTAGAGAGAATAAATCCTCCTAATCTTCTCTCATAAAAACCGAAAATATTCAAGTGTTACAATTTATTTTTGGTTCAATTTTCTACCTAAATTAATATTATACTAGCTCAAAATAATATTAATTAGATTAAGAGAAAGCCTTGGGTATAAAGCTTAGGGAGAGATCTTATACTTAGATCTTGTTCATCCATAAGGAAAGCTCAAGAACAAAAGAAAAGGAGATTTCTTTTGTGCCCAATAAAACCGAAACATCAATGTAAGGATGTGATTTCTCTTCTATTTATATTTTGTTTGCATGCATAAAATCCGTTTTAATTTTATGACAAATTATTTGACATATATGAGTATGTTACTATGTATATGAATCTACATTTCCTTCAATCGGTATCAAGAGCCACGGTTGTTTGCATGCAAATTGGTTAAAAGTTTTTCCGAGTTATATGAATAACAAATAAAACTTGTAAAATTTGTGTTATTATGATATATCACGAAATTATTACATGCATGTTAATATTTCTGGTCCTAAAATGTTTTAGGATATTTTGGTTAATTTTTCGGATTTTTATTGTTCATATTTTACAATAATGGCATTTAAATGTGATTTTATGAGTAAAAATGTCATTTTTGGTCGAAAATTAGCTATACTTCGAATTTTAAGTTGATTTTTGGATATGTTGTCACATATATTATTTTGAGATAACCTGTAAAGTTTCATAATTTTTGGACTTGTTATGCTCGAAAAATGAATTTCTCATTATTAAATTCGGATTTAAGTGAAAAATAGGTTAATATGAGTTAAATTTCGAATCTGGTCATAGAAAATTAATATGTTGTCACATGCAATTTTACAAGATGTGTGTAAAATAATTGGCTATAAAGAAGTCTTTTTGCATGATTTATGAATTTTTGAAGAAAAATGGCATAAATAGTGACATTATTAGTGAAAATTAATAAAAACATAATCTATGACTTAAGAAAAACGTCTAATGTTGCATTTTATTATATTTTTCAGATCTAAAATTGAAAAGTTTATGAAAATAATTTTTCCATGTTTTTATGATTATTTTATTAAAATCGATAAACCGCAACATTGTTTTTTCGGAAAATTTTCGAAATTTTTAACCTAAGATTTTGAACATTATGAGTGTCATGGAATTTTTCCAGAATGTTCATGAATTTAAATTTCAAATTTTGAATTTATTTGAAATTTTTGCATTTATTTGAAGTCTAATAGCTTATTTTTGTAATTTTTGGTTCATTTATGAACAATTTTGTAAATGAAAGTTAATTATGGTCAAATTATTAGTGAAGACTATATTTTGAGTCCTAAGAGGTTAGGGTAATTAACTTATGCATAAATATGAGTTTATGTATTTTTGTGATTATAAAATGTTGAAATCACGCAAATCGTAAAAAACCGAGTAATATACGATATTGGCTAATTAAAGGCGATTTAGCATAAAATTGAGCATGTTCTTACATATTATAATGCTGCATTTTCTTTATGATTGTCATAATTTCAATTTATGTAATTTTGAATTATGTAATTTTACTTAGTATGGCCTTAGATTTTAATTGGTATTTCCCGAAATGTATGGGAATATCGATTCGGTTGTAATTTTTATTGTGATCTCGTATCACCGTTTTGTAATTTAATAGATTTATTTTATTTTAGTTACAAATGTATAATAGGAAATTATGTAATTTATTATGTAATTTTATTCATTCCGGAGTTCCAAAAGACGGATTTCTTCAAGAATGGCGATACATAAAGACGGTGTTACCTCGAGATGCGTGCCACAACCGAAGTTCAAGGGACCAATGGAGTTGGTTTCCGAATATGTAATAGTTAAATAGTTTTCTATTTTAGGAAGGCCATACTAGGATTTATTTATCTTTATGCTTGCATTTTATTTTATGTCACATGTATCGCTAAATCGCCATAACTAAAACATGCATCCTTATTTTATCGAGTTTATCGACCGTGTCAAATATAATTATCGTAGTTCACCGCTTTAGTTCACTTAAAACGTGATAGATAATAATTTGACATGACCTCTCGCTAAAACAATCAATTGAGACATAGCCTTACCAAATAGTAGAAACCATGAAAACCTATTTCGCGAGGGAGTGCACTCGGCCACACCGGGGTACAAACCTTGTTACGTAGGGGAAGTGGGTGATGAATGTTTATCCACCGAGTTCATGTTAATGAAGGGTATTTCGGCACACCGTGCCCTAAATTAATATGGGTTTGGATTATGGACACATTTATTCGAAATTTGGGTTGTACTCAACGAAAGTATTCACGACGATTTCCGGATGTGTTTCGGGCTAGAGATGAACATTAATGTAAACATCATCAACCAAGAGTTCTAAAAGTAGAATCGATTAAAAGGTTAATCCACCGAGTTATGTTAATAAGGGGTATTTCGGCACACCGTGCCCTAAGTTAATATGAATTTGGGTCTTGGAATCATTTATTATAGTTGGGTAGAGGTCACTATATAAATGTTCATATCTTGTTTATTTGCAAGTATGATTTAAAAAGACAAATGTTAATATTTCCTTTCCTCCATATTTGTAGTTTTTACAATGAATCCAACAAATGCTACCGCACCAATAACTATTGAGTCATATCACCATGTTCTTGACGACGTATGCTCCAACAATAATTTCGATACAACTAGAGAACTTCATTTCGGGATAGGTTCGGATGGAAACCTTAATTTCATCACCACTTCTAAACCACCCACTACCACTAGACCTCGTGTGAGTCCGTCTCAGGAAGACTACCTCATACGATCTATAGGATCTTTGTCTCTGGAAGATAAAGATGCCAAAGCTAGTGGGAGCTCTAGCAATCAAGTTCTTGCATCAAAGGGTAAGAGGTTCAAGAAGAAAGGAAAGAAAGTCAAAAACTTCAAGCAAGTTAATGATGAGTGCCATTATTGCTATGGCATGGGACATTGGCTTAGGAATTGCCCTATGTATTTGCGAAATATAAGGGAAGGACTCATTACTCCAAAAGGTACAATTCCTAAAGAAATTTATGTTATTGATATAAATTATACTTCCACTACGACATGGGTACTAGATACCGGTTGTGGTTCTCACCTTTGTAATCATTTACAGGGTTTAAGAGATGTGGAGAGGCTTAGCAAGGGAGATGTGGATCTACGCCTTGGAAATGGAGCTCGGGTAGCGGCCGAATCCAAGGGAACTTATGTTTTAGCTTTGCCGAACGGATTTGAGTTGTATTTGCATAATTGTTTTTATGTACCTACACTCTCTAAAAACATTATTTCAATCGCCATGCTAGACGTGGACGGTTTTTGTTTTGTCATTAAGAACAATCGTTGCTCTATTTCTAGGAATGATTTGGTTATTGGCCAAGCTACTTCTATCAATGGCATTTACATTTTAGAGACCTCAAATCCAATTAATGATATTTATAACATACAATCAAAGAAACTCAAAACAAGTGACCCAAGTGAAGCGTTCATTTGGCATTGTCGATTAGGTCACATAAACGAGAATCGCATCAAAAGATTAATTTCGACTAATGTGATTACACCATTTGATTATCAATCATATGGTACATGCGAATATTGCCTACTTGGCAAGATGACTCGTAATCCTTTTAGTGGTAAAGGGACACGAGCTAGTGAACTATTGGGACTCATACACACCGATGTATGTGGACCAATGAGTATCACCGCTCGTGGTAATTATGACTACTTTATAACCTTCACCGATGACTTAAGTAGATATGGGTATATCTATTTAATGAAACATAAGAGTGAAGCATTTGAGAAATTCAAGGAATTTCAAAACGAAGTAGAGAACCAATTGAACAAAAGGATTAAGGCACTACGATCCGATCGTGGTGGAGAATACCTTAGCCTTGAATTTGATGCACACTTGAAAGGTTGTGGGATTATATCACAACTTACTCCACCCGGAACACCACAACTCAATGGTGTTGCCGAAAGGAGGAATCGAACTTTACTTGATATGGTTCGATCCATGATGAGTCAAACCGAGTTACCAAACTCGTTTTGGGGATTTGCAATTCAAACCGCAATAAAATCTTTGAACGTGAGTCCAACCAAAGCAACTGAAAAGACTCCATATGAGATATGGAAAGAAAAGGTTCCAAATCTATCCCACATGAAGATTTGGGGATGTGATGCTTACGTCAAAACTAAGAACGACAACAAGCTTGCCCCAAGATCCGAAAAATGCATTTTTGTAGGATATCCCATGGCCTCACGAGGCTATTACTTCTATAAGCCTCAAGAGAACAAAGTATTTGTGTCTCGCGATGCTGTCTTCCTAGAAAGTGATTTTATTTCTAGGAGACAGAGTGGGAGAAATTTTGAACTTGATGAAGTTCAAGAGCCACAAACCGAAATAGAGGCGCAAGAAGAAGTTCCTTCATCATCTAACACGGTCGTTCCTACCTCTCTAGAAGAAGAACGGGCCGAGTTATTCGCGATCCTGATCGATATGTGGGACTTATCGAAGAAGATGGAACGCTCGATGTGTTGCTTATGGAAAGTGACGAGCCCGCCACCTACAAGGCCGCAATCTCTAGTCCTAATTCCACCTTATGGCTTGAAGCCATGAAGTCCGAAATGGATTCTATGCTTGAAAACCAAGTTTGGGACTTGGTAGATTTGCCTAAAGGGGCAAGACCCCTCCAATGCAAATGGATATTCAAGGTCAAAAATGGCATAGAAGGACATGACGATGTCTACAAAGCTAGGCTAGTGGCAAAAGGATTTACCCAAGTCCAAGGTCTCCATTATGATGAGACCTTCGCCCCCGTAGCCATGCTAAGATCCATACGGATTTTGTTAGCGATCGCCGCATTTCATGATTATGAAATTTGGCAAATGGATGTCAAAACCGCTTTTCTAAATGGGCATTTAGAAGAGGAGGTGTACATGATACAACCCGAAGGTTTTGTTGATTCTAAAAATCCTAACAAAGTGTGCAAACTTAAGAGATCCATTTATGGTCTTAAGCAAGCATCAAGAAGTTGGAATCATCGATTCAATGATGTGATAAAGGAAAATGGTTTCACTCGAAATGTTGAGGAACCATGTTTATACATGAAATTTAGTGGGAGCAATGTTGTGTTCCTAATCTTGTATGTCGATGACATACTACTCATTGGAAATGATATTCCAATGTTGTCTTGTGTTAAGAAGTGGTTAGGTAACCACTTCCAAATGAAGGATTTAGGAGAGGCACAACGCATATTAGGTATCCGGATCTATAGAGATAGATCCAAGAGGATATTGGCACTAAGTCAAGAGTCTTATGTTGATAAGATTCTTCGACGATCAAAGCATGGACAAATCCAAAAGGGGTTTGGTACCTATGGTAACCGGAACGATATTGAGCAAGACTCAATGTCCCTCCGAACCCCATGATGTTGAACGCATGAAGTTGATCCCTTACGCTTCCATTGTTGGATCAATCATGTATGCCATGATATGCACACGTCTCGATGTCTCGTATGCCTTGAGCATGACGAGTAGATATCAAGGAAATCCAGGTGAGAGTCACTAGATTCTTTGTCAAGAACATCCTTAAGTACTTGAGAAGAACTAAGGACTCTATCCTTGTGTTTGGAGGAGACACCGAGTTGCGTGTTACGGGATACACCGACTCAAGTTTTCAAGCAGATAGAGATGACATGAAATCACAAGCTGGTTTTGTTTTCATGCTCAATGGTGGTGCCGTAAACTGGAGAAGCTTCAAGGAAGTCAGAATCGCGGATTCGACAACGGAGGCTGAGTACATAGCAAAGCATCGGGGAAGCGCCAAGGAAGCTATGTGGATCAAGCAATTCACGGAAGGTCTAAAAGTAGTACCTACCGACAATGATCCCATCACTCTCTATTGTGATAATAGTGGGACGATCTTCCAAGCTAAGGAGCCAAAGTCTAGTAATAGATCTAGACATGTACTTAGAAAGTATCATGTAATAAGAGATTTCATTGAAAGAAAGGAAATTGCGATTTGTAAGGTTGGGACGGATGACAACATAGCCGATCCGCTCACCAAGCCTTTATCGCAGCTAAGCATGATGGACATGTTACGTCCATGGGACTTAAACGTGTACCGAATTTTTGTTAGATTTTGAAATGAAATAAAAGTGTTGTTTTTGTTCATGTTCATAATCACATTTGTCTTTTATCTTTAATTTATACTTTGTTACATCCAAACGGGTTGTAGAGACAATTGAACCCCGTTAAAGTGAACACGGATTAACATAGTATTTGCCCATAGTCACTTGTATGAGGTGACGTCTCGAAGTGACTAGAGTGTGAGGCGATTGATGGCAAGTTCAAGTGCCATAGAGTCATATGAGATGACTAGTCGATCACATAGGCATACTGTTAGGAACACTTTGTCGGGCCTTATGACCGCTTATAGAGTTCGGCAAATTTATATAGCCTGGTCGTGGCGAGAGCTACTATAGTATTCAAATGAGTCGATTCTTTTGACTAAAGACTATTCTCCTAAGATGGCACGATTTGATTAACTTTGATTTGTGTTACTACGACCTTCGTAAATGGGGTCAAATGGGCATATTTTGGGTTATGATGGTGGTGGCTAGTCGAAGGGAATAAGTGCGATAGGAATTGTCCACCCCTAGTCAGGGTTATAACAATATCTCGGGGCCACTCGAGGAGTAATGAACTGGAAATGCGTGGCCACGCTCGGAAAGTATCTATGATAGATAAATCCGGTCAATCAGTTATTCTCCAGATCGAGGAAACCACTCTCGATATGATCACTTGCAAGTACGACCTGAAAGACACCTTGCATTGAGTGGGAGATAGTAATAGGACGAGAGAATTGGTGACGCACACTTGTCGAGGACAAGTGGAAGATTGTTGGAATATATGTCCTCCGACAATAATGCGATCACGACTGTTGATCATGATGATCACATGTTTAAGTCTCATTAAAATGAATACAATTGGGAAGTAATATTGTTATCAATGGTCAACATATATCGGTAATATGATTGGTGACTAGAGTTTGACATTATTCGTCGTGTGACGGTGGTGATCAGTTGACCCCTAGGTCATACCTAAAGGGCAATACTCTTAATTGATTATTTAATTAATCGTATAACGTTACGAGTTAATTAAATTACTTGAAAATTGACGGACGATTTTGGAAGTAAAATTTACGTATCATATTGAAATGTGATTAAATGAGATACGGTCTGAGTAATCGAATTGTTTCATTACTCGGATGAAATTATTGTTTAAGGAAACAATCGGAATTGAATGAATTTTTGTAAATGCGATTTATAAATTGGTAAAAATATTTCGGCACAAGTAATTATGAAATTACTAAATCGATTTTTGTATGTGACGTATTTTTATTAATACATTGATTTTTAATATGTTAAAAATACATAACAAATTATGTTACATGTGACATGTTACATATTGAGAAATTGACAAAAATAATATGGACACCATATTATGATTGTACCGAAATAATGGGGTATTGGGTTAATATTGTGTTGATTAATTTATTAAGTAAACATAATAATTACCTAATGGTCTAGCCATGCAAGCCTATGAACATTGTTAAGAGCAACAACTTCATGCATTGGCTCACCCAAAAGCCCCCCCTACCACCCGGTTTTTGAGAAGAGAAAACCATGATGGTTTTCTCATATTTTTACCTAATTATATACAAAATGTATTGTATCATATTTATTCACTTGTTCTTCCAAAAATAACAATCCTAGAGAGAATAAATCCTCCTAATCTTCTCTCATAAAAACCGAAAATATTCAAGTGTTACAATTTATTTTTGGTTTAATTTTCTACCTAAATTAATATTATACTAGCTCAAAATAATATTAATTAGATTAAGAGAAAGCCTTGGGTATAAAGCTTAGGGAGAGATCTTATACTTAGATCTTGTTCATCCATAAGGAAAGCTCAAGAACAAAAGAAAAGGAGATTTCTTTTGTGCCCAATAAAACCAAAACATCAATGTAAGGATGTGATTTCTCTTCTATTTATATTTTGTTTGCATGCATAAAATCCGTTTTAATTTTATGACAAATTATTTGACATATATGAGTATGTTAGTATGTATATGAATCTACATTTCCTTCAATCACCTGTAAAAATACGACATAAATATTCATACTTAAACGAGAAAATTACGGTTAGCGAGGTCATGGTGAACGTAAGATACAATTCTAGTGAGCGACTCCAATGAGCAAAAGATACAATTACAATGAGCAGTATGGTGAAAATCCTGAATCACGATGAGTACTTAACCACGATAATTCAAACTCTGAAAATTAGGGTTTAGAATTATAGAGAAAATCAGAATCAATCCTTTGAAAATATTAGAAAAGTGTGAGGCAGCATGTGTACTTGATACTCTCATGTCAAGAGCTTCGATGAGCACTAATCCCATCATTAACCTCCAATTACACACATCTCGAAATGATAATGTTAATCGTGTAATACAAACACAACTAAAATGTAAATGAACAAATTCTCAAATAATTCAGCTACAAAAACAGAAATACAAATCTCATATGGTATCACTCAAAATGAGAATCTTACAGCAACCAGGATGGAGAATGAGTACTCCCTATACCATAACACAACATATCAGTCCTGTCACCCACAAAAAAAGAAATTTAGAACTTTTTGCCAAGCGAATCTATTGGCTTACTTTAATAAGCAGGACTAACTAAAGCAAAGCAAACATATATGGAAAAAAAGTGATACGTGTGATTAAATCTTTTATGTTTCAGTAATGCTGCTGACAGAGAGTACTGAGATCAACCTCCATCAGCCCGTAGAGTTTCAAATAACAATTTTAAGCAAAAAATTTTGACTTTCAACAAACACAACACACATGCCATATATAACTTATCGACTAGGCTACTTGTACGACTAAAGCATAAATTAAGGAAGGCATTGAGTTTGGTTAGTATCATTATCATACAACAATCAAGTTTAGCACAATAATCGTTTTTGTTGTTCATAGAATCATAGTAGAATATCAGAGCTTCAAGCAAGTCATAGTCCATAATACCAAAGAATCAAACATCAATCAAATAATTAAAGAAAAACAGAACGCTACCTTGATTGATCCTGGTTATGACATCCGAGGCCTCTTAAAGTGTGAAAAAATGACGAGACTCCTGTTTATCAATTACGAAAATATGATATTGAGGTAATATCTAACATAATCAAATGAGACCTATAAAATCTATACAAAAAAAGCCCAATAATTGCAGCAGAATACTGAGGAAAGCACATGGAATACGAATATATTGAATACAAGAGATGTGAAACAAGAAACAAACCTCAGTTCTATCCATTTTCGTCAATTTTCCTCTTTATTATAAAATCCCCAATTTCTAGGGTTTACTAAAGTAAAGACCTTAAACTAGCAAAACCAACCTGCAACTTCCAAAGAAACAAGTAAGTTTCTCGATTAATATGCGAAATTCAAAACCTGACAATAATAAATCCTCAAAATTTTGGAGTAATGTGAGCAAACCCTAGAAATTTCGGACCAGATGAAGAGGCGGAAAGTGGTGGTGCACAGTTGAGATGCGATCTACGATGTAAGGCGGTTGATGGCGGTTCTCGACAGTCGATGAAAGACGGGTGATGGAGATTAGTGAGGGTGATGGAGATTAGTGAGAGAGAGAGGGATTGAAGGGGTTTGTTTACTTGTTCAGTTAAAAAAAACATGGAAGGTTGTATCATTTAGTGAAGTACGGTGTATAATACTCCGTAGATTATAGGATTATTATTATTATTATAAAGAATAAAGGAAAAGTCAGATGGGTTTTCGATTATTTTTTTTATTTTTTATTTTTAATAAATGTAGAGAACTGTTTATATAAAAGGCGTTCTCTATTGTTTATTTACATAACGCTTATCTAAGAAGAACGTTCTCTTTATTTCTAGAGAACGGTTACCTAACTGGGCCGTTCTCTATTAGGCGTTACTTATTCCTATATTTGTAGTAGTGAATGTATTGATAACTTTAGTGAGCTGCAGAGTTATCTCTTTAAGAAACTCTCTTACTCCTGTATAAATATGCTGTCATTCTCAAAAAAAAATTAAAACACAATTGCACTGAAAACTCAAAAAGTTATGAATAGTAGGGAGTACATTTTAATCACTAAGTGAAAAAATTCTTTTGATATTCAAAAATTAGTTACATGAGATCATGACTTTGATGCCGAACCTAACTTAAAGTATGGTCACATTCATAGCCCGATTATCAAATTGTGGCATAGGTTTATGGGACAGACCGTCTTTGGTAGGCATGAGCTTCAAAATATGCATAGTGATGAGTTGTATATCGTTAGGAGTTACTTAAGGACGAAGCCCAAAAAGTACGAGATAAAAACTGCTCACTTAATGATGCTTCACTAGCAAAAGCTTGGGGTAAAAGGAAATCATAATGCACCTATTGCGGTGGGGGGATTGATCACACAAATTGTAATACTCCATATTTTTAGTCAGGGTCAACTTTGTCAAAAGTCAAAGTCGATGGTGTAAAAATGTATTTTTATTAATTATTGTAAATGGGCTAAGTTATATTTTAGAGGTTTAAAAAAAATGGAACATAACGGGAAGGGGAGTGAATTTGAAAGAGTAAGGGGAAGGAAGGTGTTAGCTATTGTAGGTTATACCCACCTACTCTAGATATTTTGACAATATATATTTGTAATACTACGGTTTTATCTGTTGTTGGGTACTTTATCGAGTAAGGCTTACTCTGTCGAGTAAGTGAGTTTTGCGTACAAAACAGTGTTATGTCTCAAGGGTACTCGATCGGGTAGGGGCCACTCGATCGAGTAAGTCACTTACTCGATCGAGTAAGTTGGGTTTTACGAGTTATTTGCCGTGTTTTGATATTAACGTGAGAATGATATAAAAACACTTTTCGTCAGTTGCTTTTCACTTTTTATACTATTATAAGTTTCACAAAAGAGAAAACAAAGTTACGTTGCTCTCATCTCATTCATTGCTATCAAATCCCAAGGCTTGTGTCGTCGGAATCCAGAGTTCTTTACGCCGTTGAGACCATCGCGTTGTGGGTAAGATCCTAGTACAGTTTTTGTATTGTTTCATTGATTTTGGTTTAAGCCCAAATTGGGTAGATTGGGGGTTTTGAGTATATTGTTGGTTTAGATGCTGATTGTATGATTGTGTGATGGATAAGAGGTGATTTCGTAGAGGAACGTTTCTGATTCGTTGTTGTGACGATCATGGTAATTGCATTTCCAGGTAGGGTTTCCTACTCAATTATTGTTTACATAATGCGAGATGGTTGATTGGTTGTTGATTATTGATTGTTGATTGATAGCATTTGTCTATATCGTATTGGAATTGGTAATTGTTGATGTTGTAGTTGGTAGTGGTTGTTTGTCTGTGGTTTGCGAGGTGCGCCCTCGGCTGAGTGGAGTCACTTACGAGAGTGGCTTCACGCCCTTGATTCACCCCTTGTGGAACCCGCCACAAGAGGGGATGTGCACATTAACGAACACGAGTTTGCGCTCGGAATAGATGAGCGAGGCTTCGGTGGGAGCGGCTGCGGCCCCCCACTAACGGTGTGGATTATTGGTTGCGGCCATAATCTGGCAAAACTAAACCTTCAGGTAAGTCAGGTGATTGGTGATGTGACAGTGTTGGGGGATTGTATGTATTGTTGTTGTTGCATTATTGTATATTGTGTAATCAGTAACTGACCCTGTTTAATTGTCTTAAAAACTGTGGTGATCCATTCGGGGATGGTGAGCGGTTATTGAGCATGTATGATATGGATGCACGAGGGATAGCTGGGATTGAGTCATCACGAGTTACTTAGAGTCTTCCGCTGTGTGACTAAACTTTACATTTACCTTAGTTGGTTTTGGTTTTGGAACAGTTGTACTTCTTTTGGCAGTTTTGGATTTTGATATGTATTACTTTAAACTTATTTATTAAAGTACGTTCTTGTTTTAGCAGGATTTTCCCTGAATGGATCCGGCTTGATTAAAGAGTAATTTGGGTATCTAGTTCTATAAGCTTGGAAAAATATTGTGAGTAAATAATGAGGAAAGACTGAGTACAAAGAATATCACTTGTATTATTTGGATAAGCTGAATACAAATTTGTGTATATAATTGAATATTCGGGAAATAATGAAAGGTAAATTGTGAAATAGCTAAGTAATAATTAATGAATCATCCTTACAAATGCTAGATTATGCTATTTATAGTTCTACAAATATTAACGTTGCATTGATCTCAACGTCCCTCTCCATTGTCGGGGCTGTTATAGGATTAATAGGGCACACTCCCTATTAATCCGGTTGACTTGTTCCACTCTTAACCAATCTTCAGCTTTTCTTCTTTTACTCGTCTACATTCATGGATGATATAGTCTTATAGTTAGACTTGGTCTTCCTTGAGAATAGGACGTGATTATTAGTTCATACAACTGCATATCTTGTTTATCTTGTTAATCCAGTTTGTTTGAATGCCCTGCCAGGCTATTCTGCACTTATTATCAGGCTCTTCTTCCAGGATTTAGTAGCCTGCTTATCCTGTAATACTCTTCATCTACCAAATAGTAGTTAGATTTGTCCGGTCCCTGGTTGCCTTAATCAGCCCAGTAAGGTCGGGCCAGGTTAGAGTCGGAACAGGCTAAATTGGGCCTAACAATTGCCCCTTGACATTTTACTCGTGCTGGATCAGGCCAGGGGTGAGATGTCAATTTTACCGGGTTAAACAATAAAAAGAATTATATTTGCTCAATGACTCTTAGACTCCTAGTTACCGTTAAATACCACAACGGCTAATTGTATGATGTCATGCTTAGAGTTTTGCATTTTCTAGGGTTTTCGCACCGTTACTCTCCTTCTATAAATGTGGTATTTGCGTTGAGTTTGTTTTTCACCAAATTTCTTCCACTTTCCTTGCTAACTTTTCTCTAGAATTCTCCCCTATTTCCCAGGAGTTCCATTCTGCTAACTTATAATTTTTCATTAAGTAAAATTCATCACAATAAACTAAATAATAAAGGATATGGGAGCCAAAAAGCGTCCTGCACCCCAGAAAGCTGCTGCTGAACCTGAACCCAAAGACGTCCAGGAGGAGGAGGTGGTTGAAGTTGATCCCCCTGCTCGTGCTATAGCTTTTAAATATCAAGATTCTATTTTTTCTGCTCTTCAATCTCTGGATCCCTATTTCCCTGAAGAAAACTTATTGAAAAAAAACTATGATAGGGTTTTAAGGGAGAAAAAATTAATTCCTGATTCGACTGAGGTATGGATTCCTGAGTCTTGCCCAGTCAGAGCCAATTGGGTGTCTCCTGGTTGGTTATGTATTTATGAATGGGCGTTCAAGGCGGGTTATAAGTTACCTTTTACTCCTTTAATGATTGATATTATTCGTGCTATGGAAGTATCACCTTTTTAAATTATGCCAATGGTTTGGAAACTTATCCATTCTATTGAAAATTTATGTGTTAAGCATCAACTTGTAATTACTATTAATGATATCAAGGCAATATAACATATGAAAAATCCTTCTACTGGACGTTTTAATTTGAGAATCAAGTCGAAAATGTCTCCATTAATTACTAACCTGGACTCTGGAGATGATAAAAGTTGGGCAAAGACTTTCCTGTTCATCCGGACCGAGAGTCTGGGATCAGGCTTTGATTATCTGAGATATCCTCCTTTGGAGAGTGGTAGGTTTCCTGTACTCTTAGTTTTGCAATAAATTTTACACGAAGTTAGGATGTTTTGAGTTTCACCTGTACACTTTTGGTGATTTTTGCAGCTCCTGATTGGAACTTCGATCCTCTTGACGAGGAAGCTATTTCCAGGGTAGAGGCTTTCCTTTCTATTCCTGACGAAGAGAGGGCTTGGCCTGCTAGTCTGGGCAGGGATTTATTGCCCCGGTATATGAAGACCAAGCTGAGTGTGGTCAAAGTACCCAAAGGCAAGCCTAGCTCCACTCCTCTTTCCTGTATGTCTTCTATATGTCTTTATGTCAACTGTTGTCTTCTTATTGCTTCTCTTCTGATATTTACGTATATTCTCCATATGTTCAGTATTCAGGTCTTCTGCTAGGTTGGCCAGTTTTACTGCGAAAGATTTAAAGGCTGGGGTTGCTAGAATTCTTTGGCGATCCAAGAGCCAGGAGGCTAGCGGGAGTGACAAGACGCTTGACATTTTGGTTTCTGATGTCCAGCCTCCCCAGGAACCGCCCAGGCTAGTATCGCCAGAGGTCGTTCAGGCTTCTAAAAGGAGAAGGGAAGATGTTATTCCTGAAGAGGAAGGGGGAGAGAAAGAGCCTATTCAGGCTCAACCAATCAGGCGCATCAGGCAAGTGTCTGCTAGGATGGACGACATGGATGCTGCCCGGGCATGGATAAATGAATTTTCTGCTGGTATGAGCGGTCAGCTTTTATCTGCTAATACCCTTGAGTCTTCTACTAAGGTGGTTTCCATCCTGTCTTCTCTTGTGACAAAGGCTACTGAACTTGCTTCTCAAGCTAAGGAGGTTAGTTGTAAAGGGATTTTTATATTTTATTGTTATGTGTTCTTTGTGTTGCTTTGTATTTGGCTGATTGACTTTCTTTTGTTTCTTGTAGGGATTGGATGCCGGGTTGGCCACTGCTTGTCAGCTCAGGGATGCCCAGGCTAGGGTTTCTAGCTTGGAAGAGAAAGTGGATAAAGTTAACCGTGATCTGCACACATCCAGGGGTAATGAGGTAGTGCTTCAATCTCAGCTGGGGACAGCTAGAGAGGCATCCATGGCTGCTATAGTTTTTGAGGTGGCTGCAAAAACGCTGAGAAGGTTGTTAGGCAAGAGTTGGAGGCTGTAAGGGAAGAGTTGAGGACTGTCAAGGAAGTGTTGGCTGCTGAGAAGCAGGCAATGCAGGATCAGCTGAGAAAAAATGAAGAGCTTGGTGCTGAAAAGGAACTAGTGGAGGCGCGGCTTGCTGATGTCGCTCAGTACTTCTTTGGAAAAGGCCGGGTTGATGCCATGAGGGATCCGGAATCTGACCGGGCCAATTGGGATTCGGACCGGGATGAGACAGCTCTGGATACCCAGTATCCTGATTTGGCCAGTATGGGTCAAGAAGAAGAAGTGGATTCTCCTCGTTCCAAGGAGAAATCTGGTGATCGGGAAATGGTGGATGGTTGTGAGTCGGTTACTGGCTCGAAGCCTGCTTAGATTTCTATTTTTCTTTTTTGTTTTGGCCCATCCATGGGGGATGTCCCTGGAATGAATATTTATTAGGTATGTGGTAAGGCTAGGCTTTTTTGGATGGATATTTTCTTTCGGTTTTGAATAAATATTTGGTCTTTGTTTCTCTTTGTATTTTGATAAGGTATATTTGTAGTGTTGGATGTGTACTGGATCTGGCCAGTTATTCGACTGGATCGGGCCGTTTTTATCTTGGATCCGCCGACTCTTTTTGTCATGGGTGGGGTTATTGGTATGTCTAGAGGGCTTATATCCCTTGTGCATGCGGAGGGCTTATGACCCATTTATGTTATGCAAGCCAGGAAAGGGTTTTCCTGGCTTGTATATTAAATTGAGCTCAATATTTTAAGGCCTGATTTTGCAACTGAAAGTTGGATATCAGTTGTATATTAGTGGGGTGGCCCCCAATCTTTAAGATTTGTTTTAAGTAAAGTGCAGTATGTAAAAAAAACATTGAAGATTCTATTCGGTAAAAGGAAATATGAGAATATTGATAAATACTTGGGCACATAATAGAAGAAATTATATAAGGCATTTATTCATATAATGGCAAGTATCATACATCTAGTTTCATATCAGGTCAGGCAGGAAATGTGAAGATAAAAATTATACCTGGACCGGGAGATATATTTTATATGTGAAATAGTTTTAAGTGTGAAATATTCCAAGCTCTTGGGATCATTTCACCGTCCACGGTTTGTAATCTATAAGCTCCCTGGCCGACTATTTAGTCAATCAGGTAGGGACCTTCCCAGGTTGGGGCCAATTTGCCAGCATTTTTCTCTTTTGTGTTTTGAAAGACTTTCCTGAGGACAAGGTCTCCTACCCTGAATACTCTAGCTTTGACGGTTTTGTTGTAGCTCTTTGCAACTCTTTTTGATATCTTTGCCAATCTAATCTTTGGCTGCATCTCTTAGCTCTTCCGTTAAGTCCAGGTTGTCCTCCATTAGAGGTATATTGCTCGTTATTGTGTTCAGCCGCATCTGGTGATGGAATGTCGACCTCACTGGGATTCTTGCTTCACATCCATAAACCAAGAAGTAGGGGTTTGGCTTGTGGATGTTTTAGGCGTGGTTCGATCGACCCCAGAGGACCAAGGGGAGCTCTTGACCCATCTGCCTTTCCTTCTTTCTAGCTTCTTCTTTATGCAACTGATTATTACTTTGTTACTGGATTCTGCCTGGCCGTTAGCTTTTGGGTATCCTGGCGTGGAGGTTACGAGGTTGATGTTCCTTTCAGCACAGAAGGCTGCTGTTCTTTTTCCTACGAATTGAGTGCCATTGTCGCATAATATTTCAGAGGAGATGCCATATCTGCATATGATGTTGTGTTTGATGAATGCTATGACATCCTTTTCTTTGACTTGCCTGTATGAATCAGCTTCTATCCACTTGGAGAAGTAGTCATTCATTGCTAGCATGAAAACTTTTTGTCCGGGTGCTTGAGGTAGTTTCCCTACTATGTCCATGCCTCACTTCATAAATGGCCAGGGTGCGGATATGGAATGTAGGTCCTCAGATGGCTGATGGATATATGGTCCATGAATCTGGCAAGCTTCGCATTTAGAGCTGAATTCGGGCAATCGGCTCTCAAGGTGGGCCAATAATAACTCGTTCCGAGTACCTTGCTTGTCGGGCTCCTTCCGCCTTTATGATTCCCACAAGTATCCTTCATGTATTTCGATAATATATCTGTTCGACTTCTTGTGGTTCCAGGCATCCGAGGTATGGCCACACTGCGATTTCTTAAAAAGCACGTTGTTAATGATAGTATATGAAGCAGCTTTTATTTTTAGTGCCCGGGCATCTTGCTTATTTAGGGGAAGGATTCCCTGTTATAGCCAATCGTAGTAAGGTTTTGTCCAAGAGTTGGCAACATATATTGGGAAACTTTCATCTTACTTATTTATTGCAGGTTCTAATAAATGTACGATGGGTATTTTGTCAAAGTCGAGGGGACTAAAGTTGGATCCTAGGCCGGCTAAGGCATCGGCCTGGGTATTCAAGTCCCTGGGAATCTGGTCAATATTAAAATTGCGGAATTTTGATTTTAAATTCTGGACAGCTTCTAAATAAAGCATCATTTTTGAGTCTTTTGCAGTATATATTCCATTTACTTGGTTTGAAATAAGAAGGGAATCAGTACGCACCTTTAGGTTTTGCACACCAAGGTCAATACATACCTTTAATCCAGTTATTAAGGCTTCATATTCTGCCTCATTGTTGGTAGCTTCAAATGCACAGCTTATAGCTTGTACTATCTTATCCCCCTGTGGCGATTTTAGTACTACCCCCAGGCCTGTGCCCCTCATGTTGGCTGCACCATCGACAAATAGGGTCCATTCTAGGTCTGTTTGGTCGCTGGTCAGTTTATTTACTTCTTTTATTAGGTCGGGTTCTAGGGCTGGACTAAAATCAGCCACAAAGTCTGCTAGTGCTTGTGACTTAATTGCTGTCCTTGGTTCAAATGTTATGTTGTATGTGCTTAGCTGGACTGACCATTTGCACATTCGTCCGGACAATTCTGGCTTCTTAAGTATAGACTTGATAGGAAGATTGGTTCTGACTATTATAGGGTGGCTTTCAAAGTATGGTCTTAATTTTGTGCAACTCATAATTAAAGCTAAAACATATTTTTCAAGCAAGCCATACCGATCTCTCGCATCCGTAGACTTTTACTTACGTAGTAGACAGGGTGTTGTTGTCCATCTGCTTCTTTGACCAAGACGCACCGACAAGCAATTTTCGTGATCGGCGTATATCTTGTCATGGGTTCGTCTTTGACTGGTTTTGCTAGCGGGGAGGAGAGGATAGATATGTTTCGAGTCCTCAAAGGCAGCCTGATGATCAGGGGTCCATTGAAAGTCCTTGTTTTTCCTTAGCAGATTATAGAATGATTTGCACGTTTCTGATGATCTTGAAATGAACCTGTTCAGGGCTGCTATTCTTCCTCTTTTTGTCACCATATAGCCCAAGAATTTTCCTGCTGAGACTCCAAAATGGCATTTTTGTGGATTGAGCTTCATATTGAATTTCTCCAGTATCTTGAAGGCTACCTCCAGGTCTTTAATGTGATCCTCTGCTTTTTTTGACTTGACTACCATATCGTCTATGTAGACTTCCATGGTGTCTCCTATTTGATCTTTGAACATCATGTTGACTAACCTTTGATAGGTTGAACTTGCATTTTTTAATCCAAAAGGCATAGCAGTATAACAAAGTATATCCCTCTTTCGGTGATGAAGTCATTTGTACTTTCCCGATCTGCGGGGTGCATCTTTATTTGGTTGAATCACCGGAGGCATCCATGAATGTTAACATCTCGTGGCCTGCAGTAGCATCCACCATTGCATCGATGTGTGGCAGGGGAAATGGATCTTTGGGGCAGGCTTGTTTAGGTCGGTATAGTCTACACAGACTCTCTATTTGCCGTTTTTCTTTTAGACGACTACTACATTTGCAAGCCAGTCAGGGTACATTACTTCCCTGATCATTCCCATGTCCAATAGCTTGTCAACTTCTTGGTTGATGATTTCATATCTTTCTGTGACAAATTTTCTTCTCTTTTTTTGTATGCGAGGCTTAAATGATTTGTCAATATTTAACTTATGGGTTATAATATCGCATCTATACAGTCATATCAAAATGTGACCAAGCAAAGCGGGACATTTTAGTTTTGAGAAAGCGACAGTTAGATTGGGTCCGACCGAGTCAGTGCATCGACCCTACAAGTACCTTAGGTCGTGGAAGTGCAGGTCCAAAATGACCTCTCTTGTTTCCATCTGTGATTGTGCAATATATTCTTCCCAGACAGGTGACTTTAATTGCTATGCAAGGGACTTACCTGAATTTGATGGTTTCAAAGCCTGGGTGTAGCATTCCTGAGCCGTCCTTTGTTCTCCCCTGATGGTGGTTATCCCCCATTCGGTTGGTATTTTCACACACTGATGGTATGTTGATAGGATTGCTTTGACATTGTGGATCCATGGTCTGCCCAGGATTACGTTATATGAGGATAGGCAATCCATTACCCCAAATCTTTCATATGAAGCCACGCCTTCCACATAGGTTGGCAGGCTAATTTCTCCCAGTGTGTTCTTTGTTTCTCCGCTGAACCCAACCAGGACGCTGGATTTCTTGATGATCTATCCTTCATCTATCTTCATAGCTTTGAGGGCGTCAAGCATCACCAAATTGATTGAACTGTCTCCGTCTATCAGGATTCTTGACACCTTAGCTGTGCCAATTTGCATAGTAATTACCAAGTTGTCATGATGTAGATCTGATATTCCCTGCAAGTCTGAGTCATCAAAAGTAATAGCAGGCAATGACTTAGATCTAAGAGGGGGCTGAAGTCTAGACTCCATGGATATTATTTTGGCGCCGAAATTTGGTCGGACCACGATTTTCGATCCTCCATTTATGAACTTGACTTCATAGATGGGGGAGGAGGAGGAGGATCTCTGCCGTTCTCTGAATCTCTCTTGTTTTGTCCTTCATCTTTGTTCTTTGGTCTTTGGATTAAGTCCTTGAGATAGCCTTTCTTTAGGAGGTATGCCACTTGTTTCTGAGTTGGATGCATTCTTCGTGGTGTGCCCAATATCCCTGGTGGAAATCACACCATCTCGTTGGATCTTTCTGGGGTTGTCGGATTTTTAGGCCATCGACCGTATCTCCCAAGCTTTCCGGGCGTTTGATTAATCTGCAGTATTTATAGAGAAGTTATATTCAGGAATAGTTGGTAGGCTAGAAAGATTACCTTTGTGTTCTTGTGCCATATTGACTTGGATCGTTGGTCCGGAATAAGGTCTTGATATGGTGTTGCCTCCTTTCGGTAGGAGCTTTTCTGTTCGTGTGTCCATAACCTTGCTTTCCTCCGGACGAGTTTGTTCTGAAGTTGAGATCTTCCTCCAATCTGACATGCTCTAAGGCGATGGATTGAACATTGGCAAAGGTTGGGCGGGCTTTTTGGTTAAGTCTGCATAGATGTCCTTTGTCGAGCAAGACCCCTTGCCCGAAGGCTTCTACCATTGTCTCCTCGTCACACTGGGAATGGCTACCTTCTCTTTGACAAATCTTGCCGGGAATTCTTTGAGAGTTTCTTCGGGAAGATGCTTGACCCGAGCAGTTCTCATCGGGTCTCTTGGCCATGTCCCTACCTCTTGCGAATTGTTGATTGAAGGCATTGATCGATTCCGCAAAATTCTTGATACCTCCATTTGGGAGATTGATGAACCATTGTAAATCTTTGCTCGTCAGGGTTGTGCCAAAGCCTTTACACATGCAAACCCGCCCGAGTTCACTTTGGGTATTGAGGCGGCTAACATCTTCTCGTTTGAATATGGCAACGTGATTTTGTGAATCGAGGTTCCATCATAAGTTCTCATGGATGGAACAGTGAATTTCTTGGGGAGATCAATCTTTGCAATTTCATCTGCAAAGGGTGAATCACAAAGCTGTCAATTTCTACTTGACCCACAGTGTCCGGCACCGGGTATATTTTCTATTTTGTTGTGGAGTTTTTGAATTTCTTGAAGCATAGCCATCATTATTCTTTGCTTGATTTTGTTTGTTTCATCATTGGGAATGGTCCGGGTATCGGATAAGGTATCCTTCTCCGGGGTTCCAAAATTGGAAAAGTCAATGTTTTTGATAATGGATGAGAATGGGGTTCCTGGCTCGAATCTGGTCTTGGAGCCTAAAGCCTGATTTTCCAATTTCTTCTTGAGTTAGACTCGATTCCTTAAGCCTCTCACGATTTGAAACTCTGGGCGACCTTCTCTTGAATTGTCTCCAATTCTTTGATTTTGGCCAGCGAGCCGCTAATTGTTGTTCGAGGTGAGTTCCACCATTTTTGTATGTGAATATTAAGTGGAAAATGTTAAAAGGAATTTTTTGATTAAAGAACTAGATGCCCCACGGTGGGCGCCAATTGTTTTAGCAGGATTTTCCCTGAATGGATCCGTCTTGATTAAAGAGTAATTTGGGTATCTAGTTCTATAAGCTTGGAAAAATATTGTGAGTAAATAATGAGGAAAGACTGAGTACAAAGAATATCACTTGTATTATTTGGATAAGCTGAATACAAATTTGTGTATATAATTGAATATTCGGGAAATAATGAAAGGTAAATTGTGAAATAGCTAAGTAATAATCAATGAATCATCCTTACAAATGCTAGATTATGCTATTTATAGTTCTACAAATATTAACGTTGCATTGATCTCAACGTCCCTCTCCATTGTCGGGGCTGTTACCGGATTAACAGGGCACACTCCCTATTAATCCGGTTGACTTGTTCCACTCTTAACCAATCTTCAGCTTTTCTTCTTTTACTTGTCTACATTCATGGATGATATAGTCTTATAGTTAGACTTGGTCTTCCTTGAGAATAGGACGTGATTATTAGTTCATACAACTGCATTTCTTGTTTATCTTCTTAATCCAGTTTGTTTGAATGCCCCGCCAGTGCTATTTCGCACTTATTATCAGGCTCTTCTTCCAGGATTTAGTAGCCTGCTTATCCTGTAATACTCTTCATCTGCCAAATAGTAGTTAGATTTGTCCGGTCCCCGGTTGCCTTAATCAGCCCAGTAAGGTCGGGCCAGGTTAGAGTCGGACCAGGCGAAATTTGGCCTAACAGTTCTTTTATGGTCAATTTGATATTCACTGCCTCGGGTAATCAAATGATAGCACTTTCATGCATTAGGTGGTGTTGGTAAGGCGTCTTGGTGTATGGGGGTATTATAAAGTGGTATCAGAGCGACGATTTTAGAACCTGTAACTAATGAATCTAATGAACTTAGAGAGTCAAACAAAAATGAACCCGGGTAGGAGTTGTTAGGAGCAAATGCAATGACTTGGGAGATGTCCTAAAGTCATGAACTCGCCCTACAACTTTGAACTGGTCACTACGGGGGTGTCATGAGATCGCTATGTGTTTACTAATGTTATATGAATATGTGGATGAATGATTGTGGTGGAAAGGAGAATGTGGTGGAAAAAGGTGAGTCGATGAATATGATAATATCTGTGATTAAGCATGTTGCATGATGGATGATTTATAATGTGACGATTAGAGTAACATATGAATAGGAATGTTTGTATTGTATACGTATATATTTTGGTTTCAAAAAGTTATTAAGTTAAGGCATGCGGGTAGTTAGAAAATTCAGCATGACTCGATCGAATAGGGGTAACTCGATCGAGTAGGGTGGACTCGATCGAGTGGGCTGAGCTAGATCGAGTGCGTATATGACAACATTTGGCAGTAGCTGCTGTTTCGGGCAACTCGATCGAGTAAGAGGAGTACCCGATCGAGTGGGGGCTACTCGATCGAGTACGTATGTGACTCGATCAAGTGCGTTCTTGTGTATGTTCTGGTCAGGTTCTGGAGTTGAGGTACTCGATCGAGTAAGTTGGCAACTCGATCGAGTGACCTCTACTCGATCGAGTGGGTATAGTTACTCGATCGAGTAAGTGTTGTACAGGTCGTATATGCTTTGAGTCGTAAGCTATGTGCTTACGTTTATCTCTCCTCTTATAGCTCAAAGATATGCCGCCAAAGAGGTTTGCCATGTATGCTAGGGCTCAAGAGATGAGTGTGGACGATATTGACAAGATGCTTGAGCATAAAGATGCGCTTACCGAGGCCCTAAAGAGGTTTGGGAAAGAAAAGGATGTCGGGGTAGACTTTGCCAAGATGAGCACTACGATATCCCGCTTTAACCCAAAGGATTATATGGGTACTGGTGCGCCAATTTTGCTCGACAATTGGCATAGGGAGATGGAGAATATCTTTGGGTGGTTCATTGACCCGAGGATTTCAAGGTGGAACAAGTTACGTTCTACCTGAGAGATGCAGTAGGTGAGTTGTGGGACAAAGTAAGGGAGAGTGCCCTAGATCTTTATCTGAAGCAGGGTAAGTCTGCTATAACATGGGTTGAGTTCAAGAGAGCTATGCGCAGGGAGTTTGTTCCAGAACATGTTCGTAGTAAGCTGAGGGTGGAGTTTGATTCTTTCAAGATGACTTCGGATATGACTGTGGCTAAGTACTATCACAACTTTAATGAGGAGTCGAGATATGCAGAGGACATAGGGCTGAGTCAGGAGAACTTGACACTGCGGTTTGAGAAGGGGTTGACCTATCAGATCATGGAGAAGTTACCGGTTGGGGTCCTTACAAATGTTAAGGAAGTTTATGAGAGGGTAGGGAGAGCTAAGAGGTTGGTCGAGATGGCCAAAGAGAACAAAGAGAGGGGTCTAGAAAAGAGAAAGGCTGAGAGTGAGGGTGGTGGTCAGTCTAGCTACAAGAGGGGTAATCATAACCAGGCAAGGCTTACTCATCGGGATCGGGTTTCAGTGGTGGAGCTTCTTATGGGCGAGGTCGTGGTGGTAGCAGTAGCAGCTGGAGTATCTCTTGTTTCAACTATGGCGGTATGGGCCACAAGAGGCATGAGTGTACACTTACTAGGGGTAGAGGTTTTCAGAGGCCATCGCAGGGGAGCTTTTCGCAAGGTCCGACTTAGAGTTATGCTAGAAACCGACCTGTTGGGTTATGGAATAATCAAGGAGGGCATGGTAACAACAACAGTGGGTCCAACCGCAATGGCGGTAACTCTTATCAGAAACTGGTGGCTAACGACAATAGCGGTCAACTACCAAGCTATCTACTTTAGCGAGTAAAATTCAAGGAGGAGGACAAAAGACCAGTGGCAAGTTATTTATGATGGACAAGAAAGCTGCTGAGGATGATGCACACGTGATCACTGGTACCTTTCTTGTTAATGATGTTTCTACCTTTATTTTATTTGATTCGGGGGTGTCACAATCTTTTGTATCGTCGGGTCATGCTAAGTTTTTGGGTTTGAGATAGTTTGAGTATATAAAAGATGAGGTTTTTATACCGTCGGGTGAGTCAGTGTCATGTGGGAGGTTTTATAAGGGTGTATCTATGATAGTTGGGCAGGTTGATCTTCCAACTGTGGATTTGTTAGAATTTCCTATGGATGGTTTTGAGATGATAGTTGGTATGGATTGGTTGGGTAAGTACAAGGCTAGAATAGATTGTCACCAAAAGAAAGTTATTTTGAGTGCTCCTAAGGGAGTTAGTGTGTCTTATCGTGGGTTTGTTATCAAACCCAACGTCAAAGTGATTGCAGCGGTGACCTTGAAGTCTTACCTGAGGAAGGGGTGTCCTTTGATTCTATGCCATGTAAAGGATCATAGTATGGATGAGCCATACAGCAGATGAGATACAAGTGGTGGGAGAGTTTCCAGATGTTTTTCCGGAAGAGATACCGGGTTTGCCACCAAAGAGGGATATAGATTTCAGTTTGGATTTGAAACCAGGGACGAGACCAATCTTTAAGGGCCCATACCGTATGGGTCCTAAGGAGTTGGGAGAGCTGAACTAGCAGCTGGATGATTTGATAGAGAAGGGATACATTAGACCTAGTGTATCACCGTGGGGAGCACCAGTTCTATTTCTGAAGAAGAAAGATGGGAGCTTGAGGTTGTGTATTGACTACAGGGAGCTGAACAGAGTTACAGTGAAGAACAAGTATCCTTTACCAAGGATAGATGAGCTGTTTGACCAACTGAGTGGGGCCGGAGTCTTTTCAAAGATTAATCTGAGATCAGGGTACCATCAGATGAGGATTTGGGATGAAGACAGACCAAAGACAACTTTTCGGGTGAGGTATGGTCACAATGAGTATGTGGTGATACCGTTTAGGTTGTCTAATGCGCTGTCAGTGTTTACGGATTTGATGAACCGGGTCTTCAGTTAATTTTTGGATAAGTTCGTGGTGGTGTTTATAGATGATATCTTAGACTATTTTAAGACTAAGGAGGAGCATGAGGAGCATTTGAGGTTGGTGTTGCAATCTCTATGCGACAATCAGTTATATGCAAAGTTGTCTAAGTGTGAGTTCTGGCTAGAGAAAGTGGCTTTTTGGGTCATGTGATTTCGAAAGAGGGTTTATCTGTGGATCCTAGCAAGATAGAGGCAGTGTCTACGTGGGAAGCACCAAAGAACGTGGCAGAGATTAGGAGTTTCTTGGGTTTGGCAGGGTACTATCGTCGGTTCGTGAAAGACTTTTCAAAGATCGCCAGACCTATGACGGCGTTGATGAGGAAGGAAAACAGGTTTCGATGGGATGAAAGTTGTGAGACGGCTTTCTAAACATTAAAGGAGCGTTTGACCACAGCTCCAGTCTTGGCCTTACTTGAAGGTTGTGAGAACTTTGTGGTGTATACATATACTTCAAAGAATGGGTTGGATTGTGTGTTGATGCAGAATGCAAAAGTCATTGCGTATGCTTCTAGGCAATTGAAGCCTTATGAGGAGAACTATCCGACGCATAATCTAGAGTTGGGTGCAGTTGTGTTTGCTCTCAAGATTTGGAGACACTATCTTTTTGGGGTGACCTTTAAGGTTTTTTCTGATCACAATAGTCTAAAGTTCATCTTTACTCAAAAGGAGCTGAACATGAGACAGAGGAGGTGGATGAAACTTATCGGGGACTATGACATGGATATCATATACCATTAAGGGAAAGCAAACGTGGTTGCTGATGCGCTGAGCAGGAAGAGTGTGCATTCTCTATGCACGACTATGTCTTTGATGAGGTTGAGATATGAGGTGGGAAAGATGGGGATACATGTGATTCAAAAAGGGGATGCTAGAGAAGACTTGACAGTGGAGCCGGATCTTTATGATGATATTCGCAGGAAACAGGCTCTTGATTTTAAGATTCAGGAGTGGAGAGCTGGAGTAGAGAAAGGGAAAGTGTCTCCCGATTCTGTATTCATTCTAATGGGAGTGTTCGGTTTGATGGGATATGGTGTGTGCCAAGGGATTGGGAGTTGAAAAAGATAATCATGACATAGGCTCATTGCACACCCTATTCAGTACATCCAGGTGGTGACAAGCTTTATAGAGATTTAAAGAAGACTTTCTGGTGGGCTGGGATGAAAAAGGAAACAGCTGAGTTCGTGGCTAGATGTTTGACATGTCAGAGAGTTAAGGGAGAGCACCAAATACTGCAAGGTAAGATTCAGTCTCTCGAGGTACCTGAATTAAAATGGGAGTCTATCTCCATGGATTTTACAATGGGTTTACCGAGGAGCCAGTAGGGTAATAACATGATATGGGTGATAGTTGACCGTTTAACTAAGTCATCTCACTTTATTCCAATGAAAGATACATGGAGTAAGGTGTAGTTGGCTAATGGCTATAGGAAGAATGTGGTGAGATTACATGGGGTACCAAAGGACATTGTGTCAGATCGGGATGCGAGGTTCATTTCTCAGTTTTGGCAAGAGTACTGGGTTTTATCCTACAACAGATGGGCACACAGAGAGAACTATCAAGACTTTGGAAGATATGTTGAGAGCTTGTGTGATGGAGTTTGGTGGTAGCTGAGAAGATAGATTTGATTTGATCGAGTTTTCTTACAACAACAGCTACCATACGAGTATTGGAATGGCTCCGTTTGAGGATTTGTATGGGAGGAGGTATAGGAGTCCGATTTGCTGGGATGATAGAGCTGAGGTAGTGGTTTTAGGACCACATATGGTACATAAGATGATAGAATAAGTGAAAATGATTCGGCTAAAGATGAAAGCGGCCCAGGACCGACAAAAGAGCTATGCGGACTTATACCGTAGGGACATCGAGTTTCAGGTTGAGGATAAGGTTCTTTTGAAGTGTCACCTATGCGTGAGGTTATGCGGTTTGGTAACAAAGGGAAGCTAAGCCAAAAGTTCATTGGACCGTATGAGATCTTACATCGTGTGGGAGAGGTTGCTTATCGGTTAGCCTTACTACCAGCGTTGGATCGTGTACATAATGTGTTTCACGTGTCTCAGTTACGAAAGTATGTGCGTGATCCTTCCCATATGTTATAGGTGGAGAACATCGAGTTGGATGAATCCTTGTCTGTGGACATGGGCCGACTTTCGACGCCCTGACGATCTGTGGACGTGGCATCAGTCTTGAAAGCCACGCCCAGTGGCGTAAAAATGCTTTCAACCGGATTGCTTTGCATCGGTCGTTCTCGTCTCGGCAAGGTTCTCGAAATGATGCGAGAGATGTTCGGGGTCGCCACCAAGTATTTGTGGGATGCTTGGAACCCATTCGAATCCACTATATACCTAGGTCAACAAAGGAAAAAAGCGATGTTTAACATAGGTACTAAAGATAAGGAGTCGTCCCTCTTTAGCATCCTATCTCTAGAATGACTCTCGTTCGCCCTGGATAAGGTCGTCCACTATCCAAAGATTCTGAGTAAGAGGTTAAGGTACCTATTGGGAAGCCCTTTAATTAGACACCAAATCCCGCGCGCGGTAGCGACCTCTACTGATCGATCTTGGTTGGTTGAATGCAAAAGTTGATAAAACGGGTAAATGCATGAATGTGCATCCACAATTTTAAACCTAACATGCGAGCTTTCTATGTCGGTTGTTTATCAAAATATCAAGTAATTGATGTCAAGTTGGATTTAGAGTAGATTTGCATGCAAGACGGAAATTAAACATCCATTTACCGAGTTAGGTTTATGGTGCATAACGTGATCCATTTGTTTTAGAAAGGCATTTTTCAAATACAAAGTAAAAAGGCAGGCTTGTCATCTGATCCGTCCTGTATTCGGGTTAACCGAAGTCGGGATCGTCCTGGGCAAGTGCTGGAAAGGAAGCAGGACCTGCATCAGGCAGTCTATTGAGGTGCGAGCCATCAGGCGATGCAAAGGGACCTGTCCTGATTTGAAAACCGGAAAACAGTTGGCCTGTTTAGGCGCGAGACAGCAGACGATCCAAGGGATGTCTTCTGACTTTTGAAATTTTTTGTTAAACGGTTTGTAAGAGGGTGTTTGAACCCGTCTTTGTTTAAAAAGGTCGTTTAGACCACTTTTGTGTTAATGTGAGGAACGGGACTTGAGTAATCATCATTGTATTGACGATATTCGATGTTGGGTTAGGTTTTGAAAGATTGACATGAATAGTTTTGAAAAATGTTCATTATGAACTAAATGTAGTAAGTTCACTTGTTTGTAATTAGTCAATGTTTATCATAGTACTCAGATTTAAACTGACATGGTATGTGGAACCAAGGATGACTATGCATGTATGACTAATATGTTTGTTTTTGAAATGTAATGGAATGAATAAAAGGTTTTAAAATACCTTTTAAAATGTAATTAACCAAATATTATCACAGAAACACGAATTAAACCGTCATGGTATGAAGAATCAAGGGTGAAAATGATTTATGGTTAAAAAGTTTATCATAAAAATGAATTGAAATGGTAAAAACCGGTTGTAAAATGGAATGAAAATGGAAAGAATGAACTCAAACACGTTTGAGTTCTGACCTGGACACCCCATTGAGGTGCGAGGTACCTAGTGGTGACTAGGGCCTTCTGTTTCCAATCAAAATTCGGTTTTGGCTCATTCGATCCATATTTTGGACCATGTTATGCAAGTTTTAGCATGTTAAGGTCATAAAAACAGATAAAAAGACATTAAAGAAGAGGATTATTATACTCTCATACTTACATTCTAGGTTTGAGACGAGAAATCGACGGAAGTGTAACAACTTGTTAGGTCGGAAAACTTGGTTTGAAAACCATATAATCAATGTAAAGAGTGTTTTTTTTAGTTTAGAAATTTTGTAGTTTGTCGAAGTGGTCGGTTAAGTGATTTAATGCATGATGACGGTACCAAACAATGTGTATGGCTTGTATTTTCGATCGGTAGGTCGAAAACACGTGTCGATTTTTGACTTAAGAAGTCGAGTCTAGAATTTTAAGGGAAAAATGAGGGGGCGGACACTCTCGTACCTTCAAATGGTGGCATTTGAGGGGTATTTATTGAGGATTGAGTGATTGTGTGCATTTTGAGCAACGTGGCCGCATGGGCTACTCAAAGAGGCCTGAGCCATTTCGCGGGTCTTCGAGGTGTCTTCTCACTATCACGCAATTGAAATCATAATTTGTTCTATCCTAGGTTTTGGATGGCATGATTGTTGTACTTTACCATTCAAGTATACCAGGTATACTTAACATGGAAGCTTTGTGATGTTTTTTTTTTTGTGTTTGACTCGGTTTAACTCGTTGTTGGAGTCGGGATTTGAATTTTGAGTCGGGTTTTTGGTCCGGTGTCGGTTTTGACTCTAGTTAGTATCATTGCGACCCCGTCATCGTGCATAAAACACTCCAGGTACTTTTAAAAAGTTTGAAAATGTTTTGTTTTCGAAATCGTTTTTAGTTTTCCGACGTATAGTTATACAACAATGTCGTTTAAACGTATCGATTCCAGAGCATATTGTAGTCCGATAATCATCGGGTATTTGTTGGGGAGTCAACAGATACTTGGTATTTACAGCGCCTCACTTTGTCTGAGGCTTGGACAGGGCAAAAGTCAAAGTATAGCCCCAGGTCAATCGAAGATTACAACCTGGAGACCGGAGCGACGTCGAGGCGGCTCGATAGAATTTGGGCCGAGGACCTGCCGTCGGGAAGGGCGACGTCTAGGCGACTCGGGGATACGAGTCAAGGACCTATCGTCGAGAACAGTTTATAGTCTGGCGACTCTCGGTGCGGGTCATTTAATGTCCATTAGACTACGTACAAAGGCTCGCCATCCATAGGAAGGAGTCATACCTGAGGCATCTTCGGGATATGTCCTTCAATTGTTTCTTGTTTGTGCACAAAGGCTCGCCAGCCGCGTTAAAGGTACGTTTTGAGGCTCGCCAGCCATGTTGAAGGTGCGTTTTGAGGCTCGCCAACAATACTAAAGGTGCGTTTTAAGGCTCGCCAGCCATGTTGAGGGTCGAATGTGGGAAATAGCCGTGTTGGACGTGCTTATTTTGAGAAGTTGTTGAATTAGTGGGCTCCGTAGGGAGGTTTTCGATATCCTGGTGGGGGAACTTCGGTGTTTTCATTGGATGTTGGTGGCGCCGGAAAGAGATAGGCTTGGGCCTCGCTCCCGTGGATGGCGGTGAATTCCAATCTCGAAGAGAGGTCACGGTTTTTACTGCCGTTGTTCGGGGTTTGTAGAAATAGCAGATATGAATTCCGCCATTTGATGTGCGTTTGGGACACAACGATTTTGATTCCGTCTTCTCGTGATTTGAAATTTGTGAGGAGTAGTGAATTTTAATTTTCGCTATCCTGTTTTGAAAAAGGTGATGACTTTTAATGCCGTCGTATGAAATTGTGTAAATAATAATGAGTCTGAATTTCGCTATTTTGCTTTTCTGAAGGGGTGACGGTTTTTGATCCCGTCGTTTGAAACTTTGAAATTTGTGAAAATAATGAATTTGCATTTCACTATTTTGTTTGAAAAGGTAAGAATAATGAATTCGAATGATGGTATTTCGTTTTCTTGATAGGTGGCGGTTTAATTCCGCCGTTTGAATTTTGAATTGTGAAAATAGCAATTTTGAATTTTGCTATTTTGTATTTTGTGTTTGAAAATGACGGTTTTTAATTCCGTCGTTTGAAATTTGTGGAAATAGCGAATTTGAATTTCACTATTTTGTTTTTGTGATTTGAGATTGACGATTTTTAATGCCGTCAATTGAAATTTTGTGAAAATAGCGAGGAAATTGGGCCAAAGCCCAAAATTTCACTGAACGAGCAGGGAGCACCTCAAAGAGGCGCGAGCCGTCCTGCGATGCAAGGAGCCTCTCCTTTTTTCTGTAAAAAAACGCGACAAAGCCGAGCTCTCCATTGTCTTCGTCTTCTTCGACACAAAATCGCAAAACCCAACAAAAATCACCATTTTTGACTTTTTGTTTATCTTCGTGCCATTGTCTTCATGTCATCTCAAGGTATGTAAATCCTCTTGAATCCATTTGAATTTGTTTGCCTTTTTGTTAATTGAATTAGGGCGGAACCCTACCATTCGAAAATCGATTTGGGCGTTTTTGCTTGGCCCATTTTCGAGTGAAATTGATGATTGCATTAGGTTAAAAACCTGTTTAGGAGTATAGAGGTGCTTTTAGTTTGCATTTTGGTCCCCATTCCCGCTCTCAAGGAGCAAAAAAACGCGAATGAGACGAAAGTTTGTCTTATTTCACAATGTTGTGTTTGTTTGCTTGAGTTGTGTGCCCCACTAGGTAGCACTGTAGTCGGGGAAGACCGTCTTTGGCATATTGGACCCTCGATGGGCGTTGTGGGCAAAATTTGAATTTTTGCCTTTGTGGGACGGTCTTATGCTGACGAAATTGTAGATACCCAGTATCTGTCGAGTCTCCAACAAACACCCGATGATTATCGGACTACAAGATGCTTAGGAATCGCAGCTTTTAATCGACAGTTTGTACAACTATACGTCGGAAAACATAAAAAAATTTCGAAAACAAAACATTTCTAAACTTTTTAAAAGTACCTGGAGTGCTTAATGCATGACGACGGGGTCGCAATGACACTAACTAGAGTCAAAACCGACACCAGACCAAAAACCGACACAAAAATTCAAATCCCGACTCCAACAACGAGTCAAACCAAGACAAACACAAAAAACAAAACTTTTTAAGACTTCCATGTTAAGTATTCCCGGAATACTACATGGTCAAGTACAAATCATGTCATCCAAAACATAGGATAGAACAAATCACGATTTCAATTGCGTGAAAGTGACAAGACACCTCGAAGGCCCGCAAAATGGCTCGCGCCTCTTCGAGTAGCCCATGCGGCCACCTTGCTCAAAACGCACACAACCACCCATATCTCTATAAATAACAACCTTCACACACCATAAGACCTTACGCGAGTGACCCCCCCCCCCCATCTCTCTCTTAAAATTCTAGACTCGACTTCTCAAGTCACAAACCGATATGTGTTTTCGACCTGCCGATCGAAAACACAAGCCTTACACATTGTTAGTTACCGTCATCGTGCATTAAATCACTTGACCGACCATCTCGACCAACTACACCATCACTAAACTTAAAACACTCTTTTACATTGCTAAAACGGTTTTCAAACCGAGTTTTCCTACCAAACAAGTTGATACACTTTCGTCGATTTCCCGTCTCAAGCCTAGCATGTAAGTATGATGGTGTAAAAATCCTCTGCTAACATGATTCAAATATAGGTTAGATGAGCTAAAATCGGATTTTAGTCGGAGACAGGGGCTGCTTGTATAGCAGACAAGCTCGCGCCTAAATTCCCTCTCAGGCCTTAATCCAGCCGTGTTTGGTCTCATCTTCCTCTTTAATTCATTTCTTATTTGTAATTGGTTATTACCATTTTAAATATTTCAAAATATTTTCATGATAAACTTTTAATCATAAAACAATTTTCACCCTTGGTTCCTAATACCATGATGCTTTAATCCGTGTTTTGGTGATAATATTTGGTTAATTACATTTTAAAAGGCATTTTAAAACCTTTTCTTTTATTTCTTTACATTTCAAAAACAAACATATTAGTCATAAATACAAAATCATCCTTGGTTATACATACCATGTTGGATTTTAACCCAAGTACGATGATGAACATTGACTAATTACAAACAAATGAACTTAAGACAATTAGTTCATAATCATTTATTAAAACTATTTATGTCAAGCTTGCAAAACCGAACCCGGCATCGAATATTGTCAATACAATGATGATTATTCAAGTCCCGTTCTTCACATCAACACAAAAGCGGTCTGAACGACCTTTTCAAAACAAGACGGTTTCAAACACCCTCTTTTCAAACTATTTTACAAATGTTTTAATAGTCAGGAGACGTCCCTTCAACCGTCTGCTGACTCGCACCTAAACAGGCCACTCATTTTCCAATTTTCAAACCAGGACAGGCCTGTTTGCATCGTCGGATGGCTCGCGCCTATATAGGCTACCTAATATAGACCCTGTTTCCTTCCAGCACTTGTCTAGGACGATCCCGACTTCGGATATCCCGAATACAGGACGGATTAGAAGACAAATCTGCCCTTTTACATCGTATTTGCAAAACGCCTTACTATGGCAAATGGATCACGTTATGCACCATAAACCTAAGGCGCTAAATGGATGTTTAATTTTCGTCTTGCATGCAAATCAACATTAAATCCAACTTTACATCATATACTTGATACATGGATTAAACAACCGACATAGAAAGCTCACATGTTAGGTTCAAACCTGTGGATGCGTATTCATGCATTTACCCGTTTTATCAACTTTCGCATTTAACCAACCAAGATCAATCAGTAGAGGCCGCTACCGCGGGCGGGATTGGGTGTCCGATTAAAGGGCTTCCCAATACGTACCTTCACCTCTTACTCGGAAACTTTGGATAGTGGTCAACCTTATCCAGGGCGTACGAGAGTCATTCTAGAGATAGGATGCTAAAGAGGGATGACTCCTTATCTTTAGTACCTATGTCAAACACCGCTTTTTGCCTTGGTTGACCTAGGTATAAAGTGTATTCTAACGGGTTCCAAGCATCCCACAAATGCTTGGTGGCGACTCCGAACATCAATTGCATCATTTCGAGACCCTTGCCGAGACGAAACGGACCGATCTAAAACGATACGGTCGAAAGCATTTTTACGCCGCCGAGCGTAGCTTTCATAAGACCGCTGAATGTCCACATATCGGCTGGGCATCATAGGTGGTTATGTCCACAGATTGGCGACTCCACTGGAAAAAACTAGTACACTTGTGTCTTTGTGATCCCTAGATGGTGAGACTCGAACAAGGTCTTGGTTGAAATGCGTTAATTGATATTACGGTCATAAGTCGAGTTCCTTGTCCGGGCCTACAACCTAACCCGTTTCGACCCATTGGCTCGTCTCGTCGGCGTGAGTTTTCTCATCCCCGCATTTCGAATCCCGATTGAGTCAAGAATACCATTGACGTTACACATTTCTGGTTCGTCAAAGAGTTTCATCACCTTCAAGCACGAGGCTAGGGCACCCTCCTTACACATTTTGTTTGAATTGGTATACCTCTCGAAATCGGGATTTGATCGCTTGGTGTATAACCCACCCTTTTAAGCCAAAACCCGTGTCAGCATTATGCATAATATAATTAAACTGCGAGTGCTTATGTGTTATGTGATCATAAGTCCTTCCGTGTCATTTCAAACTTTCAAAACACCTTTTTGCGCCGTTATAATGGCCGTTTCAAACCTCGGTCTTTCCCCGACCGTCGCATATCAAACAACACGCCTTTCTAGGCCGTCGTAATGACAATTTTCAAACCCGGTTTTCTACAACCATTTCAAACAACACGCCATTCTAGCCCATCTAAATAACGAATTTCAAACCCGGTTTCTTACAACCATTTCAAAAGCACGCCTTTCTGGGCCGTCGTAATGACGATTTTCAAACTCGGTTTTCTACAACCATTTAAAAAGCACGCCTTTCTAGGCTGTCGTAATGACGATTTTCAAAACCCGGTTTTCACAACCATTTCAAAAACACCTTTTTATGCCGTTTAATCGTCGCGTCAAGAAAAGGATTTCAAACCATCTCGCGCCGACACAATGGCTCTTTCAAAACCCGAGAAAGGCACACACCCCTTTTTCGAAACATTTTCAAATCCCGAGGACCATACATCGTCCCCGAGTTCTTGTCAAACATTTCAAAGCTCGATTTTCAAAACATACAATTTTGAATTTCAAAAACCGTCTTTGGAAACAGTACAATTTTTTCAGAGCCGACTCAAACTCAAACCGTCTTTTGAAAACAAATTTATGACAACTCTTCAACTGATCGACTTCTGAAGATCCCTATTCTTCGGGAGCCGTCCATAAAGCGACAAACGAATGTTTTTGAAAATCTCTATTTTCGAAAACTTTAGTCCACCATCCCAATTCCGCCTCGTGTCTATCGAGTCGAAGCAAGCGTACTTATGGGTCTTTACTTATGAGTTGTCTCACCTCAAAATTCGTTCAACGGCGTCACGCCATTACGTTGGACGCGAGTCAAAGGCCGGTCAACACTATCACATTATAAATCAAGCCATCACCGAGGCACCACACACAGTCGCCCTCGTCTTATTGAGTCTGATCTGTCTTTCCGTCTTTTGTGTTGTCTGCATTTAGTCTTTAAACCGTGTTGGATTGAGATGTAATGTGAGCCATATTTGTGCCTCAGAGCCATGGCCCCGTCTTCAGCTTCATCCAACAACAACAATGACAACAGAGACGTCACATCTACTAAGCTAGACAGCCTTCTCACCGCTCTTAAGGTCACCCTCGACCGTGTCGAGACCCGTATCGACACCCTGGAAAACAAGGAAACCGGAGAACACAACATTCCACCTTTGACTGAAACGGAGAAAAGGCTCAAGCTCTTGGAAGAACAACTCCTAGCCCGTGGTAACAATATCCACCTTGAGAACAATCGAAGATTCGAACCCGTTGGGGATCAACTATCCGATAACTTTACCTTCACTGATGTACCCAAGTTTAAGCGAGCGGAGGACCCACTCAATCACATTCGGGCCTTTAAGAATTACATGGCCATTAAGGGGGTCAAAAAAGAACTCTTTCCTCAGATCTTCCCGTCATCCCTGGAACCAATTCCCCGCCAGTGGTACTATTCCCTCGACCCCAGGAACCTTACTACTTAGGATGAAGTCGCCGTTGAATTCGCCAAGTAATATGCCGACAATAACGAAATCCAAGCTAACACCCGCACTCTCGAGGTCCTAACTCAGAATGATAAGGAAGGGTTCACAGAATTCTTAACCCGTTGAAGGAGGCTAAGCACTCAATTGGTCAGTAAGCCGAGTGAATCAACTCTGGTGGAGAAGTTTGTCAACAACCTCCGCCCAGTTTATGCGAACCTGCTGAGATACCAAAACATTAAAACGTTCCAGGACCTACAGATCCTCGGGACCCGCATTGAAGACGACCTCCGCAAGGGTGTCCTAGCCAAAACCAACGGCAGAGGCTACCAGGGATCTACATCAACCGGATCTCGCCCCTATGTTTAGGAAAACAAAATTGATGAGGTCAATCTCCTCGAACCGACCACAAAGACAACTGAGCGGCCTCAAAGGGTATTCACAAACTTGGGATCAACCTATGCCAGTGCCTTAAAAAGACTTATGGACCAAGGGAAACTACAACCAATTGGGCCCACTCCAGACCCGTACGAGGCTAAGAAAACCCGTTACTGGAATCCCAATGCCTACTGCCAGTATCACCAGGGAAAGGGTCATGACACGGAAGCCTGCTTTAAGCTAAAGCACATCATTCAAGATATGATCGAAAAGGGGGAGCTACCTTTACCTCCACCAACCAAACCAAACAACAAAACAAACCCCTTGGGAATCGATGCCTTCTCTGATGACGAGCTAACCTTGGATTTCTCGCACCTCATCCTGCCAATTGATGACGAGGTGAATGCCTTGGAGAAGGATACCCCAGTCGAGATATTCGTATTCAGCGCCGTAACCATGCTCACCATGTTCCAACAGGTTGAGGAAGCCATAGCCAGTCTCTCAGAAAGGATTACCTGACTTGAGGACGCCTACCACCGGTTGATTTTCAACCCACCAACACCAACACCGCGCCCGAGGGAGGGTCCTCCAAGCACCCAAAACTATCCTCACCAGGAAGGATTTCTCCCGCGACCATTCTTGCACGCACCCCACCATAATCAACCCCAGAATAATCAACCCCAGAATAATCAACCCCACAATAATCAACCCCACAAAAATTACCCCCACAAAAACTTCCCTCACAAAAGCTACCCACCGAGGAATACTCCTCCAAGGTACCCTCGCGATCCCGAAATCAACGGTATCTAGAGAGACGACGCGGAAGATGTCTACATGGTTCTGGGAAAGGGCAAACAAGCAAAAGAGACCGGTCATCTTACCCGGTCCAGACGCCCCTACAAAACCCTAACAATTCAACAGTCGTCCCGACAACGAATGACCAAGTTATCCCGGACACGGACACCCAACTCAGGGTTCCCGAAAACTCGATCCTTAAGCAACTGCAAAAAGCAAAGGCCAAAATTTCAATTTGGCAACTGATTGCTACATCCTTTGAACATCGGCAGGCTTTGCTACAAGCCTTGGAAAGCTAACTATTCCCTCTACCTCATCTCCAGATGAAGTGGTGGCACATATGACAAGGGATGTCCCCGACCTGAGCAACATGGTTATCTTCTCTAACGAAGATATCCCTCCATTCGGAGACAACCATAACCTGGCCATGCACATCACCGTAAGATGCCTTAAGAAGAATGTGCCTATGGTTCTAGTAGATGACGGATCTGCGGTTAATGTCATTCCCCTCAAGACGGCTCACAAACTGGGTATCAAAGAAGTTGATTTGGTCCCAACTAACCAGGAATTACGCGCCTATGACGTCACTCGTCGTAAGGTTACAGAGCTTATCACCTTGACCATTGCAACTGGACCCTTGGAAAGACAAGCTAGTTTTCAGGTGGTTGACATCGACCCCTCTTTCAACATGCTTCTAGGACACCTCTGGATTCACGCCGTCAAGGCCGTCACCGGAACCCTCCATCGGAAAATCAGGGTCCCTTTCAACGGAAAGACAATCATAATTCCCGCTTCCCCGATCAAGTCTATCATGAAGAAGGGAATAGACTCTCAAGTCATTGAGGAGGACGACGGTGAAATGTGGGGATTCCAAGCTGTGAATAGCCTAACCGATGAATCAGAACCTTTTAATTCTGACCCGTTCTCCAACCTCACAGTCAACGGCATTCTGATGCGCCAAGGATATTTCCCGGGCTTACCCCTCAATCCGCTGAAGAGCGCTTTGCCTCCTATGAAACAGGCCAAGGTCCCCAACATCCCCTTTGGGCTAGGCTATGAGCCTACCGATGAAGACATCCAGGAGATGAACCTCCTAATACGGAAGCGCAAAAAGCACGGAGTCATCCTCTGGCCCTACCATTTGACTCTCAATGGATACTTCGTCCCCGAGGGAGAGTCTGGGCTCTACAACGGCTTTCCCGAGCCAATCTATGACTCCGTAGACAAGGTCAAGCACCCGGGTGTAGAGGTCTTTCAAGACTGCTACTTCATCCCTGACAACACCACATCCGCATCGACCAAATCAGAGTCGACCCCATGCCTCGATGGACAAGCCGTCAGTCTCCTCTTCGGAGAAGACAATATCAAGCACCTCGGCTATGAGGACATCATCAACATTGCTCTAAAGGATAACGAGTTCGATCCCACCGCCTTAATCTCTGATACTGACCCAGAGAAAGCTACACAAGGCTGAAGGATAACTGTCAAGTGGACCGATCGCCAAGGCCGCATCCTCAAGGTCACAATTGGAGAAGACCCTATGTTCAAAGAGGAAAGTGAAGCAGAGTACGAGTCTGAGTCAGAGTCAGAGTCAGAGTATGTCCTATCTCCTAGCACTTCTGATGTCCCAGTCTAAGTCCTCTTTGCACTATTTTATCATAAACTTGTAGTTGCTTCAGAGGCTGAGTCAACTAAGGTTTTCCCCACTCCCATAGAAGGTAGCAACCTAGAGCTTGTTCCAGGGGCCACCTCCTCTGATGTGTCGCCTCTGACTGCCCATGATATGTCTGTTCTATCTGAGCTTTTCGTTCAAGTCGACTTAATGAACGCTAAGTTTGCTTATAACTCGTCTCATTTTAACTACAATGCCATTCTGATCGAACATGAGGAATTTGACTTGAGTGACTACCCACCTCACCTAGCCAAAGAACTTAAAAAACGAGAAGAGAGGACCCCCATCATTGAGAAGACCGAACCTATTAACGTAGGGACCGATAACACACCTCAAGAACTTAGGATATGGACAACCCTCGACCCCTCGGAAAACCACTAGTTCATTGACCTCCTGCACGAATACAAGGACGTATTCGCTTGGTCCGACAAAAACATGCCTGGGATCGACAGAGATATTGAAGAACACAGGATACACATTAAACCCGGAGCTAAGCCTGTGAAACAAAAGTTGCGCTGAATGCGCCATGAATGGGCCTCGAAAATCAAGGAAGAAGTGGACAAACAGTTCAAAGTTGGATTCATCATAGTATCTGAATACTCTGACTGGGTGGCCAACATAGTTCCTGTACCCAAGAAAGACAGGAGAATCCGGTTTTGCGTCGACTTCAGGGATCTGAACAAAGCAAGCCCAAAAGACGACTTCTCTCTGCCACTTTTTGACATCCTGGTGGATAACACCGCCGAGCACGCCCTATTATCATTCATGGACGGGTATTCTGGGTATAACTAGATAAAAATAGCTGAGGAAGACATGAACAAAACTGCATTCACTACACAGTGGGGTACATACTGCTACACTGTCGTGCCCTTCGGTATAATCAACGCCGGAGCAACCTTTTAAAGGACCGCCACCAGACTCCTACATGATATGATGCACAAGGAGGTAGAGGTATATGTCGATGCCATGATCATTTAATCAAAAGAACGGGATGGCCACATCAGTGCCCTCCAAAAATTCTTCGCTCGTCTGCGTAAATATAACATAAGACTAAATCCTCAGAAGTGTGCATTCGGGGTCATCTCCGGAAAACTCCTGGGACACGTCGTCAGCAAGAGGAGCATCAAGATTGATCCTACCAACATCAAGGCCCTTCAACAAATGCCTGAGCCTATGAACGAGAAGGAGATTCGGGGATTTCTCGGTCAAGGCCAATACATCAGCCGCTTCATAGCCAAGCTCACTATGATTTGCGAACCAATTTTCAAGAAGCTTCGCGCCTCCGATCACACCAATTGGGACGACGACTGTTAAAAGGCCTTCGACGGGATAAATAAAATCCGATCCAAGCCTCCTGTCCTCATGCCACCTCAACAAGGAATTCCCTTATCCCTATACCTTGCTGTCACTGACATAGCCATGGGAGCAATTCTAGTGCAAACAGTAAACGACGAAAAACGAGCCATCTACTACATCAACAAAAATTTCATCGAGTATGAGACAAGGTACACCCAACTGGAAAAGACATGCATGCCTTGCCCTGGTCTGGTCAACAAAGAAGCTGCGACACTACATGCTCAGCTACACGGTTCACATCTACTCTAAGATGGACCCGGTCAAATACATCTTCAAAAAACCCATACTAAACGGAAGGCTATCTAGGTGGACACTCATGCTATCCGAATTTGACCTCAAATTCATACCCCTCAAGGTTATTAAGGGAAGGGCAGTCGCCGATTTCCTAGCAGAAAACCCTGTCAACGAGGATCCAACAACCGACACATGGTCACTTCCTGACGAAGGCATCCTTTGGGCCGACACCGACGCATGGGACCTATACTTCTTCGGTGTATCAAACCTGAGAGGCTTTGGGGTAGGAATCCTTCTAATATCACCAGAGGGAGAACATGTTCCGATCTCAGTCAAGCTAGACTTTGACGTCACCAATAATGCCGCCAAATAAAAAGCATGCCTCATCGGCCTACAAGCAGCCATAACATTTGGCATCAAGAAGTTGAGAGTCCACGACGATTCCTCGCTTATCATCAATCAGGTGTCCGGATAATGGAAAATCCGAATCGACAACTTAGCACCCTACTGAGCAAAAATTAATCAGGAGGCTGAGTTCTTCGACCAAGTCGACTACTTCCACTTAACACGAGAGGAAAATCAATTTGCTAATGTCCTGGAAAAACTTTCCGTGCTCGTCAACATACCTGACGACATGACGTCAATGCCCTTATGTGTCGAGAGAAGGAGCGAGCCAGATCACATCTGGCCATCAACAACGACGAGGAAAACAATGTCGAACCTTGATACCAAGCCATCGTCAACTATAAAACCAAGAACGAATTCCCTCCCAACGCTGATACAGGAGGACAAAGAGCCATCCGTTTACTTGCATCACAATTCGTGATAAACCAAGAACAACTATACAAAAGTACACCCCAAGGGGATTCCTCTCCTTTGCATTGATCACCATAAAGCCAAAAAAGTCATGGGAGAGGTCCACGACGGAGAATGTGGCCCTCACATGAGCACAATGATGCTGACCCGAAAAATCATGCGGTTAGGCTACTATTGGACCACTATGAAAGCCGGTTGCAGAAACTACGTCAAACATTGCCATAATTGCCAAATCTTCGCCAACATACAACACATACCACCATCCCTTTTGTACACCATGATATCACCCTAGCCTTTCTCGACCTGGGGCATCGACATCGTCGGGAAAGTCAACCCGATAGGCACCAAAGGGCATTGCTTCGTGCTTGTCGGCATCGACTACTTCACCAAATGGGTGGAAGCATAGTCCTATGCAGTCTTGACCGCCAAACAAGTGGCAAAGTTCATCTAGGGCAACATCATCTGCAGATATAGGGTACCCCATGAAATCATTAGCGATCAAGGTTCCTACTTCCGGGCAGAAACACAAGCTTTGATGGACAAATATAAAATCAAGCGGCATCGGTCATCTCCCTATTGTCCCCAAACCAACTTAGCGGTAGAGGCAGCAAAAAAAACTCTTGTCACCATCATAAAAAAGATGCAAGATAATTGCCGCGATTGGCCAGCAAACTCCCATTCGCACTCTGGGGATACCGAACCTTCATTTGAACACCAACAGGAGCCACAGCCTTCTTCCTAGCATACGGCATGGAGGCGGTTCAACCAGTAGAGTTGGTGGTCCCATCTCTACGCATCCTACTGGAGAGTCAAGTTCTTAAGGCAGAATGGACCCGTCGAAGGTTCGAACAACTCACGCTTCTAGATGAACGACGGCTCAACGCCTTGCACAATGTCCAGCTATACCAACGACGTATACAACGGGCATTCAACAAAGAGGTAAAACCCAAGAACATCAAAGAAGGAGACTTAGCTTGGTCCTCAAGTCGGTTCGAGCACCACTACCCGTCGATCCGAGGGTGAAATTCAAACCCAATTGGGCTGGACCATACCTGGTCAAGAAAATACTTTCGGGGGGTGCAGTGAGACTGAGTGATCTAGATGGGGAGGATTTCACAAACCCGACCAACCTAGACCAACTCAAGAAATACTACCCCTGAGACCTAGCAACCAACGAACCTTACCCTAGGTTTACAACTAGCAACCCTAATATCCCTTTCAAGTCAAGTTCCTCAACGCGTTCTGATTTCAAATTGCATGTTTTACCGAGTCTAAGTTGCGGAACCTTCCCACGTTTCAAATGACCTTTGATCTGTCAAAGGCAACATCCATTTGCACTCATTAAAAAAAACCTGAACTACAAGCATGGTTTGATTTCACCTTTTTCAAGTGGATACGTAGGCAGTCTTTTCTTACACAAGAAGGATACAACCACAAAACCTAATCAAAATTTACAAAACCTGAACTACTAGCATGGTGTGATTTCACCTTTTCAGGTGGATACGTAGGCAGTCCTTTCTTACACAAGAAGGATACAACCACAAAACCCAGTCAAAATTTACAAAACCTTTCAAACTACGAACATGGTTTGATTTCACCCTTTTTAGGTGGATACGTAGGCAGTCCTTTCTTACGCAAGAAGGATACAACCATCCCCACATACAAAAAACATCGCCCATATCAACATCTAAAAAAGGAAAGGGAAAAACATTCCCTTTCCCACAAAAAGGAAACGGAAAAACATTCCCTTTTCACAAAAAAATACAAAAAAAAAAAACCTTTCTCCCTTCCCGCAAAATCCCATTTCACAAGTGCAAAGTTTAGGATGATTCAAACCGAATTGCCTTTACAAAATGGATGGAAGAAACAAGCGTTCACAATTTCTTTTAACACAAGCAATCCTCTTATTTAATTAATAATGAGAAGGATTACAAATTTGACGACAAATAAAGCTAGGCAAGTCTACAATTTGTCAAAGCTGGATTGTCGACTAAGACATCTCACATAGCAAAACTAGCACAAAATACACAATACATAACGAATACAACATAATAAAAAACTCACAACACTAATACAACATAATAATAAAGCGGGTAATGGAGGTCTTCATTCTTCCATTCTACCCATGCTTTTTCCCTCGGGGTACATCTTTCCCCTGTTCTTCTTGTTGGCCCGCCAAGCATGAACTTCCTCTTCGGAATGGATCCTCAATGGATCTACAACGGCGACAGCCTCCGGTCTCTTGCAAGACCCCATACTCGGTCCAAGCCGAGCCCATACACGGCCCACTACCTCTTTGGGACCCGAGCTTCTCCTCTTTGGTGGCCTCATTACATTCGGGCTAGCTTCATCAACGAAGTCGTCAAAAAAGGCACGGTTGGCCTTGCCAACCTCTCTATACTTCAAGTCGACGACCTCGTCCTTACGAGATTCGGACCTCTCCTCCTAGGTTTGAGCTCTTGACCACTTGACATAAGCGGGAGTCACTCATGTTGTGGCAATGGGGTTTGGTACCTCCCAAATCGGCCGAGTGGCCCACAACCTTTCAAAGACCTCCACAAGCTCGGAGTTCCGGAAAACACTTTCTTGGACGAGAGTATCTTGAGCAGGCACCTTTTGTTGTCGCCTCATTTGCCTCATAAGCCTTTCGGGATAGATGAAGGAAGAAACCTTCAAGCCCACCACCATCAAAGAACAAGAAATAGCGGTCGAAGCGGGCAACCCCGTGAAGGACCTTAAGTGCCACCATGCCACCAGCCAACGGATATGAGGACCACCCTCCTCCACCAATCTCGAGGTCCAATAGGCCTTGGTGGATATAAAACTATCCTAGTACATCTTCTTCCTCATAGTAAGGTGACGGAAAGAGTAAGAAGAAGAATCGGCCGGAGGCTTTACATACCTTAGCCTCTCCAATAGCCACACTTGGAGATCCAAACGAGGGAGCTTCTCCACAAGAGCCATTCTTATCCAAGGCTTGAATGATCTCGCCAAGCACCAACCATGATAGATCCCTACCATGCTCCATTTGCTCAACTATATGCACAAGTGTCATAATACTATAACACTTTGACCCCTCCTTATTCAAGGTATCAACAAGGAGGTATGCATGAACTAGGCAAAAGGCAAGAGCCCTTCTCCTAGCCACCTCCGAGACATTGACATCCAACCGGTGTCAGAAAATGTTGATAAGAGCCAACGTATCCACACCATGGGGAGCAAGGAAAAAGTTCACTTGACTTGTTGACAAGCCCAACATTGAACGAAACTTCTCTTTGTAACAAAACCGAGTCGGAGGAAGCACCGGAGTACAACCCGGCCACCCACCAATGGCGCCTACTTCTTCGGCAAGAGGACAAATTTCACCTTTCGGGAAAACGAAAACATGATGTTTCGAATCCCAAAGCCGAGAGCATACTTCAAGGAATGAGGATTGCACCTTGACTTGACGAAGCACCAACAATTGACCAACTCCTATTATAACGAGTTGATACTTCTCGGGAGCGACAAATCCCGACACCAATGTCGCAACCTATTTTCGAAAGCATCCTTGAATAGTTTTGTAACACCCCCATATTCAGAGGAGCCTTAACTAGGCCTTCCTTAGCATATTAGGGCGTTACTATCTCGGTTTCCCGAGGTAAGTAATCATCAAAAGTCGATAAAAAAACATTTATAGTTATATTACAAGCGTTACAACCAAGTTAACAAAATAAAGATACAACTCGTGAGCTACACACTATCGATATCAAAACTCTTGAGGACTCATCCAGACAGAACTCCAGCAATCAACGCTATCAACACCTGCTAAGATTGACTGCTCACCATAAGGGATCACGACATACACATAAAACAACAAGACAACCACACAAGGTCAGTAATGAGATAAGACATGACAAAACCAACATCATCTATCAACACAACACAGCACAATCGGTCACACACACAATCACACCCACTCTAATCAACCTCCGTAACCGACTGTCCACTGGACCAGCCCTGCTAGTGGGGGACTGCAGCCGTACCCACCAAATCCCCGCTCATCAAACCGAGCGATAACCCTGTCCCATTAATGTGCACATCCCCTCCCGTGGCGAGTTCCACGGAGGGCAAAACTAGGACGTGAAGCCACTCCCGCAAGTGACTCCACTCAGCCGAGGACGCACCTCGAGAACCAGAGACAACCAATCACAGACAGCTGCAATACAACGACAACCAACAAACTGTAAACACCAACCGATTACCGCATATACGCTACCACGCAAACACAACTACAACACAAAAACCACGACATAACAATCGATACACTAGACCATCCACAGAAACTGAGTAGGCGAACCTACTTTTAAGCAACTGCAACCATTCCATGTCCACACATGTAAAACCCAGCAATCAAGCAACACCTATACACACAATACAACCATCTATCACCACCAAGCAAACCCTAACTGAAAACACAAGGCACAGATGATGATGACGACATACCTACAAGAGGAAAACTGGCAAAGGATCGCTACCCGACTCAAGTTATGCACTCCTAAGGCACAAGGACCTTCAAAGGCTTCCATGGAGGTTATATGGTAAAGGGAAGGGAAGGAGGCGGCCTAAGGATCTGAAGAAATGAGGCGGAAAATGATTTGCGGATTTAATAAAACACGATTATAAACCCTCGCTGAAAACCCGTTACTCGATCGAGTGGCCCCTACTCGATCGAGTAGCCTCTACTCTATCGATTACCACCCATAACTCAAAGCACAGGATGACTTTGGTACGCACTCCTAAGGACTATTACCGCTCCCAAGGTCAGTCAACGCTGGTCAACGCGTCCCTAAAAGGGCGGGTATTACAGTCTTCCCCCCTTAAAAAGAACTTCGTCCCCGAAGTTCAACTCACCTATCTCAAAGCACAAGACACTAGAACACAACGACATCACTACTCTTTCAACACGGGTCACTACTCCCCGGAAATACCATCCCCCATGTCATCATCATCAACTGTCAAACGCTCCATATAGATCGACCTCGACAAACTACTACTTGAAATACCAACCTTACAGCACAAACCGGCACAACTAACGATTACCCAACACATTACGAGATTACACTTTCATTAACAACAACCATCAACACGAAATAAATCACATTAACACCACTATGTTATCCAACGATACGATTCTATTCCAACACATGACATCATAACTTGTCCCTTTTATGACCGTCTTTTAAAGCACACTATCAATTTTACTTCAACACACAAATTGCCAAACGAACAAATGCAAACAATTATAACTTCATACAAGAAATGTAACCAAAGTAATAGAAAACCTTATGAACAAACAACAAAATAATTACAATATCGGCCTTTTTTTTTTGCGACATTACTCTTCCCCTCTAAAAAGGTACTTCTTCCCTGAAGTTCACCACCAAATCACTACACATGTTATGTACTACCTATGTCTTGACACATATATCTAACCTATAGACTTCATTATGGACATTACTCATTAATCAGACAACCCTTAAACCATAAAACACACGCAAGCATATTCGAATAACTAGCCGCCGTCAAGAATGCATGTATATATCAATTGTACATTTAGATAGGAAATACACCATTCCGGTGAATTATAAATAGCAGACATTACAGATGTAAAATGAATGCAATAAGAAACAATTACTACTTCACTATTTGTTACAAATACGCATCTAAAATCCAAACACGACCTCCAACATATAAAATTAACGGTTCCAATATGTTACTAATCATCAATAACCATGTTAAACACCAAACATGTAATTATAGAACCATTAAACAATTTTAATTTTACGAAAAGTTCCTATAACAGTGCTACTCGATCGAGTATATAAAGTACTCGATCGAGTGCCTGCTACTCGATCGAGTGTCTTGGCTACTCGATCGAGTAGCCCTGAGATCAGAATACCTCATTTCTGTCACACCTGCAGCTACTAGATGACAATTTATATTTAACACATTTATACTTTTTTGCCAAAACCGAAAATAAGGAGATATTACTCCTTATTAATTTCGGTCAGATGGGCCGAATTGAGGAGAAAAAAAATATCTCCCTCTTTCACCCTAATTTCGGTGACAATAAGAGGGGAGTAGGGTTTTCTTTCTTAACCTAATTCTTTTCCCATTCTTGCCTCCATCTCATTAGAAGAAAAACACAAAAACCTAAAAATTATTTAGTTAATTTTTGGATCGATTCTAGCATAATCAAAGGGCATTTCTCATATCGTCTTGGGTGCAACTAATAGGCGAATATCATTGCGATATTGTTCTTAGGTCGAATTTCCTAGGACCGAAGGTTATTTCTTAATCCTTTACGATCTTGTTTATGCATTTTATTTTATGACTAGTAATTCATCATGTTATAATTCGTTATAGTCCTTAAAATTAAAGGGATGCATACAGATAAATCCCACAATTACGACGGCACAAAATAGACAAATCCAAAAAATAACAAACCACCTACAAATGCAAAACACAACAAGGGCAAACCCGCCCAAATCTATCCAACAAAAAACACTTCACGAAAATCGCACAAAAAACGACCCGCCCTTCTTTTCAAACAAAAGACGAGTCAAAACAACAACAAAAATTTCAAAAACCACCCAACACCTCAAGGCCCACACAAGGCCCGCAAAACAACAACAAAATTACCGACACAACAAGGTATTTTTGAAAGGTCAAAAAGGCAATCTTACGCCAATTCGGGCACAAACAGGTTAAAAATTCAAAATACGACCACAACAAAACAACGTGATTTAATCACATCGCAAAGTGACCTAAACTAAACGTTAAGGTCCATTTCAAGACAAACTAGCTCAATTTGAGCTCAAACAGACGCTTATCTCATCAGACATAAGACCGTCGCAAAAAGGCAAAAATTCAAATTTTGCCCACAACGCCCAACGAAGGTTAAATATAGCAAAAGTGGTCTTCCCCAACTACAATGCAACCTAGTGGGGCATACAACTCAAGCAAACAAACTTGGCATTGTGAAATAAGACGGTTTTCCGTCTCACTCACGTTTTTCGAGCATAGGGAGCGGGCACGGGGACTAAATTGCAAACTAAAATCACCCCTATACTCCTAAACAGGTTTCAAACCTAATGCAATCATCAATTTCACTCGAAAATGGGCTAAACAAAAACGCCCAAATCGATTTTCGAAAGGTTAGGGTTTCGCCTCAATGGGGCATTCTCTGCTCATTCAGCGGAATTTTGGGCTTTGGCCCAATTCCCCAGGCAAATTTCAAATTTTCAACGACGGAATTAAAAACCGTCATCTTTCAAATACAAAAACAAAATAGTGAAATTCAAATCCGCTATTTTCACAACATTTCGACGGCGACAATAAAAACCGTCATTTTTCAATTACACAAAATAGTGAAATTCAAACTCGTTATTTTCACAAAACTTCAATGAAGGAATTAAAAACCGTCGCTTTCAAACAAAAATAAATAGTGAAGTTCAAATTCGCTATTTTCACAAAATTTTCAACGACTTGTTCAAACCTCGAACAAACGGCATTAAAAACCGTCAAACCTTCAAACAAGGCAGTGAAATTCACTACTCTTCACAAATCTCAAATCATGGGAAGACAAAATTAAGACCGTTATCCCCAAACATACATCAAATGGCAGAATACACATCTGTTCTTTTTTCTACAAAACAAACGGCAATAAAAACCTTTATCCCCCTTTGAGATTCAAAATCGCCGCCAACCACGGGAGCAAGGCTCACGAGCCTATCCCTTTCTGGCGCCACAGACATCCGATATAAACACCGAGATCCCCAAGTAGGATATTAGAGGCTTCCTCACGGAGCCCGCTAACTCGAACGACTTCTCAAAATGGGCCCATCCAACAGGGCTATTTCCCACAGTCGACCATACATTCAACATGGCTGGCGAGCCTCAAACGCACATTCAACATGGCTGGCGAGCCTCACAACGCAGATTCAACATGGCTGGCGAGCCTCACAATGCACATTCAACATGGCCGGCGAGCCTCAAAACGCATCACATTCGACATGGCTGGCGAGCCTCAAAATGCATCACAATCAATGTGGTTGACGAGCCCCTTCATATCCACAACGCTGCTTGCGAGCCCCTTCATATCCGTAACGCGGCTGGCGAGCCTCTTCATATCCGCAACGCGGCTGGCGATCCTTCGCCCGCAAACAAAAAAATAGCTCAAGGACATATCCCGAATATGCCTCAGGCATGACTCCTTCTCATGGCTAGCGAGCCTTCGTACGTAGTCTAATGGACTTTAAACGACCAGCACGGACAACCGACAGACTCTAAACTGTTCCCAACTATAGGTCCTTGGCTCGTATCCTTAAGTCGCCTTGGCGTCGCCCTTCCCGATGACAGGTCCTTGGCCCGAACTCTTTCGAGTCGCCTCGACGTTGCTTCTGTCTCCAGGTTGTAATCTTCGATTGAGCTGGGGGCTATACTTTGACTTTCTCCCTGTCCAAGCCTCAGTTAATATGCGGGCTCTGTAGATACCCTGTATCTGTCGAGTCTCCAACAAACACCCGATGATTATCGGACTACAACATGCTTAGGAATCGCAGCGTTTAATCGATATTTTGTACAACTATACGTCGGAAAACATAAAACGATTTCAAAAACAAAACTTTTCAAAAGTACCTGGAGTGTTTAATGCATGACGACGGGGTCACAATGACACTAACTAGAGTCAAAACCGACACAGAACCAAAAACCGACTCAAAAATTCAAATCCCGACTCCAACAACGAGTCAAACCGAGTCAAACACAAAAAACAAAACTTTTCAAGACTTCCATGTTAATTATTCCCGAAATGCTTCATGGTCAAGTACAAATCATGTCATCTAAAACATAGGATAGAACAAATCATGATTTCAATTGCGTGATAGTGACAAGACACCTTAAAGACCCGCGAAATGACTCGCGCCTCTTCGAGTAGCCCATGCGGCCATGTCGCTTAAAACGCACACAACCACCCATTTCTCTATAAATACCTACCTTCACACACCATAGCACCTTACGCGAGTGTCCGCCCCCTGATATCTCTCTTAAAATTCTAGACTCGACTTCTCAAGTCACAAACCGACACGTTTTTTCGACCTACCGATCTAAAACACAAGCTTTACACATTGTTTGGCACCGTCATCGTGCATTAAATCACTTGACCGACCATTTCGACCAATTACACCATCACTAAACTTAAAACACTCTTTTACATTGCTAAAACGGTTTTCAAACCGAGTTTTCCAACCAAACAAGTTGATACACTTTCGTCGATTGCTCGTCTCAAGCTTAGCATGTAAGTATTAGGGTGTAAAAATCCCCTTCTATCATGTTTTTCATCAGTTTTATGACTATAATATGCTAAAACTTGCATAACATGATTCAAATATAGGTTAGATGAGCTAAAACCGGATTTTAGCCAGAGACAGGGGCTGCTTATATAGCAGACAAGCTCGCGCCTAAACCCCCTCTCAGCCCTTAATCCAGCCGTGTTTGGTCTCATGTTCCTCTTTAATTCATTTCTTATTTGTAATCGGTTTTTACCATTTCAAATATTTCAATATATTTTCATGATAAACTTTTAACCATAAAACATTTTTCACCCTTGGTTCCTAATACCATGACGGTTTAATCCGTGTTTCGGTAATAATATTTGGTTAATTACATTTTAAAAGGCATTTTAAATCCTTTTATTTCATTTTTTTACATTTCAAAAACAAACATATTAGTCATAAGTACAAAATCATACTTGGTTCTACATACCATGTTGGATTTTAACCCGAGTACGATGATGAACATTGACTAATTACAAACAAATTAACTTAAGACAATTAGTTCATAATCATTTTTCAAAACTATTCATGTCAAGCTTAAAAACCCGAACCCGACATCGAATATTGTCAATACAATGATGATTATTCAAGTCTCGTTCTTCACATCAACAGAAAAGAGGTCTAAACGACCTTTTCAAACCAAGACGGGTTCAAACACCCTCTTTTCAAACCATTTTACAAATGTTCTAATAGTCAGGAGACGTCCCTTCAACCGTCTGCTGACTCGCGCATAAACGGCCCACTCATTTCCAATTTTCAAACCAGGACAGGCCTGTTTGCATCGCCGGATGGCTCTCGCCTATATAGGCTTCCTGATGTAGACCCTGTTTCCTTCCAGCACTTGTCTAGGACGATCCTGACTTCAGATAACCCTAATACAGGACGGATCAGATGACAAATCTGCCCTTTTACATCGTATTTTCAAAACGCCTTACTAAGACAAATGGATCACGTTATGCACCATAAACCTAACTTGGTAATTGGATATTTAATTTCCGTCTTACATGCAAATAGACATTAAATCCAACTTGACATCAAATACTTGATACTTGGATTAAACAACCGACATAGAAAGCTCACATGTTAGGTTCAAACTTGTGGATGAGCATTCATGCATTTACCTGTTTTATCAACTTTCGCATTTAACCATCCAAGATCGATCAGTAGAGGCCACTACCGCGGGCGAGATTGGGTGTCCGATTAAAGGGCTTACCAATACGTACCTTCACCTCTTACTCAGAAATATTGGATAGTGGACGACCTTATCCAGGGCGTACGAGAGTCATTCTAGAGATAGGATGCTAAAGAAGGACGACTCCTTATATTTAATACCTATGTCAAACACCGCTTTTTGCCTTGGTTGACATAGGTAGAAAGTGGATTCGATCGGGTTCCAAGCATCCCACAAATACTTGGTGGCGACTCCGAACATCTCTTACAACGTTTCGAGACCCTTGCCGAGACGCAACCGACCGATCTAAGACGATCCGGTCGAAAGCATTTTTAAGCCACCGAGTGTGGATTTCAAAAGACCGCTGCATGTCAACAGATCGGCTGGGCGTCGCAGGTGGCTATATCCACAGAGCCGGTTTTCTCGAAATGGACCCTAACGGTAGTTTAGGTCACTTTGAGACGTGATTAAATCACGTTACTTTGTTGTGCTCGTAATTTGAATTTTTGACCTGTTAGTGCCCTAGTTAGCGTAAAATTGGCTTTTTTGAGCTGTGAAAAATACCTAGTTGTGTCGGGAATTTTTTGCTTGTTTTGTGGACCTTGTGCGATTTTGAGAAGTGTTTTGTTAGATGGGTTTGGTCAAGTTTGCCCTTTTTTGTTTTACATTTTCAGGTAATTTTGTTTTTTTTTTTTGGATTTTGTCCATTTTGTGCTGTCGTAATGCCGAAATTTTGGGTGACGTTTTTGGTTTGTCCTGATTTTAGGTGAATGTTCTGGGGCTTCTGGGCCCAGTGGGTCCGTGGCCGAGGCATTAGAGCTCTCGTTTGGGACTGGACCAGTTAGTACTCCGGCAAGTGTGCCCGATGTGTTGCTGGAGGACGCTTCCGAGGAGGAGCCCACCGAGGAGGCCGTTAGAGCTGAGGGAGCCGTAGGGGCTCGAGCGGAGTCCGTCGTTGAGACAATCGGTGCTGAGAAAGACACAGAGGCTCGGGATGAGTCCGTCGTTGAGGCCGTTGGTGCTGAGAGGGCTCGGTCGGGGTCCGAGGCTGGTTCTTTTCGAAGGAGGGTTAATATTAGGGGAGGGGTCCTCGGCCCTCTAGATAGGGGCTCCAGAATGTCAGGCGGATTATTGAGAGGGGTCCTCTTCGTCCCGTGTAGTCTAGATAGGGGCTCCAGAATGTCAGGCGAATTATTGAGAGGGGTCCTCGAGGGCTGAACCTGCGGGCATCGCCTGCTTGGGCCGAGGGCTTTGACGGTAGCCAGTTGTTGTTGCGGATCGACACTCACATCTCTTACCGTGCGCACGAGGGCTTGGTGAGTCTGCTGCTTTGTCGGGCTTTTGTTGTTTTTGTTATTTAATACCTAAATAGGCGTTCTGATTATGTTTATTTCCTAATTTCAGGAGATTGCTACCATGAGGACTTTCTTAGGATTCTCGACTTGCATGGGGTTTTACGACGTCCTCCGAGCCGGTTCGAGGACATTGATAGAGAGGTCGACTATGGGACCGTTGGTTGCTGCCTGGCGCGAGATTCACGGGGCTTCTATTAGATCGGACCTCTGTTTGATTCGCGCTATGCTGGATCATTACTGGGACACGACATCGTCATTCCACATGGAGTTTGGGGAGGTCGATATCACTTTGGAGGACTTTGCCATGATATCGGGCCTTTCTTATGGCGAGACGCCTGTTCAGTTCCCGGAGACGCCTAAGAGAGTGTCTTCTGCCGTGATCACGAGCTTGATCAGCGATGTTTTGCCTCGGCCGACCGACATCACTCCTTTCGTGATAGCGAACTCCTATGTGAGGGACCACTTTAGAGGGAGGGTGACTAGCTTTGTTCCGGCGCTGTTGGAGAGTCCGGAGGCTGAGGCTAGAGCTGACGCGCAGGACGCACTGTTGTGGTTGTGGTACTTCCTGGGTACCACGTACTTTGGTGACAAAGGTGAGCGCTTGTCAACCAAGGTACTTCCTTTGCTTGCTGACCTAGACGCCTTAGGTCAGTACGACTGGGTGACACTGGTTCTGGCGCATTTTACCCGTTACTTGCACGCTGCCATTCGTCCGGAGACGATGGACGATGGGAGTTCTCCCGCTTTGGTTGGTCCCGATCTCATCTTGAAGGTACAATCATTTTTGTGGTTTTTGATTTTGACTTTGGTTTTTTTATTGATTTTTGGGTTTTGGTAATTTTTCGAAAAGTTGGCAGATTTGTGGTTGCTGTGTTTTGTGTTACACGGTTGTTTTTTTGCTTACTTCATCCCTTTGCGCCCGAAGACGACGGGTGACGTGCCTTCGATTTACTTCGTTGTGAGGGGTTGGTTGGTGGCTCGGAAGAAGTCCACCAAGTCGACCTATGAGGACTGCAGGCGTCGGGTGAACGGCCTCCGGGTTGGTGATGTAAGTCATTGTTTCTTATCTCTTTTGCTTTGTAAAAAGGTAGAGATGGGATGACTAGGTAGCTTAGAAAGCCCCCAGTTAGTTGATTAGCTTTGCCATGAGTGCAGTTTATCGGGTGGCCTTTGGAGCACTACATCGGCGTGCCAGCCTCCGTCAGGGAGCATCTGCGATCCCGCATTTGCCAGCTTTTGTAACTTGAGACGACGATCGAGCGGTTTGGTACCTTGGCGAGCGTCTGGCTCGCCAGTGTTTCAGTGAGACCTTGTGGTGCCGGTCGATCCGCCTAGGGTGTTGTTCCAGGAGTCGACACCCGATGAGGTTGAGGAGCACCTTCACGGTCGTCGGGGTGAGGAGCTGTTGTTACGGGAGGCCGACTACGATACCTTCCTTTTGTCGAGGCTTCCTTGGTACCCGATCGATGTACGTTTTCCTCTGATCTTTGTTTTATTACCTCTTTTGCTTTTAGGCGGAAGGTTTTGTTACCTTCAATACAGTTTCCCGTTGTAGGGTGTTGATGAGCTCATGAGGACCCAGCCCCCAACTTTCACAGACCACTTTCCAGGGGCTGGGTGCTGAGGAGCTACAGATGCGTCTGCCAGAGCCTGCGGTTCCTGAGGTGACCAACGTTGGTATGAGTGGAGGTTGACGGTTTTGAGGGTGAGTTTCCATTTTGAACCCTCCTTGTTTGTGTTTTGACTTGTGTTTTTATTTTGTTCAAAGGCTTTTTTGGTTGTAGGTGTCGACCGTTAGTCATCAGGCTCTGTGGTCGATGGCTAACCGGTGGAGAGCACTTGCTGGTGATCTGGCTGCGAGGGAGTCTCGGCTTGCGCATGTTCTTTTTGTTGGTTGTTTTTTGTATTTTTGTGTTTGCATTATTTCACGCTTAGATCTTAACGATCTGTATTTTATTTTGCAGAGTACTGCGGATCCGGCGGAGTTTGCTCGAGTTCGTGCTGAGTTAGATGCAGCGAGGTCGACGATCCAGGCGCAAGATCTGGGGCTTATCTGTCGGGACCAAGAGCAGAAGCGTCGTGAGGACGGGTTGCGGAGCCGAGATGCGGAGATTGCCTCTCTTAGGCCTCAGTTGGCCGAGCCGGAGGAGCTTCGTGTCACGACGGAGCATGAGACGTTAGAGAGTTCTTCTGAGAGGGGGCCAAAGCAGAAGGTGGTGTCTGGTTTGCCTGCGACTCCTCGTGAGACCGAGACTGGCCCACCGGGAGGCATTAAGTAGTTGTAGTTGTTCGTCCGTGTTTTTGGACTTTGGCTTGTATATGTATACATTTTGTGTGAGGCGGTTTGTATATATGTGTTTTTGGTTTGTAGTTTATTTATTTTTTTGGATTTTTTTTTTGTGTTTCGGAGAAGCACGGTCAGCGGCTGATTCCCGATTTGATGCTTCGACGTTTGTTCTTGCATCGTTAGTGTGGAAAACATGCAATAGGTTGCACATATGCATACACGTAAACACGCAAAAGCATTTAAAAATAAAAATAACCCCGATGACTCGAAGTTAAAATTGAAGTCGAGAAAAAATTTTGAAAATTCCGTGACAAGTCATCACGTTTGGATTTTTCAAATAAAATTGATTTTGAAATTTTGAGCAATTAATTCGTGTTTGAATTGAATTGCATCGAGTTTTGCTGAAAATTAATTTGCGACTCGAAAAACTAAAACTCAAACAGTCAAGGATGAATTTTAAAAGAGATTTTGCGAGCGTGTTTGATTTTTGTGAGATCAAGACTCGGATTTGCAAAAGTTTGAATTTTTTGGGAAAAAAACGACGTCGTGTTGTCAATTTTGATTTTTGTGGAAAATGCGAAAAATCGAAATTTTTTTGGAATTTTGACTGACATGGAAACGATCCGTCGCGGATCAAGGCAACTAGCCCTTCTCCCCTTAAAAAAAAAAGAAAATCCGTATGTTTAAAGCTGCGTCATATAAACCGTGCCGAATTTTGTGAAACGCGAAAACAAGGAAATGTAAGTGTGAGAAAACACAAAAAAATTCGGATCCTGAGATTTAGGTGTCAGGAAGAAACACAACTTGATAGGGACAAATCAATGTGCGGATCCTGAGAACCAGCCCAAAGAGGCGCGAGGCCTTGGGCGATGCAAGTGAGCTTCCCCTTTTTTCGGAAAAAAGTGCTAATTGTTTTGTATAAATAGGGACGTTTGTGCTTCACTGTTTCATCATCCGAAACATGAAAAACATCTCTTTGATAACCTTTCTTCTTCTTCCACAAAATAAATCATGGATACTTTCGAAAATAGGTTACGACATTGGTGTCGGGATTTATCACCTCCCGGGAAGTATCAACTCATCGTAATAGGAGTTGGTCAATTGTTGGTGCTTCGTCAAGTTAAGGTGCAATCCTCGTTCCTTGAAGCATGCTCTCGGTTTTGGGATTCGAAACATCATGTTTTCGTTTTCCCGAAAGGTGAAATTTGCTCTCTTGCCGAAAAAGTGGGCGCTATTGCAGAGTAGCCGGTTGTACTCCTGTACTTCCTCCGACTCGGTTGTGTTACAAAGAAAATTTTTGATCAATGTTGGTCTTGTCGACGAGCCAATTGAACTTTCTCCTTGCTCCTCATGGTGTTGATATGTTGGCTCTCATCAACATCTTCTCAAACCGGTTTGATGTGAATGTCTCGGAGGTGGCTAGGAGAAGTTCTCTTGCCTTTTACCTAGTGCATGCATACCTCCTTGTCGATGCCTTGAAGAAGGAGGGGTCAAGATGGTATGATAGTATGACCCTTGTACATGTGGTTGAGCAAATGGAGCACGGGTGGGATCCATCGTGGTTGGTGCTTGGCGAGATCATCCAAGCTTTGGATAAGAAGAGCTCTTGTGGAGAAGCTCCTTCGTTTAGTTCTCCAAGGATCCTCCAAGTGTGGCTCTTGGAGAGGCTAAGGTATGTAGAGGCTCCGGTTGATTCTTCTTCTTACTCCTTCCGTCACCTTACTATGAGGAAGAAGTTGTATTCAGATAGTTTTGCGTCCACGAAGCCTATTGGGCCTCGAAATTGGTGGGAGGAGGGTGGTCCTTATATCCGTTGGGTGGTGCCATTGTGGCACTTGAGGTCCTTCACGGGGTTGCCTGCTTCGGCCGCTAGTTCTTGTTCCTTGATGGTTGTGGGCTTGAAGGTTGTTTCCTTCATTTAACCCGAAAGGCTTATGAGGTAAATGGGGCGCCAATAAAAGGTGCCCGCTCAAGATTCTCTCGTCCAAGAAAGTGTTTTTCCAAACTCCGAGCTTATGGAGGTGTTCGAGAGATAGTGGGCCACTCGGCCGACTTGGGATGTGCCAAACCCCGTTTCAACAACATGGGTGACTCCCGCGTATGTCAAGTGGTCAAGAGCTCAAACCTTGGAAGAAAAGTCCAAGTTCCGCAAAGACAAAGTCGTTGACTAGAAGTATAGGGAAGTTGGCAAGGCCAACCGTTCCTTCTTTGACGACTTTGCCGACGACGTTAGCCCTTATATATTAAGGCCAACGAAGAGGAGGAGCTCGGGACCCAAAGAGTGTTGGAGTAAGTGTCCTCAACAATAGTGCGATCACATGTTTAAATCTCATGATAAGAATACGTAAGGGATGATTCATTTATATAGTCAACTGATCAACATTAATCGGTAATGATTGGCTAACTAGAGTTTGACATTACTGTCGTTTGACGGTGGTGATAAGTTGATCCCTTAAGGTCACACCTATAGGACAATTCCCTTAATAGATAAGTTAATTAATTGTATATCGATACAAGTTAATCAATTCCTTAAAATTGAACAATTTATTTGTGAGTGAGAATATTTACATCTTATTGTAATTTGATTAAATAAGATTCATTTTAGTAATTGAAATGTTTTCGTTATTAAAATTGATTATTGTTTATGAAACAATTGAGATAAAAATTAATAGTTAATTATGATTACAAAATGTTGTAGAACATATTAACATAAACCATTTTAAATACTTGTGATCATGAATTACTAGCTAATTTGTCATATGTAATTAATTTATTGTGAAATGATATTTATTTGGATAAATATGCATTAAAAATAGATATGGGCATGGTGTGTGACACATGACCTAACAAATGACATTTGACAAAATCACAAACATAAAATAGATGTCCATTTTATGTATGGACCGAAATATTGGAGGGCTTTTAAGGTTGGTGGGTGTTTTATTTTAATTGTTAAAATAAAACATAATCATTACCTAAAAGATAGCCTTACATGCCTATGTTTTTAGAGATGAGAAAAAGCAAAAGGTGAATGCCATGCATTAGCCTTCTTCACCTCCCAAAACCCCCCCCTCCCCCTCCTCTACAATGAGAAGTGTGTTCTCATTTTTCTCTAATGCAATTTCTTCATTCTTATATACTTCTCCCAATTCTCTCTAAAATAGTTTTAGATCTTATAAAAATTGTTCATCAAAATTCTAATATTACATCACATTATTACTAGTGTAGTAATATAAATAATATTAGAATTGTTAAGGATCACTAATATATTAATCTAGTTAATTAGTATATTAGTATTAAGGGTTATTGTTTTGGGTGCAACTCTTAGGTTCATATACCTATTATTAGACTCTTCTAATGGTGAACTAATTAACATATTAATATGAGTTCATTAGATCTAGTGCATGCATAACTAAATAAGTGATTAAATGAAAAAACAATGTTCCTTACATTGTTATATGGCTCGAAAATTTGGGCACAAATAAGGTCACCTTCCTTATTTGTTCTTGAGCTTAAATGTAATGGATGATCCTCCAAATCCCAATGTAGAGATCCTCCTTTGATTGCACCCCAAGACAAATCCCTTAAACTAATGTATTAATTAACTATATTAATACACTAGTATCCTTAAAATGATTCTAATAATATTCTTATTACTACACTAGTAATCTTATATTGTTATTAGAAATTAGGATGAACAATCTTTTGATTTTCTAAAACTAGTTTAGAGAGAAGTGGGAGAGAAGGAGGTCAGAATGCATGTAAATCAAGTGAATATGGAGAAGTCTAAAATGAGAACAAAAATCTCACAATTAAAAGGAGGGAGTGCCGGGTATGGGGAAGGCTAAATACCAAACCTTGGCATCTTCTTTTGCTTTTACACTTCTATATATTGTAGGTGTGTAAGGCTAGATAGTGTAGGTGTGATTATTTAAATTTTATCACATAAAATAATATCATCCACACTCCACTACAACCTCCATTTCGGTGCATATGTATAAAATGGACTACCATTTTATTTTGTCAATTTGTCATTTGTCACACAATATGTCACTTGTAGTATGTTACATGTTATTAATTAATTTAATGCATACTTATCAAATAAATATCATTTTATATATTAATTAAATTACATACAACAAATTGACTAGTGATTCTTGATCACATAATTAAAATGGGTCATATAATTATAATTCACAACATTTTTTTTGGTGAAATGTAAGAATTTCATTAAAGCACAAACGAGCTATTACAAGCTATACCATTTTAATCAACAAAACAATTTACTGACTACTCCATATAATGGAGTTTACATACTCATTCTAACTAAATTCAAACATGTGATATCTCGATTACATAGTCCTGTCTTGAACTTAGTAGACAACCTCCACTTCACTTCCTTCCTTATCTGGTCACGAAGCAAATCAGGTCTCAACACTGCAGCATTATTCGCAACATATTGTAATTATGATTAACCATTCATTCTTATCTCAATTGTTTCACAAACAATAATCAATTTTAGTAATAATATTTCAATTACTAAAATAAATCTTATTTAATCAAATTACAATAAGACATAAATATTCTCTCACACAAATGAATTGTTCAATTTTAAGGAATTGATTAACTTGTATCGCCATACAATTAATCAATTTGTCTATTAAGGGAATTGTCCTATATGTGTGACCTTAAGGGATCAACTGATCACCACCGTCAAACGACAGTAATGTCAAACTCTAGTTAGCAAATCATTACTGATTAATGTTGATCAGTTGACTATGTAAATGAAACATCCCTTATGTATTCTTAATTTGAGATTTAAACATGTGATCGCACTATTGTTGAGGACACATACTCCAACAATCACCCACTTGTCCGAAACAAGTGTGCATCACCAATTCTCTTGTCCTATTACAATCTCCCACTCAATGCAAGGTGTCTCGCAGGTCATACTTGCATTTGATCATGTCTTGAGTGGTTTCCTCGATTTGGAGAGTAACTATCTGACCGGAATTATCTACCGTAGATACCTTCCGAGCGTGGCCACGCATTTTCAGTTCACTACTCCTCGAGTGGTCTTGAGATTTCAAACAACCCTGACAAGGGGGTGGACAATTCCTATCGCACTATTCCCTTCGTATATCCACAGTTCATCATGACCCAAAATATACTCATTGACTTCAGTTACGACAGTCATAGAGTATAAATCAAAGCCTTTCATAAATTTGTGCCAGCTTGAGCGAATAGTCTCTAGTCAAAAGAATTGACTCATAAGAATACTATAGTAGCTCTTGCCACGACCAAGCTTTATGAATTACCAGAACTTTATAAGCGGTCACTGCCCGACAGAGTGTCCCGTACAGTCTGCCTATGTGATCAACTAGTCATCCCATATGACTCTATGGCACTTGAACTTGCCATCAATCGCATCACACTCTAGTCACTTTGAGACGTCACGTCCTTTAAGTAACCAGAGGCGAATACTATGTTAATCCAGTTCACTTCAATTGTCTCAACAAACCATTTGGATTTAACAAAGTAATAAATGAGTTTAAAGAAACTCAAACGATAAATGCGATTATCATATATGAATAGTCAATACACTATTACTACTCCATATCTTATAATCTACAGTGTACCTTTTACACTAGTTGAAATGCAATAAAAGCTTGGCAAGTGGATATACCATGTATCCAAACATTCCAACTTTATGAATTGCAATTTCCTTCTATTCAATGTTATTTCTAATAACATGAATTTATCTAAGTATATGTCTAGTCTTCTTACTAGACTTGGGTTCTTTATCTTGAAAGATGATCCCACTGTTATCTCATAACTTGTGATAAAGTCATTGGTAGAGGGATTCAATCTTATTCCCTATGTTGAGCATTTTATCACAATTTACTTAGATTCTGTTTGTAGAATTTGCAATGGTCGAAACTAAAAAACTTCTCTAGTCTCTTACTCCTAAGTCAATAAAATCAGCCTAGGATTTCGACAAATCCTTAATGGTTTGGAAACTAGAGTTTGTGTAACCCTTCAACACACAACTTAATATATCATCCAAATATAAGAATGAATCCTCAATTCTTCTCAAGAATCTCAAGGATGTTCTTTAAGGCTTTCACAATACCATCATTCGAATTAACTTGTTATTGACTTATTATTCTCTAAGCATATGATTCATCCCAGCATGTGGATGTAATGGCATACATGATCGTTCTAATGGCGGAAACATTAGCAAACGATTTCATGTGATCAACAACTTCATAGGTTCAGTGAACGACTATGACTCTATCATAGCAATTCCACTTTCATCAATGTGAATAATCTACTCAACCTTGTTGATGTAAAAGAAATATGAAGGACCTTATCATCATAAGACTCTCGACTCTATGCCAATATTCTCTCAAATTCAACACATAGATTCAGAAATCTATAATGCATTGCACTCTTTCCTAGTCTCCCAATCACTCTTTCACAGAGGAGAGTATTGGTACATTATTCTCAATAAGTAATATGCTATCAACATATAAGACATGGAAAAATAATTCTTGCTCCCACTTAACTTCATGTGTAAACATGATTCTTCAACAATGTGAATGAAACCATTCTCAATTATCACATGAACGAAAAGTATAATCCTTTAATGCTTGCTAAAGACCATTCTAGAATCACTTAAGAAGGCTTTGCATAATTTGTTAGGATTCTTAGATCTTTATCTAAGGTTTTGTGTTCCAAACACATCCTTTTCTAAATTCCCATTTTAGAAAAGCGAATTTTTAATATCATTTGCCATTTTTCATCAAAATGAAATGTGGCAATTCCCAACATGATATATCTTAATTAACATCTTCATGTCAATCTATGCACTTAGGTACTCTAAAGCTCTATTTACTTTAAAGAGATCTTCGCCTTAAACTAAATCTACTTTTGAATAACAATTTTTGGATTGTAATGCTATGGCTTGTATGCAACAAAGTCGATTTGGGACAAGGTCATAAAACCATTACTTTCGAAAAGCAACAGTTTAATAATAAGACATGTGAGCGATACTCCCCCTCTATCTTAATAGATTATAGTTCCACTACTTTTAAAAAGTAACGCATTAACTATAAGACATGTTTGTAACGATCTACTCTCACTCTATCTCTTAGAAATACATCTATCTTCTTAGAGATAGCTTTGTGAGTTACAAACATACATAGTGAAGTAATAGAAGTTTGTCTAGACTGACGTGTTAGTACATAAAAAAGACCAGCTCTTTTATGGCAGTTTGATTCATGTAATATGCAAATCTGATCCATGTCATTTGTTAAATAGCCTTGCTATTTTAGGTATCTCCAGGTTGACTATCCGTTTTGGATCGCAAATTCCCAAAACTGACTTCGATAACTCAAACCGACTCATGTTCATATTATATACAAACTTGAAGTCTTAAGCCCTCCCATAACTCGTATGGAGTCTTATAAGTGGTGTAGCTAAATAACTCTTTTTGACCTTTTAATCATACTTTCTTATATCAAATAAGATATGACATTAAGTCACAAAAGCATAAGTGAGAATTAAATTCATGACTTATGAACTAATTATAATGATCCCATCATTGTAATTCTTTTATGATTAAATTAAGTCAACATAAATTATGTTTTGATATATAAAAAGTGTATAATGAAGAATTTTAGAACATAAAATTTCCATAAACTGAGTGACTTGGGTTCCAAACCAAGCCACTAAAATTCAAATACAACTTATTGTTCTTAAAAATAAAAGGAAATAAACCAATTTCCATGTCTAACAAGGAAATTAAAAGAGTTCTAAAACAATAATTTCAAAATACAACAATGAAACGAAAACTATCATTATAAAGGCCAAGCTTCCATAGGTCCTCTACTATGGGCGGCTACTCTAGCTTCCCTTGAAGAGCCTCCTTAGGTTTGCTTGTCCTTGCCTTTATCTTTACTCACATGCTCTATATCACATTTAAAGGGGGTGAGAATCACAACTTGTATCTAAATACCAAAGTTGAGATTTTTATCAATAACATAATAGATTAGAGATTTTATTACCTACTGGAGTCACACGTCCAGATTTAACATCTCCAATATACTTAGGGCAATTTCGTTTCCAATGTCCCATGGCACAACAATAGTGGCACTTATCTTCGGTGGATGGACCCTTTCCGGTTTGGAAGAGTTATTCCCAATAACTTTCCCTTTGCCCTTGTTGGGTTTCTTACCCTTACTAGTACTCCTTTTAAATTTCCCTTTGCTTTTGTTATTAATGATGTTAGGCCTGGAAATCCGCAGACCTTCCTAATCAGTATCTCACCTGAACCTAACTACCAGGCTGTCAGGGTGTCAGGCTATCAGGGTAGGCGCCAGGCCATGGAGAGGACAACGGTCAAAATATCAGGATGATATTAGACCATATACGCGTGTTATAAACGGATTATATACGCAGCATTAAGTGTGAAGATTATGCAGTAATTAAGGGAGAAATAATTGGCAATTACTACTAGTAATAATGGAGAATAATCTGCCTTTAATGCCAGATCAAGCAGCCGTTCAAGATGGAAGCTTATATAAAGAACACTTTGAAGATACTAGAGGGCATTTCATTCATACGCAAGAAGAAGCATACACAATACATAGAGAAATATAAGCATTGTTATTATCATACAATTATTCTCCCAAATTACATAGTGAAATCCTCTCCTGGCTTGGTGCCCGTGGTTTTTTCCCATTCAAGGGTTTTCCACGTACAAAATTACTTGTCTTATTGTTATTGTTGTTATTTCATTTACAGCTTATTATTGTACCCTGACGACCTGATCTAGAGACTATCTAGAGCTAGTTAACCCTACACAGTTTCACCCTGACCTGATTTCGCCTTGCGCAAAATCCAAACAAAACAATTGGCGCCCACCGTGGGGCATCTAGCTCTTTAAACCCTTTTTTATTATCTTACAAAAACTAAAAAAAACCTACAAAAATGGCCCAACCCACCGTTGAAGAACAATTGAATGCAGCTCTCCAAAAAATCGCTGAGTTGGAGAGCCTGAAAGAAAAAGTGGCTCAAACTGAAGCATAAATCCTACAATTGAAAGAATTTGAGTCAACCATGAAGCAAAAATTGGAAAAAAAACCCAAGGGGCAGGCTCTAGATTCCAACCAGGAACCCCATTTTCATCAATCATTAAAAACATTGACTTTTCCAGTTTTGGGAGCCCAAGTATTCCTAAAGCCATTAACGTAGATGGTGATGATGAACCATAAGATGATGATAAAGAGAAACTTGATGAATCTGAAGCAGCCATCATGATGGCAGTAGTTCAGGAGATCAAGAAACTCAACGAAAAATTCGATAAGATACCAGGAGTACCGCCAAAGATGGAAAAAGTCGCCCGACGGACTATCTATTCGATTCGCCTTTCATAGACGAAATAGCAAAAGTAGATTTACCAAAATAGTTCACAATTCCATCCATGAGGGTTTATGATGGAACCACGGATTCACAGAATCACGTGGCTCTTTACAAGCAGAAAATGTTGGCTGCATCTATTCCCAGCGAGTTCAGACAAGTTTGCATGTGCAAGAGATTTAGAACGACCTGACTGGCCCTACCCTGCAATGGTACATCAACCTGCCAACTAGCAGCATCCACTTCTTTGCCAACCTGCTCAACAGTTTCAACCAGTAGTTTTCGAGTAGCAGGGAGTTGGAGAAACGATCCAGTGACCTTTACTGAGTTATACAGAAGCCTGATGAAACTCTCAGGACATTTCTTGCAAGATTCAACAAAGAGAAAGTGTCTATACCCAAGTGTGACGTTGGAACAACAGTGGAGGCATTCAGAAAGGGTTACTACCATATAGTGACTTGTACAGCGAACTCACTAAGTATCCCTGCCACACCTTCGAAGATGTTCAGGCCAAGACTCTTGCTTTCATCAGGCTGGAAGAAGATAAAAGCTACAAACTGGGATCACCCAAAGAGACCAAAGGATCATGAAAGAAGCAATAGGAAAAGCAACAAAGGGAACAATTATAGACCTACCCCATATTCCAGGCCAGATCAGTCAGAAGTTAACCTGGCCCATGAGTATCAAGGTAAGGTTAAAGTTTATCCACCTATCTCCGAACATAACTTCAGTGTTGATATTGCAGGATTAATCCAGAGACTTGACAACATGGGATCAGCTGTTAGATGGCCCAGGAAGTCAGAAAATCCAAATCCCAGAAGAGACAATTCAAAATGGTGCGAATTTCACATGGATATTGGACACACCACGGATGATTGTTTCACCCTGAGGAAGAAGGTAGCCTACCTGTTAAAATCAGGGTACTTAAAAGACCTGATCAAGACGAAGGGCAGGAACGCAAACCAGGATAAGGAAAACCAGGAGCACAAGCAGGATCGTAGTCTCCCTCCACCACCACCAATCTATGAAGTAAAATTCATATCTGGCGGTTCGGAGATTTGCGGCCTGACAAGTTCAGCAGCAAAGAAGATAGCCAGGACACCAAGGACTGTGTCACCCTGCAAGCCGGATCTTGTCCCGACAATCACTTTCAATGATTGTGACCTGGTGGGCATCCCTGATGTTCATCATGATGGCCTGGTAATTTCTATGCAGATTGGAACAGCCACGGTAAGAAGGATCCTGGTAGATGGAGGCAGCTCAGTGAACCTGATCATGCTTGACGTACTGAAAGCCATGAAGATAAACGAGGATCAAATCATCAAGAAATCCAGCGTCCTAGTAGGATTCAGTGGTGAAACCAGGAGCACCCTAGGAGAAATCCACCTCCCAACCTACGTGGAAGGAGTCTCATCCTATAAGAAATTTGGAGTCCTTGACTGCCTGTCATCCTACAATGCTATCCTGGGCAGACCCTGGATTCACAATGTCAAGGCCGTACCATCAACCTATCACCAGTGTATCAAGATACCAACAGACTGGGGCATAGCCACAATAAAAGGGGATCACAAGACAGCCCAGGAATGCTACACATCAGCCTTGAACCCTTCCAAGATAGGTAAGTCCCTGGCATAGCAATTACAGTACCCTGTCAGGAGCACCTATGTGGCACCTCCCAGAATGGAAACAAATCCGGTAATCCTAGTCCCTGAGTACCCTGACAGGTATGTTTTGTTAGGATCTGACGCACTAGATAGTGTCAGGCCTGAACTGGTAAAATTCCTTAAAAATAAATCATCTTGGTTTGCTTGGTCACATTTTGATATGACTGGAATTAGCGCTGATATAATTACTCATAAGCTCAATGTTGACCCATCTTTTAAGCCTGTACAGCAGAAAAGGCGCAAATTTGCAGCTGAAAGAAACACCATAATAAACGAGGAAGTAGAAAAACTCTTGGATATGGGGATGATCAGGGAAGTAATGTACCCTGAATGGCTGGCTAACATAGTTGTTGTGCAGAAAAAGAATAGGAAGTGGAGAGTCTGTGTAGACTACACTGACCTGAACAAAGCCTGTCCTAAATATCCATTCCCCTGCCTCATTTTGATGCCATGGTAGACGCCACAGTGGGCCACGAAATGCTGACATTCATGGATGCTTCCAGTGGATTCAATCAAATAAAGATGCACCCTGCTGACCAGGAGAGTACTGTATTCATTACAGACCGAGGCATATACTGTTACACTGCCATGCCTTTCGGCCTGAAGAATGCTGGGGCAACGTACCAGCGCCTGGTCAACATGATGTTTAAAGTCCATATAGGCGACATCATGGAAGTATACATAGACGACATGGTGGTGAAATCCAAGAATGCATAAGATCATGTGAAGCATCTAGAAATAGCATTTGAGATATTAGAAAAATATAACATGAAGCTAAACCCCACAAAATGCCACTTTGGAGTCTCTGCAGGCAAATTTCTCGGATATATGGTCACAAAGAGAGGCATAGAAGCCAGCCCTGAACAGATAAAGGCTATCCTGGAACTACAGTCACCCAAGTCTGTCAAGGATATCCAAAAATTGACAGGCCGGGTAGCTGCCCTGAACCGCTTCATATCAAGATCCTCTGAGAGATGCAAAACATTCTATAACCTCCTCAGGAAAAATAAACAATTCCAGTGGACGGATGAGCATGAGGCAGCTTTTCAGGATCTAAAATCCTATTTATCATCTCCACCCTTACTGGCTAAGCCAGAAAAGGGAGAACCTTTGTCAAGATATACCTATCATCACGACAAGATCGCCGTAGTCTGGCGAAAGAAAAGGACGGACAGCAACATCCAGTCTACTATGTAAGTAAAAGCCTGCTAGATGTTGAGTTGAGGTATGGACTACTTGAAAAATATGTTTTAGCTTTAATTATGTCATGTACCTAGTTAAGACCCTATTTTGAAAGTCACCCCATTATAGTCAGGACCAATCTGCCCATAAAATCATCTGCGTAAAACCGAACTTTCAGCGGGATGGCCAAATGGTCGATCTGATTAGCACATACGACATCTCTTTTGAACCAGGGGCGCGATCAAATCGCAGGCCCTAGCAGAGTTTTGTAGTGACTTTAGCCCTAACTCCGGAACCGGACACGATAAAAGAGGTCAACCAACTAAAAAATAAAACCCTAGACCAAGAATGGACCCTATTCATAGATGGGGCATCCAACGCCAGGGGGACAGGGATAGGACTAGTACTTAAATCACACTAGACCAAGAATGGACCCTAGTCATGTAAGAGACCAGAGGCCGTCGCAGTTGTAGATCTGTTGAGGATCCGTTCTGAAGAGGAAGTCCAAGCTAGGCGGGCCAGCAAGAAGAACAAGGGGAAGATGTACCCCGAGGGAAAAGGCAAGGCTAGAATGGAAGAGTGAAGACCCCCATTACCCGTTTTACTATTATGTTGTAATAGTGATGTATGTTTTTATTATGTTGTACTAGCTATGTATTGTGTATTTTATATTAGTTTTACTATGTGAGATGTCTTAGTTGATATCCCAGCATTGACAAGTTGTAGACTTGCTTAGCTTTATTTGTTGTCAAATTTTTAACCCTTCTCATTATTAATTAATTAAGAGGATTGCTTATGTCGAAAGACATTGTGAACGCTTGTTGTTTCTTCCATCCATTTTGTAAAGGCAGTTCAGTTTGACTTATCTTAAACATAGCACATGTGAAAGGGGATTTTGTGGGAATGGAGAAAAGCTTCTTTTTCTTGTATTTGTATGGAAAAGGGAATGTTTTCCCCTTTTCTTTGTTTTGAAGTTGATATGGGTGATTTTTTGTGTGTGGAGATGGTTGTATCCTTCTTATGTAAGAAAGGATTGCTTACATATCCACCTGAAGAGGTGAAACCAAACCATGCTCCTAGTTCGAATGTTTTGTTTATTTTATTTGGGTGTTGTGGTTGTATCCTTCTTCTGTAAGAAAGGACTGCCTACGTATCCACCTAAAGAGGTGAAATCAAACCATGCTCGTAGTTCAGGTGTTTTGTTTGAGTGCAAATAGATGTTCGCCTTTGACAGATCAAAGGCTGTTCAAAACATGGCAAGATACCGTAACTCTGACTCGATAAAACATGTAATTTAAAATCAGAACGCGTTGAGGAATTGACTTGAAAGGGATATTGTTTTCACTAGTTAGGAAACTAGGGAAAGGTTTGTTGGTTACTGGGGTTCAAGGGTACTATTTCTTGAGTTGATCTAGGTTGGTAGGGTTTGTGAAATCCTCCCCGTCTAGGTCACTCAGTCTCACTGCGCCCACCGAAAGTATTTTCTTGACCAGGTATGGCCCGACCCAATTGGGTTTGAATTTCCCCCTCGGATCGACGGGTAATGGTGCTTAAACCAACTTAAGGACCAAGTCGCCTTCTTTGATGTTCCTGGGTTTGACCTTTTTGTTGAATGCCCGTTGTATACGTCGTTGTTATAGCTGGACATTGTGCAAGGCGTTGATTCGTCATTCGTCTACGAGTGTGAGTTGTTCGAACCTTCGACGGGTCCATTCCGCTTCGGGAACTTGACTTTCCAGTAGAATGCGTAGAGATAGAACTTATATCTCTACTGGTTGAACCGCTTCCATACCGTATGCTAGGTAGAAGGGTGTTGCTCCTGTTGGAGTTCGAATTGAGGTTCGGTATCCCCAAAGCGGTAATTGCCTTGCATGTTTTTGATGATGGTGACAAGAGTTTTTTTTGATGCCTCTACCGCTCTGTTGGTTTGGGGATGATAGGGGGATGATCGATGCCGTTTGATTTTGTACTTGTGTCGCAAGGCTTGTGTTTCCGCCCGGAAGTGGGAGCCTTGGTCGCTGATGATTTCATGGGGTACCCCATATCTATAGATGATGTTGTCTTGAATGAACTCCCTGCCACCTTGTTGGCGGTCAAGACTACATAGGACTGTGCTTCCACCCATTTGGTGAAGTAGTCGATTGCGACGAGGACAAAGTAATGCCCCTTGGTGCCTATCGGGTTGACTTTTTCGATGATGTCGATGCCCGAGGTCGAGAAAGGCCAGGGTGATGTCATGGTGTATAACAGGGATGGTGGTATGTATTGTATGTTGGCGAAGATTTGGCAATTGTGGCAATGTTTGACGTAATTTCTGCAATCGGCTTCCATGGTGGTCCTGTAATACCCCGTATTTTGATAATAATTTATGAGAATAATTTATCTAATTTAATAACTACTTAAAGGCATTTCTAATAATAATTACAAGTAAGACGTTAATTAAATAATAAATTAAGTATCCAAGTCGGAATTTGGCTTAGCTAATAATTGAGCTTTGGGCCGTGTGCCATAGTTATATGGACCGAAATTTATTAATCTAGTATGAGTGTGATCGAAAATTGTATCGGGAATTAATAATAATAATAATAAGTAAAGGTAATAATAATTATATCAACAATTATCCTAATAATAATAATGTTATGGCAATAATATAATTAGTAAAGATAGTATGAGAGAATTCTACTTATGGTAAGACTAATATATTATATAATAATAATAATATAATGGTAATAATAATAATAATAATAATAATAATAATAATAATAATAATAATAATAATAATAATAATAATAATATTAATAATAATAATAATAATAATAATAATAATAATAATAATGGCAATTCCTATAGTAATTAGAATAAGGTAATTGTAAGAGCTTTGGAGACGGAAGACGCAATTAAACGATAAATGGTAAAACCGTCTTAAACTTAATTGATTTCGTTTTACAGCTTCTAATCGTAATAACTTATGACCACCGTACATCACCCTACAAACCACCATTTGACTCGTGATTTTGACCTAGAGCAACCCTAGACTACCGTGACTCTGACCTGACCTTCATTGACCGTGCTGGGGTGGTTTTTGGGGCGGTTAAAGGTGGATGGTTAGGGTGTTGCGGGTTTTGTTCGTGGGGGATTGGAATGGGTAATTGAACCCTCTAGTGGGTGAGTCTTGACCTGGGCATGGTAGGGTTATGATGGGGGAAGGTAGTCGACTATGGTGGTGGTGTTGGTGTGGTGGCTGGTGGCAGTGTTGGCGGCAGAACATGGGAAAACAGGGGTAGGGTCGTGACTGTTTTAGGGCGGTTACTGTGGTCGTGTTTGTGACTGTACCAGGGATTAGGTACCACTACTGGAACCACCGTGGGTAAAAGGTGACAATGGTGATGTTAGGCTGTTTTGGGACACGGGTTGAAGGGAGTGCTGTTGGTGTCGTGTGGTTAGGGCGTGTGATTGCAAGTCATAGGAGGTGGTTAGACTGGTGGTTGGGGGATGTTTCGATAGGTCATGATGTAGGGAGGTGGTAGGTAGGTTGGGTGGTGGTCGTGGTGGCCTGTGGTGTCGGAGTGGAGGGTGTTTATGGGAGTGGTTGGTCACGGTTGTGAAACCGTGTGTAAGGAGAGTGTTGTGTGTTTTGTGACGGGTTTTTAATTGGTTAATTTGGGTGACTCGGGTTATAATCGAATCGGGTTTGTTTTGTAATCGGGTTTCTAATATCGTGGACCTTAATAATTATAATAAATAATTAATTTGAAGAATGAATATAATTTATAAATAATGATGGGAAGTAATAATTAGTAATTTATGGAAGAATTATAATATTTTAATTAGGTGACAATTTTGAAGAAATTATAATCGGGTTTGGATTGCTTTATTATTTGGATCTCTTTGAGTTTCTTGATTGGATTTGCTTGCCAGGTAGGAATTTCCTACTCAATCGAGTTTTATTGTTCAGTGAATGTGAAGGAAAAGTAGATCTATATACTTAACTTATTCATATATGTTATAAATTAATTTGTCATAAAATTAACTAATGATCTTATGCATGCAAACAAATAAATAAAAAGAAGAAACATCCATTCTTACATTGGATTTTCGGTTCAAATGGGCACAAGAGAGATCACCTTTCTCTCTTGTTCTTGAGCTTTCCTTTTGGATGAACAAAGACCCAAGTGTAGGATCTCTCCCAAGGATTTATACCCAAAGCTTTCTCTTAATAAAATTAATATTATAGTTACTAGTACAATATTAATCTTGTATGAAAATTGACCCAATATAATTTTGGTCTTAGTCTCTAAAAACCGGTTTAGAGAGAAGAGAAGAGGAAAGTATTTTTATCTTTCTAAAATTCTTATTTTGGATGAGTAAAGAATGAATTGCACTAACTACATTTTTAGTGTATTATTAGGTGAAATAAGATGAAAAACCAAAATGGTTTTTCATCTCGAAAACCGGTGGGAAGGAGGGGCAAAGGGAGCCAATGCATGCCTTTGTTTATCTTCACAAGGTAAAGTAGGGTTGCATGGCTACTAAAGCAAGTAATCATTATGTTTACCACTTATAATATAAACACAATATTTAGCCTAAACCCCTCTTAATTTCGGTACATAAGATAATATGGATTCCATATTATTTTTGTCAATTTGTCAATATGTCACATGTCATATGTAACATAAATTTGTTATGTATTTTTAACATGTTAAAAATCAACGTATTAATAAAAATACGTCATATACAAAAATCAACTTAGTAATTCATAATTACTTGTACCAAAATATTTCTCCAATTATAAATCACAATAAATTGTATTTATAATAATTCATTCAAATTTAATTGTTTCCTTAAACAATAATTTCATCTGAGTAATGATACAATTCGATTACTCAGACCATATCTCATTTAATCAAATTTCAATGTGATACGTAAATTTTTACTTCCAAAATCGTCCGTCAATTTTCAAGTAATTTAATTAACTCGTAACGCTATACGATTAATTAAATGATCAATTAAGAGTGTTGCCCTATAGGTATGACCTAGGAGGTCAACAGATCACCACCGCCGCACGACAGTAATGTCAAACTCTAGTCAGCCAATCATTACCGATATATGTTGACCAGTTGACAGTAAAAATTACTTCCCAATTGTATTCTTTATAATGAGATTTAAACATGTGATCATCATGATCAACAGTCGTGATCGCATTATTGTCGGAGGACACATATTCCAACAGAATGAATGTTTAAATGTGGCGATTTATGAGGTTAAGATTAATATTGTGATTTATTATTGGAGATGGAGTATTTGTCTATGCTAAGTTGTTGGCTGAGCTGTATGACTGGATTATTATTGATTATTTACTGTGGGTTATTTTTGGTTTGGAGCGATATTATTCAGTTGAGCAAAACACGGAGGGTGTTACTGCCAGTTGTGCATAGCGAGTAATCGTTACTGCCAGATGTGCATAGTAAGTAATTACTACTACCATAGATAGTTGTGCATAGTAAGTGATTACTACTGCCAGGTGAGCATGGTACACAAGTACTAATGCCAGTTGAGCATAGCACGGTGTTAAGGGAGTTGTGCTACTGCCAGTGACGTAAGTGAGTTGTACGGATGAAGTGATAAGAATTTGAAGGATGTCTATTTTGGTTGGATTATTATTGTTGTTTAGTTTATTCCTACTCAACCTCGTGGTTGACTGTGTATTCGTGAACACCTGTGATGAACCATAAAGGGGAGCAGATTTGACAGGTACTAAAGATTAGCTGACTTGGGAGCTTGTGGGAAGGCGTGAGGACTTGGCCAATCTACCTAGAAATCTAGACCACATAGATTATGAGATCACTTTATTTATTTCCGCTGCGAGTTGTAATTATTTTATATCAAGTTTTAGTTGGTTAAGTTGTAATAAACATGTAATCGCTAAGTTTTAATTTAAAATATTTTGGTGAGTTGGACTTTGTTATTCACTACCTCGGGAAAGCGAGATGGTAACATCCCTATTTATTTGGGAATGCCTAGCTAAAGGCACCCGAATAAATGGGGGTGTTACAGGTCCAGTAGTAGCCTAACCACATGATTTTTCGGGTCAGCATTATTGCGCTCATGTGAGGGCTGCACTCTCCTTTATGGACCTCTTCCATGACTTTTTTGGCTTTCTGGTGATCAATGCAAAGGAGAAGAATCCCTTGGGGTGTTCTTTTGTATAGTTGCTCTTGGTTTATCACAAATTGTAATGCAAGTAAACGGATGGCTCTTTGTACTCTTGTATAAGAGTTGGGAGGCAATTCCCTTCTTCATGATAGCCTTGATAGGAGATGCGGGAATTGTGATTTTTCTCCCGTTGAAAGGGACCGGGAGTTTCTGATAAGGGGTTGAGGTGACGGCCTTGGTGGCGTGAATCCAGGGGCGTCCCAAAAGTATGTTGAAAGAGGCGTCGATATCGACCACCTGAAAACTGGCTTGTCTTTCCAGGGGTCCGGTTGTAATGGTCAAGGTGATAAGTCCCGCAACCTTACGATGAGTGTCGTCATAGGCGCGTGCTCCTTGATTAGTTGGGACCAAGTCAGCTTCGTTGATACATAGTTTATGAGCCGTATTGAGGGGAATGACATTGGCCGCAGATCCGTCATCCACTAGAACCATAGGCACATTCTTCTTGAGGCACTGTACGGTGATGTACAGGGCAAGGTTATGGTTGGCTTCGAACGGAGGGATATCTTCGTCAGAGAATATGACCGGGTTGTTTAGGTCAGGGACATCCCTGGTCATGTGTGCTACCACTTCTTCAGGAGAGGAGGTAGTGGGAACTGTCAACTTTCCCAGGGCTTGTAGTGAAGCTTTCCGATGTTCGAAGGATGTAGCAATCAGTTGCCAAATTTAGATTTCGGCCTTCGCCTTTTGCAGTTGTTTAAGGATCGAGTTCTCGAAAACCTCGGATTAAATGTCTACGTCTGGGACGATTTGGTCATTCGTCATAGGAATGGCTGTTGAATTGTTCGGATTCTGGTAGGGGTGTCTGGACCGGGTGAGGAGACTGATCTCCTTTGCTTGTTTGCCCTTTCCCGGAATAATGTAGACATCCTCTGCATCGTCTCTCCAGATACCATTGATTTCGGTATCGCAAGGGTACCTCGGAGGGGTATTCTTGGCGGATAGTTTTTGTAGGGGAAGTTCTTGTGGGGGTAGTTTTTGTGGGGTTGATTATTGTGGTCATGATTATTCTGGGGTTGATTATTATGGGGTGTATGCCAGAATGGTCGCGGGAGCAATCCTTTTTGGTAATGGGAGTTTTGGGTGCTTGGAGGACCCTCCCTTAGACGTGGTGTTGGTGTTGGTGGGTTGAAAATCAAGCGGTTGTAGGCGTCCTAAAGCCGGGTAATCCTTTCTGAGGGACAGGTTATGGCTTCTTCAACCTGTTGCAACATGGTGAGCATGGTTGCGGCGCTGAATATGAACACCCTGTCCGGGGTGTCCTATTCCAAGACATTCACCTCGTCATCAATAGGTAAGATGAGGTGTGAGCAATCCAGAGTTGGCTCGTCATTAGAGATGGTATGGATCCCCAAGGGGTTTGTTTTGTTATTTGGTTTTGTTGGCGGAGGTAAAGGTAATTACCCTTTCTCAATCATGTCCCGAATGGCGTGCTTCAGTTTGAAGCAGGCTTCCGTGTCATGACCTTAACTCTTGTGGTATTGGCAGTAGGCATTGGGATTCCAGAAACGGGTTTTCTTGGCCTCAGACAGGTCAGGAGTGGGCCTAATCGGCTATAGTTTCCCTTGGTCCATGAGTCTTTTTAGGGCACTGGCATAGGTTGTTCCCAGGTTTGTGAATACCTTTTGAGGACGCTCAGTTTTCTCTGTGGTTGGTTCGAGGAGGTTTACCTCGTTGATTTTGTTTGTTTGACCATAAGGACGAGATTCAGTTGATGTAGATCCCTAATAGCCCCTACCGGTGGTTTTGGCTAGAAAGCCCTTGCGGAGGTCGTCTTCAATGCGGGTTCCGAGGATTTGTAGGTCCTGAAACGTCTTGATATTTTGATATCTCAGTAGGTTAGCATAAATTGGATGGAGGTTGTTGACAAACTTCTCCACCAGAGTTGATTCACTCGGTTTACTGACCAATTAGGGGCTTACCCTCCTCCAACGGGTTAGGAATTCTGTGAACCCTTCTTTGTCATTCTGAGTTAAGACCTCAAGAGTACGAGTGTTGGCTTGGATTTCGACGTTGTCGGCATATTGTTTAGCAAATTCGACGGCGACTTCGTCCCAAGTGGTAATGCTCTTGGGGTCGAGGGAATTGTACCATTGGCGGGGAATTGGTTCCAGGGATGATGGAAAGATCCTGGTGAAAAGTTCTTCTTTGACCCCATTGATGGACATATAATCCTTGAAGGCCTGAATTTAATTGAGTGGGTCCTCCACTTCCTTAAACTTGGGTTCATCAGTCAAGGTAAAGTTGTCGGGCAACTGATCCCCAACGGGTTCGAATCTTCGATTGTTCTCAAGGTGGATGTTGTTACCACAAGCTAGGAGTTGTTCTTCCAATAGCTTGAGCCTTTTCTTAGTTTCGGTCAAAGCCGGAGTGTTGTGTTCTGCGGTATCCTTATTTTCCAGGGTGTCGATACGGGTCTCGACATGGTCCAGGGTGACCTTAAGAGCAGTGAGCAGGCTGGCTAGTTGAGCAGTCGTGAGATCTCTGTTGTCATCATTGTTGGACGAAGCTAAAGATAGGGCCATGGCTCTGAGGAAGAAAATGGCTCACGTTATATCCGAATCCGACACGGTTCAACGACTAAACACAGATAACACAAAAGATGGAAAGACACTTCAGACTCAACAAGACGAGGGCAACCGTGTGTGGTGCCTCGGTGCCGACTCGATTTATGGTGAGACGGTGTTGGTCGGACCTTGACTTGCGTTCAACGTAATGGCGTGGCGCCGTTGATCGAGTCTCGGGGTGAGACGACTCATAAGTAACAACCAATAAGTACGTTTGCTTTGACTCGATAGACATGAGGAGGAATTGGAATGTTGGATTGCAATTTTCGAAAATAGAAATTTTCAAAAAGATTCATTTGTCATTTTATGGACGGCTTCTGAAGAATAGTGATCTTCAAAAGGTAGACCAGTTGAAAAGTTGTCTTAAGTTTGTTTTCGAAAGACGGTTTGAGTTCGAGTTTCGACGGCTTTGAAATCAAAAATCGTGTGTTTTGAAAATCGAGTTTTGAAAGGTTTGAAAAGGTTGTGGTCCCGGAACGGTGTATGGTCCTCGGGATTTGAAAAGCCTCGAAAAAGGGCGTGTGTCATTTTCGGGATTTGAAAGGGCCATTGTGTCGACGCAAGACGGGTTAAAATTCGTGTCTTGACGTGGCGATTATAACGGCGTAAAAAGGTGTTTTTGAAACGGTTGTAGGAAACCGGGTTTAAAAATCGTCATTATGACAGCCTAAAAGGTGTGCTTTTTTGAAATAGTTGTAGAAAACCGGGTTTAAAAATCGTCATTACGACGGCCTAAAAAGGCGAGCTTTTTGAAATGGTTTTAGAAAACCGGGTTTGAAAATCGTCATTACGACGGCCTAAAAAGGAGTGCTTTTTTTAAATGGTTGTAGAAAACCGGGTTTGAAAATCGTCATTACGACGGCCTAAAAAGGCGTGCTTTTTGAAATGGTTCTAGAAAACCGGGTTTGAAAATTGTCATTATGACGGCCTTAAAAGGCGTGCTTTTTGAAATGGTTGTAGAAAACCGTGTTGAAAAATTGTCATTACGACGGCTTAAAAAGGCGTGCAACGGTCGGCGAAAGACCGAGGATTTGAAACGGCCATTATAACGGCTTGAAAGGGTGTTTTTGAAAGTTTGAAATGACACGGAAGGACTAATGATCACATAACACATAAGCACTCGCGGTTCATTATATTATGCATAATGCTTACACGGGTTTTGGCATAAAAGGGTGGGTAACACAACAAGCGATCAAACCCTGATTTTCGAGAGGGATACCAATCCAAACCAAATGTTCAAGGCGGGTGCCCTAGCCTCGTGCACGAAGGAAATGAAAGCTCTTTGACGAAACAGAAATGTGTAACGTCAACTGTGTGCTTGACTCAATCGGGATTCGAGTCGCGGGGATGAGAAAAACTCACGCCGACGGGACGAGCCAATTGGTCGATAAAGGTTGGGTTATGGGCCCGGACAAGGAACCCGACTTATGACCGTAATATCAATTAATGCATTCCAACCAAGACCTCGTTCGAGTCTCACCATCTAGGGATCACAAAGACACAAGTATCCTAGTTATCCCCAGCGGAGTCGCCAATCTGTAGACATGGGCCCACCTGCGACGCCCAGCCGATCTGTGGACGTGGCATCGATCTTTAAAGCCATGCTCGGTGGCGTAAAAATGATTTAGACCGGATCGCTTTAGATCGATCGGTTTCGTCTCGGCAAGGGTCTCGAAACGATGCGAGAGATGTTCGGAGTCGCCACCAAGCATTTATGGGATGCTTGGAACCCGTTCGTATTCACTTTATACCTAGGTCAGCCAAGTCAAAAAGCGGTGTTTGACATAGGTACTAAAGATAAGGAGTCGTCCCTCTTTAACATCTTATCTCTATAATGACTCTCGTTCGCCCTGGATAAGGTCGTCCACTATCCAAAGTTTCTTAGTAAGAGGTGAAAGTACGTATTGAGAAGCCCTTTAATCGGACACCCAATCCCGCCCGCGGTAGCGGTATCAACTGATCGATCTTGGTTGGTTGAATGAAAAAGTTGATAAAACGGGTAAATGCATGAATGCGCATCCACAAGTTTAAACCTAACATGGGAGCTTTCTATGTCGGTTGTTTATCCAAATATCAAGTAATTGATGTCAAGTTGGATTTAGTGTTGATTTGCATGCAAGACGGAAATTAAACATCCATTTACCAAGTTAGGTTTATGGTGCATAACATGATCCATTTGTCTTAGAAAGGCATTTTACAAATACAAAGTAAAAGGGCAGGCTTGCCATCTGATCTGTCCTGTATTCGGGTTAACCGAAGTCGGGATCGTCCTGGCAAGTGCTGGAAAAGAAGCAGGACTTGTATCAGGCAGCCTATTGAGGTGCGAGCCATCAGGCGATGCAAAGGGACCTGTTCTGATTTGAAAACCGGAAAACAGTTGGCCTGTTTAGGCGCGAGACAGCAGACTAACCAAGGGGTGTCTTCTAACTATTGAAAATGTTTGTAAAATGGTTTGTAAGAGGGTGTTTGAACCCATATTTGTTTGAAAAGGTTGTTTTCACCACTTTTGTGTTAATGTGAGGAACGGGACTCGAATAATCATCATTGTATTGACGATATTCGATGTCGGATTCTGTTTTGTAAGCTTGACATGAATAGTTTTGAAAAATGTTGATTATGAACAAATTGTATTAAGTTCACTTGTTTGTAATTAGTCAATGTTTATCATCATACTCGGATTTAAACCGACATGGTATGTGGAACTAGGGATGACTATGCATGTATGACTAATATGTTTGTTTTTGAAATATAAAGAAATGAATAAAAGGTTTTAAAATACCTTTTAAAATGTATTTAACCAAATATTCTCACCGAAACACGGATTAAACCGTCATGGTATGAAGAACCAAGGGTGAAAATGATTTATGGTTAAAAAGTTAATCATAAGAATGATTTGAAATGGTAAAAATTGGTTATAAAATGGAACGAAAAATGGAAAGAATGAACTCAAACGCGTTTGAGTTCTAACCTGGACACCCTATTGAGGCGCGAGGTACCTAGGGGTGACTAGGGCCTTCTGTTTCCAATCAAAATTCGGTTTTGGCTCATTCGATCCGTATTTTGGACCATATTATGCAAGTTTTAGCATGTTAAGGTCATAAAAATTGATAAAAAGACATGAAAGAAGAGGATTATTACACTCTCATACTTACATGCTAGGTTTGAGACGAGAAATCGACGGAAGTGTAACAACTTGTTAGGTCGGAAAACTCAGTTTGAAAACCGTTTAAGCAATGTAAAGAGTGTTTTGTTAAGTTTAGAAATTGTGTAGTTGGTCGAAGTGGTCGTCAAGTGATTTAATGAACGATGACGGTACCAAACAATGTGTATGGCTTGTATTTTTGATCGATAGGTCGAAAACACGTGTCGGTTTGTGACTTAAGAAGTCGAGTCCAGAATTTTAAGGGAGAAATGAGGGGGCGGACACTCGCGTACCTTCTAATGGTGGCATTTGAGGGGTATTTATAGAGGATTGAGTGGTTGTGTGCGTTTTGAGCAATGTGGCCGCATGGGCTACTCGAAGAGGCGCAAGCCATTTCGCGGGTCTTCGAGCTGTCTTGTCACTATCACGCAATTGAAATCATGATTTGTTCTATCCTAGGTTTTCGATGGCATGATTGTTGTACTTCACCATTCAAGTATTCCGGGTATACTTAACATGGAAGCTTTTTTATATTTGTTTTTTTGTGTTTGAATCGGTTCGGCTTGTTGTTGGAGTCGGGGATTTGAATTTTGAGTCGGTTTTTTGGTCCGGTGTCGATTTTGACTCTAGTTAGTGTCATTGCGACCCCGTCGTCGTCCATAAAACACTCTAGGTACTTTTGGAAAGTTTGAAAATGTTTTGTTTTCGAAATCGTTTTGAATTTTCTGACGTATAGTTATACAAAACTGTCAATTAAACGTATCTATTCCTGAGCATGTTGTAGTCCGATAATCATCAGGTGTTTGTTGGGGAGTCAACAGATACTGGGTATCTACATTGTCTTATCTTGAGGTGCCAAAACAGATTCTTGATCGCAAGGTTCGCAAAACTTGGTCTGGGGAAACAGTGTTGCTCATGGTTTTATGGTCTAATCACGAGGTCGAGGAAGCAACTTGGGAAGCGGAAGGGGTTATGAAGGAGCGGTATCCATCTCTTTTTGATCAATTATGTGTGGTTACGGGGACGTAACCATATTTCGATTAGGGGGCGTAGGAGATGATCGCATAAGGTTTTGGTATGGTTTTATGTTGGTTTGGGCACAGTTAGTAGTTGTTTTGAGTCGGTATGAGTTGTGGTTGGGTTTTGTTTTTGAGTTTTTGTTGCGTTGTTGTGTCGAAGTTGAGTTAGTGAGTTTGTTTTTATGTATGGGTTTGAACTTCGGGGACGAAGTTCATTTTTATGGAGGGAAGACTGTAATACTACGGTTTTATGTGCTGTTAGGTACTCTATCGAGTAAGGCTTACTCTGTCGAGTAAGTGAGTTTTGCGTACAAAACAGTGTTCTGTCTGATGGGTACTCGATCGAGTAGGGGCCACACAATCGAGTAGGACCCACTCGATCGAGTAAGTTACTCGATTGAGTAAGTTGGTTTTTACGGGTTATTTGCCGGGTCTTGATAGCAAGGTAAGAATGATATAAAAACACATTTCATTAGTTGCTTTTCACTTTTTACCCTTTTCTAAGTTTCACAAAAGAAAAAACAAAGTTACGTTACTCTCATCTCTCTCATTGCTATCAAATCCCAAGGCTTGTGTCATCGGAATCCAGAGTTCTTTACGCCGTTGAGACCATCGCATTGTGGGTAAGATCCTCATTGCAGTTTTTGTATTGTTTCGTTGAATTTGGTTTAAGACCTAATTGCGTAAATTGAGGGTCTTGGGTGTATTGTTGGTTTAGATGGTGATTGTATGATTGTGTGATTGATAGGAGGTGATTTCGTAGAGGAACGTTTCTGATTCACTGTTGTGACGATCATGGTAATTGCATTTCCAGGTAGGGTTTCCTACTCAGTTATTGTTTACATAATGCGAGATGGTTGATTGGTTGTTGATTCTTAATTGTTGATTGATAGCATTTATCTATATCGTATTGGAATTGGTAATTGTTGATGTTGTAGTTGGTAGTGGTTGTTTGTCTATGGTTCGCGAGGTGCGCCCTCGGCTGAGTGGAGTCACTTGGGGAGTGGCTTCACGCCCTTGATTCGCCCCTTGTGGAACCCGCCAAAAGAGGGGATGTGCACATTAAGGAACTTGGGTTTGTGCTCGGAATAAATGAGCGGGGCTTAGGTGGGAGCGGCTGCGGTCCCCCACTGGCGGTGTGGATTACTGGTTGCGGCCGTAATCTGGAAGGACTAGACCTTTAGGCTAGTGAGGTGATTGGTGATGTAACGGTGTTGGGGGATTATATGTATTGTTGTTGTTGCATTATTGTATATTGTGTAATCAGTAACTGACCCCGTTTAATTGTTTTAAAAACTGTGGTGATCCATTCGGGGATGGTGAGCATTTATTGAGCAGGTATGATATGGATGCGCGACGGATAGCTGGGATTGAGTCATCACGAGTTGCTTAGAGTCTTCCGCTGTGTTACTAAATTTTACAGTTACTTTAGTTGGTTTTGGTTTTGGAACAGTTGCATTTCTTTTGACAGTTTTGGATTTTGATATGTATTACTTTAAACTTATTTATTAAAGTACGTTCTTTTATGGTCAATTTAATATACATTGCCTCGGGTAACCAAGATGGTAGCACTTTCATGCATTAGGTGGTCTTGGTAAGGCACCTTGGTATATGGGGGTGTTACAATATTATATTAATTATTCATATCAATTACCTAAAAACTTCCTAACTCCTATTAATGCTCCCTTCACCCGTCACATAATAGTCTATTCATCTATTCACTAGAAAGATAAAGGCTTGTTCATCCTTCTTCCACCTTAAGATCGAAATTGTAAATTGCCTAAACTCCGCTTCTAATTTTTTTTTTTTTTTTTTTTGGTAAAATGTGAGTATTATATATATATATATATATAAAAAAGAGTTTCAAGTACAATCAAAGGCCTAAAACTTTCCAAGGATTAAAGAAAATTCAAGCTCCCTAGCCAAGCTAACTCTTGTGTATTCAACTTCCTCTTATCCCGTTCTTTTACCCTCCTCTTCATGTCATCATTGATCAGCAATGCAATACGACTAGGCCTCAAGACCAGCTGCTCTATACGACTCTTATTTCTCTGCTGCCACACATGATACATAGCACTCAACACCATAGCATTCTTGACTTTCCTCTGCGTTTTCAGGCCATTGTTATGGATGCACCAGTGCAGGACATCAGATTCAGGAAAATTTAAGCCAGAAATGTGCTTTAGTTCTTGTATCACCCGTCTACTAAAGGCACATTCAAAAAATAAATGTTCCTGTGTCTCGTCTGCCTGCCCACATAAGAAACACATACCATCCACATTCAACCCAAATCCTTTCAATCTACTATTAGTATGCAGGGATTTGTGAGCTATAAGCCATCCCATGAACCTGTGTTTAGGTAGAATCCAACTGTCCCAAATTGCCTTATGCCAGTCTACCTTAATCCTGGCTCCTCTAAGCCATTCATAGCAACCAGCAGGAGTGTAACCAGTATGCTGCACCTGCCATACCCCCTGGCTGTAGCCATTAGCAATCACCTGCTTCACCCTGCAAATCCTTCTCCACACCCAACTGGAATTGCTAGTAGCTGTATACTCCTGCCAAGAACTCCCCTTTAAATAATTTGCATTCACCCATTGGACCCATAACGAGTCCTTCTTAGTTGCAATCCAATCCACAAGTCTACCAACCATAGCAATATTCCACAATTCCTGATTCTTTAGCCCCAAACCCCCTTCCTGCTTTGGCCTACATATAGTATCCCAGGCTACTAAAGGACTCCATCTATACTCAGCACTGCCATCCCATAAAAAATTCCTGCAAGTAGCTTCTATTCTTTGTATGACACCTTTAGGGAGAACAAACAAAGAAGCCCAATAGGAATGTAAAGAATTCAAGACATGCTGAACCAAAGTGAGCCTACCTGCATAGGAGAACTTCCTGGCACCATAACTATGGATTCTGCTGCAAATTTTATCCACCAAGCACTCACAGTCCTTCTTCTTTAGTCTCGTAGTCTGGATAGGCATCCCTAGATACCTAAATGGAAGCTTGCCTTCTTTGAAACCAGACACACTCAGGAAATCACTTTTGAGCTCTTCATTCACTCCATTAAAGTAAGCATTAGACTTACTAGCACTCACTTTAAGTCCAGAAGTTTTTGAGAAGGTTGAGAAAGATTTCAGAAGCAGCATCATAGACACAGCATCCCCATTACTGAACATTAAAACATCATCTGCAAACATAAGATTTGTGATCTTCAACTCTTTGCATAAGGGGTGATACTTGAACTGGTATTTAGATGCAGCATACTTCAGCATTCGAGTCAAATAATCCATACACAGGGTAAACAACAAAGGGGACAATGGGTCTCCTTGCCTTAAACCCCTCTTAGCTGGGAAGTACCCAAAACTCTCTCCATTCAGTGCCAAGGTGAAGGTAGGAGTAGTGACACATTGCAAAATTCTTTCTTTAAAACCAGTAGGAAAGTCTAGTAGATCCATCAACTGCTCAACAAAACTCCACTCCACTGTATCTTATGCCTTCTGTAAGTCAATTTTTAGCATACACCTAGGAGACACAGAAGGCCTCTCATAGAGCCTAATGAGATCCTGGCAGATTAAAATGTTTTCCTGAATGCTCCTGTTTTGAATAAACGCACCCTAATTCATGTGTACTATTTCAGGCAGCACAGATGCTAGTCTTGCACAAAGCAACTTTGAAATGACCTTGTAGACTACATTACAGCATGCAATAGGACGAAACTGAGTGACATCCTTAGGTCTCTCACATTTAGGAATGAGTGTCAATGTTGTAGCATTAAACTGTTTCAATAATTTCCCATTCAAGAAGAAATCTTTTACTGCAACAACTACCTCTTGGCCAATATCTCCCCAAGCATCTCTAAAGAAACCGCTAGTGTATCCATCAGGGCCAGGGGCCTTGATGTCAGGAATACTAAACATTGCTTCTTTGATCTCCTCTCCTGTAACTGGCCTGAGAAGCTGAGCTTGATGTTCCCTTGTGCACTTCTTCCCCTGAGCAATGACACGTTTATGGACAGGTTTAGTCGTCTGGTTTGTTCCCAGCAGATGCTCATAAAATTCCAGGAAAGCAGCCTGGACCTGATCACTAGTGTCACAAACTTTCCCACTCATATTCTCAATCACAAAAATCTTATTCCTTTTTCTCCTCTTCTTAATGATGCTATGGAAGTATGCTGAGTTGGTATCACCCTCCTTAATCCATTCACTCTTTGCTTTTTGGAGCAAGAAACTATCCCTAGCACATTGCATCTCCTTAAGTTTCAATCTGGCTTCATATTCCTGGTTTATAAGACTCAAGTCTGAGGGGTCAACTCCCAATTGAATGTGCATCTCTTCAACTTGTTGCTCTAAAATGCCAGTACTCTTCTCAACATCACTAAATCTCTCCCTATTCAGCTTCTTTAGCCCTGCCTTAAGATTTTTAAGGTTTTTTGCTAATTTAAAAAGAGGGGTGCCATCAATATCAGACTTCCAATGCTCCCTCAGAATAGATAAGAAATCTTTAGACTTGCCCCACATATTGAAATATTTGAAATTCCTAGTCCCTTGTACCACCTTGTTGCTCCTGACAATACATGGAGTGTGATCCATCATCCCCTCAGGCAGGAATTGAGCATTCATATCAGAGAAGCTATCACACCAAGCCCTATTCACCAGGAATCTATCCAACCGACTGTATATCCTCTCCCCAGGCCTCTGTTTGTTGTTCCAAGTAAAAACTGACCCTACAGCAGTGATGTCTATCACCTCATATTCATCTACACACTTCCTGAAGGGTTCCATCTCAGCTATAGTCATAGCTCCTCCACACCTCTCCTGAGCAGCTAGCACACAGTTGAAATCCCCAGCAATTGCCCATGGACCAGAGATTTGATTAGCAAACTTCCTCAATTGCTCCCAAAGAGGAGCCCTCTCACTGATGCCATTGAAGGCATAGACCATTGTCAAATAGAGAACATTCCTAGTCACCAAAGCCTGCACCTTCATGTGGATATATTGAGCATTATACTCCATGACATGCACATTAAACATCCCAGGCTTCCATAGGACCCAAATTCTTCCACCACTATGATAACCATTGTTGGTAGTTATGCTCCAACCATTATTAAAGTTATTACAACTTTATTAAAAACTTTATTCTTTATTTTAGTCTCCAATAACCCAAATAAACCTACATCTTTATTCTGTAAAAAATAACTTATATGCTTCTGTTTACCTACTCTATTCATACCTCGTACATTCCAAAAGCCTATGCTATCCATTGGAACAAATAGGAGATGTAGAGTGCCTTTGAGCTAACACAATCTTCTTTGTAGGAGATGTAACAATCTCCTTATAAGAATATGCTCCAAAATTTTCATTACTATTTCCTTCACCACTCCTCTCCTGTCTATGCATCTTCACTAGCCTTTTAGTAGGGGTAATGAAACGCCTTTCCTCCCTAATAACAGGGATTGCAGGTGACTGTACCGGTTGCACCACCACAGTCCTGGTAACTGGCTCTACTGCAGGCTTCACCACAGGCCTCCACACTTTTTTGACACCCTGATTCTCATTTTTCTTCACTACTCCTTTATTACATTGTTCCTTGTCATGCCCCATGCCCTTGCATTTAGTGCATCTGATTGGTTTCCACTCATACTCCACGGCCACCTTATTCACCACCCCCTTCTCATCTTTAAACTCAACATTTCCAGGCAACTTTTGATCCACTTCCATTTCCACCATAACCCTGGCATATCCCAACCTTGTTCTCTCCTCTGTAGCAACATCACTCTTGGCGTAATTCCCTACTAGACTGGCTATCTTAGGCAACCCCTTCCCCCAGAATTTCAAAGGAAGCTTGTGAAGCCTTATCCAAGCCGGCACAGAACTCACATCATCCTTCTTCATCTCCATATCTTTTACCCATTCCTTAACAATCAGAGGCTTATTATCGAACATATAATATCCTGACTGTAAGACCTTTTCCTTCATCTCCATACTTTTAAATCTAACCAAAAAGATCCCATTTGGCATAAATGATATCTTGTCTATATTGAACTTCGTCCAAATGCGTCTAACAAAACCCTCTATGATCTCCCATGGAGGGTTAGCTCCAAGAATGAAACACACCACAGCTTGACTCCAGTATTCTACCTCTTCCTCTACATCCTCATCTTCTAACTGTAGCATTTCAGTCTCCATTATTCCATGACTCTGTTCTCCATTAGGGTTTTCCTCTATTTCTGCAATCTTAACAACATCATCATTTTCCTGCGTCTCAGAAACCACAGTATCCTCAACATCTTCTTCATCGTCTTTAGAAACTTCTTCTTCTTCATCAGATTCTCCCTCATCATCCGTTTCAATCACCAGTTCAGGAATACCAATTATTTCAGTCATAGTTTTGGTCTTTCCTCCCTCACCTACATCATTAGTTGGTCCATGACATTGTTCCTTAGGGTTTTGGCAAACATTCATATCATCGACATTGTTCTTCTCACAATCCATCTCCTGTTCTTGCAAAGTTGAGGACGTATCAGTGCCATTAGCAGGGATGCTCCGTCCTCGTAAAGTCATCTCCCTTTGTCGTTGGAGATTTGACTTCCTTGCCATGAGCATGGGAGTCAATCTCAGTGTTACGTAGATTCGTTCAGTCGTCGCTCATGCTCCTTTCTCTAGGGTTTTTTATCTGCAACTCCGCTTCTAATTGATTATTTACGTTTTAAGGCTTGACCACCAATGACCTTGGGACCGTTGACCAGCAAAGACCATCGTTGACCTATTGACCGTGACCATATCCTGCCGTTGAGCAACCACATTCGGCGTTGACTAGGCGTTTACCATCATGCGATGAGGGAGGTTTTGGGTGATGATTGTTGGGTAGTTATATATCTTAATTTAAGAGACTTTGGTTAGTTTATAATTATATAAAATATTTGATTTTTAGGTGAATTATTTGAGGAGGAAGCGTTCTAGTTGGTTTAATTAATTATCTTGCTTGAGAAAATTGTTTAAAAGGTAGGTTAACTACTCAATCATGCTTAATTGTTATTGAATTGCCTTATAGTTGGTTGGTCGTCTTATAATCGTGTGACTGGAATTATACCTGCTATGGATCTTGTTGATTTATAATTACAAAAGGTTATCTCACAATTGGATAAGTTCTCTTACAAGAATATTATTAATGCATCTTTATTTTTATTGCTGGAAATTATATTCTGTCTTTAGATCGCTGTTGTTGGAGGAGGAGTACTTTTGCTGCAGATGGTTAGTTATTAAGATTATTGTATAGGTCAGGCACGGCTGCTATTGTGGACCTGAATTGTATAGGCCAGACACAGGGTTTAGAAGAGCCGTGGAACTGAGTTGAGTATAGGCCATGCACGTCAGGTATTGGGAGATAACCGTGGACCTCGGATTCAGTGTGTCGTGTGCCATGTGTTGATACTCATGGTGGTGCAGTAGTTTATTGTCTTATTTTCTGCATGTGTTAATAATATGTTATGACATGTTTTGTTTAGTTATCCTACTCAACCGTTGGTTGACATTTTAATGTTCAAATGACCAAAAAATGTTTTTTGCTTTAATTGGGGTGGCATACTATGATCTATTCAATATTTCAGATACAATTGGGAGCAGATTAATTTACAGGTTTGATTTTAAGTGGCTTGCTGGATGTATATGGGGTTGATTTGGACGCGGGGATGATATATACATGAAGTCTAGATTATCACATAGTTTACGTCTAAATAATATTTATTTATTCCGCTACGTTGTTATAATTACTCATTCAGTTTATTCAGATTGGAACAATGTAATAAGACAAGTTTGAGGCAGATTATATTATTTATTTAAAGTACCTTTTGTATTGTTTGTTTTTTGTGTTCACAATCTCAGGCAACTAAGATGGTAACAGTTTTATTTATCTGGGAATGTCTTGCTAAAGGCTATTGGATAAATGGGGGTGTTACACAAATTGTCCGAGACCTAGCGAACTTTGTCGAGGCTAGGCATGTGCCTATTCTAGAGTACACTTCGTTCAACAACTCATACCGAACCTATATTGAATGGATAAAGGTGGATTAAGAGGATAACTATATCACCACCTTCTTACCCGACCGAGGTAATCGGGATATGTCACCATCTCGGTTTCCTGAGGCAGTGAAATCGGAACTATAATTAAATAACATTTTATATAAATAGCATGTTTAGTAAATTACGTAACAAATAAATGAGTAAACAAATGATACAAGTCTAGACTACTGCAACCTCCCTAATGAGATCTATGTCGACTAGCATGTGATGACTCGAATGAACTCCAATGCTCATGGCTCGGTCCGTCCCGCTCGTCACTAAAACCAAACCCGTACTCAAACAGCTCCCCGTATGATCGGAAATATCATATCGATCAACACAGGCCACTCCAATTAAAGCAGGTGACAAATACACACAACTAACACACGTTAGTTCGATAATACAAATACTTGTGCAACGACACATGAACAAAAATATGCAAGACACTGATGAACACAAGAGGCACAATCTCCATCTCCATATATCCCGGTGACGGCACTGCAGCACCACCTACCAAAAACCGGACCGCAACCCGTAAAACAGGTACTCGGGATACGCCTGTGGTACCAAGCCCCGACACTTATTGTCCCCTGCCAGGCGTTGTGACACCGCACGAGCCCCTCCATACTCAAGTCATAAACGTGCACGTCCCTCTTGGAATGGGAGCTCCAACAGGCGACCCAAAAGTAAGACGGTCTCCCGAACCGCCTTACGTCGCCTTAACAACCGTAAATCACCATCACAACTCCACCACATCCTTCAACATCCAAAATAATCATATACATGCAATATGCAACACAACAAGTCAAATATGCGACTTCTCATGAGACAAAATCCCAAATATGCGACGAACAACAATTTCACAATTATTCCGACTCTTTGAGTCACCATATCTCATCTGTTGGAGTATGTGTCCTCGACAATAATGCGATCACATGTTTAAATCTCATATTAACAATACACAAGGGATTGTAACATTTTATTGTCAACTGATCCACATTAATCGGTAATGATTGGCTGACTAGAGTTTGACATTACTGTCGTGTGATGGTGGTGATCAGTTGATCCCTTATGGTCATACCTTTAGGAAAACATTCTTAATTGGTTAATTAATTAATTCTATGACGATACTAGTTCATTAATTCCTTAAAATTGAACAAATAATTTTGTGAGTAATTATACGTATCTTATTGTAATTTGATTAAATAAGATTCGTGCTAAGTAATTAAATTTTTTTTATTTCTTAAGTTTTATTTATTGTTTATAAAACCATTAAAATAAGAATAAATTGATTATTATAAATACAAGTAGTTGTGATTTATAATTCTATAACCCATTTGAAGTAATGGTAATTGTGAATTACTAGTTAATTTTGTATGTGATTTATTTCATTTATATAATGATTTTAATGTGTTAAAAATGCATTATTTAAATGACATGTCTAGTAACATGTCCAATTTATCACATAATACAAATTAACAAATTGACAAACTTAAAATGGACCCATGTTAATATGGGTGTGCCGTGATTATGGAGAGATTAGGAGTTAGTTGTGTTTTGATTATTTTATTAAGTGGAAACATAATCATTACCTACTAAACATAGACTATCATACCTACACTCTTGTGAAGAGCAACAACAAAAGGTATTGGGCACTCTTCACCTCTCCCTTTACCCGGCCACCCTAGAGAAAACGAGAGAGTTTTTCTCTTCTTATTTTTACAATTATTCATTCACTTGGATTACAACTTATCTCACTAGTTTTGTTGTTGAACAAAATTCATACAATCTCACATAAATCTCTAATATTATTCTATCAATACTAGAAGTAGTATACATATAATATTAGTAATTTTAAGGGACAAATATTAATTTCTAGTAACTAAATTAATATTTGTATTAAGAAGGATTTCCTTGGTACAAATCCTTGGGGAGAGATTCTACTCTTAAATCTTGTTCATCCATTAGGAAAGATCAAGAACTAAGTAAGGTAGGAGACCTTGATAGTGCCCTTATAACCGAAACAACAAATGTAAGGAACCGGTTTTTCTTTACTCTTGTATTTGTTTTGTATGCATAAGATCTTGAATTAATTTTATGAATAAATTAATTATTTACATATTCAATATGTAAACAAATGATATTAATGAATCCCAACAAGTGGTAACAGAGCAACACGGTTGTTGCATGCAAAATCGGGTTTGTTTTTCCGAGTTAATTAGTTAACAATAAAACTTGTTATTTAGGATTTATGAAGATAAATGTCACAAAAATTTTGCATGATAAACATTCTGGTCTTAAATTTATTTTAGGTCATTTTGATGATTGTATTGCTCTTTAATATATTTATTAGTATTTTTATAACAATTTATTTATTAAAATGACAATGAAAATACTAAATATAGTTAGACTATGATTCTGACCTTGAATATTTTACACAAACTCACATGCATATTTTACAAGTTGTATGTAAATTTTCATATAAAATGGTTTTATATAGCATGATTTATGATTTTTACAAGTTAAAAGTCGATTAAATAGAGGTATTTATGTTAAAAATGGTTAGACTTTGTTCCTGTCCATGAAAATTTAGTATGTTGTCATATGTAATATTTACACATTTTATGTAAGTTTTTAGATCAAATGATTTAATTTTGCATGATTTATGATTTTTAGATGTAAAAATCGAATAAATAGCGACTATTTTAGCCAAAAATAGCTAAATTAAATTTTATGGCTTGAAAATTTTTCCCAGTGTTGTATATGTGATATGAACATCAGATCTAAAGTTGTGTATCAAATTTCGTTTAATTTGGATAGTTATTAATTTTTATGGGATATAAATTGATGAATAGCAACTTTAATAGTCATAAGTGTAAATTCGATTTTTGAGCTTAAACTTTGGCCATTTCCAGGTCCTAGAAACTTTTTAAGAATTTCAAAATTTTAATTTTGATTTATTGCATATTTTTTATAATTAATTTGGAATTAATGGGTTGAAATTATGATTTATGCAATTTATTTGTGAAATAAGCTAAGATAAACTAAAAGGCAATTTTTTATTAAAATTTTGGGATGTTGGAAGTTTTCCAGAATATACAAAATTATGATTTTGATTTTTCGAATTTTTATGACTTTTTGAGAATTATTTCCTTATTATTTTGAATAATAGTGATTAAAGAGCAATTGTATAATATCAAGTTGAATTATCGTCAAATGTTTAGTGAACACTAAATTTTGAGTCCTAAGAAGGTTAGGGTAATTAACTTGGACATAGATTTGATTTATGTAATATTGTGTTATTTTAAAAGGTTTAATGTCACACTAATCCATAAAACCGGAACAATATACGATATTAGCTTAAATAGGGCGATTTGGCATTTCACATGGTATGTTTCATACATATGTTAATGCCGCATTTTAGTATGATTGCCATATTCTATTTTATATAATTTTTGAATTATGTAATTTTTTACTTAGTATGGCCTTAGTTTTTAATTGGTATTTCCCGAAATTAATGGTGATATCGATTGGGTTGTAATTATTGTGATCTCGTATCACCTTTATTTTATTTTGTTTTTTTTTATTTTATATTGTATAAAGTAGAAAAGCTATGTAATTTATTTATTCCGGAGTTCCTTGAAGACGGTGCCATTCGAGTAGGCGGTCCATCAAAGACGATGTTGCTTTGGAGTGCGTGCCATATGAAGTTGAAGGGACCAAAGGAGTTGGTTTCCGATTTTGTAAATATTTTATTTGATTTACTATTTTAGGAAGGCCATACTAGAATTTTATCTTTATGCTTTGGATTTGTTTTATATGTTTGCATGCATAGCCAAATCGCCATAACTAAACATGCATATTATTTTATCGAGTCATCGACCGTGTCAATTATAACTATCGTAGTTCACCGCCTTAGTTCACTTAAAACGTGATAGATAATAAATTGATATGACCTCTCGCTAAATTAGTAATTGAGATTTAGCCTCACCAAATAGTAGAACCCACGAAAACCAATTTCATAAGGGAGTTAATCCGGCTTCACCGTAATACAAACCTTGTTACGTTGGGTAAATGGGTAGTAAAATGTTATTACATCAAAATTTGGATTGAGCTCAACGAAAGTATTCGTGACCGTAGTCGCATGTGTTCCGGGCTAAAGATAAATATTAGAGTAATTTTATCGACCGAGAGTTCTAAAAGTAGAATCGGTTAAAGAGTTAATCCACCGAGTTATATTGATAAGGGATGAATCGGCTCACCGTGCCCGAGTTAATATGAATTTGGATCTTGGAATCATTTATAATAGTTGGGTAGAGGTCACTATATAAATGCTTAAAACTTGTTTAAATTTTTAACAAGTATTATTAAAACAGTAGATGTTTATTAATTCCTTGCTTTTTATTTTTGTAGTCAAATTTGTTTTCTCATTTGCAATGGCAACTCCAAATTCAAACGCATCCACTAGCTCGAACACTCTCACAAATGTTTCATGGCTCCGATCCTTCATGGATCGTTGTAAACTAGAAAATAATGGGTCAAACTTCGCCGATTGGGACCCCCAACTTCGCTTGGCCGCGGAGGGTGACGATAAGATTCGTTACCTCACCAAGACCTCTCCCGCCGCACCAACCACTAGGTCTACTCCGGCCGCTTGGCAAGCCTATGAGACTTACCAAAAGGAGTCGGCCGCGTTCAAAAATGTGTTGATTTTTTCAATGGAGGCCGAACTCTAAAGGAGTTCTATAAAGATTAGCACCGCCTATGAGATATATACGAAACTTGTGACCATGTTTTCACAAGCTCCGAGGATCATTCAATATGAAGCGGCATCTGCATTCTTCGATCTCAACATTAAGGAGGGCAAAAAAGTTAGCCCTCATGTGCTTAAGTTTATAGAGCATGTTGAGACGTTAAAAATGCAAAAGGTAGAGATTCCCGAAGAACTCATCATTGATCGAATTCTTCATTCCTTGAACAAGGTTAAAGCATATGTTCAATTCCGGGTGAATTTTAATATGCAAAACTTGAAAGTTTCCCTCGATGAATTTCACAAAATGCTTGTGCAAGCCGAGAGGGATATGGGGCTAAATGCTAGCACCACCAAGGATGTGCTCAACATTAATCAAAAGAGCAAGGGAAATTTCAAGAAAGGTGGCAACAACGGTAAGAAGCAAACCTCCTTTAAGAACAAGGGAAAGGCTTTTGAAGCTAGCTCCTCTAAGCCCATGAAGGGTGCCCCGTCCGGGGACAAATGCCACTATTGTAATGGCATTGGGCATTGGAAGAGGAATTGTCCTAAGTACCTAGGCGACATCAAAGCTGGAAAAGTTATTCTAGTAGGTAAATAACTATCCCTATCTTTTTATGTTTCGATCTCAACTTTGCTATTTTGATACAAATTGTGATAATTCCCTTTTTATTGTAATTAGGGCATCCGAGCAAGGACAAGGGCAAAGAAAAGCAAGCCTAGAAGATCTTGAGGGAAGCTAGATGTAGCCGCCCATGGTGCTAGATCGATGGGAGATTGGCTTTATTTTGTCTTTATTTTATGTTGTATTTTGGAATTTTAGAACTATTTTTCAATTTCCTCGTTCGAACTGGGAATTATTTATTTCCTTAAACAATGGTTGTATTTTGGATTTAGGTGACTTGGTTTGCAACCCAAGTCACTTACTTTATCGTATTGGTTGTTCTAAAATTTATCTTAATACACTACCTGCATTTAGAAACATAAGATTATCGACTTAAATTGATTAATTTGACAATTATAATGATCGTGTCATTATATGTCCATAAGCTATGAATTCGATTCTCCTTATGTCATAGTGACTAAATGTCACAACTTACTTATGTAAGACCAAATATGAAGTTAAGATTGAGTTGTTGAACTCATATAAGGGAACATTACCAACCTTATTTGATTCGCCTATCAAACTTAAATCGTCTTGTCTATATTATCCTTTTAATATTTCTCGATTAAATCACTATTATTTGTGGCTCAAATGCTATCTTTGGAGAAAAAGGGTATTTTTTCTAAAGATAGAGTGGGAGTAATTTAGCCACAAGCCTTGAGAAGGTAAATACCACGTGAGGACACCAAAAGAAGATGTTCTTGAGGATACCACGTGATGGCACCAAAAGAAGATGTTCTTGAGGATACTACGTGAGGAGATCAAAAGAAGATGTTCGTAAGGATACTACGCGAGGTGACCAAAAGAAGATGTTCTTAAGGAAACTACGTGTGGACACCAAAAGAAGGCGTTCTTTTGAAATTTAGATCATGATCTATGAAGTAATAAGAGATCTTAAAATTCTACATTTTACTTAAGAGCCTTATGAAACTAAAATGGTATCAATGCAAGTAAATGGATTTATTTATAAAAATAGAAGTTTATGATTAAGAGTTGCATAGAGTGGCATGTCGATGTCTACAAAAGCTAAGTTAATTGTTAGCTAAGCTAAGGATTCAACTCATTGCTATACATCATTATGAAAATAAGTAAAGTATTAAGACCACTTTCTAAATGGGCATTTTGAAAGTGATATGTGAATGACATATATGGTTTTAATTAATACTTAGAAAAGCAATGAAGATTCCATCATGTTATGTTTCCATGGAGAAACATGTGTACACTTGGACTTGAGTAGGAGCTAGAGATTGTCATGTTTAGACATGGATTTTAGTTGGAGCAATTATCCTTCATGAATTGTATGACTTATTACTCATTAAAAATGACGTGCAAATAGGTTTTCAATATTGGATGAACTTTGACATTATGCATATCTATTATAAAATGGGATGTTGGATTGACATTTAGATAGGTATCTTATGATGATAATGATCCTTCTTAAATCAAACAGTTAAGTAGATTGTTCATATTGATAAAATTGAATTATCATAGAGCTATGATTATTCACATGAACTTAAGAACTATTGTATACATGAATATGATTACTATTGTTTCCGCCATTAGTATAATCATGTATACCATTATGCAAATGTCCTAGATGAATTAAATGCTTAGAGCATGATAAGTCGATAACAAGTCTACCCATATGAGAGTCATTGGCAAGCCTTAGGAACCGTCATGAATTCTCTAGGAGAACTAATGATTTGTTCTATAGTTTGGAAGAGAAACAAGTTGTGTGTTAAGAAGTTACACAAACTCAATTTTCCAAACTCATTTGGATTTATGGAAATCCTAGGCAGATTATTGACATAAGGAGTTAGAGACTAGAAAAGTGTATTTTTATTGTCAACCATCGCAAGTTTCTACGAAATGAACCTAAGTACGTTGTGATTAAGTGGCATGCGTTAAAACTATAAGTAGTGTTATCCAACGAAACCCACATCACAAGTTATGAGATAACAGTAAAAGCTTCTTTCAAGCTAAAGAACCTATGTCTAGTGTGAAGTCTAGACATGTACTTAGTAAAATTCATGCTATGAGGGATAACATGAAATTGAAGGAAATCGCAATTCACAAAGTTTGAACACTTGGACATATGGTATGTTCACAAACTAAACTTTTATTGCGTTACACAAGTGCATAAGTGCACTCATGATTATAAGACATGGAGTAGCAATATGGTATTGACTACTCGTGTGTGATAATCACATTTATTGTTGGAGTTATTGTTAACTCATCTTGTACTCTGTTACATCCAAATGGGATTGTTGGGACAATATTGAACCCCATTAAAATGAACTGGATTAACATAGTATTAGTCCCTAGTTACTTATATGAGGTGACATCTCGAAGCAACTAGAGTGTGATGCGATTGATGGCAAGTTCAAGTGCCATTGAGTCATGAGAGATGACTAATCAATCACATAGGCATACTGTGAGGGACACTCTGTCGGGCTTATGACCGCTTATAGAGTTCTGGCAATTTTTATAGCCTGGTCGTGGCGAAAGCTACTATGGTATTCTTATGAGTCGATTCTTTGACTAATGACTGTTCGCCCAAGATGACACTGTTTCAGATTGACTTTGATTTATGTTCGGCGACCTTTGTAACTGGGGTCTTATGGACATATTTTGGGTCATGATCAGCTATGGCTAATCAAAGGGAAGAAAGCAATAGGAATTGTCCATCCCCATCTGGGTTATCTTATATCTCAAGACCACTCGAGGAGAAATGAACTAGAAATGTGTGGCCACGCTCTGAAGGTGTCTATGGTAGAGAATTCCGGTCAGACAATTATTCTCCAGATCGAGGAAACCACTCAAGATATGATAAAATGCAAGTACGACCTGCAAGACACCTTGCATTGAGTGGGAGATAGTAATAGGACAAGAGAATTGGTGACGCTATAACACCCCGTAAATTCGAAGACCTTTATTATATTTTAAAAGTAATATTTTAATCTATTTTAATTTAATATTAATTTATTTGAAATAAAATCTATTTGATAAAATATAATTTTATTTTATTTTGAAGAAATGTAATTATTTTTGATAGTTTATAAATGTTTAAAAGTGATTTAAACTATATTTAAACCTTTTCCTTTGATAAAATAGATTTCGGATAAAAGTCGTAAAATCGGGATTTTTCCATTTCTTACGGTCGTTGGATAAACGAGTTTGGATATTGGGCATATGAGTACTTAATCTTTTAGTAAAATCGTGTTTAAGAACTTTAATTTTTCTAAATCGCGTTCGATTTAATATTTCTAATTTCTGTCGAAACGAACCAAACCGTAAACAATTGAAACTCACCCAAACACCCTACCCAAAACCATGCACCCTCCATCCTCCATGGGTCTCCTCTTCATCTTTCATTTTCTCAATTCTCATTCTATCACTTCCTTCTCTCAAACACCAAATTCCTCTCAAAATAACCTCCTTACAATCCCTATATCCACCATAACTTCTTCATTTCTCCACCAAATCGCATAAAAATATATATTCGGAATCCTCTCTTCAATCCTCATCTACTAGTAAGCTTTATTTTCATTACCCCAAATTTTGTTTAAGACACTTTTTTTAGGGTTTCGAATTTAAGCTTAATAATTGTGTTTTTGTTGTTCTTATAGGTGAAGAATTTGAAGATGAGTTAGGTGACTCATATGTTGTTGAAGATGAAGAGTAATTTTGGGTTTTAGAAGCTTTCTCAAGTTATTACTTGTCTCTTTGCTAACTTAAGGTAACTATTTCGAATTACTCGACGAATTAATGTCACATTAGTAGTTGTATTCGTTGTTTGTTGTTGTTTGTTGTTGTTGTTGTTGTTGTTGTTGTTGTTGTTGTTGTTTGTTGTTGTTTGAGACGATCTTGTTGATAAATGAATGAATGGAGTAAGATGAGTATGCTTATGTTTAATTTATGTTAACCATTTGTATATTATTGTTTAGAAAAAATTTGGATGAGGAATTATGTGTTGTGACAAGTCCGCGTGTTGGCTGGAACGCGTCAGTACCGGACCGAGACGTTTTCCAATGTTTCCAAAAATATGACAGATTGAACGGCATCGAAAAATTAGGTGGTTTAGCCACTTGAATCACTCAATTCGGAGTCCGTATGAGTAAATGGCGTCATTTTATCGATAAAATTTATAGAAAAGTTTACCCTTGTGTGAGACGATTATTTATACTATTTTATTATGCGAGAATTTAATTGAATTTGATATTTTGTAAGTTGGAATATATTCCCTTATGTTGATAGTTTTTCACATGATAGAAATTGGAAATAGCATGAGAATGATATTGTGATGAATTTTGTGATTTGGGCCAAAGTAGGCCAAGACTACGAAATGGGCAGATTGACCGAACGAGTTTGGTCAAACTAGGTTTAAACCGGTCAGCCTCGATTTGACCAATGACCCGTCGCGGGACTAGGGTCGAGGGTTTGTCTTTGAGGTTAGTTTGGTTGTTATTGGATGTTTTATGTTTATGCCTTGATATTTGTAATTATCATTTCACATGTTGGTTGTTGGATGCTTTGGATGCCTTATGCTTGAGTCTTATTGCCTCTTTGCCATTTTAGCTTGTTCTCATGGATTATGGTACTGTTGGTTAGTTGGAATTTGGATTAATATTGATATTGGAGATATTGTTGGATTGTCAGCTGAATATGCTCTTGCGTAGCCTTTCATATGCTAGGGTGTGTATGATCGTTTGTGTGTGCAAGTTTGGACTATTTGCCCCTCTTATGGTTAATTGGGTGTCCTACTTGTCTAGTGTGGTGTGGGCTAAAGTATTCAAGCTGGGACTAGGTCCTAGGTGAGTATTTCGGCCTTCGTCATAGATAGGCCCTTATAGTCTTTGACGAGTATATGTTCCCCGCTTAATAGACTTTGTGTCTTAGCTTGGTGGGCTTATATCCAAGTTAGGGCATGACCTCCTGACGTACTCTTAGAAGTATGTGGTCAGCTTAAGTACTAGCTGTTGGGGCTGGTGTCCTCTACAGTTAGTGCAATAACATTTAAATCTCTAAAAGGATCAAAGGGTATACTTTTCTATTACTATCAATTGGTCCACGTTTATCAATAACGGTTGGCTTGTTAGATAAGTTTGACGTTATTGTCATACAGATGGCGGTGATCAACTGGTCCCTAAAAGTCACACCTATAGGATTCGTTTGAGAGATGTGACGGTATGAAAATACAGTCATGTTGATGCCAAAGTTGACTAAGCAGTTAGTCGGAGTCATTGACTAATAATTAGTCAAACGCGATGTTGAGATGATTATTTAATACGGATTAAATAATAATGGCTAAGACGAATTAAGCGGTTAATTCGTAAATTGAATATAAATGATTATATTTAATTGAAGTATATTGAATTAATTATACAATATTGTCTTTGTCGGACATGTATTAATATTTCAACTAATCCGTGTTATTAGTTGATGTTTTAATAACCGATAACCGATGACGATTTATAATAAAATCGCGTCATATACATTTAGCATTTTCGAGCCGGACCACGAGTTAAAATTAAGAGGAAGTGGAAGCCCACTTCCCCATGAGGGCTCACGGTTGGCCGAGCAAACAAAAGAGAGGCTCTCTCTCTCTTTTGTAACCTAATCATTCATTTGAAACAAAATTAGGGTTTTCAGGAGCATTTTCTCTCTGAAAAACCTAGATCTCACATCTAGCAAAACTCACATAAAATTCTCTCAATATTGCAAGGCAATTAGAGAATACATTCTAGCACAAGGGCATAGTCTCAGGCGGTCTTGGGTGCAACAATTAGGAGGAAATCTACGTTGATTTCTGTTCATTTTGCCGAATTGCACTAGGACCCGAGGTTGATTCTTTACCTTTATCGTTTCTCTTGTATTTTAGTTTTATGACAATAATCACATGCTAAATCTACGTTATAGTCCTAATATTGAAGGGAATTTTACGGATATTTCCCTACAAGTGGTATCAGAGCGAGGCCACGTATATTTTTCAATGTGATTTTCAATAAAACGATTTGAAACGATTGCTTTTGTCTCGAAAACCGTGCGGCCTCATGTGTTACACGGCTTTTTTGTGTTTGTTTTCGATTTGGTTTTTGCATATTATTATTTTAAACGATAATCATAACAATATGTTCATGTATTTTCAATTGTTGATTTGATTTTATACGAATTAGATCAATATTGCCATTGATTTTGCTTTATCAAATGTTTTCACGAGGGTTTTAAGTTTTCAGATATGTTTTGTTCTCGATCGAGCATGTTTCTACTCGATCGAGAGGTTTTTGTCTTTTTTACTCGATCGAGTCCTTGCAGATTTCGATCGACCACTTTTAAAACCCTGATCGCTCGATCGAGACCTCCTTGTACTCGATCGAACAGTCTCTTGTTGATATAAGTCCTCGATCGACCTCGAGTTGATCGATCGAGCACTTTCTCTTTGGCAATCCTCTCGATCGACTTGCGATTTCATCGATCGAGCCCTTTTGTTTTGGCGGCGCTGAAAATTTATTTTTTTGTTGTTTAAATTTTCTTTTGGCCATAAACTGTACTTTATACGGATATTGTACGCTCGCTTGATTGTGAAACGGTTCACACACGTACCATTTAGCTTATTTTAAAGCAATTTATAGTAATGGATTATCATGGATTAAAATTAAGTTGATAGAACCGGTTTTGTCACATAATTTTAATCGTTAAAAGGTGGTTTGGATAAATTTAACATAATTACGGAATTATGTCACGAATAAATTTGTTTTAGTTGATGCATTTTATTCATCGTTATTGTTGAATGCCTTAAATGCTTTTAATTACGTATTTAATTTTTACAATCGGTTGTAACTTAGTGTGGCCTTAGTAGAACGTGTTACCGTAATGATGGAACACGGTCTTGGTTGTATTTTGAGATCTCGCATCTCCGTTTTGGTTTTTCCTTGTAATTACAGTTTTTTTTTATTATTTAGAATGTAAATAGGTTTATATTTTGTAATATTTAAATTGTAATTTTGAGAAGACCAAAGATGGAGAATCGGATGCTCACTCCCGCTGCATGGATCAAGATGGAACATCAAGACAAGCTTTTCGGGTCCAACGGTGGATTCCAAAGTTGTATTATGTTCATTTTTACTAGGATAGGCCACACTAGGACTTTTATTTACGTTTTGCATTCTTTTATTTTTATTGTAACGATAATTTGCATCATATTCCGCGTAAAACCAAACCACCTAATATTTGCATGAAAACTGACTCATATAGAGGTCACGCGTTAGTTTTCTATGACATTCTTATGTCACACGATCATTTTTAAGCCATCACCTAAGTTAATTCATTCACGTAATGCTAGTTATTCGTTCACTTAAAATGAATTAAAACTAAGTTGATGGGATCTTCCTCGTATAAACAAAAATTGAGAATAGTCTTTATAGGTCAAACTCCAATGAATCCCTTCTTCGTCGGTTGGCATAATATGACCCCTTCTACGTCGGGTAAGTTGGAACTGATTGACCTATTTTATCTCAACACTATGGTCACTCGTACGATCCTGTGATTATGGTGGACTATAGATAGGATTTACGGAAATCTATCGACCAAGAGTTCTTACGGAAGAACTAGCTAAACAGTTGGCTTATCAATTTACGGAAATTGAGTCTTGGGATCACTTGTATAATACTTGAGGGAGATCAATTATGCAAGTGCAATGAGTCTACACAATTAAAATGAATTTTAAATATACTTAAATCACCTCGATGAGTTGCTTATTTCGTTTTGTTTTTCCTTTCTTTTTCAGTGTAGATCACGATAATTTAAACTGCTAATAACATAATGGCTGGCCGTGATGACGACCCAATGCCAAGTGTCACATTGCACCGAGAGTCCTGGCTTCGGATCTTCATGAATCAAATGAATCGTCTACTCGATCAAGAATGATGGATCAAACTTCATGGATCGGGAGGCGGCATTACGGAATCCGCCGCCGCGACGGAAGCTCAAATATCGATCGAGCCCATCCCGCCAAACCCAGGCCCCACGGCTGGAATTAACGGGATCGACAAGTATAACGATTTCGCCATGGAAGTAGGTGCGGTAAAGAACGTACTCATTTTTGAAATGGAACCCAATTTGCAGAAACGCTTCATAGCCCAAGGTGCAAACAAGATTTTCACCATGCTCACCAAGGAATTCTCGAAAGCACCGAGAATCGTGACCTATGAGCATACCACTCGCTTCTTTGATGCGAGACTCCAGAAGGGCCAACCGGTTAGCCCACACATTCTCAGCATGATTGAAAATGTCGAGAAACTGGAGGCGCTTGATTGTAAAATCAGCGAGAACATCGTAATTGATCGCATGCTTCATTCGCTCCACGATGGTTTTGCGCTCTTTAGAGTGAATTACTATATGAATGATTTGAAGAAAAGTCCTCATGAACTACACTCCCCTTCTCGCATGCACCGAGAAGGACATGAAGTTCAGTGGGAGCCTGAAACAAGATGTTCTCGTTGTGTCAAACAAGGGCAAGGGAAAGGGCAAAGTTCAGCCAGGCCTAGCAGTAGGTAAACCGAAGTTTAAGAAGTCGGGATTAGGTAAGAGTGGGCCTGGTGAGTCGAGCAACTCATCAGGCACGACAAAGAGCAAGACCGATAACATGGAATGCCATCATTTCTACAAGACTGGGCATTGGAGGCGTACATGTCCTGTTTACCATGAGGACATAAAAAAGGTGTCGCGTTAAACCCGTTGGTATGTCTTCTTCCTCTTCTACTTTTATTCATATGATTGAGATTAACCACGCAAGTTACGGAACTTGGGTACTAGATACCGGTTGTGGTTCTCATCTGTGTAATCATGTGCGGGGGCTCCGAAACATCGAACCCCTCGTAAAGGGTGAGGTGGACTGCGTGTCGGGAATGGAGCACGAGTGGCCGCCGTCTCAAGGGGAACATACGTGATCCAGCTTCCTAGCGGATTCGAGTTATTTTTATATAACTGCTATTATGTACCCAGTCTTTCTAAAAACATTATTTCAGTTTCTGCACTTGACAAACATGGTTTTTCATTTGTAATAGAGAATAATACTTGCATTTTCTTATTACACGATATGATTTATGGCAAGGCAGTCTCCATGAATGGAATTTATGTTTTAGATCAGACCACCGAAATATTACACGTAATGAATAAGAAGTTAAAGGTTGGTGACAAAGATCAAACGTATCTATGGCACTGCCGTATGGGACACATTAATGAGAAACGCGTAAAACAACTCATAAAGAATGGAGCTATCTCGGCCTTTGATTTTCAATCATTTGGCACGTGTGAATCATGTCTCATCGGTAAGATGACTCGAATTTCCTTCAAAGGTGTTGGAATGCTGCACGACCTATTAGGACTCATACATACGGATGTGTGTGGACCTATGTCAATCACCGTACTAGAAGGCTATAGGTATTTCATCACTTTCACGGACGATTTAAGTAGATATGGCTATGTCTACTTAATGAAGCACAAAAGTGAATCCTTTGAGAAATTCAAGGAATACCAGAATAGGGTACAAAACCTACTGGGAAGAAAGATTAAAACACTACGCTCAAACCGTGGTGGCGAGTATCTTTCTCACGAGTTTGATCAACACCTCAAAGACTGTGGGATTGCCTTACAGTTAACTCCACCTGGAACACTTCAGTTGAATGGTGTGTCCGAACGGAGAAATCGAACACTACTTGATATGGTTCGATCCATGATGAGTCACACCGTGTTGCCTGACTTATTATGGGGTTATGCTCTTCTGTCAGTTGCTCTAATACTTAACCGAAGTCCGTCTAAAGCTGTTGACAAGACTCCATATGAACTATGGAAGGGAACGGTCCCTAACTTGTCCTTTATACGGGTTTGGGGCTGCGAGGCTTATGTCAAGTGGAGACACGAGGATAAGCTCGGCCCGCGATCGGTCAAGACATACTTTATAGGTTATCCTAAAGGAACGCTTGGTCATTACTTTTATTCGCCAACCGAACAACGTGTATTTGTTGCGGCTAGTGCAACATTCTTAGAGAAGGAATTTCTCGAGAATGCAAAGAGTGATAGAACCTTCGAACTGTCGGAGGTTCCAGAACCAAATACCGAGCAACCATTGGAGGAACCAATTCCTTCAATCCCGGCTGCGGTGAATATTCCTAAGGAACCTAGGAGGTCGGGAAGAGTCTATATTCCTCTGGACAGATACATTGGTATGGTCGAGGAACATGACATAGATGACATTCTACTCTTAACGAGTAGTGAACCCGCAACCTATAAAGGTGCCATGACCAGTTCTGACTCAAAGCTATGGCTTGAGGCCATGCAATCCGAGATGGACTCCATGTATGAGAACAACGTATGGGATCTTGTTGACTTACCTGCTAAGGTTCGTCCCCTTCAATGCAAATGGCTTTACAAGATAAAGCATTCTGTGGAAGGTCAACAAGATATCTATAAAGCACGACTAGTTGCTAAAGGTTTCACCCAAGTGCCGTGTCTGCACTACGATGAAATTTTTGCACCCGTAGTCATCTTTGCGTTCCATTCGGATTATCTTAGCGATTGCCGCTTTTCATGACTATGAAATTTGGCAGATGGATGTGAAAACCGCCTTCTTAAACGATTATTTGGAGGAAGAGTTGTACATGGTACAACCCGAAGGTTTCATCGATCCAGAACATCCTAAGAAAGTGTGCAAGCTTAAGCGTTCCATTTATGGACTTAAGCAAGCTTCTAGGAGTTAGAATCATCGTTTCGACCAATTGATAAAAGAAAATGGATTTACTCGATCGGTCGAGGAACCATGTCTCTATATCAATTCGAGTGGGAACAAGATTATCTTCTTAATATTGTATGTCGATGACATACTCCTGATTGGGAATGACATACCTCTCTTAATTTCGGTAAAAGTATGGTTGAAGAACCATTTCCAGATGAAAGATCTGGGTGAGGCACAAAGAATTTTGGGCATCCGTATCTATCGAGATAGATCACGTCGGATGTTATATCTCAGTCAAGAGTCTTATATAGACAAGATACTAGAGAGATTCAGCATGACTAACTCCAAGAAGGGGTTTCTTTCTATGGCTCCAGGGGTGCATTTGAGCAAGTCTCAGGCACCAGAGACACCGGAAGAGAAAGAACGCATGACACGGATTCCTTATGCCTCGGCTATAGGATCAATCATGTATGCCATGATATGCACACGTCCAGACGTGGCATATGCATTGAGTATGACAAGTCGATTCCAACAGTATCCAGGTGAATCACATTGGATGACTGTCAAGAACATTCTTAAGTACCTACGAAGGACTAAAGATTGGGCATTGACTTATGGAGGCGAACAAAAGCTATGCGCAACCGGTTACGCAGATGCTAGCTTCCAAACGGATCGAGATGACTCGAAATCTCAGTCTGGATTCGTTTTTACTCTTAATGGCGCTGCAGTCAGCTGGAAGAGTTCCAAACAAAGTGTTACACCAGATTCTACGACTGAGTCCGCGTACTATGCCGCGTCTGAAGCTGAAAAGGAAGCGATATGGATGCGTCAATTCTTACAAGGACTATCTCAGAGTGCCTAGTTCGAATGACCCGATCACCATCTATTGCGACAATAGAGGTGCCATCTTCCAAGCTAAGGAGCCTAAGTCTAGCAACAAGTCTAGACATGTACAACGGAAAGCTCATCTAATCCGAGATTACGTGGAGCAAAAGGAAGTAGTGATAGAAAAGATTGCTACTGAGATGATAATATAGATCCTCTCACTAAACCATTACGACAAGATAAGCATGAAGGGCATGTTAATTCCATGGGAATTAAACGTGTTCCTGAGTTGTAGTACTCTTTTATGGATTAGATTCATTCTCTTTTGTACTCTATACGACATCATCGTTTTGATATTTATATATTTTGTTTTTCATGTGGAATTGTACGACAATTTTTGAACACCACAAAGTGAACTGAACAAACATTATATTTTGGTCCTTAATTGCCCACATGAGCTGATAACTCTGGCAATTATTTTGTGACGTTGGTTGATGGTGGGTTCAACGAGCCATAAGTCAAACGGTTGACTGACCAATCACAGAGGCGAGTTATACGGATATCTCGTAGGACACAATTGTGACATCGACGTGGAGTCCTAAATGTTATATAACATTCGATGCCAGGTCATGGATAGGACCTCCATGGTGATCCTAAGAGTCGATTCTTTTGACTATCGACTGTCTCTTGAGATTAAGGCAGATTTTGGGTGACTTTGGTTTCTTTCTCACGGTCATCCGTAACAGGGGGCCAAGTAGATTTTTTTTCGGGTCATTTCATGTGTGCTTAGATCGGAAGGAGTCGAGTTGAAGGAAATATTCAGCCTTTATCGGGTACTCGATATTTCTCGGGTCGGTCGAGGAGTTGAATCGAAATGCATGGCCATGCTCGAATACGAATTCGTTTTATCAGTTAAGTTACTCTCTAGTCGGGGAAACCACTCTTGATACAGATCGATTGTAAAATACGACCTTTGCGGATCCGGATCTGCAAATTGTTTTACATTGAGTGGGAGAAATTTTTAAATGAATATGAGAATCGGTTATCGCACATACACTTGTACGGACAAGTGGGAGTTTGTTGGAGCTGTGTCCTCCAGTTAGTGCGGATAACGTTATTACACATACACTTGTACGGACAAGTGGGAGCTTGTTGGGGCTGGTGTCCTCTACAGTTAGTGCAATAACATTTAAATCTCTAAAAGGATCAAAGGGTATACTTTTGTATTACTATCAATTGGTCCACGTTTATCAATAACGGTTGGCTTGCTAGATAAGTTTGACGTTATTGTCATACAGATGGCGGTGATCAACTGGTCCCTAAAAGTCACACCTATAGGATTCGTTTGAGAGATGTGACGGTATGAAAATACAATCATGTTAATGCCAAAAGTTGACTAAGCGATTAGTCGGAGTCATTGACTAATAATTAGTCAAACGCGATGTTGAGATGATTATTTAATACGGATTAAATAATAATGGCTAAGACGAATTAAGCGGTTAATTCGTAAATTGAATATAAATGATTACATTTAATTGATGTATATTGAATTAGTTATACAATATTGTCTTTGTCGGACATGTATTAATATTTCAACTAATCCGTGTTATTAGTTGATGTTTTAATAACCGATAACCGATGACGATTTATAATAAAATCGCGTCATATACATTTAGCATTTTCGAGCCGGACCACGAGTTAAAATTAAGAGGAAGTGGAAGCCCACTTCCCCATGAGGGCTCACGGTTGGCCGAGCAAACAAAAGAGAGGCTCTCTCTCTCTCTTTTGTAACCTAATCATTCATTTGAAACAAAATTAGGGTTTTGAGGAGCATTTTATGTCTGAAAAACCTAGATCTCACATCTAGCAAAACTCACATAAAATTCTCTCAACATTTCAAGGCAATTAGAGAATACATTCTAGCACAAGGGCATAGTCTCAGACGGTCTTGGGTGCAACAATTAGGAGGAAATCTACGTTGATTTCTGTTCATTTTGCCGAATTGCACTAGGACCCGAGGTTGATTCTTTACCTTTATCGTTTCTCTTGTATTTTAGTTTTATGACAATAATCACATGCTAAATATACGTTATAGTCCTAATATTTAAGGGAATTTTACGGATATTTCCCTACACTAGCCAACCCTTTGGTGGACTCCTTAGGGGTACTCATGTGTGTGATCATGGGTCTTGGATGCGGTACTTTCCGCATGTCGCTAGGTCTGCGCAGGTTTAGGACTAGGGTGTTTACCTTACCTCGTGGTATAAACTCGAGTTACAGAGTGACTATTGACTGTCCTAAGAACTTATGCCTGTCTCTAGATATATTGTCCTTTCTTGTTTGATGATTCTATGAATCATAGAAGGTGAGATGCAAGCCGGCTATGGTTGATAGAGTTTGGATTCCTGGATGTTATGTGATTCACATGATAGTGTAGTATGAGTCGGTCTAGTATTCACATGCTAGGACTATGTGTTGTCGTATTGTTGTTCACATGATAAGCATGATTGTCTAGCATCTATATGCTAAGGCTATGTGTGATTCATATTCATATTCTTATGTTTACATGTTATATTAATTATGACATTTCGTGGTCGGGAGAACTGGAGTTACTCCCCACCGACCGTGGCTTTCGTATTTGTATAAAATGCGATTGTGTGTAGGTGATGCATATATGGGGTACATGGACGAGCTAGCGAGCAAAGTAACCTTGGGACCTAGATTGGCTTTATTTTATTGTGACCCTTGAACACTTTTTATGTCATATACTTTTTAGGGACATATGTCTCCCTTTTTTATACTTGGGTTGTATAACTTTATTTCGTGACTTTAGCGATGTTTTATTTATGAGGTTTATTTTGGACCTTGCATGTTTGAAACCTTCCCATTTGGATATTTTTATAACAGTTGGTTTTAAAATTACATGGTTTTTACCCAAATGAACCTATTACAAACATATCCATGCAGTTTTTATCTAGAATTATGTGTTTACTTTTCCGCAATGAACGAGGGTGTCACAGTTGGTATCAGAGCTTATTTGCTCCCGACGCACATTTGTGCACCCTTATATAAATAACTTGACCTTAAAATAATAAACTCGAGAGATGGGTAGGATGGGTAGACTTAGGACCTTATGTTGTAGTCTCTTTGTGATTGCTCTTGGTTAGGTGCTAACATGTTTGTTGATTGTCATTTAATCATTGTTGTGCCCTTGGATCAATAACCGTAAACCTACCGACGTGAAGAACAAGATTTGGTGCCTATTGCCGAGGATTGAAGATTTGTTCAACTCTTGAATGATGATTCTACTTCCTCGAAGATGTTTCTCATTCTTTGTGTATCTTGCCTTACTCTTTACTTCTTAATGCTTGCTTCTTCTTCTAAACTCTCTTTTCTTTTCTTAGGAGTGACTCTTGTACCCTCCCAACTTGTGTTTTGTTCCTTGCTTATCTTCCTTTAACGCCTTTTTTTTATAGTACTCTTTCTTTTGAGGAACGTTGACCTTGGTTTGGAAAATTCAACTTTTGAGGAGATTGTTTGTGGTTAACCCATAACCCTGGTTTTAAGAGGTTGTGATGATTGGAAAGACTTAGGTGGAATTGAGTGGTGGAATCGAAGGTGTAAGATTGAAAGAGTAAGTAAGTTGAATTTACAATTGGCTTTCGTAATCACTTTGGATATGAGGATTTTATAAGGTATATGTTACCATATGAGAAATACTAATTTTGGGATTATTAGTTGGTCTAAGTGAGTGATCTTAATTACTATTTGAGGTATGGAATGAGAGTGAGACTGAGCTACATTGTTGGGAAATCTTAGCACTTGTTTTAGTAACTAGAAATGATAATGGTATGGTTGACGCCAATTGTTAAGTTGAAGGACATAGTTTTAATTTATGGTGTTAGAATGTGGGAATTTAGAGATTGGAATTAGGACCTTTGATTGAAGATGTTATCATTTTGAGAAACCCATGGTTGACACTAGTTGGATATGAGTATAGCTTTGTTGGAAACCCTGACCTTGATCTTGTGGAAGTTGTTTGTGGATGTTTGAGGATTTGGAGTGATGAAATCACACTTATAGTGGAGTACCTTGTTTCACGGAATTGCTTAGGATGAAGTAACATGAGTGTTTTGAGGAAATCCTTGGGAGTGTTTTTGGTCATAAGTTTTGTTGTTGGGAAGTTTTCGGAACCGTTTAGGTTGATGTTGTTGTGTGAGATTTGAGTACCTGGCGTTTCCTTGTTGTCTAATTTCCTTTCTTCTGTGACCATAAGCGTTACCGTTCATACCCCCTTTCCTCGCTTCATCTTGCTCATGATCTTGAATTAGCCGCCGTGGTACATGCCTTTAAGACATGGAGGCATTACCTTATTGGGGTTCATTGCCGCATTTATACCGATTATAAGAGTTTGAGGTGTATCTTTACCCAAAAAGAATTGAATATGACGCAAAGAAGATGGTTAGAGTTGGTGAATGATTATGATGCCGAGTTGATTTATCATGAAGGGAAAGCAAATATGGTGGCCGATGCTTTGAGTAGGAAGACTAGTCACTCTTTGAGCACTATCCGTGTGTTACCTGACGAACTTACCACGGAATTTCAAAAGTTAGGGATAAGCCTAGTTGGGAAGGGCTTTGACTGTCTTAGTGCCTTGAGTGCAGAACCCGATTTTTACCGTGAGATCCGTACTTGCCTACCTGAGGATGCTACTTTCAAGTCCATTCAAGCAAAAATCCAACTTGGGCAAGCTAAGGATTGTGTGGTGGATAGTGATGGATACCTTCATTACCAAGGTAGGATGTATGTTCCGAGAGTAGCCGAGTTGAGGAAGAAGATCCTTGATGAAGCTCACCTTTCTCCTTACTCTATTCATCCTGGTGGTGACAAGATGTATAAAGACTTGAGATTACAGTTTTGGTGGCCTAGGATGAAGATTGATGTCCTAGAGTATGTTAGCAAGTGTCTTACCTGTCAGAAAGTGAAGATTGAGCATCAGAAACCCGGGGGTTTGCTACAACCTTTGGATGTTCCCCTTTGGAAATGGGAGTCTATCTCCATGGACTTTGTGATGGCTTTACCTAAGACTGCTAACGGAAAAGATGCGGTTTGGGTGGTTGTAGATCGATTGACCAAATGTGCTAGGTTTATACCTATCAAGGAGACGTGGAGATTAGATGTCCTAGCTGAGGCCTATGTGAGGGAGATAGTACGCTACCATGGAGTGCCTAAGGATATAGTTTTAGATCGTGACCCTAGATTCTGTTCCCGTTTCTGGACTGCTTTGCAAGAAGCCATGGGTAGTAAGCTACTTATGAGTACCGCTTTTCATGCCGCTACAGATGGGCAGATTGAGAGAACTATCCAGACTTTAGAGGACCTCCTCCGTGCTTGTGCTTTAGACTTCCACACTTCTTGGGAGAAATGTTTACCTCTTGTCGAATTCTCCTACAACAATAGCTATCATTCCTCTATCAAGATGTCACCTTATGAAGATTTGTACGGTAGGAAGTGCCGTAGTCCTGTTTGTTGGGATCAAGTCCAAGATGCTGATGTGTTGGGACCCGATTTGGTGACTGAGACCATCAATCAGGTTCAGATCATTCGAGAGCGTATGAAAACCGCTCAAGACCGACAGAAATCTTATGCCGATGTCCGTCGTCGACCACTTGCCTTTGAGGTTGATGATCGAGTGTTCCTTAAGGTATCACCTATGAAAGGGGTGAAACGTTTTGGTGTGAAAGGAAAGCTGAGTCCAAAATACATTGGACCTTTCCGTGTACTTGAGAAGATTGGTCCCGTTTCTTACCGTTTGGAGTTGCCCCCGAATTTGAGCAAGGTTCATAATGTCTTCCATGTATCTCAGTTGAGGAAGTACATTAGTGATCCGAGCCATGTTATTCAAGAAGAAATCCCAGATTTGGAACCTAACTTGACTTTGGAAGAAAGGCCGATCCGAATCCTCGAAAGAGCAAACAAGCAACTTAGAAACAAAGTTGTGCCCCTAGTTCGTATCCTTTGGCGTTGTGGGAATGTCGAAGAAGAAACTTGGGAGCCTGAATCTTCTATGTTAGCTAAATATCCCGAACTCTTCTCGTGAGGTACTTTCCGTTCCTTTATCCAATTCTTGTGAGTTAAGCTATCCTTTCGAGTGTTTCCTCTCCTTCTCTTAAATACCCTCCGCGTTAGTAGTCCTTGCTTAGTTGTTTAAAAGTCGTAGTTAGAGTTTGGTCATAGCTAGTAGAGTTATTATCTTTTTTATAGAGTTTCGAACTAAAAATTTTTGAAAATGTTTTACTGTTTTCCACTGGTTTTAACGTCAATGAGTGGTAAACCTCGTTATTGGAGACGTCCGATAATTGGTTTTCTCATTTGTTGGTGTAAAAATATATGTTTTTATGTCTTTGATTTGGAATGTTGATGTTCATGAACGGCCGACGAGGATTTTCCGTTCCATTGAAAAGACACTTATACTTCATACGTCCATATTTTGAAGATTTTGTTTACTTGATTTTAAGGAGATAGACCTACATATATACAATGTTCCTTCTTCTAAGTTTCGGGGACGAAACTTCTTAAAAGGAGGGATGATTGTAACACCCCGTAAATTCGAAGACCTTTATTATATTTTAAAAGTAATATTTTAATCTATTTTAATTTAATATTAATTTATTTGAAATAAAATCTATTTGATAAAATATAATCTTATTTTATTTTGAAGAAATGTAATTATTTTTGATAGTTTAGAAATGTTTAAAAGTGATTTAAACTATATTTAAACCTTTTCCTTTGATAAAATAGATTTCGGATAAAAGTCGTAAAATCGGGATTTTCCCATTTCTTACGGTCGTTGGTTAAACGAGTTTGGATATTGGGCATATGAGTACCTAATCTTTTAGTAAAATCGTGTTTAAGAACTTTAATTTTTTTTTAAATCGCGTTCGATTTAATATTTCTAATTTCTGTCGAAACGAACCAAAACGTAAACAATTGAAACTCACCCAAACACCCTACCCAAAACCATGCACCCTCCATCCTCCATGGGTCTCCTCTTCATCTTTCATTTCATCAATTCCCATTCTATCACTTCCTTCTCTCAAACACCAAATTCCTCTCAAAATAACCTCCTTACAATCCCTAAATCCACCATAACTTCTTCATTTCTCCACCAAATCGCATAAAAATTATATATTCGGAATCCTCTCTTCAATCCTCATCTACTAGTAAGCTTTATTTTCATTTCCCCCAAATTTTGTTTAAGACACTTTTTTTAGGGTTTCGAATTTAAGCTTAATAATTGTGTTTTTGTTGTTCTTATAGGTGAAGAATTTGAAGATGAGTTAGGTGACTCATATGTTGTTGAAGATGAAGAGTAATTTTGGGTTTTAGAAGCTTTCTCAAGTTATTACTTGTCTCTTTGCTAACTTAAGGTAACTATTCCGAGTTACTCGACGAATTAATGTCACATTAGTAGTTGTATTCGTTGTTTGTTGTTGTTTGTTGTTGTTGTTGTTGTTGTTGTTGTTGTTGTTGTTGTTGTTGTTGTTGTTTGTTGTTGTTGGAGACGATCTTGTTGATAAATGAATGAATGGAGTAAGATGAGTATGCTTATGTTTAATTTATGTTAACCATTTGTGTATTATTGTTTAGAACAAATTTGGATGAGGAATTATGTGTTGTGACAAGTCCGCGTGTTGGCTGGAACGCGTCAGTACCGGGCCGAGACATTTTCCAATGTTTCCAAAAATATGACAGATTGAACGGCATCGAAAAATTAGGTGGTTTAGCCACTTGAATCACTCAATTCGGAGTCCGTATGAGTAAATGGCGTCATTTTATCGATAAAATTTATAGAAAAGTTTACCCTTGTGTGAGACGGTTATTTATACTATTTTATTATGCGAGAATTTAATTGAATTGGATATTTTGTAAGTTGGAATATATTCCCTTATGTTGATAGTTTTTCACATGATAGAAATTGGAAATAGCATGAGAATGATATTGTGATGAATTTTGTGATTTGGGCCAAAGTAGGCCAAGACTCTGAGCTGGGCCAGATTGACCGAACGAGTTTGGTCAAACTAGGTTTAAACCGGTCAGCCTCGATTTGACCAATGACCCGTCGCGGGACTAGGGTCGAGGGTTTGTCTTTGAGGTTAGTTTGGTTGTTATTGGATGTTTTATGTTTATGCCTTGATATTTGTAATTATCATTTCACATGTTGGTTGTTGGATGCTTTGGATGCCTTATGCTTGAGTCTTATTGCCTCTTTGCCATTTTAGATTGTTCTCATGGATTATGGTATTGTTGGTTAGTTGGAATTTGGATTAATATTGATATTGGAGATATTGTTGGATTGTCAGCTGAATTTGCTCTTGCGTAGCCTTTCATATGCTAGGGTGTGTATGATCGTTTGTGTGTGCAAGTTTGGACTCTTTGCCCCTCTTATGGTTAATTGGGTGTCCTACTTGTCTAGTGTGGTGTGGGCTAAAGTATTCAAGCTGGGACTAGGTCCTAGGTGAGTATTTCGGCCTTCGTCATAGATAGGCCCTTATAGTCTTTGACGAGTATATGTTCACCGCTTAATAGCTTTTGTGTCTTAGCTTGGTGGGCTTATATCCAAGTTAGGGCATGACCTCCTGACGTACTCTTAGAAGTATGTGGTCAGCTTAAGTACTAGCCAACCCTTTGGTGGACTCCTTAGGGGTACTCATGTGTGTGATCATAGGTCTTGGATGCGGTACTTTCCGCATGTCGCTAGGTCTGCACAGGTTTAGGACTAGGGTGTTTACCTTACCTCGTGGTATAGACTCGAGTTACAGAGTGACTATTGACTGTCCTAAGAACTTATGCATGTCTCTAGATATATTGTCCTTTCTTGTTTGATGATTCTATGAATCATAGAAGGTGAGATGCAAGCCGGCTATGGTTGATAGAGTTTGGATTCCTGGATGTTATGTGATTCACATGATAATGTAGTATGAGTCGGTCTAGTATTCACATGCTAGGACTATGTGTTGTCGTATTGTTGTTCACATGATAAGCATGATTGTCTAGCATCTATATGCTAAGGCTATGTGTGATTCATATTCATATTCTTATGTTTACATGTTATATTAATTATGACATTTCGTGGCTGGGAGAACTCGGAGTTACTCCCCACTGACTGTGGCTTTCGTATTTGTATAAAATGCGATTGACAGGTAGGTGATGCATATATGGGGTACATGGACGAGCTAGCGAGCAAAGTAACCTTGGGACCTAGATTGGCTTTATTTTATTGTGACCCTTGAACACTTTTTATGTCATATACTTTTTAGGGACATATGTCTCCCTTTTTGATACTTGGGTTGTATAACTTTATTTCGCGACTTTAGCGATGTTTTATTTATGAGGTTTATTTTGGACCTTGCATGTTTGACACCTTCCCATTTGGATATTTTTATAACAGGTTCAGGTTTTAAATATTACAGGTTTTTACCCAAATAAACCTATTACAAACATATCCATGCAGTTTTTATCTAGAATTATGTGTTTACTTTTCCGCAATGAACGAGGGTGTCACAGTTGGTATCAGAGCCTATTTGCTCCCGACGCACGTTTGTGCACCCCAATATAAATAACTTGACCTTAAAATAATAAACTCGAGAGATGGGTAGGATAAACAGAGGTCAAATGGCAACTAAATCAAATAGGGGTAAAATCTGACGGGACAAAGTTCAGCTCTAGGTCCCTTTTTACTAGGTCACAAGCCCTCATTAACACCCTCCTACTCCTATATCCACACAACTTGGTCAATAAACTTTCACACACGAGTAGTATCTACCCTAAAATCATTTTATAATATATTGTAAATAACATGGCTTTGGGATTCACACAACCGCATATCACTAGACATGATACTACTTTCACACAACGTCCAACCACATAATCAATATCAATTTCTAATTACTTTCATGCTCATGATCAAAACAATTCAACATCAAATCCTCATTTCATCCATTCCACTCTCCTTAAAATCAAGGTTACGTCTCGTAGCCTCAGTCATCAATGAAAATAATATTCAAATAAGGCAACCAAAACTTCCTACGACAAAATAAATAATATTCATTTTAAATTACCCCACTCTGTAATATCTCTCAAGGGAACCGGTTCAAAACTGAAAGGGCCAGAAGTTTGGTGTGAGGGGGCCCCTAACTCATCCCAAGCCTTAAGTGCGCACCTTACAGTTTCTACCCGAGTTCATTTTATTAGACACATCCTATGTTCATTATTGTTTATTGGTTAGGCCTGAAGATCATTTTGCTCTGATACCATTTTGTAACACCCCCATTTATTGACATTCCCAAGTAAATGAGAGCGTTACCTCTCGGTTTCCCGAGTCAGTGAATAACAAAGTACAACAAACCAAAGTACTTTAAATTAAACTTTAGTGAATACATGTTTATTACAAATTAACCAACTAAAACTTAATATAAAATATTACAACTCGCAGCGGAAATAAATAAAGTGATAAAATATTCTATGTGGTCTAGACTTTTAGGTAGATTGGCCAAGTCCTCACGCATTCCCACAAGCTCCCCAGTCAGCTAATCTTTAGTACCTGCAAATCTGCTCCCCATTATGGTTCATCACAGGTGTTCACGAATACACAGTCAACCACGAGGTTGAGTAGGGATAAATAGAACATTAAGAACAAATTCAATAAACTTAAATCGTCTAGACGCATTAGAATCACAGGCCGTTATTTAACGGCATTACCTCACGGACCGATTAACGGCAATCACGGACCAACTTAATGGCAATCACGGACCAACTTAATGGCATATACGGACCAACTTAATGGCATACTCGGACCAACTTAATGGCAATTATTCTTAATTTATTCACGTAGCCCAAAGGACAATAATGCTTATCTCTTTCCCACATCAACAACAATAACAATACTAATCGCAACAGCATACAATAATAACCATGCGAGTTCCCAACTTCCAAGAACACAATTATGAATTAAACACAAGATTGAGTAGGGAGATCCCTACCTCAGACGGCCGCAAATTCAATTAGCAAAGTGCAAGTAACAGCAGTCCTTTACAAAATTAGAACCTACATAATATATATACCACATACAATTAAAATCGATCTTATTTTTTTTTGCAGAAAAGCATGGATCTTATTCATAACATAAAAGAGAGTAAGTACAAGATCCGTTCCTCTTTTCTACAAGGGAGACCAGAGAGATCCCCCAAGAGCTAAAAACAACAAGAAAACCACAATGAACACCTACTCAAAAAGACCTATTGCTAACCACAAATTTAACACGGATACAAATAGACTCTGTGTACTAAGGACACCCCGAAAATTCTTCCATTTCGCTCATGCCAAAGATAGTACATTGTAGCTAGAAGACTCGCTCTTTGACGTCCAAAGACGCACCCCATGACACCGAGTAAGATACCGCCTAACCACCTGGTCCGGTGAGAAGAGGGGCAAGCCCGTAACCATGCCGCAACCGAGCCCGCACTGTGAAGAGAAAGCACATCGAAAAAACAGATGCTCCACACTTTCATTGTGAGCACAAGCAGAGAGCACATCTATTAACCATATGAAGTCCCCCGTGAGCCAAGTTATCAATAGTAGGCAACTTATTCTGAAAAGCCAGAACACCAAAGAAAGAATGCTTAGGCATACACTGTAGATCATGGACCGTAGAGTACCAATGCACCTCTTCAAAGACTGTCTTACTAGCTGATACATTTTTGCAAAGTGTGAAAAGTGGTAGAATCGAACAAGCAGTAAATCCGGTCTAAAGTAATCCGTGAGAACCAAGACTAGCAAGGAGAAAGTCCTTAACTTTCACAACATTATTCCAATACCAAGAGTGGTCGATACTTTGTTGAGCGCACTTAAATCAGCCCCCTTGAGAATATATCTATTAACCAGAGTGCCCAAATACTTTGTGGCCGAGCAATTAGTTTCCAAACCCACTTGAGCATCTGAGAACAATTCCAACTCAAAACTTCTTTAATGCCAATCCCTCCTTCTCTTTTTGGTTGACAAATAGCCTTCCAACTGAGAAAGACATGTCTCCTAGCCCCATCATCAATCCCCCAAAGGAAATCTTTGCAAAGTTTATTAATCTTCTTAATGATACCCTTAGGAAGAAAGACACTGGCCCCCCAAAAGTTGTGCATCCCAAAAATGATAGAGTTAATCAAGAGGGTCTTCCCAGCATAACTAAGAGAATGATTAGCCCAATGAGCAATTTTCCCCTTGATTTTATCCAACAGAGGCTGGTACATGTCAAGAGCAAGCCTAGCATTAAAGAGAGGCAAGCCTGTGTACCGAAAGGGAAGTCTCCTTCACTAAACCCAATAGCATCCGAATAACCTTTTTAAGATCGATTAACCCCACCAAAATACAAAATTTGGTTTTAGTAGGATTAGCCTCAAGACCGGATAGACTATCAAAAGAGAGAGGGTAGCAAAACCACGGCTTGAACAGAAGGGAGGTCCCCTCTAGTGAAGACTAGTAAATCATCAAAAACACCGGATGAGTCGGGTTTAATCGAACACACTTAGGATGATAAGAAAAACCATCAAACCTAGGTAGCCTTCTTAGTAACCTGGACAAAACCTCCATACAGATGACAAACAAATAGGGAGACAGTGGGTCACCCTGTCTAAGACCCCTTTTGCCAGGAAAGAAGCCCTCCACTCCACCATTAATACTGAGAGAATAGAAGGGAGAAGTAATACAGGCCATGACCCAACCAACAAAGACACGAGGGAACCCAAAACTAAGCATAGCTTTCTGAAGAAACTCCCAATTGACAGAGTCAAAAGCTTTCCTAATGTCTACTTTTAAAAGACATCTAGGTGTAAGGTAAGCTCTACCATATTTGGAAGCAAGCTCATAAGCCATCATAGCATTATCGATAAATCCCTCGAGCCACAAAAGCAGCCTGCTCAGGTTCAATAATTTGATCCATCACCCCCTGAATTCTATTGGCCAAAATTTTGCTAACAACCTTGTAAAAAGTTGTACAGCAGGCAATAGGCCTAAAGTCCTTAACAGAAGAGGGAGTGTCAAGCTTAGGGACAAGAACAAGGAGAGTAGAATTAGCAGACTTAGGGAGCTTACCATGAAGGAAGAACTCATAGACAACTTCCTTAAAATCATTACCAACAACACTCCAAGCATCCAGGAAGAAGCCAGAGGAATAACCATCAATCCCAGGGCTTTTATTCCTGTCCACAGATTTTAACGCAGTAAGAATTTCATTAGTGTGAACCAACTGAGTGAGACTTGCATGATCATCCAAAGAGAGTAATCCTTGCTGGAACAGGTCAGGAGGGAGGGGTTGAACAGGAGAAGAGGTGCCCAGCAGGTTCTGATAGTATGCAACAAACCCATCAGCAACATCTCTTAACCCTGTTTTCAAAACCCCATGCTCATCATGAATGCTCCCAACAGTATTCCTTATTTTCCTGGCAGCAATCTTAGAGTAAAAGAACTTAGTACTAGCATCTCTAAGATTCCTTAAAATCGATCTTATTATTATTATTATTATTATTATTATTATTATTATTATTATTATTATTATTATTATTATTATTATTGTTATTATTAATATTATTATTATTATTATTATTAATGGCTTAATACGTCATTGTATTTGCTAAAAAAACAAAAATCCAATCCATGCATTATATGACTCCACCTACACAAACCTTTGTATGATATTTATATATAATAAATAAGTATGTTACATGCTTTCATGCTTGATTATTATCTCACGCTTCAACTCAGAGTATCAAACACGATCACACCTAGTAGCCTACCCAACGGACTCCATTAATAAGACTCACCAAAGCTCCAACTCGACTAAACCGTTGCCCGACGCTCACGCCAGCTACTCACTATCGCACACACATGACCACGACCGACAAGACCTGTCTCCAACGAGACCACCGAAAATGACAATGTCAAGCTTACCGAAAATCGGGTCGAAACGGAGTACATATATAGTGTTGCCACTGTCCAACGCTTAAACACAATTATAAATAGCATATAACCACTCTCTAAGACATCCTATATGACCATGGTATTGTGTTGCTAAAAGACTGGAAACGTCACCTGCAAAATAGGTTAAAACAGCGGCGAAACTCCGCCGACATCGACCCAAAACAGAGTATGCTGAACTGCTAGTGTCCAGCCGTCAATAAGACATTAAAACGACTCTAAAACGCTCTGGACTCAGTCTTAATTATGAACCTCACAAGGACCCAATACAAAACTAAGTAGTGGTACGAATTTCGTATGACAACTCGACTCCTATAACGTATACGACCTTAACGAATCCATGCCGAAACCTTTCCTGAAATAGAGTACAATAAAAACAGCCCTACCACACAATAAAAACAACTTTAAACGGACTCCCCCATCAACCCCATATTAACGACCAACAAAGACACGCCCTTAAAATCATAAGTCACTCTCAATATGGAACTCGTAAACCATCCTGAAACCTCGCCGTCACGACGCCGAAATAGGTGTAACGAACTAATATAAATAAGACATATAGATTATGAAAGGCGGTACCTTGCTAGATTAGAGAAAGGATGCTGATGGAAAACGGCGAAGACGAGTGTGTGGTTAACAACGACGTGTAGGACGATGTGTCTCCTCCGCTCTCTTGAGGCTGCCATCTTATTTTTTTTCTATCTTGTTTGTGGATGATAATACGGGAAAGGTAGGGCATAAGATATAGCTTGTTTCCTTATATAGCTTATTTTCTTATAATAATAATAATAATAATAATAATAATAATAATAATAATAATAACAATAGTATTTAGTAAATAATATTAATTATTAGTATTATAGTATTAATGGGTGGGTGTGGTTTCTTATTATTAGAGTGCAGTAGTACTCCATAATTAAACAATATAGTTACTAGTGTCGTAATCTCTTTAATATCCTTATCATTTTTTTCCTATTTCACTGCTACGCTAACTAATTAATAACATATACGTTAAAAAGTTTATTAAAAATAATTATTTATTTCAAAATTACTGGGTATTACAGTCTTTCCCCCTTAAAAAGAACTTCGTCCTCGAAGTTCAAGACACACACATATGACAATTTCATCACAACCGTCAACCAGAAGCTCATCACAAATTATATTCATATTAACTTAACGAATACTATTCAATTATTGATCATATAAAAGTGCATTCAATTAAATTGTATATGAGCACACATAAGCAAAGTTATAACAAACTCAAAACTTTAGTAGTATCACAATTAAAATTTAGTTTGAACAAGTTTTAAGATCTAAAACTAGTTTTAAAGAGATGTGTGAGAATAATGCATAAGATTATCTTTGCATAGTCGTTTGGTTGCATGTAGGAAGTTGCATTACCTAGGAAGTGATAAATCACATGATTTTAGAATTCATGTGAATTAGGAAATGTTGTTTGGTTGTATAAAGGAAATGCAATTAATGTAGCCATTCTCACTTACCTAGGGGGGCCTAGGTAAGCAACTTCCTCCATTATGAAGAAATTAGAGCTCCAAAGTAATTCTATTTCATGTGCATTGAGGTAACCAAACAAGTTACCCATTTTACAATTCACATGAATTGGAATTCCTGTGTTATTTAATGGGTAACCAAACAACCCCAAGTATGGAAAAAATAAGAGCCAAGCTCTTCTTTTTGCTAAGGGAGGCCGGCTAGGAGGAGTGAAGAAGGCCAATGCATGACCTTCACCTTTTGCTTTTCCTGTTATGAAAATAGTAGGTATGCAAGGCTAGTTTTTTAGGGAAATCATTGTGTTTATTTTACACTTAAAATAAAACACCCACTAACCCTAAAACCCTCCAATTATTTGGTCCATGCCATAATATGGTCATCCATTTTATTTTGTCAATTTGTTATTTGTATTATGGTCATACAATATGTAACATGTAGCATGTATCATGTTGTTAATTAATTTAATACATATTTAACAATTAAATATCATTATATAAATTAATTAAATTACATATAACAAATTATCTAGTAATTCATAATTACATGGTATAAAATGGGTCATGTTAATATAATTCACAACATCTTGTAATTATAATTAACCATTCATTCTTATCTCAATTGTTTCATAAACAATAATAAAATTTTAGTAATACAAACATTTTAATTACTAAAACGAATCTTATTTAATCGAATTACAATAAGATACGTATTCTCACTCACAAATATAAATTATTCAATTTTAAGGAATTAATTAACTTGTATCATTATACAATTAACTAATTTATCTATTAAGGGAATTGTCCTATAGGTGTGACCTTAAGGGATCAACTGACCACCACCGTCAAACGACAGTAAAGTCAAACTCTACTTAGCCAATCATTACCGATTAATGTTGATCAGTTGACTATATAAATGAATCATCCCTTATGTATTCTTATCATGAGATTTAAACATGTGATCGCACTATTGTTGAGGACACTTTCTCCAACACGAACATCTCTGCATCGTTTCAAGGCCTTCATCGAGACAAAACTGAACGATCTAAAGCGAGCCAGTCAAAAGCATTTCTACGTCACTAATCGTGGCTTTCAGACTGCCACATGTCCACAGATTGGCGTGCGGGTGGCCTATGTCCAAAGATTGGCGACTCCGTTGGGGAGTACGAAGACACTTGTGTCTTTGTAATCCTTAGAGGTGAAACTCGAATAAGGTCGTGGTTAAAGTGCATTATTTGATATTACGGTCATAAGTCGGGTTCCTTGTCCGGGCCCATAACCTAACCTTTACCGACCAATTGGCTCGTCTCGACGGCGTGATTTTTCTCATCCCCACGGTTCGAATCCTGATTGCGTTAAGCTGCCATTGATGTTACACTCTTTTGTTTCATCAAAGAGCTTTCACTTCCTACGTGAATGAAGCTAGGGCAGCTGCCTTACACATTTTGTTTGGTTTGGCATCCCTCTCGAAGGTCGGAGATTGATCGCTCGGCGTGTAACCACTCTTATCAAACCAAAACCCGTGTCAGCATGATACATAATATAATGAACTATGAGTGCTTATGTGCTACGTGATCATTGATGTGACTCCTATTTACGCACATTTAGTGAAGGATTCATTAACCTCTTATTATAGATTTCTAATAACTATAAAAATTTAGTTTAGTCATAAACTAACTAGATCTTATGCATGCATAACAAAATATAAACATACTAAGAAGAAATCGATCTACTTACAAGGAAGGCCGAATGGTTATACTAATTGGTCTCCTACCAAATTAGTCTTCTTAAGAAAATCCTAGTGCTTCAAGGATGAACTTAGATCCAATATTAAAATCTACATCTCAAGGATTTGTACCAAGATAGCCCTCTTAAACAAATACTAATTTGAATACTAGAATTAGTATATGTGTCTTAAAAATAACTACTCATATTATTACTTACAACTACTAGTAATGTATTGGTAATATTAGTGATTTTGTGAGATATTCTCTCTTGTGTGATCTTCAACAATTAGAGAGAATTTTTTTTCAAAATTATCAATCTAATAATTTTATGCAAGAATGAATTAAAAAGAAAAGAAGAGAAAACTCCTCTTTCTCATATGGGTGGCTGGGTCCATTTTTGGTCTCAAGGCCAATGCATGCTCAATTTATTATTGTCTAAAAATTGTTCTTCACAAGAAACCTCTTTGAGCATTTCCAAACCCATGCTTAAAAAGCTGTCTTAAGCATTTAAGCCAAAAGCACCCATTGTCCCCCACCCATGAAAATTTCGGTTCCCTTACATACAATGGGATTCCATTTTAAGTTTGTGTTTTGTCAATTGTATTATGTGATATATGTGACATGTTACTAGACATGTGACCATGTAATGCATTTTTAACTTATTAAAATCATTACACACATAATAAATCACATACAATAACACAACTAGCAATCCAAGATTACATATACTTAAAATGGGTCATTAAATTATAATTCACAACACCTTGTAACTATAATAAATTATTCATTCTAATTATAATTGTTTCATAAACAATAATAATACCTAAGTAATAAAACAATTTTAGTTACTTAGAACGAATCTTATTTAATCGAATTACCATAAGATACGAATTCTCACTCACAAAATCATTCGTTCAATTTGAAGGAATTAATTAACTTGTATCAACATACAATTAGTTAATTAATTAATTAATCAATTAAGAGTGTTACCCTAGAGGTATGACCTTAAGGGATCAACTGATCACCACCGTCATACGACAATAATGTCAAACTCTAGTCAGCCAATCATTATCGATTAATGTGGATTAGTTGACAATAAAATATAACTTTCCCTCATGCATTCTTATTATGAGATTTAAACATGTGATCGCATTATTGTCGAGGACACATACTCCAACAATCTCCCACTTGTCCACGACAAATGTACGTCACCAATTCTCTTGTCCTATTACTATCTCCCACTCAATGCAAGGTGTCTTGCAGGTCTTACTTGCACTTGATCATATCATGAGTGGTTTCCTCGATCTGGAGAATAACTGTCTGACCAGAATTATCTACCGTAGATACCTTCCGAGCGTGGCCATGCATTTCCAGTTCATTACTCCTCGAGTGGCCTTGAGATATAAGATAACCCTGACAGGGATGGAGATTTCCAATTGCACTCTTCCCTTCGAATAGCCACAGCTCATCATGACCCAAAACATGCCTATTTGACCCGAATTACGAAAGTCGTAGGACATAAATCAAAGTCACTCTGAACTGTGCCATCTTAGGCGAATAGTCTTTAGTCAAAGAATCGACTTAAAAGGATACTATAGTAGTTCTCGCTACGACCAGGCTATACAAACTTCCAGAACTCTATAAGCGGTCATAAGCCCAACAGAGTGTCCCATACAGTCTTCCTATGTGATCGACTAGTCATCTCTCATGACTCTATGGCACTTGAACTTGCCATCAATCGCATCACACTCTAGTTACTTCGAGATGTCACCTCATATAAGCAGTTAGGGGCGAATACTATGTTAATCCTGTTCACTTTAATGTGGTTCAAAATTGTCTCAACAATCCATTTGGATGTAACAAAGTAATAATAGAGTTTAATATAAAACTCAAACGATGAATGCATTATCACATATGTAAAATTGATACAATATCAATTACTACATAATCTATAATCCATATTCCATTTTGTATATGTTGCACATTTCAACTCAATTGAAATGACATGACTTATCATGTTAAACTTGTAAAAAGGATTTTGGTTAGTAAGTCTCAGCAACACATTGCACTTTCTCTAACCTTGCTTTTTGTATAAATTTTATTATAAAACTTTTGAGTACGTGTCTAAATCAAATCTAGACATAGGCTCTCATGCCTTAGGATAGCTCCCACTGTCTTCACAGTGTATGGGATAGGACCTTTGGTTACTGGAACGAACTACCATAGTTCCTCCAATTCATAAAACCGAATTCGAATATCATCCCTTCCTTCTTGCATATCTCAGTATTACAAGTGTACTCAATTTCCGTTGTTAATCCCTCATTGTTCTACTGCCTAGAACGTTTCTTGCATATTTACTCCTTAAAAAAATATAGCCAAGATGGTTCTCTAACCATCCTTATGTGTTTAGAACATGGTTTTTGTGTAACTTCTTGCACATAAATCCATCTTAATTCTAAATGCTTAGCTTTATATCTTTAGTGCTCCAAGAGTACTAACCAATGAACTATATGGCTATATAGAGACTTCGTCTCAAAATTTTGATTTGTAACTTTTCGTCACACTCCATGTATACGAAATTTAAGAATGGTGATACATCTAAGCGTGATGAATTAATCTCGCATCAGAAGCAAGTGGATTCAATTTCTACATGTTCAATACCTTTGAACTTGACTAGACTCTTATCAATATAAGAATATTCATTTAATGCTAATATCCTCTCAGAACTATCTTTATAGGTCTGGATATTTTAGAGATGTATTATTCTTCTCCTAAGTCTTCCATCATTCACAATGATCAATATGTCCCTCACATATAAGACTAATAACACCACATTACTCACACTAAACTCCATGTAAAAACAGAACTACTTGACAATTCGAGAAATGTTGATCACATGATCAAAACATACAATTCAACTCTTTGACATCTACTTCAGACTTCCTTTTATGTTCGCATCCTACTTTAGGATAGTTGCGATTTAAAAAACTCATGCATGATGATTTTAAAATCCAACTATATCAAATCATATCCGAATACAATGAAGCATTGTTGTTGCAAGCAAAACCCTTGCCACCAACCAACTAAGCTAAATAAACATTTTCATGTTTATGCTTGCTTCGGACTTTTGCGGAGTTGGAACTTGATAAAGCATCATAATAAGTTACAGGTTTGTTATTTTCTAAAATAACATGACACATGTCCACTTAGATTTCGAAGAAATATTTACTGATTTTGACCAGGAAGGAACGTCTTCCTACGTCTTATTCTCAGTTCGCGGCTCTTAAACATTTTCTCTCACTCTGTCTATAAGAAATGATCCTCTTTTCTCTAATATACAGCATCACGAGCCACAAACCCTTTTGTTCTCGTGATCATATAGGAAGAGAGATCACATGTTCACCTTCATAATATTAGAAAGTGACAAAGAATCCTATACGATATGAATGAATCTTTACTATAAAGTTGGAAGTAGTTTCTATCACAATTTGTCTAGTATTTATTTATTCCACTAACTCAAAACATAATTAAATCAATTATCTACATTTCATATGAGATCTGGTTAGGCATGGTACTTAAATTGTGGCTTTTTGCTGCATAAAAGTCTCCACTTTATTGTTCCCTATTTGAACAAAGTACCAATACTTTGGTTTTAATCTCTAGGTTTTGATACTTTTAAACATTCATTTGAACTTATTTAAAGAATTTCTCTTCTTACCTCATTAAGGGGGTGTTTGGTTGGCTCTCTTGGAATGGATTGGAATGGATTTGCTCCATTCCAATGTTTGGTTGGAGTGTTTTGGAATGGAGTTAGATACCCAATGGATTCTAACTCCATTCCAACCCCCTAGAATCCCATACCCAACTTCCCCCCTTGGTATCTAACTCCATTCCTCCCTTCTACAATTTTAGATGAACCAAACAAGTTTATAAAGGAATGGATTTAGAACCCCATACCATTATGGGTTCATATTCCAATCCATTCCATTCCATGCTATTGAACCAAACGCCTCCTAAGTGAATACCAAGTATCTACCTAGTTCGTTGGTAAAAGAGATGAAGAAGTAATAACCCCTTTTTGATTGAAATTGTATTCGACCATACACTTCAAAGTGTAAATAGGGCGAATATCTTGCTTTATTCGTAATTCTTTTCTAGAAAGAAGTCATGAATTAATCTTGCTTTGAATACAAGATTTGGACACATACCAAGTGATTCCCAATCAGATGGTTTGGGACACTAGTCAAAACTTAGTTTCTAAATGCAATTTTCAATCGAGAATCGAGAAATAATTGGGGTCACCAATTTGAGTCTTATACAATGAATACAATATAACACTTATATGTCTATGGGTGAAATGACAACTACACTAGTTCCATTCATGTAAATTTCCGACTTTATTCTTGCTAGTCATTGTGCGATTATTCAATGTTAGGATTCTAAGGAATTAAAAAGCCCTCGGATTGTGTTATGAACACATCCTCCTCTAAATACCCATTTAGAAAGGCGGTTTTTGACATCCTTTTGCCTTACTTCATAATCATGAAATGTGGTATTAACTAACATTGTTCACAAATTTGTATCAAATACTCATGACGTGATAATTTGCAAGAAGGTAATATTAATATCATATATATTCAAGAAGGAATTTGTTGGAGTCACACGACCAACTTCCTAGATCTTTACATATTTGGGGTTTGTCTCTATTTTAGTGTCTAACACCTTCTCTTTCAAGCCTAGTTCAATTCTTAACAATTAAGATAGGTACTTACTTCTTATTGCTCCCACTTATTTCAAGAATTTTTACTTTGATGAAGACTTATCTTCATATAAATTCCTAGTGAATCCTTTACAAGGATGAACTCTATTGTGGTATATGGTTAATCAAAATTTCTAACAAATTAATTTACCAATTTTATATCGTCATGTGCTTAACAACTTAAGTGTTTGATGACAAGTGATTGGTTTGAGAAATAAGACTTTTGAACCATAGATGCCTAGAAGATATTATCAAAACATATTTTGATCAAGTACAACTTCTATTCATATTCTTCACAAGAGAATATAGGTATGTAAGGAATTTTAAGATGTTAATCTTATAGTTGCATAGGACGATTCCTATCGAGTTCTATGGAATAGAACGATTCCTATGGATCTAGTCCACAACATATGATACGGTTCATTCTAGAAAGAGATTCTATTTGTCGTAAGTAATAGTGGTTTAGCGGAGACTCGTGTTACAATCGAATTGATATCATATATGAGTAGGAGTGATAATAAAGAACAACATAAAACAACGAAGTAGTGGGAAAATCAAACATTCATCGTTATATATAAAACATTTAACAATGTTTTAGCATTTATATAGTGACCTCTACCCAACTATTATAAATGATCCCGAGATCCAAAATCATATCAATTCGGGCACGGTGAGCCGATTCATCCCTAATCAATATAACTCGGTGGATTAACTCTTTAATCGATACTTCTAGAACTCTCGGTCGATAAAATTACATTAATATTTATCTTAAGCCCGAAACACATGCGGCAACGGTCGCGAATACTTCCGTTGAGCTCAATCCAAATTTCGATGTAGTAACAATTTACCACCCACTTACCCAACGTAACAAGTTTAGCACCTCGGTGAGCCGAGCCTACTTCCTTATGAAATTGGGATTCATGGTTGTACTATTTGGTAAGGCTAATTCTCAATTATTATTCAGTGAGAGGTCTTATCAATTCATTATCTATCTCGTTTTAAGTGAACTAAAATGGTGAACTAGCGATAATTATAATTGACACGGTCGATGATTCGATAAAATATGATATGCATGTGTAGTTATGGCGATTTGGCTATGCATGCAAACATATAAAACAAATGCAAAGCAAAACGATAAAATCCTAGTATGGCCTTCCTAAAATAGTAAATCTAATAAACTATTTACAAATTCGGAAGCCAACTCCTTTGGTCCCTTGAACTTCAGATGGTACGCACTTCAAGGCAACACCGTCTTTGTCGGAACGCCTTCCCGAATGGCACCGTCTTCAAGGAACTCCGGGATAAATAAATTACATAGCTTTTCTACTTTATACATTATAAAAAGAAAAACAAAATAAAATAAAATAAAAATTATACGAGATCACAAATTATTACAACCGAATCGATATTCCCATTAATTTCGGGAAATATCAATTGAAAACTAAGGCCATACTAAGTACAAATTACGTAATTCAAAATTACATAAAATAAAAAATGACATTCATACTAAAAATGCAGCATTAATATAAGTATGAAACATGCCATGTGATGTGCCAAATCGCCCTATTTAAGCTAATATCGTATATTTGGTCTGGTTTTATGGATAGTTGCGATTATTAACTTATTAAAATCACATAATATTACATAAATCAAATCTATGTCCAATTAATTACCCCAACTGTTTTAGGACTCAAACATTTAGTTTTCACTAAATATTTGACAATAATTAAACTTGATATTCTATTATTGCTCATTAAACTTCTTTTAATCATAAAAATGAAGAAATAATTCCCAATAAGTCATAAAAATTTGAAAATTTCAAAATAATGATTTTGTATATTCTGGAAAATTCCCAACATTCCAAAATTTTAATAAAATTTTCTCATAGAATATTTTTAATTTATTTCACAAATAAATCGGATAATACATAACTTTCACCTTTAATTCCAAATTAAACAATTAAAATTATGAAAAATCAAAATTAAAATTTTGAATATTCTATATAAATTTCCAGAACCTGGAAATGACAAATTTTCAAGCCCCAAAAATCGAATTTACAATTATGACCATTTAAAGTTGCTATTTATCAATTTTATTATATAAAATCAGTAATCACCCAAATCAAACGAAATTTGACATGCAACTTTAGATCTGATGTTCATATCATATATAAAACATTGAGAAAAAACTTAATGCCATAAAATTAATTTTAGCTATTTTTTCTAAAATAGTCACTATTTATGTTATTTTTACATCTAAAAATCATAAATCATGCAAAATAAAACCATTTTACCTCAAAATTTACATGCAGTGTGTAAATTTTGCATGTGACAACATACTAAAATTTCATGGGCAGAGACGAAGTCTAACTAAATTTAACCAAAATACCTAAATTTAATCCATTTTTATCATGTAAAAATCATAAAACATGCAATATAAAACACTTTTATACGAAATTTTACATACAATAAGTAAAATATCCATGTGAGGTCACGTAAAAATTTCAAGGTCAGAATCAAAGTCTAACTTATTTTAGCATTTTAAAAGTCATTTTACTAAATAAAATGCTAAAAATTAAATTAATGAGCAATAAAAAAACTATAAATCATCAAAATGGCCTTAAATCAATTTAGGACCAGAATGTTAATCATGCAAAATTTCGTGGCCTTTATCTTCATACATCACAAAATATTAGTTTTATTTAAGTTACAAATAACTCGAAAAAACTATAAATCGATGATGCATGCAACAACCATTGCACTGATACCAATTGAAGAATTCATTAACCTCTTATTAGATATTTCTAATAACTATAAAAAATTAGTTTAGTCATAAACTAACTAGATCTTATGCATGCATAACAAAATATAAACATAGTAAGAAGAAATCGATCTACTTACAAGGAGGGCCGAATGGTTATACTAATTGGTCTCCTACCAAATTAGTCTTCTTAAGAAAATCCTAGTGCTTCAAGGATGAACTTAGATCCAATATTAAAATCTACACCTCAAGGATTTGTACCAAGATAGCCCTCTTAAACAAATACTAATTTGAATACTAGAATTAGTATATGTATCTTAAAAATAACTACTAATATTATTACTTACTACTACTAGTAATGTATTGGTAATATTAGTGATTTTGTGAGATATTCTCTCTTGTGTTTTCTTCAACAATTAGAGAGAATGTTTTTTGAAAATTATCAATCTAATAATTTTATGCAAGAATGAATTAAAAAGAAAAGAAGAGAAAACTCCTCTTTCTCATATGGGTGGCTGGGTCCATTTTTGGTCTCAAGGCCAATGCATGCTCAATTTATTATTGTCTAAAAATTGTTCTTCACAAGAAACCTCTTTGAGCATTTCCAAACCCATGCTTAAAAAGTTGTCTTAAGCATTTAAGCCAAAAGCACCCATTGTCCCCCACCCATGAAAATTTCGGTTCCCTTACATAAAATGGGATTCCATTTTAAGTTTGTGTTTTGTCAATTGTATTATGTGATATATGTGACATGTTACTAGACATGTGACCATGTAATGCATTTTTAACTTATTAAAATCATTACACACATAATAAATCACATACAATAACACAACTAGCAATCCAAGATTACATATACTTAAAATGGGTCATTAAATTATAATTCACAACACCTTGTAACTATAATAAATTATTCATTCTAATTATAATTGTTTCATAAACAATAATAATACCTAAGTAATAAAACAATTTTAGTTACTTAGAACGAATCTTTCTTAATCGAATTACTATAAGATACGAATTCTCACTCACAAAATCATTCGTTCAATTTTAAGGAATTAATTAACTTGTATCAACATACAATTAGTTAATTAATTAATTAATCAATTAAGAGTGTTACCCTAGAGGTATGACCTTAAGGGATCAACTGATCACCACCGTCATACGACAATAATGTCAAACTCTAGTCAGCCAATCATTATCGATTAATGTGGATTAGTTGTCAATAAAATATAACTTTCCCTCATGCATTCTTATTATGAGATTTAAACATGTGATTGCATTATTGTCAAGGACACATACTCCAATATTTAGTCTCCTAAATAGCCTAGTTCCTATGCTTTTTAGTATGTATTAGGGCCATTTCTAGTCTTTAGCTTCATTTTATGCATATTCTATGAGGTTTGGTGTCCTTTGTAGGAGAGGAACACTAACTTTGCCTCAACGGAGTGAAACGGAGCTAAATTGATAACACTTAACGACTAAGCATAGAAGAGGAGACTAACACTAAAGGCCTAAGTCAATAAAACAAGTAAATGGGCAATGACAAAGGATTCCCACGACCTATGAAGGACCTCCACGGATTAGGGGGTAGCCAAAACAAGAAGAAGAAAAGCAGCTTAGGACGAGTGTCCCAAAACTGGCTCGGGCGTCCCCAAGCTCAGGACGGGCGTCCCTCGATGCAGGATGATTGTCTTCGAAGCCAGGTCGTGCGTCCCCTTTCCAGGACTTGCTGTTAGAAATCTATATCTCTTTACTCAACATATTCATAATGTTATAATTTTAATTTAGTAATAAAATTAAAAGATGATCTTATGCATGCAAACAATAATATAATTAAAGAAGAAATCATCATCTCACATTGATATTTCGATTTATATGGGCACAAGTGAGTTCACCTACTCACTTGTTCTTGAGCTTCCTTAAGTGAATGAACAAGGATTCAAGTAGAGAATCCTTCCCAAGGTTTTATACCCAAAGTAACAACTTAATAAAATTAATATTATTATTACTAGAACAATATTAATTTTGTATAAAAATTGACCCAAAATATTATTTGGTCTCTCAATAATTCGGTTAAGAGAGAGGGAAAAGGAGGAAGATATTATCTCACTAAAACTCTTATTTTAGATGATGAATGAATAATGAATACATAAGTCTTTTGATGTAGTGTATAAGATAAATTATAGAGCAAAAGACCCTTGGCCTTGCTCTTTGAAAAACCGGGTAAGGGGGAAGGAAAGGGACCAATGCATGCACAAGGTGGTCTTCACAGGAGCAAGTAGGGTTGCATGGCTAGGTTTAGAAGGAAATGATTATGTTTACTACTAACATAATCAACACAATATATTCCTAATACTCCCCTTAATTTCGGTCATTAGAGATAAAATGGACTCCATTTTATCTTTGTCAATTTGTCAATTTGTCATATGTCACATGTCACATGTCACATAAAATTGTTATGTATTTTTAACATATTAAAAATAAACGCATTAATAAAAATACGTCATATACAAAAATCGACTTAGTAATTCATAATTACTTTTACCAAAATATTTTACCAATTATAAATCACAACATCTTGTATTTATAATAATTTATTCATTCAAATGCAATTGTTTCCTTAAACAATAATTTCATCTAAGTAATAAAACAATTCGATTACTTAGACCGTATCTAATTTAATCAAATTACAATGAGACACGTAAATTTTATTTCCAAAATCGTCCGTCAATTTTAAGTAATTTAATTAACCCGTATCGTCATACAATAAATTAAATGATCAATTAAGAGTGTTACCCTTTAGGTATGACCTAAGGGGATCAACTGGTCACCACCGTCGCACGACAGTAATGTCAAACTCTAGTCAGCCAATCATTACCGATATGTTTGGACCAGTTGACAGTAAAATATTACTTCCCAATTGTATTCTTTAAAATGAGACTTAAACATGTGATCATCATGATCAACAGTTGTGATCGCATTATTGTCGGAGGACACATATTCCAACAATCTCCCACTTGTCCTCGACAAGTGTGCGTCACCAATTCTCTTGTCCTATTACTCTCTCCCACTCAATGCAAGGTGTCTTTCAGGTCGTACTTGCAAGTGATCATATCGAGAGTGGTTTCCTCGATCTTGGAGAATAACTGATTGACCGGATTTATCTACCATAGATATCTACCGAGCGTGGCCACGCATTTCCAGTTCATTACTCCTCGAGTGGCCCTGAGATATTGTTATAACCCTGACTAGGGGTGGACAATTCCTATCGCACTCATTCCCTTCAACTAGCCACAGTCATCATAACCCAAAATATGCCCATTTGACCCCATTTACGAAGGTCGTAGTAACACAAATCAAAGTTAATCTGAAACTGTGCCACCTTAGGCGAATAGTATTTAGTAAAAAATAACCGACTCATTAGAATATTATAATAGCTCTCGCCACGACCAGGCTATATAAATTTGCCAGAACTCTATAAGCGGTCAGAAGGCCCGACAAAATGTTTCTAACAGTCTGCCTATGTGATCAACTAGTCATTCTCATATGACTCCATGGCACTTGAACTTGCCATCAATCGCATCACATTATAGTCACTTCGAGACGTCACCTCATGTAAGTAACTATGGGCGAATACAATGCTAATCCGTGTTCACTTAAACGGGGTTCAATTGTCTCTACAACCCGTTGGATGTAACAAAGTATAAGGTGAGTTAATAATAACTCAAACGACAAATGTCGACATCACATTCGGGTAGTCAATACCATATTACAACCTTGTGATGCATATCGTAAGTGTGTAAACACTTGTTGATTGCAATAGAAGTTTAACATACCATGTGTCCATGTTTTCAAACTTCTTATAATCGCATTTTCCTTTACGTTCATGTTATCTATCATAGCATGAACCTTACCAAGTACACATATAGGTTTCCAACCTTGGTTTGGGTTCTTTATCTTGAAAGAACTTCTCTGTCGATTATCACATAACCAATGAATTTGCGGTGAATGATATAACTTGCACTGATCAAGTACTCCACCCACTCATAATGCACTAGGTAAATGTTTTGCAGAGTATTGCAACAATTGTCAAGATGATTAGCCTAGCACTTCTCACAAGTCCTAGCATATTAGGAAATATTAGTTTTTGAGTAACTTCTTACTTCAACTAAGTACATATCCAAACCTTTTATTTCTCTTTTTAGCTTGAAAGGCTTAGGATTTTCATAAATCCTTACGTGTTGTTCGAACTTTAATATGTGCAACCTCTTGACACATAACAGAGTGTTCTGTCCAACACTGAAATCGCTCATCGAATTCTCCTCGAGAATTCATGACGTTTCTTCTATGGCTTGCCACTTATGCATGTAATTCATTATTGGACATGTGCATGATTATTCTAATGGCGGAAACATTAGTAACTAATAATCATGAGATCAACCATTCTTAGGTTCAATGAACGACCATGACTGCTAATGGCAATTCCATTTTCATTGACATGAATAACCTATGTTTCTCGTTGATTCGATGTGTATATCTCAATACTTATCCAACATCTCGTGATGTAATTGGATTCATCATAGTCCATTTTCATCCAGAATTGAAAACTCAAATACTTTTTTGTGAAAGAAGGTATTAGCTCGTCATTCTCAATGAGTTAGCGAGTTATAAATTTTACAAGATGATTGCTCCCACTAAATTCCATGTCTTCACATGATAATTTCTAAACTCCCACTTAATTCCACATGTTTCGTAATTGACTACTCAATTGAAACATTTTCAAGAATTGAAATATATTTTGCTTTGCCAAGTTATTAAGATAAGAACCATATATGTTCCCATCATATCCTTTCAAAATACCTATTTTGAAGAGGTTTCATCTTAACCTTATGAAAAGAGATTCTAATCTCTTAACTCATTCATATTGTGATGATGCGTAGCAATGTCATTATTCAAATGTGAATTATATCTAATACACGTCCTTCAAGATACCCTTTCGGAAGGAGGTTTAACCATTTCATTTTCATAATGAGGTTAAGTAATGACATTAGCGAGGTTAATACTTAACTCAGCTTTTGTGGATATCGGCATATCAACATTTGCAACCTTTTGGTCATAAATCTCACTTATTTTCGAGGATGCAACTTTGTTTATTTAGGCTCTTAAGTAAATATCAATATTGAAACTATTGGTCAAAAGTTGTTCATAAACTTAGTCATAACTTTTGGTTAAGACTTTAAATTAGTCATTTTTCTTCCAAAACTTTCTTTTGGTCTCCTCGTGTAGTTATCTTGAGAACATATTCTTTTAATTACTTCACTTGGTCTCTTTTGTCATGTAGATCTATTCGAGACCATAGATCTCATCTATTGGGTATACTATATAAATAGATATACCTTTATTTAAATCATTCTCCCTTGCGTAGATCTCATTTACACAAGTACACAAATTGGTGTTGTGTCCTCATTTTTCTCCCACTCTATCTTTAGAATGAATACACTAGAGATTTAAAGATAGCTTATGAGACACAAATAATGATTTTGAAGTATAAGGAGGACTATCTCATAGGTTGACTAATTGTTTTAAATTTGATGAGTGTACTTGGTGATTGACATTCCTTTAAGAGAGTTCATCAACTCAATTTTACTTTATAATTGATCATATACAAGCTTTAAGCTTGTGGACATATAATAAATCCCATCATTATAGTTGTCAATTAGATCACTTTAAGTGAATGATCATATGTTTCTATGAGCAAGTGGATAAAGACGAATTTTAGAACAAGGATAAAATACGATAAAACGGGTGACTTGGGTTGCAAACCAAACCACCATTATGCAAAATACAACCAATATCCAAAATACATTTCCATGTCAAACACGGAAATCAAAAGGTTCTAAAATCTAAAACACAGATTAAAATAAGACAATAAAAAGACAAGCTTCATGGAAGCTACTCCTAGCTTCTCGATGGTTTCTCAAGCTTGCTTTTCTTTTCCCTTGTCCTTTCTTGGTGGAGGCCCTATTTACAATAAAAAGGGGATACATTATCACAACTTTGTATCACAATACCATAGTTGAATTAGAAACATAAAAGAAAGGATAGTGATTTACCTACTGGAGTGATCTTTCCAGCTTTGATGTCACCAAGATATTTGGAACAATTTCTTTTCCAATGTCCAACACCATTACAATAATGGCATTTATCAAGAGGACCCTTCTTGATTTTGGAAGTGCTAGCTTCATAAGTCTTAGCTTTGGTGAAAGTGGGAGCTTGCTTCTTACCTTTCTTCCCATTCTTTTTGAACTTTCCCTTACTCTTGGTGCTTATGTTAAGCACATCCTTGGGTGGGTTGACATTTAACCCCATGTCTCTTTCGGCTTGCACAAGTAACTTGTGCAATTCTTCAAGAGACACGTCCTTGTCTTGCATGTTAAAATTCACCCGGAATTGAACATATGCCTTGACTTTGGATAAGGAGTGTAGAATCCTATCTACAATGAGTTCTTTGGGGATTTCAACTTTTTGAATCTTCAAAGTCTCGACTAGCTCCATTAATTTGAGCACATGAGGGCTAACCTTTTGGCCCTCTTTGAAGTCGAGATGCAAGAATGCCGCGGCCGCCTCATATTGGATGATCCGCGGAGTTTATGAAAACATTGTCACAAGCTTGGAGTATATTTCATTAGCGGTGCCCATCTTAAAGGCTCTCCTTTGGAGATCCGCCTCCATCGCAAAGATCAACACATTTTTCATTGCGGCAGACTCCTTATGGTAAGCCTCATATGATTCCCTAGTGGCGGCGGTCGACCTAGTGTTAGGTTCGGGTGGAGAGGCCTCGGTAAGGTAACGAAGCTTGTCGTCACCTTGGGCGGCTAATTTGAGTTGGGCATCCCAATTGGAGAAATTTGACCCATTCTTTTCAAGTTTACAACGATCCATGAAGGATCGGAGCCATGAAGTATTAGTGAGAGGCGTGGCGTTGGTGTTTGGATTGACCATTTGTTATGAGAAATAAAAGCGGTCTACAAAACAAAATAGAGAGAATCAAACATATGTCGTTTTCAAAATAATACTCGTAAAAAAAAATTTAAACAAGTTTTATTGCATTTATCTAGTGACCTATACCCAACTTAGATAAATGATTCCAAGACCCAGCCAAATTCATATCAACTTAGGCACGGGATAGCCGATGAAACCCTTATTAATATAACTCGGTGGATTAACTTTTAATCGATTCTACTTTTAGAACTCTTGGTCGATAAAATTATTCTAATGTTTATCTATAGCCCGGAACACATGCTTTTACGGTCACGAATACTTCCGTTGAGGTCAATCCAAATGTCGAATAAATGTGTCCATGATCCAAATTCACATTAACTTGGGCACGGGATGGCCGATGAAACCCTCATCAACATGAATTCGGTGGATAGACATTTATCACCCACTTCCCCTACGTACCAAGGTTTGTACCCCGGGATGGCCGAGTGCACTCCCTCGCGAAATAGGTTTTCATGGTTTCTACTTTTTGGTAAGGCTATGTCTCAATTGTTTATTTTTAGCGAGAGGTCATGTCAATTTATTATCTATCACGTTTTAAGTGAATTAAAGCGGTGAACTACGATAATTCTAATTGACACGATCGATAAACTCGATTAAGAAATGATGCATGTTTTAGTTATGGCGATTTAGCGATGCATGCAACATATAAATAAAAATGCAAAGCATAAAATAAATCCTAGTATGGCATTCCTAAAAATAGAAAATCTAATTAACTATTACATATTCGGAAACCAACTCCATTGGTCCCTTGAACTTTGGTTTTGGCACGCATCTCGAGGTAACACCGTCTTTATGTATCGCCTTCTTGTGTGACACCGTCTTCAAGGAACTCCGGAACAAATAAATTACATAACAAATTACATAATTTCCTATTATACATTTGTAATTAAAATAAAAATAAATCTATTAAATTACAAAACGGTGATACGAGATCACAATAAATTACAACCGAATCGATATTCCCAAATATTTCGGGTAATACCAATTAAAAACTAAGGCCATACTAAATAAATTACATAATTCAAAAATTACATAAAATAAAATTATGACAATCATAAATAAAATGCAGCATTATAATATGTATGAACATGCCCAATTTTATGCTAAATCGCCTTTAAGGAGCCAATATCGTATATTTAACGGTTTTTACGGATTTGCGTGATTCAACCTTTTAAAATCACAATAAATTACATAAATTCATATTTATGCACAAGTTAATTACCCTAACCACTTAGGACTCAAAATTTAGTCTCCACTAACTATTTGACCATAATTAACTTTTATTTCTTAAAATTGTTCATTAATGGACCCAAAATAACAATAAAATGCTATAAACTTTAAATAAATCACCAAAAATTAAAATAAATTCAAAATTTGAAATTTAAACTCTTGAACATTCTGGAAAAATACCATGACACTCATAATGTTCAAAAACTTTAGGTTATAATTTCGAAATATTTATCGGAAAAACTATGTTGCGGTTTATCGGATTTATCAATTATAATCATAAAAACATGAGAACAATTATATTCATCAACTTTTCAATTTTAGATCTGAAATAGGTAATAAAATGCAACATGTGACGTTTTTCCTTAGTCATGGAGTATGTTTTAGCAATAATTCACTAATTAAGTCACTATTTATGCTATTTTTCATCAAAAATTCATAAATCATGCATAAAGACTTCAATATAGCCTATTATTTTACACATATCTTGTAAAATTTCATGTGACAACATACTAAATTTCTATGACCAGATTTGAAATTTATCTCATATTAACCTATTTTTCATTTAAATTCGATGTTTATCATGAAAAATCCATATTTCGAGCATAACAACTCCAAAAATTATGAAAATTTACAGGTTATCTAAAAATAATATATGTTAAAACATATCCAAAAACCACTGGAAAATTCAAATTTTAACTAATTTTAGTCCGAAAATGACATTTTAATCATAAAATCACATTTTTAATGCCATTATTATATAAGATGAACAATAAAAATCCATAAATTAACCAAAATATCCTAAATACATTTTAGGATCAGAAACTTTAACATGCATAATTTATTTCTTGATATATCATAATAACACAAATTTATAAGTTTTATATGTTAATCGTATAACTCGGAAAAACTATAACCGATTTGCATGCAAACAACCAAGGCTCTTGATACCGTTTGCTAGAAATCTATATCTCTTTACTCAACATGTTCATAATGTTATAATTTTAATTTAGTCATAAAATTAAAAGATGATCTTATGCATACAAACAATAATAAAATTAAAGAAGAAATCATCATCTCACATTGATATTTCAGTTTATATGGGCACAAGTGAGTTCACCTACTCACTTGTTCTTGAGCTTCCTTAAGTGGATGAACAAGGATTCAAGTAGAGAATCCCTCCCAAGGTTTTATACCCAAAGTAACAACTTAATAAAATTAATATTATTATTACTAGAACAATATTAATTTTGTATAAAAATTGACCCAAAATATTATTTGGTCTCTCAATAATTCGGTTAAGAGAGAGGGAGGAGGAGGAAGATATTATCTCACTAAAACTCTTATTTTAGATGATGAATGAATAATGAATACATAAGTGTTTTGATGTAGTGTATAAGATAAATTATAGAGCAAAAGACCCTTGGCCTTGCTCTTTGAAAAACCGGGTAAGGGGGAAGGAAAGGGACCAATGCATGCACAAGGTGGTCTTCACAAGAGTAAGTAGGGTTGCATGGCTAGGTTTAGAAGGAAATGATTATGTTTACCACTAACATAATCAACACAATATATTCCTAATACTCCCCTTAATTTCGGTCATTAGAGATAAAATGGACTCCATTTTATCTTTGTCAATTTGTCAATTTGTCAATTTGTCATATGTCACATGTCACATGTCACATAAAATTGTTATGTATTTTTAACATATTAAAAATCAACGCATTAATAAAAATACGTCATATACAAAAATCGACTTAGTAATTCATAATTACTTGTACCAAAATATTTTACCAATTATAAATCACAACATCTTGTATTTATAATAATTTATTCATTCAAATGCAATTGTTTCCTTAAACAATAATTTCATCTAAGTAATAAAACAATTCGATTACTTAGACCGTATCTAATTTAATCAAATTAAAATGAGACACGTAAATTTTATTTCCAAAATCGTCCGTCAATTTTAAGTAATTTAATTAACCCGTATCGTCATACGATCAATTAAATGATCAATTAAGAGTGTTACCCTTTAGGTATGACCTAAGGGGATCAACTGGTCACCACCGTCGCACGACAGTAATGTCAAACTCTAATCAGCCAATCATTACCGATATGTGTGACCAGTTGACAGTAAAATATTACTTCCCAATTGTATTCTTTAAAATGAGACTTAAACATGTGATCATCATGATCAACAGTTGTGATCGCATTATTGTCGAAGGACACATATTCCAACACTTGCAAGGCATTGAACTTCAATTAAGGGGTCTAATCGTCATTTAAGCCCTTAGTTAATCCTTGTATCACTATATATACCATCTTTGTAATAAATTGTGGGTTAAGTTCTTTTAGATTATGTAAAGTTCCCTTAGATTAAATTAAGCTCTCATTAAGAGTAGATTAGAATAGAGTAGCCTTTAATCATTCTACACATTGCACTTTAATCTTTCTTCAATTATTTCTCAAACAATATTAGATTTAGCTTTGTACTTGAAGAATTCTTGGGTTTTTATTGGGGAATTGATAACTCTCCACTATTAATCAAAGGGTTTCTTCTATTGTTCTTCAACTTCCTTTGATCATCTCATGTTATTTACATTTCAATCTCTTGGGTATGTATTTGAAGACTAAGTGACAATTCTCCATCTTTATTCAAGGATTCTTCTTTATTTATGTTCATCTTTACTTTCCAAGTTGGTAACCTTCTTAATCCCTCTTTACTTACTTTTTAATCTCTTGTTTTATTACCTTGCTTAGCATCATGTTCAATTGTGTTGTGATGTTTGGCACCATTGCTAGCATATTAATCATGATGTGTAGTGAGTAGTCTTCTAGCTAGGGTTAGTGGGGGATTAGGGGAGTAATTATGGTATAGGTCCACTCTTAATGAGTTCATATGAATGCTTGCTTTTTGTATTTTCAACTTATGCACAAGTTATGTCTGATGAAATACTTGATTGACAACCTAGCATGATTCTCTTATCTTTTCAACAAGACTTGTAATATATAAGCAAACGTACGGCTTGTTATACCATGCATATAGTTGAATAGGGAGAATTAAGTCGATGTAGGTATTGTAAAGTCTTGATCGACTCGGCTCCGATACCCAAAACTCTGTAGGAATTGTAAGACATAAACTAACTCGATTCCAACAATAATAATTGCTTGCACCTATGTGATTCATCTATCCTATCTTACCATGATTCCCTTATAATCCCATGACACCCTAGTGCTTTTAATCAATTATTTACATCTCCATTTAATTGACTTGTTATCCATTTGTTTACATTTTCATTGTAGTAGTGTAGTTTATAACTCAAACCAAATCGTGACACTTGAATAAATTGAGATAGATAGGCTAAGAAACCAAAGCACACCGTCCCGTGGATCGACCTCGACTTAGCCACTTACTAGTTGTTTGTTAAGAATACAAATGTGTTTGATTGAGTGAACAACGACTCGCTCACCATAAAAAATGGCGCCGTTGCCGGGGACGGTGTCTTGTGATTAAGTTCTTGTTTGTTTGTCTATTTTAATTTTGCTTTTACCTTGAGGAACTTGTTATTTCCTTGTCTTAACTAAGATGATGGCTTAAGACTTGATGCATGGAGTTTGTAGTGGATCTTTTGAGTATGACTACAATGGGTATGGGGAGTTTGAGGAGCAAGTCAACACAAACCTACCTTACAACTCATATAATGAAAGTCCTAACTACTACCCCAACTTTTCTTACCAAAGTCCCCACATCCTATATCCACAACAACCACCCACCTAAGACCCACTCTACAACCAATTCCAAATGCTACAATATAACCACTTTCACACCCACCCACAACAAGAAAATGAGCATGACTTTGACATTCAAAATATGGTTCTCCAAATGATGGGAGACCAACAAAATTTCTTCACACAAGTACTAGAAGAGAGCCAAAATAGGAACAATATTCTTCAAAGCATTGCTACCTATGGTAAGGAGTTGGCAATTCAGCTTTCCAAAATAACGGCAACCCAACCAACCACTCCTCACCAATTCTCGAGCATTGACCATGAATGTGAGTTTGTGGAAATGACCTTTGATGTGGAAGATGTGAAGTTAGAAGAGCCAATTTTCTTGAGCTCTTGTGAGTACGAAAGTGTGGTATTTGATGAAGAAGATATGAGGTTGAGCAAACCAAATACTCTTAGCCTTTGTGAGTATGAGGGTGTGACATTTGATGTGAACATTGAGATGATGAAGAAAGAGTTAGTGAGGAGGAGTGAAGCCCCTATCTATGATTTGTATGAAGAAAGCAATGATGACGAATATATGGAAGAAGATGATGAGGGAATGATGGACTCAAATGATGAATGGAGTTGTGGGATTACCTTGCTTGAGGAACACATCCTTGAGAAGCTTGGGGATTACTTCAACAATGAAGAAGAATGTATCTTCCTTATTGACCATGAGGACCTTCTCACACCCACTATGGAGCCCATGATAGTTAGAGATGACATTATAGACCTTCTCGTGAAAGTCAAATCGTCATACAAAAATTACTTGGTGGAGAAGCTCAAGGATAAAGCTAAGCGAGAGCTTATTTGTGAAAAATTGACACCCACAATCCCAACTCCCAAGCTACCCCATCATCAATTCCATGATAGTTCACCTTCTATTCATGGAGTATTGATTAGTCCAAATACTTTTGTCATCAACTTTGAAAGAAATAGGAGTTCAAGTATAAGTCAGGAAGGCCATCATGACAAGGGAAAGAAGAAGAGGAAGGAGTTCAAGTATAAGTCCTTCATGGATTGGCCCTACTCTATTTTGAAATGTATCAAAACATCCTCATGCTTACTTGAGGACTATTCACAAGCTTTTGATTGCCTATTGAGAGCATTGAGCTTCGTGGATAATGAAATTTGTCATTCAACTTAGTTTGGTGGAGTCCTATCTCAAACCACCATTTGTAATATACTTTTTCTAAGCATTACATTGCATTACATGTTAGTGATAATTGCATTTTAGATTCATATTGTTACATGTACCCTTTTGTCCTTACATGAGAGTTGTGAGGGAGAGTTCTTATATACTCTTTAATTCATTTTTCAGGAAAGAGCACGATGATAAGAAGGGATCACAAAGGGAGGAAGGGAAAGGCTTAACTTAAGCTTTATTTTGGACAAAAACAGAGGCAGGACGCCCGACCTTCGAGGAGGGACGCGCTACCCGTAGGTTGAAGGGAACAAAGAGAAAGTGTCCTGACTCAAAAGACGAGCGGCTTAATCCTAGGACGCCCATCCCATTCAGAGGGATGCCCAAGCTGACTCCAGGATGCGCAGGCCACACGGGATTAGTATGGGTTTGAACTTCAGCCTGCTCGAACCCACCCCCAGCCCGCACGTACCAAGACTGCTTCTTTGTAAATCCGCCCCCACCCCGACCCCCTCCCCCCCCCACCATCCCTATTCCCTTATCTTAACACACAACCACACCATCATCATCCCTTTCCACAATATCCACACAAAACCCCATCACAAAAACATCAATCCAAGGTTTTTGATCAAAGTTCCTACCAACCACATCAAGCAAGAATGTTTACAAGGATCAAAAGCAAGAGGACCGGCGAGTTGGGATCCAAACGCTGAAAGGGCACTACCTCAACCGCCTCACAAGAAGCAAGGGTCCAAGAAAATGAAGAGCTACTGGTGTTGAACAACTTGAGCATTTTCGGGAAGTGCAATTCGTCGAAGATACACACCGTCAACGATTTAAGGAATTACTAGGTAAGAGTTACGAACCTACTCAATTCATTGATCTTGATGTGTTGCAAATACATGGTATAAGGCAACAAACAAAGTTATTCTTGAATGGCTTGGGTCTTGAGAGGATGTTTTACACCAATGAAGACACCTACCTAAGCCTCACATTAGAATTTCTATGTAGCCTCTGTGTTGTTACCAATCGACGACGAGAAGTCGGCATGGAATTCCGGCTTTGCAATATGTCTCATAGAATGACCTTAGAATGCTTTGAGGAAATCTCTGGTCTTGAGGTACCAAAGAACGACACCGAAAAATCCTCCGACCTTCTTATTGGCAACCTTTAGAGGGCCATCTCCGGAAGAGAATTTAGCTCTTTCAAGAAATGCTACACTTTTTCTATTCAACACCCCATAATTCGAATTAATAAACAATTCATAGCCGGTAACATTCTTGGAAGGGTAGAGCAAAACAAATGCACCCTCCTTGACTTGACTTTTCTCGAGTCTTACTTGAATGTGCAAGGGACAAGACCCTTCAACTTCAACATACCCCTTGAGATGCTTACATGGTTTAATGATTTTTCAAAAGGGATTTCTCAAATCAAAACCTTTGTGATGGGAGGGCTAATAACAATTTTGACCAATGAAATTTGCCACATATTCAACTATAATGGAAGGTATGCGAAACTCCGGGAAAATACTTTAATTGATGAACATGCCATCTTTCACCACCACCGGTGGTGTGGCTACAATGCGGTCGGGAGTGTAGAATGGTACACTAGAGGATGCTCACCACTTGTGCTCATGGGGTGGAATATACCACCCACCGAACCACGTTTGAGCCGAAATTTACAAAGGCCAAGATACCTTCTATCTATTGAAATTTATGACCACCCACCACCACGCGAAGAAGTGCCCCACCGACCTCAAATACCGGAATGGGGCGATGCGCCACACCAACAACCATATTACGTACCTATACCACCCTAACTCACCACACATGTAGAATTCACCCCCCAAGATCCAAGAGCCCCATCAACGGGTGAGTTGATGACACTCATGAAACGAGTCAACCTTGGAGTACACAATGGACGGGTTGACAATTACTTGGCCCAATACCCCTCCTACTACAACATGGCACAACAAGGGTACATCAATCCTAGAGGCCCTCTTCCATCATGGGCTCAACCACATCTCGTGTTCCCTAATTATGGCAACCAAGGAGGGGAATTTGACAGCCAAGATGGGGGATACCATAAACAAGGAGGAGGTTATGAAGAGCAAGGGGGGCATAGCGGACAAGGAGGACGTGATGATGATGATGATGATGATGACGAGTACAATGGCAAGAACATTTAGCCATGCCACCTCCATTGTAAGAACCCTTTCTTTCCCTATCTCTCATGAATAGTTGCATTGCATTTTAGATTAACTTGCATCCTAGTTTACATCTCATTGCACTTGCATTTGTAAAATATTCCATTTTCCATTAACATTAGTTAAGTCATATAGTATAGTTTGAATTGTAATATATATCACATGTTTCATGTAGTTAGTTGCATATAGTTAAACTTGCATTCATGCATAGTCACTAATGACCAAACCTATTCCTTTCTACACTAAAAATATTGCTTAAATTGGTTTATGGAGGTTTGATCATAGGTGAACCTAAGCCAATTTAAATTAGCTTCCATTCTAACAGAAAACATGCATCATCTAGCATAGTTTAGATTGCATTCATTTGTTATATATGTCATATAGAATTGCACTTACTTAGAGCATGTATTCATTCATATCATTGCATTTGCATTTGTATTTCAATTTCCATAAAACTCCAAAAATCCAAAAACATGTATTCCTTTTTCATTCCTACTCCTACATGTACATTGAGGAAAATGTCCAAAATAAAGTGGGGGATGGTAATTTACATTCCAAAATACATAAAAATTGAAAAATTTCTTAAAAAAATCCCAAAAATATGTTCTTTAATTTCATAAAAACAAAATCAATAAAAACTTGAAAATTTCAAAAACCAAAAACATGTTCTTTAATTTAGTAGTGTAGAATTGTATATACTTATGTTTTTGTTCTCTTCTCACATAGATACGACACTTCGTTTGAGGCATTAGAAAGGGAATATGAAGACCGCTTGGTATGATCACTCTAATCCCTATTTCCCTTCCATTTCTTTTCATTACTCATAAGCGGAGGATGGGCTTACATGTCAAGGAGGATGTTGTGCATTTTGTTGATTTAGTCTGTGTACCTATGTGTTTTTAGGAGATGCATTTAGGTTACATGGCATACTAGTTGGTAGAAGCATTTGCATTTAGACATATATATATGTAGGTTGCATCATGGCATAGAGTTGCATTTATAAAAGTTTTCGAAAATGCCTAATTGAGAAATTTGACAAGTGTGCATAGGCCATTGTAGATACTCTTTATACTTAACACGTTGTTCATTAGAATAGTCTTAAAACATCCTTTTTAGTGTCATTCTAGTATAATTCGACCCATGAACAAGAGCCTAGTCAAGAGTACCTTATGGTGTGATAATTCCTTGGCTACCGTTTATTCCAACATGACCCTCAATGTCATGCAACCGTTCTTTCATTTTTACCATCTATCATTTTGTTAACCAAAAGGGAATGGGCACAAAATCATCAAATTGAGTTCAAGTTCAAATCAAGGCCAAATGTTTGCAATTGCATCAATGAAATGAGGAGCAAAAATAAACTCCTATACTTTTATAGAAGTACCCTTGCTACAAATGGGGTTACTCTCGAAAATGTTGAAAAATGCAAAATCAAAGGTTGAAAATTGCTAAGACAAAAATGTCAATCATCAAAAATGGTAAAGAAATGTTCTTAATGTCAATTGTAAAAAAAAGAGACACCCTAAATGCAAACTACTATCGTGAAACTCATATGCTTTGAAACCCTTTTATTCGTTGTTGGTCCTATATTTGTTGCATGAGGAGAGGGGACGACCCTTCCTTTTGTCTAGGCAAGAGGGGGAATTCCGCGATCCTACAGTGTTTCTAACGCCATAAGGACCCTACTCTTGACGAAAGCATCTAGTAATTGTGGACGAACATAACCTAGTCCGACACTACTAGGAGGTGATTGCTTCTATCCTCTTAGACTTAGTAGTTTGTATAACTAGTATCTATGACGGAGTATGTACCCTTAGATTATTTCTCTTTTAGATGCATCCTTTGATTTGTTTATGTGTTTAATGCTTGGATGCATCGCCATTTTGGCAAGCCCCATCTTGCCTTGCAAGAAGACACCTTACCTCATAGATGTCTTGTTGTGAGTTGAAGGGGTAAAATGAGACCCGCTAATTGTCTAACATTGGTTATATTAGTAGTATTAGTTTAATAAGGGTCGTAGTTTTAGTCACCTCTTTACTCGGGACGAGCAAAGGTTCTGTTTTGGGATACTTCATGTAACTCCTATTTACAAACAATTAGTCCCTTAACTAGCCTAGTTCCTATGATTTTTAGTATTTATTAGGGTCATTTCTTGTCTTTAGCTTCCTTTTATGCATATTCTATGAGGTTTGGTGTCCTTTGTAGGAGAGGAACACTAACTTTGCCTAAACAGGGTGAAACGGAGCTAAATTGATAACACCCAATGACCAAGCATCGAAGAGGAGACTAGCTAACACTAAAGGCCTAAGTCAATAAAACAAGGAAATGGGCAATGACAAAGGATCCCCACGACCCATGAAGGACCCCCACGGATTAGGGGCAGCCAAAACAAGAAGATGAAAATCAGCTTAGGACGGGCGTCCCAAAACTGGCACGGGCGTCCCTAAGCTCAAGACGGGCGTCCCTCGATGCAGGATGATTGTCTTCGAAGCCAGGTCATGCGTTCCCTTTTCCAGGACTTGCAAGGCATTGAACTTCAATTAAGGAGTCTAATAGTCATTTAAGCCCTTAGTTAACCTAATCCTTGTATCACTATATATATCCTCTTTGTACTAAATTGAGGGTTAAGTCCTTTTAGATTAAGTAATGTTCCCTTAGATTAGATTAAGCTCTCATTAGGAGTAGATTAGAATAGATTAGCCTTTAATAATTCCACAAATTGCACTTCAATCTTTCCTCAATTATTTCTCAAACAATCTTAGATTTAGCTTTGTACTTGAAGAATTCTTGGGTTTGTATTGGGGAATTAACAACTCTCCACCATTAATCAATGGGTTTCTTCTATTGTTCTTCAACTTCCTTTATTCATCTCAAGTTATTTACATTTGGATCTCTTGGGTATGTATTTGAAGATTAAGTGACAAGTCTTCATCTTTATTCAAGGATTCTTCTTTATTTATGTTCATCTTTACTTTCTAAGTTGGTAACCTTCTTAATCCCTCTTTACTTACTTGTTAATCTCTTGTTTTATTACCTTGCTTAATCATCATGTTCAATTGTGTTGTGATGTTTGACACCATTTCTAGGATATTAATCATGATGTGTAGTGAGTAGTCTTCTAGCTAGGGTTAGTGGGGGATAAGGGGAGTAATTATGGGATAGATCCATGCTTAATGAGTTCATAAGAATGCTTGCTTATTGTATTTTCAACTTATTCACACGTTATGTTTGATGAAATGCTTGCTTGACAACCTAGCATGATTCTCTTATCTTTTCAACAAGACTTGTAAGATATAAGCTAACTCAAGGCTTGTTATGTAATACTAAGGTTTTATGTGCTGTTGCATACTCTATCGAGTGGGGCTTACTCTTTCGAGTAAGTGAGTTTGGATTTCGAAAATGTGTTCAGCTGATGGGTACTCGTGTTGGAGCTAGTGTCCTCCACAAATTAGTGTGATAACATTTGTAAATCTCTTACAGGTTCACAAGGGTATACTTCGTATATTTAATCAGTTGATTAACGTTTACCTAATAACGGTTGGCTTGCTAGAAAGTTTGACGTTATTATCATACAGATGGCGGTGATCAACTGGTCCCTAAAGGTCACACCTATAGGATGTGTTTGAGAAATGTGGTTATAGAAATATAATCACATTGATGCCCAAAATGACTAAAAAGTTAGTCAATGTGTTGATGAGATAATTATTTAATAAAATTAAATAATATTAAGTTGAGACGAATTAACTGTCAATTCTTAAATTAAATATAATAAGTTATATTTAGTTAAATATATTTAATGTTAGCTTGGACGAATTAATCTGTTTATTCGTAATTAAATATAATCAGTTATGTTTAATATCAACAAGATGAATGTGTCATAGTGGTAATAGTGAGGGTACACAAACCAAGAGGTCATGGGTTCGATCCTCACTAGATGACAATTCAACACACTTTATATATTTTTGGAAAGACCAAAAATAAGGAGAATAATCTCCTTATTTCGCTCAGTTTGGCCGAAATTAGGAAAGACTTTTCTTTCCTAATTGACTCCAAAATTTCGGTCTGTATAAAAAAAAAAGGTAGAGAATTATTTCTACCCTAATGCTTTTTCTTGACCTTGCCTCCTCTCTCATAAGAAAAACACAAAAACAACTAAATTTTACAGAAAATTTTAGATCGATTTCTAGCATAATCAAAGGGCATATCTCATATCGTCTTGGGTGCAACTAATAGGCGAATATCAATTTTGATATTGTTCTTAGGCCAATTTTTCTAGGACAGAAAGTTAATTCTAAATCCTTTATACTTTGTTTATGTATTTTGTTTATGACCATTGATCATCTTTGTTAAACTCGTTATAATCCTTCTAGTTGAAGGGAAGTATACAGATTATTTCCCACAAGTGGTATCAGAGCATTAGGCCACGATTTTATTTTTGATGATTTTCATAAAATATGTATGTAAACAATGGGGATTTCGAAAAAAAAATATTAGGGTTTTCGGCTGAATTTTTTTTGTGCCGAGAGAAGTTTTTTTTCGGCCTGTTTTTCCTTTGTTGATGATTTATTTCCATTTGATTCAAACGAATTATTGTTTTAATATGTTAAGATGATAATAAAATGAATTTGTAGATACCTTGATTTAATTCGGATTAAATTAAATTGTTAATGGAATAATCATGTCGATGAGACAAGAACTTGTTTTTGCTATATAGTTTTAGCATATAAGATTAATCATGTTCATTAATTCACTTGCTAAATCACGTTGTATATGGCAACTGTAAACATTTTCTTCATCGGTTTTGTTTTAGGGCAATTCTTGCCGCAAGTTTTTTTTGTGACGGTTGTTTTATTTTTTTTTTGCCGTTGTTGTTGTTTTTTTCTGTTCGGTACTGTTCACCGTGAACAGTGTTCATAAAAAAAAAAAAAAACTGTTTTTTGCTTTTTTTTTTCTTTTTGCCCAATCTAAACGAAAAAGAAAAGGAAAATTTTTCTTTCCTTGTTTTTGCCTTATTTCCGAAAAAAAAATATTTATTGGCTGTTTTTTTTAGCCATGAGCAGCTGATATATAAAAAAGAAAAAAAATTTGTTTTTTTTCAGCCGAGACCAAAATAACAATTGGATTTTTTTTTTTTATTTTGGCCAATTAGTTATTGTGAATCGGTTCACAATTTAAATGATACCGAGTTATTTTAAAGCAGTTTAAAATTTTGATGGATAGAATTCATATTACAAGTTTAATATGGATTAAGAATGAAATTAATGTGATTAAATTGCGGAATTGTCACTTAATTTAATTTAAATAGGTCGTTTGGATAAATTAATCAACATAATTAAAGAATTGTGTAATGTATGTTTAATTTATTTTAGTTGATGCTTTTAATTTTGTTGAATGAATCAAATGAATGAATTTTATTTACGTATTTAATTTTGCAATCGGTTGTAATTTGTAATACTTAGTGTGGCCTTAGTCAAATTATGTTTTCGTAATGAAGGAAACATGATTTTTATGTAATTATGAGATCTCGAATCTCCTTTATTTTAGTTTTGGGTTTTGAAATTAGATTGTAATAAATAGGTCAATTATGTAACTTTATTTATTGTAATTTCAAAGAAGACTAAAGATGAAGATTCAAGGTCACTCCCGCTACATGGATCAAAATGGAATATCAAGACAAGCTTCTCGGGTCCAAGGATGGATTTCAAACTTGTATTTATTGTTCATTTTGATAGGATAGGCCACACTAGGATTTTTACTGTTTTTTTTTACGTTTTTCATTATTATTGCGTTTCATTCACGTGTTAGTAATTGCATCATTTTCCGCCTAAAACCAAACCACCTACTACTAAAATGCATGAAAATTGACTCATATAGGTTGTATGTTAGTTTTCATGGACATGCAGATGTCACAGTCTTTAAGCCATCACCTTAGTTTAATCATTCTCGCATGCTAGATTATAGTTCACTTAAAATGAATTTAAATAAAGTTGATGGGATCTTCCTCTAAAACGGAAATTGAGATTAGTCTTTATAAGGGCAAACATCTATGAATCCCTTCTTCGTCGGTAGGCCTAATATGACCCCTTCTACGTTGGGTAAGTAGTTGTGTTGACTTAGTTTACCTCGACATCATAGTCCGAAGAGTTTCTCGTGATTATGATGGACTATAGATAGAATTTACAGAAATTTATCGACCAAGAATTCTAACGGTAGAATTAGCTAAAAGGTTAGCTTATCAATTTACAGAGAATTGAGTCTTGGGGTCATTTATATAATTCTTAAGGGAGGTCAATTGTATAAATGTTTTGAGTCTTCGCGTTATGACATTAGTTCATTAGACTTAAAATAAAACGATGCACATGCTTATTATTTTATTCTTCTTTCGCAGTGTAGAACACGTTTATTATCGATAATACTGTTACAACAAATGGCTGGAAATAACGCAATCCCAATGCCTAGTGCCACACTAGATCGTTCGTCCTGGCTAAAAATATTTATGGACCAAATGAATCAGTTCACTCGACTGAAGAATGATGGGTCAAATTTTGCGGACTGGGAGGCGGCACTACGGAATGCTGCCATTGCTGACGGTAAGCTCAGGTATTTACCTGAGCCAATACCAGTCAACCCAGGCCCAAATGCAGGAGCCAACGAGTCACTCGCTTATAGTGATTTCGTTATGGAAGCGGGTGCGATAAATAACGTACTCATCTTTGCAATGGAAACCAATTTGCAGAGACGCTTCATTGCCCAAGGTGCAAACAAGATTTTCACCACACTCACTAATGAGTTCTAAAAGGCACCGAGAATCGTTACGTATAAGCATACCTGTCGCTTATTTGATGCGAAACTCCAGAAGGGCCAACCGGTTAGCCCACACATTCTTCACATGATTGAGAATGTCGAGAAGCTGGAGGCACTGAATTTTAAAATCAGTGAGAGCATTGTCATTGACCGAATGCTTCATTCTCTTTACGATGGTTTTGCCCTTTTCAGGGCGAACTATTACATGAATGACTTGAAAAAGAGTCCTCGTGAGCTACACTCCCTTCTCGTACAGACCGAGAAGGATATGAAATTGAGTGGGAGCATGAATCATGATGTTCTCACGATTTCCAACAAGGGTAAAGGTAAGGGCAAGGCTCATGGCGACCTAGCTGTAGGTAAGCCAAAGTTTAAGAAGCCAGGAAACGGTAAGAGTGCGCCTGGTGAGACTAGTGGCTCACAGGGCAAGACAAAGAGCAAGGGCGGTGACATAGAGTGCCACCATTGTCACAAGACTGGACATTGGAGGAGGAACTGTCCCGTCTACCGTGAGGAGATCAAGGCAGGCCGCGTCGCTCCTGTTGGTATGTCATCTTATATTCATATGATTGAGATTAACCATGCAAGTTTCGGAACTTGGGTACTAGATACTGGTTGTGGTTCTCATCTGTGTAATCATTTGCAGGGCCTAAAGAACATCATACCTCTCGAAAAAGGTGATGTGGACTTGCGAGTCGGGAATGGAGCACGAGTTCTTCTTTGCCTCGAAGGGAACATATGTAATCCAACTCCCTAGTGGTTTTGAGTTATCTTTAAATAACTGTTACTATGTACCCAGTTTATCTAAGAATATTATTCCTGTTTCCGTACTTGCTAAAGACGGTTTTACATTTTCAATAAAGGATAATAGTTGTATTTTCTCTATTAATGAAATGATTTATGGCAAAGCAGTTTCCATGAATGGAATTTATATCTTAGATCAAACCATGGAAGTATTACACATGAATAATAAGAAATTAAAGGTTGGTGACAAAGATCAAACCTATCTATGGCATTGTCGAATGGGACACATAAATGAGAAACGCGTGAAGAAACTCGTCGATAATGGGACTATTCCCACATTCGGATTTTCTACATATGGCACGTGTGAATCATGTCTCATTGGCAAGATGACTCGAATTTCCTTCAAAGGTGTTGGAATGCGCGCTAGTGACCTATTAGGACTCATACATACGGACGTATGTGGACCTATGTCAATTACCGCTAGAGATGGCTATAGATATTTTATCACTTTCACGGACGATTTGAGTAGATGCGGATATGTCTACTTAATGAAGCATAAAAGTGAGTCCTTTGAGAATTTCAAGGAATACGAGAATAGGGCAGAACCAACCTGGGTAGAAAGATTAAAGCACTCCGTTCGGATCGGGGTGGCGAATATCTTTCAAATGAGTTTGATCAACACCGAAAAGACGTGGAATCGTTTTGTAGTTAACTCCACCTGGAACACCTCAATTGAATGGTGTGTCCGAACGGAGAAATCGAACCTTACTTGATATGGTTCGATCCATGATGAGTCACACGGTAGTGCCGATTCATTATGGGGTTATGCTCTTTGTCACCGATCTTATACTTAACCGAAGTCCGTCTAAAGCTGTCGACAAGACTCCATATGAAATGTGGAAGGGAACGGTCCCCAACTTGTCCTTTATTCGGGTTTGGGGCTGCGAGGCTTATGTCAAGTAGAGACACGAGGATAAGCTCGGCCCGCGATCGGTCAAGACATACTTTATAGGTTATCCAAAAGGAACATTTGGTCATTACTTCTATTCGCCTACCGAACATCGAGTTTTTGTTGCGGCAAGTGCGACGTTCTTAGAGAAAGAATTTCTCGAGAACAAGTTGAGTAATAGAACCTTCGAGCTGTCGGAGATTCCAGAACCAACAACCGAGGAACAGATGGAGGAAGCTATACCTCCAACTGATGATACGGTTAATATTCCTGAGGAACCTAGGAGGTCGGGTAGAGAATCTCATCCTCCGGACAGATACATTGGTATGGTCGAGGAGAATGATGTTTTACTTCTAGAAAGTAATGAACCCGCAACCTATAAAGGTGCTATGTAACATTCCGACTCAAAGCTATGGCTCGAAGCCATGCAATCCGAGATGGACTCCATGTATGAGAATAACGTATGGGATCTAGTTGATTTACCTAATAAGGTAAAACCTCTACAGTGCAAATGGCTTTACAAAATAAAGCGTTCTCTAGACGCGCAACCAGATATCTATAAGGCACGACTTGTGGCAAAAGGTTTCACTCAAGTTCAAGGATCGCATTATGATGAGATTTTTGCACCTGTAGTCATGTTACGTTCCATTCGGATAATCTTAGCGATTTCCGCATTTCATGATTATGAGATTTGGCAAATAGATGTGAAAACCGCCTTCTTAAACGGTTATTTAGAGGAAGAGTTGTACATGGTTCAACCTGAAGGTTTCATAGATCCTAAACATCCTAAGAAAGTATGCAAGCTTAAGCGTTCCATTTATGGACTTAAGCAAGCTTCTCGGAGTTGGAATCATCGTTTCGACCAAGTGATAAAAGAGTATGGTTTCACTCGATCGGTCGAAGAACCATGCTTGTATATCAAGTCGAGTGGGAGCAAGATTGTATTCTTGATATTGTATGTCGATGACATACTCTTGATTGGGAATGATATTCCTCTCCTATCTTCGGTTAAAGAATGGTTGAAGAACCATTTCCAGATGAAAGATCTGGGTGAGGCACAGTGCATTTTGGGAATCCGTATCTACCGAGATAGATCACGACGGACGTTATCACTTAGTCATGAGTCTTATTTGGATAAGATTCTTGAGAGGTTCAGCATGACCAACTCTAAGAAGGGGAACCTTCCAATGACGTCTGGGATGCAGTTGAGTAAGTCTCAGTCACCCACGATGCCTGAAGGGGTTGAACGCATGAGTCGTATTCCTTATGCATCTACAATAGGATCGATCATGTATGCCATGATATGCACACGTCCAGACATGGCATATGCATAGAGTATGACGAGTCGGTACCAAAAGAATCCAGGTACCTACGGAGGACTATGGATTGGGTATTGACTTATGGAGGAGATACTAAGCTATGCGCAATTATTCTGCAGATGCTAGCTTCCAAACAGATCTCATCCGGGTTCGTCTTCACTCTTAGTGTGTTGTAGCAGATTCTACTATTGAATCGTTGAATTATGATAAGCATGTAGGGCATGTTAATTCCATGGGAATTAAATGTGTTCTGAGTTATGGTACTTGGATTATGAATTTGATACATTATCGTTTTCATATACTATTTATAACTTCATCGTTTAATATATAATATTTTGTTTTTATGTGGATTGTCTTGACAACATTGAACGCATACAAAGTGAATGAATTACATTATATTTGTTTTGGTCCGTAATCGCCAATGTGAGCTGATAACTCCGGCTATTATATTGTGCAGACGATTGATGGTGGGTTCAACGAGCCATAAGTCAAACGGTTGACTAATCGATCACAGATGCGAGATTATGACGATACCTCGTAGGACAACTTTTTGTGACAACGTAATGGAGTCCTAAATGTTTAATAAACATTCGGTGCCAGGTCGTGGATAGGACATCCATTGTGTTCCTAGAGTCGATTCTTTTGACTATCGACTGTCTCTTGAGATTAAGGCAGTTTTTGGGTGACTTTGGTTTCTTTCTCACGGTCTGCCGTGAATCGGAGGCTAAGTAGATTTTTTCTCGGGTCATTTCATCATTGTGCTTACATCTGCAGGATTTGAGTTGAGGAAAATATCCAACCCTTATCAGGTATAGTTATTTCTCAGGGCCACTCGAGGAGTTGTAACTGAAATGCATGGCCATGTTCGAATGTTGATTCGTTTATCAGTAAAGTTACTCTCTAGTCGGGGAAACCACTCTTGATATTGATCGCTTGTAAAATACGACCTTTGTGAATTCGGATTTGCAAATTGTTTTATATTGAGTGGGAGAAATTTTATAGGATATGAGAATCGGTTATCGCACATACACTTGTGAGGACAAGTGGGAGTTTGTTGGAGCTAGTGTCCTCCACAAATTAGTGTGATAACATTTGTAAATCTCTTACTGAGTTCAAGGGTATACTTCGTATATTTAATCGGTTGACTAACGTTTACCTAATAACGGTTGGCTTGCTAGAAAGTTTGACGTTATTATCATACAGATGGCGGTGATCAACTGGTCCCTAAAGGTCACACCTATAGGATGTGTTTGAGAAATGTGGTTATAGAAATATAATCACATTGATGCCCAAAATGACTAAAAAGTTAGTCAATGTGTTGATGAGATAATTATTTAATAAAATTAAATAATATTAAGTTGAGACGAATTAACTGTCAATTCGTAAATTAAATATAATAAGTTAAATTTAGTTAAATATATTTAATGTTAGCTTGGACGAATTAATCTGTTTATTCGTAATTAAATATAATCAGTTATGTTTAATATCAACAAGATGAATGTGTCATAGTGGTAATAGTGAGGGTACACAAAACAAGAGGTCATGGGTTCGATCCTCACTAGATGACAATTCAACACACTTTATATATTTTTGGAAAGACCAAAAATAAGGAGAATAATCTCCTTATTTCGGTCAGTTTGGCCGAAATTAGGAAAGACTTTTCTTTCCTAATTGACTCTAAAATTTCGGTCTGTATAAAAAGAAAAGGTAGAGAATTATTTCTACCCTAATGCTTTTTCTTGACCTTGCCTCCTCTCTCATAAGAAAAACACAAAAACAACTAAATTTTACAGAAAATTTTAGATCGATTTCTAGCATAATCAAAGGGCATATCTCATATCGTCTTGGGTGCAACTAATAGGCGAATATCAATTTTGATATTGTTCTTAGGCCAATTTTTCTAGGACAGAAGGTTAATTCTAATTCCTTTATACTTTGTTTATGTATTTTGTTTATGACCATTGATCATCTTTGTTAAACTCGTTATAATCCTTCTAGTTTAAGGGAAGTATACAGATTATTTCCCACAACTCGATCGAGTAAGTGTGGCACTCGATCGAGTAGGGGTCACTCGATCGAGTAAGTGACTTACTCGATCGAGTAAGTCGGTTCTGCGGGTTGTTTTAGCCGGGTTTTGTTAGTAACACGTGATTCATATTTAAAGCTTTCCGTCAGTTCCTTCATCACTTTTATCTTTTCGAAAACCTCTCAAAAGGAAAAGCAATTTACGTTACATCCTTTCTTCATGTTGCTATCAAATCCCAAAGCCTAGGGTTGTCGGATCGTCGTGTTCTTTACGCCGTTGAGTTCGTCGTGTCATGGGTAAGATCCTTGTATAGTTTTTATGTCTTTTTCGTTTATTTTGATTGAAACCCTAACTGGGTAATTTAGGGATTTTGGGAGTATTTTGATACTAGATGGTGATTGTATTGTTGTGTATTTGATAGGAGATGATTTCGTAGAGGAACTTTGCTGTTTTGCTATTGTGACGGTATTGGTGATTGCACTTCCAGGTAGGGTTTCCCTACTCGGTTATTGGTTACATAAGTGTTGATGGTGATTGTGTTTATTGTTGATCTATAACATGTTGCTTTTTGTGTTGGAGTTGTTGTTGCATAATTGTTGTTGTTTGTCTGTGGTTCACGAGGTGCGCCCTCGACTGAGTGGAGTCACTTGCGGGATTGGCTTCACGCCCTTGAATCGCCCTCTGTGGAACCCGCCACAGGAGGGGATGTGCACATTAAGGAACATGGGTTATCGCTCGGTATAGATGAGCGGGGATTAGGTGAGTACGGCTGCGGTTCCCCACTGGCAGCGTGGAATATCTGTTGCGATGGGTATTCTGGCAGGACTACACACTTTGGTCTGTAGTCAGGTGTGTGGAGATGTGACGGAGTTGGGTGGTCTGTGTATTGTTGTTATGTGTATCTTGTTTTGTGTAATCAGTAACTGACCCCGATTTAAATATTTTGAAAACTGTGGTGATCCATTCGGGGGTGGTGAGCAGTTGTTTAGCAGGTATATATTGGATACGCGCAGAATCTAGCTGGAGATGGAGTCATCACATATCAGAGTCTTTAGTCTTCCGCTGTGTTTGTTAAGGTAGTTTCACTTAGTTGGTTTACATTTTTGAGAACAGTTGTATTTTACTTTATAGTTTTGGGTTTCAGATATGTAATCAGTTAATCTTATTTATCTAAAGTATGTTTCTTTATGGTCAATTTGATATAAATTACCTCGGTTAACCGAGATGGTAGCATTTCCATGCATTAGGTGGTCTTGGTAAGACACCTTGGTGTATGGGGCTATCACAAAGTGGTATCAGAGCGACGATTTTGGAACCTGTAACTAATGAACCTAATGAGTATAAAGAGTCAAAATAAAATGAACCCGGGAAGGAGTTGTTAGGAGCTAAAGCAAAGGCTTGGAAGACGTCCTAAAGTCGCGAACTTGCCCTAAAACTTTGAACCGGTCACTATGGGTTGTCATGGGATTGCTATGTGTTTACTTATGTTTATATGAATATGTTGGATGGATGTTATATGGTTGAATGGAGGTGTGGTGGAAAAGATGAAGTTGATTGTTTATGATAACATGAATTGTGTTGGGATCGCTACTAGTTTACAATTGTTTATATGCATATGATTGGATGAATATGGTGGATGATTATGTCAGATGAATCAATTGTATAAATACATTGTATGAATATGATCGATGCATTGGTTTGAAAAGATGAAGTAAGTAATTGTATGAGAATATGAAATTCATGTGGAGAACATGTTTATGTGATGGAAGTGGATTTTCTACTGTTGCTATGTTAGTAACATGTGAATAGGGGATTTTATGTCGTATATTATGTTATTGTTTTACGTAAGGTTATGGAATAAAAGCATGTGGGTAATACATGATTGACAAGTTAAATAATATATGTGTATGATGGATGTTGTTGCTTGGCTTTTGAAGATAGTAACATGTGGTTAGGGATACTGGTTTTATGAGCATTGAGTTGTTTTTGTTTACTTTGTTGTTATTTAAGTTGTTTGGAAGTAAAAATCAAGTAGTTATATTGTCCGATTACAGCGAAATTGTCTTTAAACTATTATAACTTGAGATGCATATATGATTTTGATGTGATTCCACTTGGCAGTGATTGCTTGTTCTTTTACAATTCTAACGATAGGTCACACGACCAAAATGACCAAGAAACGAGTGAGATATGACCGTTTTACGAAAACTGTTGAGAACTGCGTAGGGTACTCGATCGAGTGGCCCTTACTCGATCAAGTACACCTCTTGTTACTCGATCGAGTAGCCATTACTTGATCGAGTAGCCTTGATAATTTGTTGTACATGCTTCTGACCTTCACCTACTCGATCGAGTAGGCTGAACTCGATCTAGTAACCTCTGTTTTGGGTTATATGCCTATCTTTTGACTTTGTCGCATATCATGTTTAGTTGAAAGTTGTTTTTTTGCTTCTTTATGCATTGTTTTACATATGTGCTGGCCCTGATGCGTAAGTTACCCAATCTTATGATGAGGGGAGTGGCACCTTATAATGGGTATGAATGTAAGTGTATATGGACAAGGGGTGATGTATGTATAAGGAATGTAAGAATGAAAAGGTTGACATCAGGGATGCGAAAAGTGGCAAATTGGGATGTGTAAGGATTTATGGAAGGAGATGGTTTGGATTGTGTTGGTTACGATTATTATTGATGGAAGGTTGTTGTAGAGGGATGGAAACAAATGGTGTATAGTGAGATCAAGTCATGCCGCGATGTGTAGATAATGGTCGAGTTTAGGAATTTGTATTATCAAGAGGTGAAACTAATGTGTGATTTCCTTGGGCAATTAACGGTATGAAATGTGTTTTGGTTTCTAGAGGCGGAAAAAAAAAGGGTGAAGAGTAAACTTTGCTTGTGTGGACGGATTGGTGACAAGTGTGAGTGATAGCATGATGAGATAAGATCCATGGTAAGAAAGAGTGAGATAGTACTGATATGAAATAAAGGGATTTGAGTTTTGGAGCAATGAGAAGATAACCGGAGCACTAAAGAGTTTGGTAGAAGGAATAAGGAGTTGAATTATTAATTGATTTTGTCGAGTGTAAAAAGAAAAGAATGAGGCGAGTAAACTAGGAGAATGTTTACCGGAGTATATGATATAGAATTAAGGAATCATCGAGATGTATGATACTATCATAAGGATGTGAGTTAATTGTTATATAGGAGTTTCAGGACAACATGTTAGTCATGAGTTTCGAGGAATTAAGGGAGTAAAAAGTTAGTAGAGTATCTGCACGATATGAGATTTGGTGGAGAGTTAGGTGACAATACAATTAAGGATAGAATTGGGAAGAATGTTGAGGTAAATTTTGTTGATGGATTTGATGTTCGTTATTTGGAATGCTAACTGAAGATAGGAAAGGAACTGTTATATTTAGAAGTGAGTGTAAGAGATTTGTTATACGAACAGTGGTGGTGGTGTGGTGTTGTCACTAGTGGTTAAGGGTGATGATAGATAAGAAAGATAGCAATTCTAAAGAGGTTGATTTTGTAGAGGCCGAATTATTATGTACGGTTATGAGGAAGTATAAGATGTGGTTATAGGTGGCGGTTGCTAGTAGTTGAGTATTAGTGGTATGGCTATATTTGGCAGGAGGTGATGGTTATACGAATGAGAGAATGTGTTAGGAGGGGCTTACGAGTTAAGCTCGGGCGAGGGGTAAGTTCTGACCTCACGAGAAGTCTTATGGTGTGATAGTTATAAAGTTATTATCTGAATGTTCTGTACTATATGTTGGGTACGGTAACCTAATGGAATGATATTCAAAAGTAATAGTTTGGGTGATCTGGCATGGCTAGTTATACTTGTATGTGTATTCATGATATCTGTTTATTCTGTGAAATGGTATGGATTATATTCGTAAGGTTATTATCTGTTTATTCCGTATAAATTGTTGCGTTGTGATCTGGTAGAGCGGTTTTAAGGAAGTTTTCTTGTCAGAAAGTTATACCGAGTCTGTGTTTCTGGGATTGTATAAGTTGCGATGTCTATCGATGTGGCTGTTGTGCCTCGGGTGGTGATCCGGGCACGGTACATCGTGTTGTGATGCGGGTAATTTCGCGCTGCAGTGCGGCTGTTGGTGGCGGTGTTGCGTGCCGTCATCGGTCGTGGTGGAGTAGACGAGATACTTATGAGACGAGTTTTTGAAAGTGTATACCAGTTATATAGATTGTTGTTTTGTTTGCTGCTGTTTCCTGTGAGTTTCGGTTTGGGCATATAGACTGTTGTTTTTTTTATTGACGTTTCTTACCAGTTCCGGCTTGGGAGTGAGGGTAGGGTATGATATGGAAGAGAGTTGTGCATGTGGCCATTGTTGTCATGGTATAGTGATATTCTGTTAATGGGACATAGTTGTGAGAGGTTGTTGGAGTACTTTTGCTTTGGTTGTATAGGAGGCATCAGTTGACATAGTAGTGGTAAGTGATTGGTGGAACATGTGTTGTACTAAACTGAAAACTACAGGTGGTTTATAACTTTTATTGGGACAGTGAGTATAGGGTGTTGGGAATTAAAATCATATTAAGTTATGGGTGAGTTTTGTGGTAATAAAAGAAAAGAACTTGAGAAGCTAATATGAGTGTGTGTAACAATTGTGGGTCGTAAGTTATGATCGTGGAGATGAGTGCATATATATAGAGAAGTATGTCGTTTTACGGTAATGTTGAAGAGTTGGTGTGGTGGTTTTGCTGAGGATTTTATGGTATTGGTTAGAGGGAGTGCAGAATAATTTGAGGTAGGAGAACTGTTAGAGTAAGAGACCTTGGAAATAGGAATGGTTTTAGGTGTTGAGGTTATAGGCGGTAATCTTTGACATGCGGTGGTGATAAGGATAATGAGAAGATATGGGTAAGGATCTAGTATTAGTGAGTTACGAGGACATAACATTTATCTTAAGAGGAGTAGGATGCGAAAGAGAGTTTCATGGTTGTACATGTTTTAGTAGATTTGGAAGTCGAGTCTTGGTGGAGAATAAAGAATGGATTTATATTGTGGTTGACATTGTTAAAAGGTCATGGCCGTGCTTGTAATAGTGTGATGTTTAGGAGTGTGAGAATACTTCGATAGTGTTGATAGTTGGATGATGATGTTTATGAGAGTGAGTAAACTTCGAGAACGAAGTTCATTTTAAGGGTTGAAGAATGTAACATTCCGTTTGGTGGTTGATCTTGCTTGGTTGATTGTCTTGACTTTGGATTTGCTAGTGGGAAATAAGTTAGTGAGACGGAGGTAGGAACAAATGTGGTTGGTATTATGGAGTTTGTATCGAGAGGTTATGCTATAGTTGAGACGATATCGTGAGCCGTGTTGTGGAAGTAGGCATGGTTGATGGAGTTAGTTTTATGTGTCCCTGCCTTATAGGTTGGGTATGAACTTCGGGGACGAAGCTCATTTTTAAGGAGGGAAGACTGTAATACTACGGTTTTATGTGCTGTTGGGTACTCTATCGAGTGGGGCTTACTCTGTCGAGTAAGTGAGATTGGATTTCGAAACTGTGTTTCGCTGATGGGTACTCGATCGAGTAAGTGTGGCACTCGATCGAGTAGGGATCACTCGATCGAGTAAGTTACTTACTCGATCGAGTAAGTCGGTTCTGCGGGTTGTTTTAGCCGGGTTTCGTTAGTAACGCGTGATTGATATTTAAAGCTTTTCGTCAGCTCCTTCATCACTTTTATCTTTTCTAAAACCTCTCAAAAGGAAAAGCAAGTTACTTTACTTCCTTTCTTCGCGTTGCTATCAAATCCCAAAGGCTAGCGTCGTCGGATCGTCGTGTTCTTTACGTCGTTGAGTTCGTCGTATCATGGGTAAGATCCTCGTATAGTTTTTATGTCTTTTCGTTGATTTTGATTGAAACCCTAATTGGGTAATTTGGGGGTTTTGGAAGTATTTTGAAACTAGATGGTGATTGTATGATTGTGTATTTGATAGGAGATGATTTTATAGAGGAACTTTGTTGTTTCGCTATTGTGATAATATTGGTGATTGCTCTTCCAGGTAGGGTTTCCCTACTCGGTTATTGGTTACTTAAGTGTTGATGGTGATTGTGTTTATTGTTGATCTATAACATGTTGGTTTTTGTGTTGGGGTTATTATTGCATTATTGTTGTTGTTTGTCTGTGGTTTGCGAGGTGCGCCCTTGGCTGACTGGAGTCACTTGCGGGAGTGGCTTTACGCCCTTGATTCGCCCTCTGTCTAACCCGCCACAGGAGGGGATGTGCACATTAAGGAATATGGGTTATCGCTTTGTATAGATGAGCGGGGATTAGGTGGGTACGGCTGCGGTCCCCCACTGGCGTCGTAGAATATCTGTTCCGATGGGTATTCTGGCCGGACTACACACTTTGGTGTGTAGTCACGTGTGTGGAGATGTGACGGAGTTGGGTAGTCTGTGTATTTTTGTCTTGTGTATCTTGTTTTGTATAATCAATAACTGACCCCGGTTTAAATGTTTTGAAAACTGTGGTGATCCTTTCTAGGGTGGTGAGCAGTTGTTTAACAGGTATATGTTGGATACGCGCGGGATCTAGCTGGGGATGGAGTCATCACATATCAGAGTCTTTAGTCTTCCGCTGTGTTTGTTAAGGCAGTTTCACTTAGTTGGTTTACAGTTTTGAGAATAGTTGTATTTTACTTTAAAGTTTTAGGTTTTGGATATGTAATCAGTTAAACTTATTTATCTAAAGTATGTTTCTTTATGGTCAATTTGATATACATTGCCTCGGGTAACCGAGAAGGTAGCATTTCCATGCATGAGGTGGTCTTGGTAAGGCACCTTGGTGTATGGGGGTGTCACATGTTAGACCATGCATATAGTTGAATAGGGAGAATTAAGTCGATGTAGGTATTGTAAAGTCTTGATCGACTCGGCTTCGAGACCCAAAACTCTCTAGAAATTGTAAGATATAAACTAACTCGATTCCAACAATAATGATTTCTTGCATCTATGTGATTCATCTATTCTATCTTACCATGATTCCCCTATGATCCCATGACTGCCTATGACAAAGAGAAATGGGTTTGTAGAGGCAAATGTGAAGGATATGCAAAATTTGTGGTACTCAAGTATCCCTCTTTGATAAACAATATTTTACCGAAAATGGACCATCTAAGCATATAAAAATATCCCATCCAAGTCCATCACATTTTTTTAAAACTATTTTTTTCCCCGTTAATATCACAGGTACAAAGTAAGGGTTAACGTAGTAGATCATACAGGAAATGCGACATTTATAATATTTGACTCCCAAGTCTCGAATTTGATACAACAATCTGCTAAAGACTTAGGAGATAACCTGTAACACCCCCATACACCAAGGGACCTTACCAAGGACCAGTCTAACATATCAAGGTGCTACCATCTCGGTTGCCCGAGGTAGAGTATATCAAATTGACCATCAAAGAACAGTTATTATAAAAATACCAAAACTGTTTAAAGTATAGATACAACTAAAGTATAACTCAAACGGTTACAACCAAAACTATCAAAAGAACTAAAGTATAAATTGTCAACAGAAGCTAGATAAACGATCGGTGATGACTCAACCCCCATCCAAACCCGCAAGCTATCCACAGCTATACCTGCTCAATCAACTGCTCACCATCCCCGAATAGATCACCATAGTTTTGAAAAATATAAACGGGGTTAGTCAAATGTATAATCAAGATAAGAATTCAAAACACAAGTAATACAACCAATCCAATTGCAATATCATTCCCCAAACTCCATTACGAATCAATAACCGACTACACACTTAAATGTGTAGTCCTGCCAGATTACCCACCGTAACAGGTAACCCTCACCGACAGTGGGGAACCGCAGCCATGCCCACCTAAGCCCCGCTCATCGCAACGAGCGCACCCAGATCATTAATGTACACATCCTCCTTATGACGGAAGCCACAAGAGGCGAACATGGGGTTGGAACCATCTCCCGAACATGGTCCCATCACAACACTACCGATCACAATATCACTCAACCAATATCAATCCAACGAAGCATATTAATCAATCATCAATCATAACAATCTCAAATTAATTACGCAATCGACTGATTAGGGAAACCCTACATTATTCGCATATCTGAAATCAACAATCAACAACGAAGGTTAGAATTGTTCTTCTACGAATCAGTCACCTAGCAAAGCATAATCAACAATACTATATTATAAATCATTCCAATCAACCCTTTTTCCCCATCCTAATCAATTAGGGCAAACCCTAAAGGACAGTCATAAACTAATTAACAAGGTACTAGAGACTTACCAAGGAAACCGGTACAGAAAGAAAGAATGTAGACTCAAGATCGATCGCAGATGACGTGGGAGTGATTAGGGTGATTAGAGAGATGGTAAACGTAGTTTAGGTTTTGGTAAAAATGAATTAGTAACTGTTAAACACGAAATATATATAATCTCTAATCACTATAATCAAACCGCGGAAATAATCCCGTCAGACCGGATACTCGGTCAAGTACCTAGGGTATTCAGCCGAGTACGACCAACTCGGCCGAGTATCTCACTACTCGGCCGAGTGCTCTTGGACAGTAACCTGACCAGAAGTCACACGACGACTAACTCGGTCGAGTACTACCTACTCTACTGAGTAACTAAGGACAAAAAAACCGTAGTATTACAGTCTTCCCTCCTTAAAACGAACATCGCCCCCGAAGTTCATACCATTCCCAAAACAACATGCAACACCACCTACTCAAAGACACTAGAAACCCAACTATTAGCTCACACAAACCGACACACGACCATACTGACCTCAAAACTACACCAAAACACACATGCGACCATCTCTTACCCCCTTAAAAGACACCAGTTACGTCCCCGTAACCAATCATACCTGATAAAAAAGGTGCAGGTAGCATTCCCTCAGAGCCTCCTCCGGCTCTCAAGTCGCTTCTTCTACGTTATGATTAGACCATAGCACCTTAAGCAAGACGGTTTCACCATTCCTTGTCTTGCGTACCTTACGATCCAAAATCTCTTTAGTAACATCTGCATAAGTTAGAGCCTCATCCAACTCGATATTCTCGACCTCAAGTACATGTGATGGATCGCTCACATACTTCCGAAGTTGTGATACATGAAACACACTGTGCACCCGATCAAGAGATGGTGGTAAAGATAGCCGATAGGCTACTTCACCAACCCGATCCAAAATCTCATAAGGACCGATGAATTTCTGACTCAACTTTCCTCTCTTGCCAAACCTCATAACTCCTCGCATAGGTGACACTTTAAAGAGGACCTTGTCACCTACCGCAAAATCGATGTCCCTGCGGTGCAAGTCCGTATAACTCTTTTGTCGATCTTGAGCTGCTTTCATCTTTTGGTGAATCTAGTCTACTTGTTCAATCATGTCTTGCACCATCTGTGGTCCTAAGATCACAGCCTCAGCACTATCATCCCAACAAACCGGACTCCTACCCTTCCTGCCATACAAATCCTTAAAAGGTGTCATCCCAATGGTAGCGCGATAGCTGTTGTTGTATGAAAACTCTATCAGATCCAGTCTATCCTCCCAACTCCCAACAAATTCCATAGCACAAGCTCGCAGCATATCCTCTAGAGTCTTGATAATTCTTTCAGTTTGAGCATCTGTCGCAGGATGAAATGCCGTACTCATCTTTAAGGTAGTCCCCATCAATTCCCGCAACTCTTACAAAAACTGTGATATAAACCTCGCATCTCGATCCGACACTATATCCTTTGGTATCCCGTATAACCATACCATATGCTTTCTGTATCCCAAAGCTAGCTGAATCTTACTCCAAATATCTTTCATTGGAATAAAATGAACTGACTTGGTTAATCGGTCAACGATAACCCAAATCATATCGTTACCCTGCTTAGTCCTTGGTAACCCGACGATGAAGTCCATAGTGATCGACTCCCATTTCCATTCCGGCACCTCAAGTGACTGAATCTTACCTTGTAATCTTTGTTGCTCTCCCTTTACCCTCTGACAAGTAAAACACCTAGCCATGAACTCTGCAACATCTTTCTTCATACCGGGCCACTAAAACGTCTTCTTCCAGTTCTTATAGAGCTTGTCACCACCCGGATGTGCCGAGTAAGGAGTGAAATGAGCCTCCGTCATGATCAATTTCTTCAAATCAGCATCATTAGGTATACACCACCTCCTATCGAAACGAACACTCCCATATGTATGGATAGAAAAACTCGAAACTGTACCATCTCCTACCCTCAACTTCCACTCTTGAATCATGGGATCAAGCTCCTGTTTCCTTTTGATATCCTCATAAAGTTCAGGCTGGATTGTTGATACCGTCGTTTCAGTACCAAAAATAAATACCTAAGTACTACTAACAGAAGTCAGCGGTAAGTAGGGTCGATCTCCACAGGGAGGCGGTCACTATCTACTTGTCAATTTAGTCCGTCTGAGGTCACAAGATGGGGGTTTTAATTGATTTAATTAAACTACTGAAATAAAGGCAAGAGGAAATAAAAAGAGAGATTAACAATAAGAAAAGGGAACTAGGATTTTGGGTCATCAATGATTATCAGTCAATTGCAGCTAAGGTCACAGATCAGTTAGTTGCATCGGTCTAAGGGACAACGAATATCTCCTACCGGTCTCAATTCGCCCTAAAACACTAATAGCTTAGCTTCCGCCCTCACTAAAGTGCCCTAATGCTCACTGCAGGTCTCACCCCTTCCAACCTTCCGGTCTAGGTCAAGGCTTACCAATGTTAAATAAGCTAATTGCGTCGACTCAACTAGCAGGATACAATTAAAGCAGTGATAAACAACAGAGATATAATAACAATGACAGATCTGCAAACTAATTAACAATAATCATCGACTCCCCTAATCCTAGCAGAGAGAATTAGCTAGACATGAATAAATAAAGAACAAGAATAAAGGGGAGAAGAACAATAAACATTAATTAAATAAAAAAGAAAAGGGAAAGAAAAAGTTACAGAAATAAGGATCCGGAAAAGAGGGGAAAGCAATAAGTAACAGTAACAGGGAAAAAGTATTGTAAAAGTATCAAGGAACACAGTCCAAGAAGTGAGAAGAGAGTTACAAATGACGTCCCTCCTTCCTATTTATAGAAAATAGGAATTTTATTTGACCTAATGACGAATTAAAGCTAAAAAAGCCCGAGCCCAATAGAAACCACTCGATCGAGCCCTTTTAAACTACTCGATCGAGTAAAATAAAGCTCAAACCACTCGATCGAATAGAAAATCTACTCGATCGAGTAAACCTTAAAATGCAACTACTCGATCGAGTAGAAAAAAGACTCGATCGAACATAATTGTACTCGATCGAGTACTTTCCAGCGCATAATTCCTGCTTCGCGCACTGAACTTCAAACGGCTGTCATTTCTTCGTTACTTGGGCAAACAGGGCGATTCCGGTGGCGTTGGAAAGATAAGAAGACAAGCTTTCATATCCAATTAGAATCACCTGAATATCAGTTGTAGAACTCTAGATATGGCTCTTAAAATTAGGCACTAGTAATTTGAAGTTCTTCCTTTGCTCGCCTAGCTATCTTTCTTCTTTGCGCATATCAAAATAGCTACATTCCCGCTCCAAATTCACTTTTCCTCCAAATGCATGCTAAACGGAAGGTAAAAGGCTCGTTTTCACTACTTCCTGGTCCATTCCTGCAAATAGAACAAAACAAACCAAAGTAGCATATTCGGGGCATTTCGTAGCATAAAACTACGATAATAGCATAGAAATACGTGCATAAAAAGGCCTAAAAGGACTATATAAAATGCATGTATCAATTGTCAAATCACTGATGGTATCACCCTTACGAATCATATGAATCCCCATCTTAGTCATCTCATCCTTTAGTTTCATCAAAGACATAGCAGTACATAATGAATGCGCACTCTTCCTACTCAAAGGATCTGCTACCATATTAGCCTTCCCCTCATGATAGATGATTTCCATATCGTACTCCCCAATCAGCTCCATCCACTGTCTCTGACGCATGTTGAACTCTTTCTGAGTGTAGATGTACTTCAAACACTTATGACCTGAAAATACCATAAAGGTCGGCCAATTGAGATAGTGTAGATACCCAGTATCTGTTGAATCCCCAACAAACACGCGATGATTATGGGACTACAACATGCTTAGGAATCGCTACGTTTAATCGACAGTTTGTATAACTATACGCGGAAAACTCAAAACAATTTCGAAAACAAAACATTTTAAAAACTTTTCAAAAGTACCTAGAGTGTTTTATGCACGACGACGGTGTCGCAATGACACTAACTAGATTCAAAACCGACATCGGACCAAAAACCGACTCAAAATTCAAATCCCGACTCCAACAACGAGTTAAATCGAGTCAAATACAAAAAAAACATCACAAAGCTTCCATGTTAAGTATACCCGGTATAATTGATGATCAACTACAACAATCATGACATCCAAAACCTAGGATAGAACAAATCATGATTCAAGTGCGTGATAGTGACAAGACAGCTCGAAGACCCGCGAAATGGCTCGCGCCTCGGAGTAGCCCAGGTGGTCACGTCTCTCAAAACGCACACAACCACACAATGCTCAATAAATGCCACCATTTGAAGGTACGCGAGTGTCCCATCCCTCATTTCTCCCTTAAAATTCTAGACTCGACTTCTCGAGTCACAAACCGACACGTATTTTCGACCTACCGATCGAACATACAAGCCATACACATTGTTTGGTACCGTCATCGTGCATTAAATCACTTGACCAACCATTTAAACCAACTACACAATCACTAAACAAAACAAACACACTTTACATTGCTAAAACGGTTTTTAACCGAGTTTTCCGACCTACCAAGTTCTCACACTTCCGTCGATTTCTCTCCAACGACCTAGCATGTAAGTATGAGGGTGTAATTAATCCTCTTCTTTCATGTCTTTTTATCTTTTTTTATGACCTTAACATGCTAAAACATGCATAACATGGTCCAAAACACGGATCGAATGAGCCAAAACCGTGTTTTGACCTGAAACAGAAGCCCCTAGTCACAACTAGGTGGCTTGCGCCTCAATGGGTTGTCCAGGTCAGAACTCAAATGTGTTTGAGTTCATCCTTTTTATTTTTATTTCATTTTACAATCGGTTTTTACCGTTTCAAATCATTTTTATGATAAATATTTTTAACCATAAATTATGCTCATCCTTGGTTCCTCATACCATGACGGTTTAATCCGTGTTTCGGTGATAATATTTGGTTAATTACATTTTAAAAGGCATTTTAAAACATTTTATTCATTTGTTTACATTTTCCAAAAACAACCATATTAGTCATACATGCATAATCATCCTTGGTTCCACATATCATATCGGTTTGAATCCGAGTACGATGATGAACATTGACTAGTTACAAAACAATGAACTTAATATAATTAGTTCATAATAAACATTTTTCAAAACTATTCATGTCAAGCTTGCAAAACCAAATCCGACATCAAATATTGTCAATACAATGATGATTATTCAAGTCTCATTCTTTAAATTGGCACAAAAGCGGTTTAAACAACCTTTTCAAGAAAGACTAGTTCAAATACCCCTTTACAAACTGTTTCATAAACGTTTTCAACAACCAGGAGACACCACTTTGGATTGCCTACTGCCTCGCGCCTAAACAGGCCCACTGGTTTCCAGTTTTCAAACCTGGACTGGTCCCCTTGCATCGCCCTAAGGCTCGCGCCTCAATAGGCTGCCTGATGCAGTTACTGCTTCCTTTCCAGCACTTGTCTAGGACAATCCCGACTTCGATTAACCCGAATATAGGACGGATCAGATTGACAATGTCCGCATTTTACTTTGTATTTTCAAAACGCCTTTCTAAGATAAATGGATCACGTTATGCACCATAAACCTAACTCGGTAAATGGATGTTTAATTTCCGTCTTGCATGCAAATCAATACTAAATCCAACTTGACATCAATTACTTGATATTTGGATAAACAACCGACATAGTAAACTCACATGTTAGGTTTAAACTTGTGGATGCGCATTCATGCATTTACCCGTTTTATCAACTTTTGCATTCAACCAACCAAGATCGATTAATAGAGGCCGCTACCGCGGGCGGGATTGGGTGTCCGATTAAAGGGCTTCCCAATACGTACCTTTACCTCTTACTCAGAAACTTTGGATAGTGGACGACCTTATCCAGGGCGAACGGGAGTCATACCAGAGATAGGATGCTAAAGAGGGATGACTCCTTATCTTTAGTACCTCTGTCAAACATTGCCTTTTGCCTTGGTTGACCTAGGTATAAAGTGGATTCGAACGGTTTCCAAACATCCTAGACTCCAAACATCTCTAACATCGTTTCGAGACCCTTGCCGAGACGAATCCGACCGATCTAAAACGATCCGATCGAAAGCATTTAATATGTCCCCGAACTTGCCTTTTCGACTGCTGCATGTCCACAGATTGGCCTGGCGTGTAGGTGGCCGCTGTCCACAGATTGGCGACTCTCTCGAGGATAACTAAGGCACTTGTGTCTTTGTGATCCCTAGATGGTGAGACACGAACGAGGTCTTCGAAATGCATTAATTGATATTGCGGTCATAAGTCGGGTTCCTTTTCCGGGCCCACAACCTAACCTTTATCGACCAATTAGCTCGTCCCGTCGGCGTGAGGTTTCTCAACCCCGCGTTTTGAATCCCGATTGAGTCAACCATACCATTGACGTTACACATTTCTATTTCATCAAAGAGCTTTCATTTCCTTCGTGCACAAGGCTAGGGAACCCTCCTTACACATTTTGTATGGATTGGTATCCCTCTCGAAAATCGGGGATTGATCACTTAGTGTGTAACCACCCTTACTAAGCCAAAACCCGTGTCAGCATTATGCATCATATAATGAACTATGAGTGCTTATGTGCTATGTGATCATAAGTCCTTCCGTGTCATTTCCAACCATTTCAAAAACACCTTTTTGCGCTGTTATAATGGCCATTTCAAACTTCGGTCTTTCGCCGACAATTGCACACCTTTTTAAGCCGTTGTAATGACAATTTTCAACCCCCGTTTTCTACAACCTTTTCAAAAAAGCACCTTTTTAGGCCGTTGTAATGACGATTTTCAAACTTCGTTTTTTACAACCGTTTCAAAAAGCACCTTTTTAGGCCGTCATAATGACGATTTTCAAACCCGTTTTTTACAACCGTTTCAAAAAGCACCATTTTAGGCCGTCGTAATGACGATTTTCAAACCCGTTTATTACAACCATTTCAAAAAGCACCTTTTTAATGATGATATTCAAACCCAGTTTTTTACAACCATTTTCAAACCTAAAAATCACACACTCTTTTTCGAGGCTTTTCAAACCCCGAGGACCATAGACCGTTCTTGGGACCTCAACCTTTTCAAACCTTTCAAAAATCGATTTTCAAAACGCGCGATTTTGAATTTCAAAAGCCGTCTTCGGAAACAACACATTGTTTTCAAAGCCTCCGCAACTCGAACTCAACCCGTCTTTTGAAAACAAACCTAAGACAACTTTTCAACTGACCGACTATTTGAAGATCCCTACTCTTCGGAAACCGTCCATAAAACGACAAATGAATCTTTTGAAAATTTCTATTTTCGAAAATTTCAGTCCACCATTCCGATTCCACATCGTGTCTATCGAGTCAAAGGAAACGTACTTATGGGTCTTTATTTATGAGTTATCTCACCTCGAGACTCGTTCAAGGGCGTAACGCCCTTACGTTGAGCGCAAGTCAAAGTCCGGTCGACACCGTCACACCATAAATTGAGTTAGCACCAAGGCACCACACACGGTTGCCCTCGTCTCGTTGGGTCCAAAGTGTCTTTCCGTCTTTTGTGTTGTCTGCGTTTAGGCGTTAAACCGTGTCGGATTGGGATTTAACATGAGCCGTTTTCTGCCTCAGAGCCATGGCCTCATCCTCTGCTTCGTCCAACAATAACGATGACAACAGAAATCTCACAACTCCTCAACTAGCCAGCCTGCTCACAGCCCTTAAGGTCACTCTAGACCGTGTCGAGACCCATATCGACACCCTGGAAAACAAGGAAACCGGAGAACACAACACTTCGCCTTTGACCGAAACTGAGAAGAGACTCAAGCTCTTGGAAGAGAAACTCCTAGCCCGTGGAAATAACATCCACCTCGAAATCAATCGAAGATTCAAAACCGTCGGGGATCAGCTGCCCGACAACTTTACCTTAATGGATGTACCCAAGTTCAAGGGAGTGGAGGACCCACTCAATCACATTCGGGCCTTCAAGGATTACATGTCCATTAAGAACTCTTCACCCGGATCTTTCCATCGTCCTTCGAACCGATTCCCCACCAATGGTACTATTCCCTCGACCCAAAGAGCATTACCACTTGGGACGAAGTCGCCTTTGAATTTGCTAAACAATACACTGACAACGTCGAAATCCAAACCAACACCCGCACTCTTGAGGTCATGACTCAGAATGACAAAGAAGGATTCACAGAATTCTTAACCTACTGGAGGAGGGTAAGCACCCAATTGGTCAGTAAGCCGAGTGAATCAACTCTGGTGGAGAAGTTTGTCAACAATCTCCATCCAGTTTATGCCAATCTGTTGAGGTATCAAAACATCAAAACCTTCCAGGATCTACAAATCCTCGGAACCCGCATTGAAGACGACTTAAGCAAGGAAGTTCTAGCCAAAACCACGGGTAGAGGCTACCAGGGGTCTACATCAACTGGATCTCGTCCCTACGGTCAAACAAATAAAATCGATAAGGTCAACCTCCTCGAGCTAACTACAAAGAAAACTAAGCGTCCTCAAAGGGCATTCACCAACTTGGGAACAACCCATCCCAGCCCCGTAAAAAGACTCATGGACCAAGGAAAACTACAGCCAATTGGGCCCACTCCGCACCCATCCGAGGTCAAGAAAACCCGCTTCTAAAATCCCAACGCCTACTACCAATACCACCTAGGCAAAGGTCATGGCACAGAAGCTTGCTTCAAGCTGAAGCACGCTATTCAAGATATGATTGAGAAAGGAGAATTACCTTTACCTCCGCCAACAAAACCAAATAACAAGACGAACCCTTTGGGAATCCATGCCATCTCCGATGACGAGCTAACCCTGGATTACTCACACCTCATCCTGCCTATCGAGGACACCCCGGATAGGATGCTTGTATTCAGTGCCGCAACCATGCTCGCCATGTTCCAGTAGGTTAAAGAAGCCATAGCCAGTATTTCAGAAAGGATCACTCGACTTGAGGATGCCTACCACCGGCTGGTATTTAACCCGCCAACACCAACACCACGACCAAGGGAGGGTCCTCCAAGCACCCAAAGCTCCCAGTTCCAGAAAAGCTTGCTCCCGCGACCATTCTGGCATGCACCACACAATAATCAAACCCACAATAATCAACCCCACAAAAACTACCCCCATAAGAACTTCCCCTACAAAAACTATCCGCCGAGGAATACACCTCCAAGGTACCCTCGCGATCCCGAAATCAACGGTGTCTGGAGAGACGATGCATGATGTCTACATTGTTTCAGGAAAAGGCCTACCAGAATCCGAACAATTCAAATGCTAATCCAACAACAAATGACCATATCGTCCCGGATGTGGACATTCAACCCAGGGTCCCCGACAACTCGATCCTTAAGGAACTACAAAAGCCCAAGGCCGAAATATCCATTTGGCAACTAATTGCCACGTCCTTCGAGCATCGGCAGGCTTTGCTACAGGCCTTGGGGAAGTTGACAGTTCCTTCTACCTCCTCTCCTGAAGAAGTGATAGCACACAAGACCAGGGGTGTCCCTAACTTGATCAACCCGGTCATCTTCTCCGACGAAGATACCCCTCCGTTCGGACCCAATCATAACTTGGCCCTATACATCACTGTGCAATGCCTAAAAAGGAATGTGCCTATGTTCCTAGTGGATAACGGATCTGCAGTCAATGTCATTCCCCTTAAGACGGCTTATAAAATGGGTATCAAGGAAAGTAACTTGGTCCCGACTAATCAAGGAGTACGCGCCTATGACGGCACTCATCGTAAGGTCGTAGGGCTCATCACCTTGACCATTGCAACCGGACTCCTGGAAAGACAAGCCAGTTTTCAGGTGGTCGATATCGACGCCTCGTTCAACATGCTTCTAGGGCGCCCCTGGATTCATGTGCCTAAAGCCGTTACCTCAACCCTTCATCAGAAAATCAGGGTCCCCTCCAACCGGAAAACAATCACAATTCCTACATCCCCGATCAAGGCTATCATGAAGAAGGAAATAGCCTCTCAGGTCATTGAGGAGGAAGACAACGATATGTGGGGGTTCCAAGCTGTGAATGCCCTAACCGATGAATTAACACCCTTTGATTGTGACCCATTCTCGAACCTCACAGTCAACCGCATCTTGATGCACCAGGGTTATTTCCCAGGCCTACCTCTCAACCCACTGAAGAGCACCTTGCCTCCCAGGAAACATGCCAAGGTCCCCAACATCCCCTTCGGGCTAGGCTATGAACCGACCGATGAAAATATCCAGGAAATAGGCCTTCTAGTACGAAAGCGTAAAAAGCAAGGAGTCATCCTCCGCCCCTACCACTTGACTCTCAATGGCTACTTCATCCCCGAGGGAGAGTCCGAGCTTTACAACAGCTTTCCAGAGCCAATCCACGACCCCGTAGCAAAGGTCAAACACCCGAGCGTAGAGGTCTTTCAAGACGGCTACTTCATCCCTGACAACACCAAAGCTGCGTCAACCAAACCTGAATCAACCCATTGTCTAGACGGGCAAACCGTGAGTCTCCTCTTCGGAGAACACAACATCAAACACCTTGACTATGAGGAGATCATCAACACTGCTCTCAAAGACAACCAGTTCGATCCCACTGCCTTAATCTCTGATGCTGACCCCGAGAAAGCTACCCAAGGCTGGAGGAAGACTGTCAAGTGGACCGATCGCCAAGGCCGCATTCTCAAGATCACAACTGGAGAAGGCTCCATGTTCAAAGAGGGAAGTGAAGACGAGACTGAGTCTGAGTCTGAGTCTGATGACAAACTTGAGTCAGAGTCTGTCTAAGCTCCTAGCACTCTTGATGTCCCGGTCAAAGTCCCTTTTCCACTGTTTTATCACAAACTTGTGCCTTCCTCAGAGGCTGAGTCAGCTAGGGTCATCCCCACTCCCGTAGAAGGTAGAAACCTAGAGCTTATTCCGGGGGCCACCTCCTCTATTGTGTCGCGTCTGACTACCCATGAGATATCTGTCCTATCTGAGCTTTTCTCACAGGTTAACTTAATGAATGCTAAGTTTGCTTATGACTCATCTCAATTTAACTGTAATGCAATTCTGAACGAATATGAGGAATTTGACTTGAGTGACTACCCACCTTACCTAGCCAAAGAACTTGACAAACGAGAGGATATGACACCCATCATTGAGGAGACCGAACCCATCAACGTAGGGACTGACAAAGCACCTCCAGAACTTAGGATAGGGACCACACTTGACCCCTCAGAAAGACAGCAGTTCATCAACCTCTTACACGAATACAAGGACGTATTCGCATGGTCCTACAAAGACATGCCTGGGATCGACAGAGAGATTGTAGAGCACAGGATACCCATTAAAACCGGGGCTAAACCCGTGAAGCAAAAGTTGCGCCCTATGCGGCCTGAATGGGCCTTGAAAATCAAGGAAGAGGTAGACAAACAAATCAAAGCCGGATTCATCAAAGTTTCCGAATACTCTGACTGGGTAGCCAACATAGTCCCCGTAACCAAGAAAGACGAGAGAATTGGGGTTTGCGCAACTTCAGAGAACTGAACAAGGCAAGTCCAAAAGACGACTTCCCTCTGCCACATGTTGACATCTTGGTTGACAACAGCGCTGAGCACGCCCTTTTATCATTCACTGACGGGTATGTTGGATACAACCAGATCAAAATGGCTGAGGAAGACACGCACAAGACTGCATTCACTACACAGTGGGGTATATATTGCTACACTGTCATTTCCTTCGGTCTAATCAACGCCGGAGCAACCTATCAAAGAACCGCCACCACTCTCATACACGACATGAAGCACAAGGAAGTAGAAGTATACGTCGATGACATGATCGTCAAATCAAAAGAGCGAGACTGCCACATCAACGCCCTTCGGAAATTCTTTGCTCGCCTTTGAAAATACAACATGAGACTAAATCCTCAGAAGTGTGCATTCGGGGTCACCTCCGGAAAACTCCTGGGACACGTCGTCAGCAAAAGGGGCATCGAAATTGATCCTACCAAAATCAAAGCTCTCCAACAAATGCCTCGGCCTAAAACGAGAAGGAGATTCGGGGATTTCTCGGTCAAGTCCAATACATCAGCCGCTTCATAGCCAAGCTCACCAAGATTTGTGAACCAATCTTCGAGAAGCTCCGCGCTTCTGATCACACTAATTGGGACGACGATTGTCAAAAGGCCTTCGACAGGATAAGGAAATCTTATCCAAGCCTCCTGTCCTCATGCCACCTCAGCAAGGAATTCCTTTATCCCTATAACTGACTATCACCGACACAACCATGGGAGCAATGCTAATGTAAACAGTCGACGTCAAAGAACGAGCCATCTACTACATCAGCAAAAAGTTCATCGAATACGAAACAAGATACACCCAACTGGAAAAGACATGCCTTGCCCTAGTTTGGTCATAAAAGAAGCTGCGGCATCACATGCTCAGCTACACGGTTCACAACTACTCCAAGATGGACCCTGTCAAATATATCTTCGAAAAACCCGTGCTAAACGAAAGGCTGTCCAGGTGGACACTCATGCTATCCGAATTTGACCTCAAGTTCGTACCCCTCAAGGTTTTCAAGGGAAGGGCAGTCGCCGATTTCCTAGCAGAAAACCACGTCAACGAGGATCCAATGACCGACACATGGTCACTTCCTGAGAGGCTTCGGGGTAGGAGTCGTTCTAATTGTTGGAATATGTGTCCTCCGACAATAATGCGATCACAATTGTCGATCATATTGATGACATGTTTAAATCTCATTTTTAAGAATACGTAAGGGATGATTCATTTTATAGTCAACTGATCAACATAAATCGGTAACGATTGGCTTGCTAGAGTTTGACGTTACTGTCGTGGGACGGTGGTGGTCAGTTGATCCCTTAATGTCACACCTAAAGGATAATGCCCTTATCTGTAAAGTTGATTAATTGTATGACGATACAAGCTGATCAATTCCTTAAAAATTGAACAATTCAATTTGTGAGAGAGAATAATCATCTTATTGTAATGGGATTAAATGAGATTTATTTTAGTAATAAAATGCTTTGTTACTAAAATTATTTATTGTTTGAGAAACAATAGAGATAAGAATGAATGGTTAATTATAATTACAAGATGTTGTGAATTATAATTATATGACCCATTTTATTTATGTGATCAAGTATCACTAGTCAATTTGTTGTATGTAATTTAATTAATTCATGAAATGATATTTAAATGATAAATATGCATTAAATTAATTAATAACATGTATCATACTACATGTGACATATTGTGTGACAATTGACAAATTGACAAAATAAAATGGTAGTCCATTTTATATAGATGGACCGAAATAAGAGTGTAAAGGGTGTTAGTGGGTGAATTATTTTATGAGATAAAATAAGCTAATGATAACTAACCTACACCTAGCCTTACAAGCCTAAGGTATAGAAAAGAACAAAAAGAAAAGTGAAGGACCATATATTGGCCCCTTTCCTCACCAAAATGGGTGGCCACTCTCTCATCAAGGAGTTTTGTTCTCTTACATTTTCTAATACACTCAACCACTCAATATACATGCAAAACTCTCTCTTTTGTTCATCTTTTCTAAAAAATTAGAGAAACTATGATCAAATTGTTCATAAAACATTACTAAAATTATTAGTGTAATATATGAGTGTTAGTAATCAATTTTAAGGTAAACTACTAAACTAATATCTAGCTAATATTATTTAGTGGGGATAAGGGATAATCTTGGGTGCAATCAAGAGGAGAATCTCTACTTTGGGATTTTTGGAGGATCATCCTTATATTCATTGTAGCTCAAGAACTAACAAGAAGGAGATCTTGTTGGTGCCCTTTTAATCCGAAAATCATATGGTGAGAAAACGATTTCTTCTCTATATTTACTATTGTTTGCATGCATAAGATTTGTATTTAATTTTATGACTAAATTAAATGTAACATATATGAATATGTTGCATAATGACATAATGATTTCATACAAGCGGTATCAAGAGCCTTAGGTTGTTTGCATGCAAATCGGTTATATTTTTTCCGAGTTATACGATTAACATGTAAAACTTATAAATTTGTGTTTATTATGATATATCACGAAATTTATTATGCATGTTAAAGTTTCTGATCCTAAAATATATTTAGGATATTTTGGTTAATTTATGGATTTTTATTGTTCATTTTATTTAATAATGGCATTAAAATGTGATTTTATGATAAAAATGTCATTTTCGGACTAAAATTAGCTAAACTTCTAATTTTCCAGCGATTTTTGGATATGTTTTCACATATATTATTTTTAGAGGATTTGGAAATTTTCAGAATGTTTGGAGTTTTTATGCTCGAAATATGGATTTTTCATGATAAAAATCGAATTTAAATGAAAAATAGGTTAATATGAGAAATATTTCGAATCTGGTCATAGAAATTTAGTATCTTGTCACATGCAATTTTACAAGATGTGTGCAAAATAATAGGCTATAATGAAATCTTTTTTCATGATTTCTGAATTTTTGATGAAAAATAGCATAAATAGTGACTTAATTAGTGAATAATTGCTAAAACATACTTCATGACTAAGGAAAAACGTCACATGTTGCATTTTATTACCTATTTCAGATCTAAAATTGAAAAGTTAATAAATATATTTTTCTCATAATTTTATGATAATATTTGATAAATCTTGTAAATCGCAACATAGTTTTTCCTAGATAATTTTCGAAATTTTTAACCTAAGGTTTTGAACGTTATGAGTGTCATGGTATTTTTTCCAGAATGTTCATGAGTTTAAATTTCAAATTTTGAATTTATTTGAAATTTTTGTGATTTATTTGAAGTTTATGGCATTATATTGTAATTTTAAGTCCTTTTTATGAACAATATTTAGAAATATAAGTTAATTATTGTCAAATGTTAGTGGCGACTAATTTTGAGTCCTAATTTGGTTAGGGTAATTAACTTGTGCATAAATATGATTTTATGTAATTATTGTGATTTTAAAAGGTTGAATCACGCAAATCCGTAAAAACCATTTAATATACGATATTGGCTCCTTAAAGGCGATTTAGCATAAAATTGGGCATGTTCATACATATTATAATGCTGCATTTTATTTATGATTTTCATAATTTTATTTTATGTAATTTTTGAAATTATGTAATTTTACTTAGTATGGCCTAAGTTTTTAATTGGTATTACCCGATATGTATGGGAATATCGATTCGGTTGTAATTTATTGTGATCTCGCATCACCATTTTGTAATTTAATAGATTTATTTTATTTTAATTACAAATGTATAATAGGAAATTATGTAATTTGTTATGTAATTTATTTATTTCGGAATTCCTTGAAGACGGTGTCACTCAAGAAGGCGATACATAAAGACGGTGTTACCTCGAGATGCGTGCTATAACCGAAGTTCAAGGGACCAATGGAGTTGGTTTCCGAATTTGTAATAGTTAATTAGATTTTCTAATTTAGGAAGGCCATACTAGGATTTCATTTATGCTTTGCATTTTATTTATATGTTGCATGCATCGCTAAATCGCCATAACTAAAACATGCATTGTCATTTTAATCGAGTTTATCGACCGTGTCAATTATAATTATCGTAGTTCACCGCTTTAGTTCACTTAAAACGTGATAGATAATAAATTGACCTGACCTCTCGCTAAAAATAAACAATTGAGACATAGCCTTACCAAAAAGTAGAAACCATGAAAACCTATTTCGCGAGGGAGTGCACTCGGCCATCCCGGGGTACAAACCTTGTTACCTAGGGGAAGTGGGTGATAAATGTCTATCCACCGAATTCGTCTTGATGAGGGTTTCATCGGCTATCCCGTGACCAAGTTGATGTGAATTTGGATCATGGACACATTTATTTGAAATTTGGATTGAGCTCAACGGAAGTATTCGTGATCGTAGTCGCATGTGTTCCGGGCTATAGATAAATATTAGAGTAATTTTATCGACGGATAAATTCTAAAAGTAGAATCGATTAAAGAGTTAGGCCACCGAGTTATATTGATAAGGGTTTCATCGGCTATCCCGTGCCCAAGTTAATATGAATTTGGATCTCGGAATCATTTATCATAGTTGGGTAGATGTCACTATATAAATGCCTTACTTGTTATTTACAAGTATTATTAAAACGATAAATGTTAAGTTTTCCACTATTCCGTTATCATATTGTTCTATTTCTTTACCACAATTCATATACGATATCATTTCGATTTTTGATTTAAATCTCCATTAAAACATCGTAACTAAAGACAAATATGAATTTGCTTCTAAAACCTCAAATGAACCATTGCTAAGGATCTCTTGTAAAGAGTATAGATTAAAGTTATTCATTATCAAACAGGTTTTTGATTCTTGACTAAACACATCTACTTACAATGGATTGTTACTCACATGCTTAATTGAGTTAAGTACCTTAAAATGATAAATTGTTTTGGTAATTAGATTTGTTAGAAATCGTAATTGACCAAAATGCCGCAACCACTTCAATGAAAGTTTTAAGACTAAACAAACGAATGAGGAGTAGTCTTCATGAAATTCAATTTTGCTTCTCTAAGCAAAGATTCATTGAAATGAGTGGGAGCATTCTCTTAAACCGTTAAGAAAGGGATGAGGTTCAAAGAAGTAAAATTAGAATGGAATTGATACAAGGTAATGTTAAAAGTAAAGTTATTGAGAATAACGATACTAAACCTATCAATCCCGACCAATAACGTTTCCATTGTCTTAATTGTTGGACACTAGAAAGGAAACTACCCCAAATTATTGAAGAATCAACAAGTTAGTTGTGGGACATCTAAATGGACCTTCTTCTTTAAATGTTTATTTGATTTAACATAAATTTTGCTAGTACTACTTCGTCAATATTAGAAACCGGTGGTGGTTTTCATCATTGTACTTGATACATAGGATGATTAGAATATGACGACTAGCAACAATGATGTTGAGAGATAGAGTCATTGTGTAATCAATCTAGTTTTGGGTTTATATTTATACCTCAATTATGACTATTAAGTGAATAAACTCTAAATAAGAATATAATTTTGTTAAGATACAAAAGAGGTTCCACTTTTGTGACCCTATACACCATGATTTGATGTATGGCTAACCCATTATCAAGGTGATTATATTCTAAACCAAACTAGAATGATATATCATATAGATGATACAAGACTCAAATTGGCAACCCAAGATTGAACCTTAAATTCTGGAATGATGAACGCAAAGAGTTATCGAGTACTCTTGAAACCATTAGATCTTATAGTATATGCGTATCTTGTATTCAAAGCAAGATATCTCGTGCCTTTTGGTTGAAAAGGAGATCGAGGTTGTAAATCATTGATCCAAAATAGGTTGATCACTTTCTTTTACCAACGATTTAAGTTGACGCTAATGTGTTCACTTAATAAGGTAAATAAAGAAATCTTTGAAGAAGTTCAAAGAGTTCAAGGAATCACGATTTAGTCGTGATGGGATTATCAAAGTGAAGACTTTGATATAAGCCAAATGAAATGTGATATAGTATCACAATTTGATCTCTCTTAGCACGCATTATGGGATAATGTGTGGTTGGATAAGAAATCAAACGCTATTCGATATGGTTTGGACTTCAATCAAGTTACTTTGAGTTACTTGATACTTTTGGGGATTTTTATCATTTTGTCTAAATTATTTTTCCACTAAATCTAAAACGAGTCATATGAGATATGAAATGGTAGGGTACCATGTTTGTAAGTTTTCAAAAGAAACAAATGCTCATTTTTCCTTATTATAATCACGAGTACAACGGGTTTGTGGCTCGTGAAGCTGTCTTTCTAAAATACAAGTTTATTTCTAGAAGACAAAGTGGGAGAAATTATTTAAGAGCCACAAAGAATGTTATATCGAATGTTATGTCGCAAGAAACTGGTCTTTCTTGACTACATGAGACGTTTTGTGTGAGACCTTATTTCTTTAAAAACCATTTGGCTACATGAGACGTTTTGTGTAAGACGTTGTTTCTTTAAAACCTAGGAGGTTAAATTGCTACTTTTAAGAAAGTAAAGAGTTTATAACTTACAAAGAAATCGTTTGATTCAAGTTGATTACTTCTAGAAAGTAATAAACGTATGACTTACATGAGAGTGTTTAAGTCACAACTCAATACAAGGCTTAGAGCCATGAAAATCCGAAATAAAAGGCTTGATTAGTGACAAAGGGTTTCGCACTAATAAAGAGAGATTTCAAAGCTTGATTGGTAGCAAAGGGTTTTGCACTAGTTGAAATGCTTAAGTCTATTTGGATCTTCTTAGGGATTGTGTTTCATTATGATGATATACATATAGCAAGTGAATCTAAAACCCACTTCTTCAATTAGAAGGAATGTATTAAATACATGTCTTGAGTGTTGTAGATTCTTGCAATCCTAAGATAATGTGAAACTTAAGAGAGGGTCTTAAGTAGGACATCAGTGAGTTGGATTCAATGTTTTGATCATGTTATAAAACTTTTCTCGATAATTCGAGACGTTGTATTTATACATGGAGTTTAGTGGGAGTTACGGAAATTTTAATTAGTCTTATATGTGGATGACATATTGATCATTGAGAATGATTTAAGACTTTTGGAGTAATGTAATACATCTTGAATATCCGGTTTTATGGAGATAAATCCACATGATATTAGCATCAAATAAGAAGTCTTATGTTGATAAAATTCATGACTAGTTCAATCAAGTTGAACATATTTTATTGATTCCATTTGCTTCCGTTGTCGAATAAATTAAATAGGAAATGATGTATTACACTTCACATACTTTGAGTATGATGAATTGTTTCAAAATTGAATTTAAGTAATAATTACCAAGTAGCCATATTTATTACCCTTAAGTGCTCGCAGAAGCATTAAGGATATAATGCAAAGTGTTTTTGATGCAATTTTGTGTACGGGTGTTACACAAGTGACAATTGACAATTGAGATTGCGCATGGTTTCCGACAAAACCATAATCAAAACACATTAGGATGGTTAAGATACCATTGTGGCTATGTTATTTAAGAAATAGATTTTCTAGAATCGTTCTAGGCAATAAAGAACAATGAGAAATATTTACAACGGAAATTGAGTACACTTGCAATCATGGGATGTGCAAGAAGGATGAGTCCCGCACACTGTGAAAACAGTGGGAGCTATTCCAAGGCTAGAAGGCCTATGTCTTGATTGGATCTCGACACGTACTCAGAAAGTTTTGTAATGCAAATGTATACATTACATAAGGACAAAGGGTATGTAGTAAGGTTGAGTAAGGTACAAGAAGTTGATAAAACCTACTAACCAAAGCCTTCTCATAGGCTTAACCTGATGAGTCATGTCATTTCAATTGGATTGAGATCAATAACTACATACAAGATCAAATTAGATTATAGAATATGAAATAGTAATCAGGTATTGACTATTCATATGTGATAATCACATTTGTCGTTCGAGTTTTTTAAGCTGAAAAAACTCCTTTTATACTTTGTTACATCCAAACGGGTTGTAGAGACAACATTGAACCCCGTTAAAGTGAACTCTGATTAATATGGTATTCGCCCATAGTCACTTGTATGAGGTGACGTCTCGAAGTGACTAGAGTGTGATGCGATTGATGGCAAGTTCAAGTGCTATAGAGTCATGTGAGATGACCAGTCGATCACATAGGCAGACTGTTAGGAACACTTTGTCGGGCAGTGACCGCTTATAGAGTTCTGGCAAATTTATATAGCCTGGTCGTGGCGAGAGCTACTATAGTATTCTAATGAGTCGATTCTTTTGACTAAAGACTGTTCGCCTAAGGTGGCACAGTTTCAGATTAACTTTGATTTGTGTTACTACGACCTTCGTAAATGGGGTCAAATGGGCATATTTTGGGTTATGATGGTTGTGGCTAGTCGAAGGGAATAAGTGCAATAGGAATTGTCCACCCCTTGTCAGGGTTATAACAATATCTCAGGGCCACTCGAGGAGTAATGAACTGGAAATGCGTGGCCACGCTCGGAAGGTATCTATGGTAGATAAATTCCGGTCAATCAGTTATTCTCCATATCGAGGAAACCACTCTCGATATGATCACTTGCAAGTACGACCCGAAAGACACCTTGCATTGAGTGGGAGATAGTAATAGGACAAGAGAATTGGTGACGCACACTTGTCGAGGACAAGTGGGAGATTGTTGGAATATGTGTCCTCCGACAATAATGCGATCACAATTGTCGATCATATTGATCACATGTTTAAATCTCATTTTTAAGAATACGTAAGGGATGATTCATTTTATAGTCAACTGATCAACATAAATCGGTAACGATTGGCTTGCTAGAGTTTGACGTTACTGTCGTGGGACGGTGGTGGTCAGTTGATCCCTTAAGGTCACACCTAAAGGATAATGCCCTTATCTGTAAAGTTGATTAATTGTATGACGATACAAGCTGATCAATTCCTTAAAAATTGAACAATTAAATTTGTGAGAGAGAATAATCATCTTATTGTAATGGGATTAAATGAGATTTATTTTAGTAATAAAATGCTTTGTTACTAAAATTATTTATTGTTTGAGAAACAAAAGAGATAAGAATGAATGGTTAATTATAATTACAAGATGTTGTGAATTATAATTATATGACCCATTTTATTTATGTGATCAAGTATCACTAGTCAATTTGTTGTATGTAATTTAATTAATTCATGAAATGATATTTATGTGATAAATATGCATTAAATTAATTAATAACATATATCATACTACATGTGATATATTGTGTGACAATTTATAAATTGACAAAATAATCCATTTTATATAGATGGACCGAAATAAGAGTGTAAAGGGTGTTAGTGGGTGAATTATTTTATGAGATAAAATAAGCTAATGATAACTAACCTACACCTAGCCTTACAAGCCTAAGGTATAGAAAAGAACAAAAAGAAAAGTGAAGGACCATATATTGGCCCCTTTCCTCACCAAAACGGGTGGCCACTCTCTCATCAAGGAGTTTTGTTCTCTTACATTTTCTAATACACTCAACCACTCAATATACATGCAAAACTCTCTCTTTTGTTCATCTTTTCTCAAAAATTAGAGAAACTATGATCAAATTGTTCATAAAAGATTACTAAAATTATTAGTGTAATATATGAGTGTTAGTAATCAATTTTAAGGTAAACTACTAAACTAATATCTAGCTAATATTATTTAGTGGAGATAAGGGATAATATTGGGTGCAATCAAGAGGAGAATCTCTACTTTGGGATTTTTGGAGGATCATCCTTATATTCATTGTAGCTCAAGAACTAACAAGAAGGAGATCTTGTTGGAGCCCTTTTAATCCGAAAATCATATGGTGAAAAAACGATTTCTTCTCTATATTTACTATTGTTTGCATGCATAAAATTTGTATTTAATTTTATGACTAAATTAAATGTAACATATATGAATATGTTGCATAATGAGATAATGATTTCTTACACTAATATCACCAGAAGGGGAACATGTTCCGATCTCAGTCAAGCTAGACTTTGCCGTCACCAACAATGTCGTCGAATATGAAGCACCTACAAACAGCCATAACACTTGGCATCAAGAGGTTGATGGTACACATCGATTCCTCACTCATCATCAATCAAGTGTCCGGATCATGGAAAATCTAGAGCGACAGCTTAGCACCCTACCAAACAAAAATCAATCAAGAGGCCGAATTCTTCGACCAAATCGACTACTTCCACTTGCCATGGAAGGAAAATCGATTTGCTGATGCCCTAGCAAAACTTGTCACGCTAGTCAACATGCCCGACGACATGACATCGATGATCCTACGTGTCGAGAGAAAGAGCGAGCCAGTTCACATCTGTGCCATCAACAACGACGAGGAAAACCATGTCAAACCTTGGTACCAAGCCATCCTCAACTAAAAAACCAAAAACAAATTCCCTCCCATCTCCGATACAAGAGGAGAAAGAGCCATCCGGATGCTTCATCACAATTCGTGATAAACCAAGAACAACTATACAAAAGAATACCCCAAGGGATTCTTATCCTTTCCATTGATCACCACAAAGCCAAGAAAGTCATGGGAGAGGTCCACGACGGAGAATGCGGCCCTCACATGAGCGCAATGATGCTAACCCGAAAGATCATGCGGTTAGGCTACTATTGGACCACCATGGAAGCCGATTGCAGCAACTAAGTCAAACATTGCCACAATTGCCAAATCTTCGCCAACATATAATACATACCACCATCCCTTTTATACACCGTGATATCACCCTGACCTTTCTCGACCTGGGGCATTGACATCAGCGGAAAATTCAACCCGATAGGCACCAAAGGACATTGCTTCGTCCTCGTCGCAATCGACTACTTCACCAAATGGGTGGAAGCACAATCCTATGCGGTCATGACCGCCAAACAAGTGGCCAAGTTCATCCAGGACAACATCATCTGCATATATGGGGCACCCCATGAAATCATCAGCAACGAAGGCTCCCACTTCCGGGCGCAAACACAACTCTTGCTGGACAAATAAAAAATCAAACGACATCGATCATCCCCTTATCGTCCCGAAACCAACGGAGCGGTAGAGGCAGCAAACAAAATTCTTGTCACCATCATCAAAAAGATGCAAGACAACTACCGTGATTGGCTGAGCAAACTCCTATTGGCACTCTGGGCATACCAAACCTCCATTCGAACTCCAACAGGAGCAACACCCTTCTACCTGGCATACGGTTCGGAGGCAATTCCTGAGCCGGAATGGACCCGTTGAAGGTTTGAACAACTCACGCTCCTAGACGAACGGCGACTCAACACCTTGCACAACATCCGGCTATACCAACGATGTATACAACGGGTATTCAGCAAAAAAAGTCAAACCCAGAAACATCAAAGAAGGCGACTTGGTCCTCAAGTCGGTTCGAGCACCATTACCCGTCGATCCGAGGGGGAAATTCAAACCCAATTTGGTCAGGCCATACCTGGTCAAGAAAATACTTTCGGGGGGCGCAGTGAGATTAGTGACCTAGACGGGGAGGATTTCACAAACCCGACCAACCTAGACCAACTAAAGAAATACTACCCCTAAACCTTAGCAACCAATAATCCTTTCCCTAGTTTCAAAACTAATGACCACAATCTACCTTTCAAGTCAATTCCTCAAAGCGTTCTGATTTGAAATTGCATGTTTTATCGAGTCTAAGTTATGACACCTTGCCATGTTTCCAACAGACTTTGATCTATCAAAGGCAACATCCACTTGCACTCAAACAAAACACCTGAACTACGAGCATGGTTTGATTTCATCTCTTCGAGTGAATACGTAGGTAGTCCTTTCTTACACAAGAAGGATACAACCACAACCTCCAAACAAAACTAACAAAACATTCAAACTACGAGCATGGTTTGATTCCACCTCTTCACGTGGATACGTAGGCAATCCTTTCTTACACAAGAAGGATACAACCATCCCCACACAAAAAAAAGACAATCACCCATACAAATTCCAAAAAAGGGGAAGCATTCCCTTTTCCACAAAAAACGCAAAAAAAAAAAGCCTTTCTCCCTTTCCACAAAAATCCCCTTTCATAGGTGCAATGTTTGGGATAATTCAAACCGAATTGCCCTAACAAGATGAATGGAAGAAACCACAAGCGTTCAGAACTTCTTTTAACACGAGCAATCCTCTTATTTAATTAATAATGAGAGGGATTACAAACTTGACAACAAATAAAGCTAAGCAAGTCCACAACTCGCCGAAGCTAAAATGTCGACTAAGACTTCTCACATAGTAATACTAGCACAAAATACACAATACATAGCTAGTACAACATAATAAAAACACACACACACTATTACAACATAATAGTAAAACGGGTAATGGAGGTCTTCACTCTTCCATTCTACCCTTGCCTTTTCCCTCGGGGTACATCTTCCCCTTAGTCTTCTTGCTAGCCCACCTAGCATGGACTTCCTCTTCGGAACGGATCCTCAACGGATCTACAACGGCGACGGCATCCGGGTCCTACACGACCCAATACTCGGCCCAAGCCGAGCCCAAACACGGCCCACCATCTCTTTGGGACCCAAGCTCCTCCTATTCGGTGGCCTCACCACGTCCGGGCTAACGTCATCGACAAAGTCGTCATAGAAGTCACGGTTGGCCTTGCCAACTTCCCTATACTTCAAGTCAACGACTTCCTCTTTATGGAACTTGGACCTTCCTCTCAAGGTTTGAGCTCTTGACTACTTGACATAGACGGGAGTCACCCATGTCGTTGAAACGGGGTTTGGTACCTCCCAAGTCAGCCGAGTGGCCCACCACCTCTAGAAAACCTCCACAAGCTCGGAGTTTCGAAAAACACTCTCTTGGACGAGAGTATCTTGAGCGGACACCTTTTGTTGGTGGACCATTTTGCCTCATAAGCCTTTCGGGATAAATGAAGGAAGCAACCTTCAAACCCACCACCATCAAGGACCAAGAACAACCGGCCGGAGCGTGCAACCCCGTCTTTATTCCATCACGCAAGCCCTTAACAAGTCATCCAAAGTCTTGATTGTTCCCTCCGTCTACCCATCCGTCGCAGGATGAAATGCGGTACTCATCTTCGTTGTAGTTCCCATCAATTCTTGCAACTCCTGCCAAAACCGAGAAATGAAGCTCGCATCTCGATCTGACACAATATCCTTAGGCACCCCATGCAATCTCACCACATTCTTCTTGTAGCCATTCACCAACTGAACCTTACTCCACGTATCTTTCATGGGAATAAAATGAGCTGACTTGGTGAATGGATCAACGATCACTAGACCTGTCAAAACTCGACCGGACCCGAAAACCCGACCTGTCTGACCCGTTATTCTTAGGGTTATGTTAGGCCCAATTTAGCCTAGTCTGACTCTAACTTGGCCTGACCTTACTTGGCTGATTGAGGCAATTAGGGACCGGACAAATCTAAGTACTATTTGGTAGATGAAGAGTGCCACAAGATAAGCAAGCTACTAAATCCTAGAAGAAAAGCCTGATGGTAAGTGCAGAATAGCCTGGCAGGACACTCAAGCAGGCTGGATTAAATTGATAAATAAGAAATGCAGTTATGTGAACAAATAACCACGTCCTACTCTCATGGAAGACCAAGTCCAACTACAAGGAGCACATAATCTTAGTAAATCTGAACGTGCAAGAGGAAAGGAAGGACGGTTTGTTAAAGAAGAACGAGTCAACCGTGTTAATAGGGAATGTGCCCTATTTTCCAGCTAACAACTCCAACAATCAAGGGGAACGTTGAGGTTGAATGTAACGTTAGCATCTGTAGAACTATAAATAGCATAATCTAACAATTGTAAGGACATTCATGATTTATCAGTTATTTACAATTTATCTCTCACTCTTTCCTGAATATTCAGTTATATACACGAGTTTGTACTCAGCTTATCAAAGTAATACAAACGATATTCTTTATACTTAATTCTTCCTTGTTATTTACTCATATTATTATTCTAAACTTATTGAACTAGATACCCTAATTACTCAATAATCAAGCCGGATCCTTTCAGGGAAAATCCTGCTAAAACAATTGGCGCCCACCGTGGGGCATCTAGTTCGTTAATCAAAAAATTCCTTTTGCCATTCTTCATTTAATATTCACATACAAAAAATGGTAGAACTCACCCCAGAACAACAATTGGCGGCTGCCTTAGCTAAAATCAAAGAATTGGAGACAATTCAAGAAAATGCAGCCCAAGCAGAGGCTGAAATCAGTAGGCTCAAGGAATCTGAGTCTAACCTGAGAAAAAAACTAGAAAATCAAGCTTCAGGCTCCAAGAACAGATTCAAGCCAGGAACCCCATTCTCATCCATTATAAAAAACATTGACTTTTCCAATTTTTAAACTCCGGAGAAGGACACCTCTTCCGGCACCCAAATCATTCCCAAAGATGAAACAAACAAAATCGAAGCAGCAATAATGATGGCCATGCTTCAGGAAATTCAAAAACTTCACAACAAAATAGAAAATAAACCTGGAGTGCCAGACCATGTGGCTGAAGTAGAGGTTGACAGCTTCGCTGATTCACCCTTTGCAGATGAAATTGCAAAGATTGATCTCCCCAAGAAATTTACCGTCCCATCCATGAGAACTTATGATGGAACCTCTGATTCACAAATCACGTTGCCATATTCAAACAGAAGATGTTAGCCGCCTCAATACCCAGTGAACTCAGGCAGGTTTGCATGTGTAAAGGCTTTGGTACAACCCTGACTGGAGCAGCATTACAATGGTTCATCAATCTCCCAAATGGAAGTATCAAGAATTTTGCAGAATTGGTCAATGCCTTCAATCAACAATTCGCAAGCAGCAGAGACATGGCCAAGAGACCCAGTAACCTGTTCAGGGTAAAGCAACTCCCTGAAGAATCTCTCAAAGAATTCCTGGCAAGAATTGTCAAAGAGAAGGTAGCCATTCCTAGGTGCGACGAATAGACGGCGGTAGAAGCCTTCAGGCAAGGAGTCCTGCTTGATAGTGACATCTGAAGAGTCTATTGATCCAAAATACTCAAGAGGGGGGGTGAATTGAGGATTTAAACCTTTTTGAAAGCTTTTTCGATAATGTATATGTAATTGATTATTTAAAGTTTATTGATTAAACTATAACTAATCAACTAATGAAGATAAACGTAATAAGCAAAACAAACGAAAGAACGAAGAGACACACGGTTTTTGAAGTGGTTCAGTTTCACAAGTCGAAACCTACGTCCACTATTCTCGATTAATAAATTTAGTACCTTTCTACGGATTACAAAGTTACTAACCCAACTCGTACAACTAACTCTAGCTGTAACTCAATGAGTACCGTTAAATACTCGAGTGACTAACTTACGGTAATAAGAAAGCACTAATGATTCTAACAACGGTTCACGTTAATGAACGAGTTAAGAAATCAACTAAGCACTATTATCTTATAACGATAAATGAAGAACAAATATGCGAGTTTTATGACACACGACCTTTCAAAATAGCAAATCTGTTTTTCTGCTTAAAACACACGGTTTGCTTTGTAAAATTAAAATCAATTTTTATGCTTAAGGTCTCTAATTTAGATGTTGTAAATAGCAAAGAATTTATAGGAGAAGAAAGAGTAGGCTACAAGGTTTTGCAAACCCTAATAGCCGAAATAATAAGATATAGAAACAAATCATATCTTCTTATTATCTTTTCCTTAAAAGCCCTCAAAAGATAATAAAGAATATTCAAAGAGATAGAATATAATCTTTCCAAATATTATCTTTACTATAAATTCTAAGATTATGATAAGATTTCCTAAAGTAAGAATATCTTTAACCATAAATAAATATATTAAGTAAGATATATAAGATATGTAAAGATATTATTATGGAATAACATCTTTACCTAATATCCCCTAGGCAATACGAGATATCACGGCCCATAAGCCTCGTGAATAGTGCAAACCCTAGTCTTAACATATAATTAGAATTTAGGTTTTAAGAGAGGCTATATAGAAACCCTAATTAGTAGAAAAGTCCAACTCATAAGTTGATCCATCATGACTACCAATTAACGTTTACTATAAAATCGAACTCCTCACTAAACCGGGCTTTAATATATAAATACTTTCATTAAAACATTTAAAACAAACTTTAAACAATTATAAAATAATTTTCGAAACAATTATAAGTCGTGTATAAAACTCAGCATTTCAATGTTATAGTAGAAGAGCTATAACATTGAGCTCTTTTACTAGTAATGTTATAGCTGCAAAGCTATAACTTTACTAATTCAAGAAACTCATTCTTGATTACCATTACGAGATAATCACCTATACTATTCTATTCTTCAAGAAGATCTTCGAGTATAAGCTACGTCATCATCCATGCTTGATTAATCTTTAGACGAACTTCGTCTTCACATAGTTCTTGAATGAATCTTGAATTGTTTGATCTTGAACGAAGGCTTGAACTTCTCACGCAATTGTCATTGAACGAAGGCTTGAAATTCTCACGCAATTGTCACAATCTTCTTTGTTGCTCGTAATAGGTTAGTTCTAAAATACTCAACAAACGATTACACACAACAAGTATATAGAATGTAAAACACCTTGACATCATCAAAACATAGACATATAAATTATATGGTTCAACAAATTCCCCCTTTTTGATGATGGCAAGTCTCCTAAAATTGTGACTAAGTAAAAAGTTCCCCCTCAATATAATACCATTATCTTGATAATAAAGATTAACGCAAGATCAATACAATTTTTCAAAAACCGAAACTTTAAGGACTTTAAGAGACAATTGGTCTTGACAAGGAGCAAGCTTAGGTAGATGCTTACTAAAGACGTTCTTTCCCCCTCTTGACATCATCGAAAAGCTAAGAATAAATCAAAAATGACTAGAATAATATAAGACGAGACAAGAGATAAAACGTCATAGAAAATAGTAATAACACGCAAAAACTATAAGTATCCAAAAGATAATTAGCATACAAACTAAGAATTAAACATGTTTAAAGCCAAAATGGGCCGAATGAACACATGTCTAATGAAACACTTGGGCCATAACCACAAGCACATTGCCAAAATAGGCCGAATAAGAAGTTTGTTTAACTCACCATTAAAAGAAATAAAAAGAAAGCTAATTAAGGTAAGGGCTAATAATGGTAAGGCAGGGAGATCAAATATTTCGGGTACGGTACGGGTTCACGTAGTCGGGCCTAGTACGATGCTCTAAGGCATCAAGACGGTCAAACGAGCTCCGAACCAGCTGTGAAAGAGTACCAATGCTCCTCTAAAAGTTAAGCACTTTCAAGGAAAGTGCTTTCGCGGCCTCCAACGTGAGAGCTTGATCACTCGCCATGGCTTTCCCGTGCATCACCAGAGCTCCACCCTGACTCGTAAGGAAGGTGAGACGATCACCGTGTGGGAACACTTCCCCACGAATTGCCTTCAACTCCCTCTCAAAACCCGCTAACCTTTTGTCCACTTCCTCCATCCAAGAGTACACCCGAGTAGCATCCACGCCCGAGTCTAAGGACCGAGAGGGTCCAACCCGTGACAACACCGTAGCCAAATTAGTCGAATGCTCCTCGAATTTCTCCATTAAACCACTCATAAACCCCTCCAACTTTGACTCCATAGCTCCCAAACCCGAATCCACCGGGGTTTTCTCAACATCTTTAGCAAGAAGCAACTCGGGTCCATCAACAACAAGACCCATTAGCTTGATCAACTGTCACACATACGACCCCGCGCACTAACACCGTAGAATCGTCAGGCCCCACCACTCGTTTTATTTCCAACAATCGAGATATCCATATACCATCTGGCAAATCGATTGTGGTGCTCAACTTCTCCTTAGTTACCGTAAGACTCGTCTGAATTATACGGTGCAAGACAACACTACCCAAATTCACCTTCTGACCTTCCAACCAAGAATAAACCATTATAGCTTCATAACTCGACACCTTATCACGGCCGCCTCTCCTCGGCACCACAGTGTTCCACAAAAAGTTCAAGAGGAACTTGATTTTTGCCGAGAGAGGACGAACCACGATATTACCTCCCTCCGTCGTCTCCTCAAAATACTTCTTCACTAACAACTCCTTTTCACTCACAACATTAGACTATTCAAGACTCGGATTTAATTCAATTCCTTCATCGGGAACCGAAAAAGCAGAGCAAAAATCCGAAACAGAGACCGTCACATCCACGCCATTAACAACCGCATGCAAGACTCCTTTCTTAATTGAGACACTAGCAAAGAATTGAACCACCTCAACTGGGTAAACAGGACCCAAAAACTGACTAATGTGACTCCACCCTTGAAAATCAAGAAAATTAACAAAGAAAGCAAGAGCGGGAACACTAACCAACCAAGATTTCAGATAGTACCTACCACCATGAATGGAATACCTCAAAACTCGATTAACTAGGATACTTTCATCATGAGTAAGCCGAACACGATTTAACCCTTCCTTGGTCGCGGCTTTTGAAGCATCCCTAAGCAAGGTACGAGCAACACCATTCGGAACTATTACCTCGGGTTCCTCCACAGCTTCACTATTATCTACAACCACCTTATTTTTTCCTTTGAAAAGACGGCGACTTTTGCCTTCGGACACCGACTCGTCCCGACTACGAAACAGGGGCGAATTTTGGTTTGGTTGTGGTGAAGGACAATTAATGGAATGAGGATCATGTGGTGGTAGAGGTGAGGTTTGGTTATGAAAGGGGCGGTTTTGGTGGTGACGAGTTGAGGATCGGGTATTTTTTGCATGAGATGGATTCATGATGATGCTGATTGTTGAAAAAGGAGGTGATGGTGATGGTTTGAGTAAAGAAGATGAATTGTGATGATGGTAAAAATATAAGAGAAAGAAAAGTATGCAAGTGGGGTTGGGTGGACGGTTAACACGCAAGGGGGTACATATAGGTGTAGGCTAGGGTTAACAAGTGGAGAGTAAATATGGTAAGTGTATAATTAGGAGTATGAATTATGGTAGGTGTAGGAAATTTAAGGGATAGATTTGATAGGCAAAGGATAAGTATAAGGAATTTGTGTTTGTATAGGAAATTTATTGTTTGAGCCGTGTACAAGAATTTGCAAAAAGGAAAGATTCTTTGTGATTTTAGAGAAATAAAAGAATTGGTGTGTTATATTTATTGTAATAAAGAATTATTTTGTATAACAATTAAATTCTAAATAACAAATAGAATCTTATGATAAAAATATTCCTACAACGAAATTATTCATGCAACGCAATATACGGACACAGTCATACAATCTTAACTTAACTAGTCAGTCATAAAAAGATCGAACAGATATAGAAGCTTAGGTACCACTGATTAAACCAATTTCCAACCGTAAAGTCTCAAATCGTTCTCTAGCTAATGATTTTGTCAAAATGTCTGCCCATTGTTTTTCAGTACTACAAAATTCAAGTTTTATATTCCCCTTCTCAACATGGTCTCGTATAAAATTGCGTCTAATTTCAATATGTTTGGTACGTGAATGTTGTGCGGGGTTTTTAGAAATTATTATCGCACTAGTATTATCACATAAAATAGGAATACATCCTACGTCAACACCATAATCACGTAATTGTTGCTTAAGCCATAAAAGTTGAGTAGATACCAGTCCTGCGGCAATATATTCGGCTTCAGCAGTTAAGAGGGCAACCGAATTTTGTTTCTTCGAACCCCACGTGATGATACACGGTCCGACAAACGTGGCGACACCCGATGTGCTTTTTCTGTCTAGAGAACATCCTGCGTAATCGGCATCGGAATAACCGACTAGATCAAAATTGCACTCCATTGGATACCATAGGTATAAGTTGGCCGTTCCAATCAAGTAACGTAAAATTCGTTTTACGGCCGTCATATGAGATTCTTTGGGAGACGATTGATATCTCGCACAAACGCATACGCTAAACATAATATCGGGTCTACTTGCGGTCAAATATAACAGTGACCCAATCATCCCACGGTAAGTAGTTTCATCAACTGATTTACCGTTTTCATCCAATGTCAATTTCTTGTTCTCGACCATTAGAGTAGGCATAGCGTGTGAATTTTCCATTCCAAATTTCTGAATCAATTCTTTGATATATTTCTGTTGATGGATCTTAATGCCCTCATGTGTTTGTTGTATTTGCAGACCTAGGAAGAATTTGAATTTTCCCATCATACTCAATTCGAACTCGGAAGTCATCAACTCAGAAAAATATTTGCACAGGCTTCGGTTGGTCGATCCAAAGATAATGTCATCGACGTAGATTTGAACAACCAAAAGGTCAGAACCCTCAGTTTTTAGAAAAAGGGTTTTGTCGACAGATCCTCTACTGAATCCACTGTCAAGTAGAAACTTAGATAATCGATCGTACCAAGCCCTAGGTGCTTGTTTTAATCCATATAGGGCTTTATCCAATTTGAACACGTGATCCTCAAATTTGATATTCTTAAAACCAGGAGGTTGTTCAACGAAGACTTCCTCTTGTAAATAACCATTCAAGAATGATGTCTTGACGTCCATCTGGAAGAGCTTCATTCCCTTGTGTGCGGCGAATGCTATCAGAAGTCTAATAGCTTCAAGACGAGCAACAGGTGCGAAGGTCTCGTCATAATCTATTCCTTCTTGTTGATTATACCCTTGGACCACCAATCTTGCTTTGTTCCTAACAATGACTCCGGCATCATCTAATTTGTTCTTGAAGACCCACCTAGTTCCAATGACTGAACGATCTTTAGGTCTAGGAACTAAATGCCAAACCTTGTTTCTTTCAAACTGTTGAAGCTCTTCTTGCATAGCTGTAATCTAATCTGATTCAGCGAGAGCTTCATTGATATTCTTTGGTTCAATCATGGATAGAAAGGAGTAAAAAGAGCAGAAGTTGTTTAGGGAACGTCTTGTTTGAACACCCGTCTTAATATTCCCTAGAATATTATCCATGGGGTGTGAGTTCTTGTATTTCCACTTCGTTAAAGTGCTTGGTTCTTCATCGTTATTTGAGCTTGTTCCGATTTCATTTGGTTCGGAATTAGAGGAAGTTCCCCCTGAATCCGATCCATGTGTTGTATTTGAGCCGATTATAACTTCGGACTCTACACCTTGATTTGGATTCAATGTTACAGTAACATCATCTATAACATTGGTTTGGAAGTTCTTTTCTTGAGTCAATGTTATAGTATCATCAACTATAACTTTGTTTTTCTCCTTTTTATCTTTTGAGGAACGATCAAGTTCATCGTTTATTCCCTCAATCTCATTATCCTCTAACACCAAATCCGGGGGATCGTCTCTTGAGAGACGAAAGTCTGGTTCATCCAAGTCTTCTTCCTCATCCTATAATGGCTTATCAAACACGTTATCTTCATCAAAAATAACGTGGACACTTTCTTCAATACAAAGAATTCTCTTATTGAAGACCTTGTAAGCCTTGCTATGATCTGAATATCCTATAAAAATCGCCTCATCACTCCTAGGGTCGAATTTACTTAAACGGTTTTTACCGTTATTGTGTACAAAACATTTACTCCCAAAACAGCGAAGATGGGAGATATTAGGTTTTCGACCTCTAAGGAGTTCGTAGGGGGTTTTCTTAAGGATAGGCCGGATCATAGCACGATTATGGATGTAGCAAGAAGTACTAATGGCTTCAGCCCAAAAGTTACGAGGTAAACCACTACACAAGAGCATTGTACGTGCCATATCTTCTAAATTTCTATTCATATGTTCAACGACACCGTTTTGTTGAGGAGTTCTTGGTGCAGAAAAGTTATGCCCTACACCATTAACTCTACAATATTCTATAAAATTTTGGTTGTCAAATTCGGTGCCATGATCCGTACGAATAGATACAAGATTAGTCTTATATTTATTTTGAACACGTTTCATAAGACAATCAAATTCATCAAAAGTTTCGTCTTTTGAATGAAGAAAGATAGGCCACACATACCTTGAGTAGTCATCTACAAGAACGAAGACGTACCTGGATCCTCATCTACTCCTTACCTTCATTGGTCCACATAAATCCATGTGTACTAATTCCAAGGCTTGATTTGTGCTTACTAATTCCAAGATGATCTTACTTATTTACACCTTGCACATGTATCACACATCTTTTCTTGGTCGAACTTGATCTTAGGTAACCCTTCAACCAAGTCCCACTTCTTGAGTTTATTCAAGGTTAGTGAGCTAATGTGACCAAAACGTTTATGCCATAGACAAGGATCATCAAGTGTAACTTTCATGCACGAAAAAGAGTTAGTAGGCACAGCATTTAAATCTACCATATAAACATTCCTTTTTCTGTGGCCTTCAAGAATAACATTGCTAGTTCCTTCAATAATAATGCGACAACTATCAGTATGAAAAACTACTTTGTTACCTTTGTCGCATAGTTGAGATATGCTTAGCAAATTATGTTTTAGACCATCCACGAGGTAAACGTCACTGATTGCGTGAGACTTAGAGATTCCGATTCTGCCAACGCCAATAACTTTTCCCTTTTTATTGTCCCCGAACGTTATTTTTCCTCCATTGAAGGGCTTAAGTGAAAGAAACAGATTCTTATCTCTGGTCATGTGTCTTGAGCATCCACTGTCAAGATACCATTGATTATTTTCTTTCACTTCTTCCTGCATAAAGGATTAGATACAGTTTTTAGGTACCCAAGCTAAGTTGGGTCCCTTATGATTAGTTACTCTAAATACTAAATCCTTTCGAACCCAAACACGTCTAATGACCGTTTTTCTAACCTTAGGTTTGTTTGGTTTGGAAGGAGTTCTAGGGTTAGGGTTTTCTCTAGGTCTAGGAATTTCTCTAGGTCTTTCACGACTATTTCCCTTGTAAGTAGTTTTACTAGGTTGAGATCGACAAGGGTTTTGTGAGGTGCTAGGTTTCTTAGCTTAGTCAAAGGCCATGTCATAGAACCAACGAAATTTATTATTCCTTGCTTCGTTAGGTTCGTTAGTGGGGGTTTCCTTATCCTCGTCAACTGTGTCAGCAGTTTTGGCATGGTCGGCATTTTTTCGTAAATCATGAGCCTTTTTGACACAATTGATTTGGATGTGACCCGTATGACCACAGTAATTGCAAATCAAGTATTCAGGAAGATCAACATACTTCCTTTTTCTGAAGTCAAAATCTGAAGGTGTTGATTTGCATTTAGAGTGATCTCTACGGTTGTAGCACTCATGTCCTAACCCCATCTTCATATTATTATCAGATTGTTCGGTTAGGAAGTTTAGGACTTTTGTGCTACCTTCCCACTTGTCATGGACCTTTCTAGCATGTAGAAGAAGGTATTTTAGGGTTTTAATTTCCTCTTGATATTTCGTGTGATCTACATCATTGTCCTTTTTAAAGTTATCACGAAAGTCTTGGAATCGTTTGTTAAGAATAAACACAACATCAGTGTGTTGTTTCTTAACATTGACAATATCAGTCTTAGATTCCTTCAATTGTTTTAAAAGAGAATCTATCTCTTTCTTCTGGTCTAAGATCACTTCTTCATTAGATGTGACCTTAGTTTCCAGAAGTTCCTTGACTTTTCTAAGTTCTAAGGTTATAGCTTCATTAGCTATAACTTTGGCTTGAAGGTGCTTGATGTTAAGCTTTAGATCGGAAGTTATAGCTTCATTAGCTATAGCTTTGGACTCTAATTCCTTATTTTCAGCCATAGTAGAATCTAATGTTGTAGCTTTCTCAGCTATAACTTTAGATTTCAACTTCTTAGCTTTAGTCTTGAGAATATGATTCTCTTCCGCGATTTCGAGAATCTGTTCCTTTAGATCTTTCAATTCCAAATCCTATTCGTGACACTTATCAAGAGATTGTTCAACGAATTCAATTAAAGCACTTTTAGACAATTTTCTAACACGTTTTTTATGCTCAAGATAACTTACCTCTTCATCGTCGTCTTCGTCTGATTCTCCAAGAAAGCAATAGTTTGAATGAGAATTTGTGCTCTCATCGTCACTGTCGGAGATTAGGTCAAGACTAACACTGCTGAGACAAAGGTTTGCCACTTCGTCGTCTTCAGATTCCTCGTCATCTTCCGAGTCAAGGTCTCCCCAACACCAAGCCATCATAACTTGTTTGAATTCTCTCTTTGTCTTCTCACGTTTCGTCTTGTCCTTTATCTTCTCCCATGTTGGACAATCCTTGATCATATGACCAGATTCTCCACACTTGAAGTAACCTCTATTTGCAAAAGACGACTTTGAGTCATTAATTATTTTGTTGAATGACTTGTTGTTATTGTTGTTATAGGATGATTTTGTTTGTTGATTTCGAAATATCTTATTTTTAAAGCGTCGTGCAAACAAGACATTTTCATCCTCTAGTTCAGAGTCAACTTCTTCGCTCTTTAATGCCATACTCTTATTGCGACTTGGTTCAGCGTCATCTTTGTTAAGAGTAATTTCATGGGCCATGAGAGAACCAATGAGTTCTTGATAAGATAGGGTTTCAAGATCTCGTGATTCCTCCATTGCAGTGACCTTAGCACGCCACTTCTTAGTAAGGCTTCTAAGAACCTTTCTAGCGATGTCCTCGGTACAGATTTTCCTACCTAGGTTTTTTAATTCATTTATTATACTTGAAAACCTTGCGGACATACTATCTAAGGACTCATTAGGCTCCATGACGAATAGCTCATATTTTTGCATAAGCAAATCAATTCGGTGCTTGCTAACAATGAAAGTACCTTCATAAGCTAATTCGAGCCCATCCCATATCTCCTTGGCCATGGAACATGAAGAGAACCGATCAACTCGGTAGAAGTCATTCCGTTTTGCAGAAGACTTATTGCTTTGGAGTTCTTTTCGGCCTTCTTGTAGTCGGCCTCGACATTGTCCTCTTCTTTCTTTTCATAGGTAGTGCCTTCCTCGGATGCCACAAGAATTTTGTGTGGTCCGTTTTGAATAATCCTCCAGCACTCCAAATCGTGTCCTTTCACATAGTGAGTCATCATGTTTTTCCACAATCCGTAATTCTTCCCATCAAAGACGGGGCACTTGAGATATTTGGAATCCATTTATCACGTGATAGGCAGCGGAAAATAAAACGATAAGATAAATGAAAAACAAGATAGATCAGCCTCTTTGCGGTTAGGCAATCATGAGAACGAGGCTCTGATACCAATTGAAGAGTCTATTGATCCAAAATACTCAAGAGGGGGGGGGGGGGGGTGAATTGAGGATTTAAAACTTTTTGAAAGCTTTTTCGATAATGTATATGTAATTGATTATTTAAAGTTTATTTGTAACACCCTCGTACACCAGAACGCCTTACCAAGGACCATTCCAGTATATGACGGTGTCACCATCTCGGTTTCCCGAGGAGGTAGATCAAATTAGACAATACAAGAACAATATTATATCATTAGAGAATCTGTTACAATACCATTCTATTCAAGTTCCCTAGAACACAGTTCAATTACAACACTTGTGATTCTACATCTCTAAACCAGTAGCGTGATGACTCGATCCCTCCAATCCCAGCAGCGGTAATCAACAATACCTGCTAAGCCAACTGCTCACCATCCCCTAATGGATCACCGCAGATACCACAAAACAACACGGGGTCAGTTCTGACTAATCAAATAAAAGATAAGACAATAAAGTAAAATAGCTGATCATTCACTATCCCAACTCACCACCTCGTACACACCCCGACTACACACGAAGTGCGTAGTCCTGCCAGATTACCCATCGCAACAGGTAATCCTCGCCGCTAGTGGGTGACCGCAGCCCATCCCCACCTAGTCCAGCTCCTCAACGAGCGACTAACAGTCCCTGTCCCTTAATGTGCACATCCCCTCCCGTGGCGGGTTCCACGGAGGGCGAACTAGGGTGTGGAGCCACTCCCGCAAGTGACTCCACCACAATCTCAATCACAACACCGCAGCTGTCACACGACAACATCAACATTACCACAACCACTATACTCCGATGATCAGCGGATAGCCATGATTCACAATACAATCATAAAATTCAATTCAATTAACAGTAGACTGAGTAGGGAGACCCTACCTCATAACAAAGCATGAAAGACTTCCATCTATAGCCACGCACAACTCCATTAAGCACCCTAACAATGGTAACCATATCCTATTACACAACTATACTCAAATAATCATACAAAAGGACACAAGGCAGCAACTTACCTAACCTTGCACATCGGTGACGACATAGACAACCACCATTCACGATCCCCTTGCTCCGCGAGTCCCGACGTTCCCATGGTAGGGGTTAGGCTAACTCCTTAGAGGTATGAGGCTATGGAGTGATTGAGTAGGGTGATGGTCTAGGGTTAGAGAAAGAGAAACTGTCGAGGAAATGAGAAAAATAGAAATGAATCTCGCGAACTCGCATTTATAATAACGCGTCGACAGCAGTCATACTCGGTCGAGTATAAGAACACTCGGCCGAGTAGACTCCACTCGGTCGAGTATTGGTGATACTCGGCCGAGTGGCCTCCGCTAGGTCGAGTAACTAACCTATACATCTCCTATTATTACCGATCGATCCTACGCTATCCATCCTCGCGGTCTACTTGGTCAATAAGTCGGTCAACAACGTTCCTAAAGATCCTGGGTGTTACAATCTTCCCCCTTAAAAGAACTTCGTCCCCGAAGTTCAGCCCGCACGACGACACTCCCGCAATATTACATACCGTGACCTTAACCATCTTCACAAAGGTACACAAACTCACAATATCCATACATTACCATCGCCTAACTTTCTCGACAACAATCATCTATCACAAACTACCTTTCTAAACAAGTAACCTATTCACAAAACAAGATTCGCCCTATACCTACACAAATATGCAATTGCAACACTTTACACAATGTAAGAAAACCATACACACTTGTACTACCACGTTCCATACGTTTATATTAAATACACGAATGCAAGGCGATACACCATTGCGAAGCACATAAATACACCATCACCACATTCCGAACACGTATATCATTTATCATCAATTGAATCGAATCTTCATATTACTTGATACCCTTGCGCCATAAAACTTTTCATATTAATTGAATACAACATAGATGCAGCTTAAAGAAAACATAATTGTAAACCAGTAATCCCGAATATGAGCATACCTAGCATACATATGATTCTAAATATTTCCTAAAATTAACTACTTATACATAATTAAGATACATTTTTCATAAATAAAATACTTGTCATAACACTTGAGTTGAGACCCCCGTGTATAGTATAATCTTTATATTACTCGAATACCACATAGCTATCGCTTCAAGGAAACATCAACATAAGCTATCGCTTCAAGGAAACATGAACATAGATTTCGAATGCTAACTACATACATGTGATTCCAAAATCATAGGTATAACTAAACACACATCTTACATAATTAAATACTTAATTCTGCGACATTACTCTTCCCCTCTTAAAGGAACTTCGTCCCCGAAGTTCACTATTAACTAAAGCTAACGCGCACCCCATGACGGTGACATTACTCATAGACCCTTGTAGCATACCCCAGATTATGACACTACATACTCGTGACTCATAAGGACCAAAACATTACAGCAACCTAATAACGTATGACACGGTCCGTATAATTAATGAGAAATGGCAGTGTGACGCGAAAATCGTTGAGGTAATTATCACTGTAACCAAACATATCTCCATATAAAACTTATTACAACCACTACGCTGATTGCGTAAGGTGCTACCTTTCACATAATTTCAATGGTTCGAGTCTTCCTCCCTGAAACCACTCAAGTTCCTGACAATCCAAGCAACGTCGTAACACAAAACATTCTCAATCACGTATCCATGGTATAACTATCATTCACCTATGTGGATTATTATGGTATAAAATAACGTGATAAGACATGGACCACTCCTCTATACAGTTATCATATAAACTTCACCGTGCCTTTCGTTACCTCAACATTCGGCCGAGTATGAGGGCTACTCGGTCGAGTGAGCAATACTCGGTCGAGTGAATTTGTTTACTCGGCCGAGTGAGCTCTACTCGGTCGAGTACGGCGTATACTCGGCCGAGTTTTCATATCCAGAGGGCGTTTTAACGATTTTACATAGAGTATTCACAATTAACCTGCACAATGCTTTCCGCAAAGAAGAACAAACATAACAAATCCCAACCGTAGTCGACATTCCACACATCTGCCTACGATAATTAGCTAACTAACGGCCTTATGGCCAGATACAGTCATCCAACGAAAAATACCAAATACCGAAAGCAACATCTAAAGAAGAGATAATAAATCTGACACAACAAAACAAGTCTATCACCACCAAATAAGTCTAACATCCAAGAAATCAACTAAATCAGTCTAACATCCAAGATCAGCAACGAGGACCCTCCTCCATGTCATCACCGCCACCTGCGCCAGAGGTACCTGCACCTGAACTCCCTGCACCTGGAAAACCTGCCGCCGAGTAGTCCCCTCCTACCGATCGCCGGAGTTGCCTCCCCACGGCCCCGCGAGGTAGCCAAACTCGGTCTCCTCGGGAGGTCTCCGAAACTCGGGTCCACCCCATAATCGTGGAACACTCCCGTATCCACTCCTGGTCCTCTCCACCAAACAGTGTGCCAAATCGGTCCCGATGCCCCGATTAAGGGTCATCTCATGAAGGTTGCGGAGCACCAAAGTAGAAGAGATCCGCTCGGCCGGCTCACGAGGCCGCATCCTAGGGTCATGCACCGTAGGGTACGGCGAGGCGGTAGGGGTGGTAAGGGTAAGAGTCGGGGACAGAGTAAGAGGGCTCGACACAACCGGGTCTCCCCTAGGCCGCCTAACTCCACGACGCTCCCTAGGTGGGGAGGTGCCGCCGCCGCCCCTCGGGCACGGTGTGAGGCTCGGGTAAGTCCGGAAGGATCCGCGGGTCAATCGGGTAAGCGGGGCTCGGTCTAGGGATGCCACAAGGCTCCCACTCGGCCAAATGATCAACAACGGGAGATGAGTCGGGTCGGAAGCACCATCCACATAGTCCCTCTTACCCTCCAAGCATACGACCCATCATCCATCTTCCTCAACCATCGGTTCGACGCCAATATCAAGGCGTCCATGGTAGGTACAACCTCAACATACTCATTCCCCTCAGGAGGTGGGGCCTCAAAGTCGGCCGTCGCCGAGCTAGGCGGGTCACTATGGCCCCGCAAGCAATAAATCGGGTCTCGGATCGTGCCATGCGCTCCGGACTAGAGCACACTATACCAGGGGCTTCGTAGTAAAACGGTTTCGGCGGTGGAGGTTAAGGTAGGACACAAGAAGCATGACCTCGTGAGAGTTGAGTTTACTCACGTCCTCTCTCGAGTAAAGTAGACAGGTCAACATCCTTAGAAACATACGAAGGGAAACGTGCTGAATATCATTAATCAACATGGCACTGACGGTAGGGGCGGGTCTGCCAGTCAAATAAGGTAGGTACCGAGGTGCGCCACTTTGTTCTTGGCCACGTCACTAAGGTAGTCATCCTCCTCAGCCTCTAAACCTAAATGGTCAGCCAACTCATCCAGGGTAAGCTCATGATCCTTATTCCTGAGACGAAAAGAGACGGTCTTTCCCTTCTTATCATACACAAAAGAACTCAAAAACTCTAGGGTCAAGTGAGGGTATGATTTCTTTCTCAAGTGATACAACCCCTCCATGCCCAAAATTTTGAAAATGTGAACTATGTCTTCCTTAATCCCCAGAGTCTCAAGAATACTAGGGTTGACACAACGGGTGGGGCGAAAAGGACGACGCATAAGAGCCACGAAAGCCTTACGATGATCAAAGTTAGCGAAAATTATCGATGGATGAGCGCCACCGGCGGTACAACCGGTCCACTGCTACCTTGCCCAACCTCGAGTTGGACCTCCGCGCGAGGTCTCTTGTTGGGTAAACCTCTAGTTTTCACCATACTGCAAGAAAAACATTTTTAACAAAGGATTGACGCTTGAAAGTTCTTAACACAAAAAGACGGACTGTTCTACTTGTATATCGATTTTGGAATAAGCTTTGGAAGATAAACTATCAGAAATCACCATGTATTTTACAATTCACCTAGTTTTAAGTTTTCAAATTGCTTCAAATCAGGAAATACTCATCAACAATAAGAAGAATTTCGTTTTTCTAACCCTAGAATTCAGAGAGTGAATTTTACCTCATGAAATCAATCAACCAAAGATGTACACAAGTTCTATATGTGTTCACATTCGAAAATCAAATAGTTTAGGACAAGATTCAGATTGTTTTTAACAAGAAATCGAAATATAGCATGTTGATACACAAAGTCTTTGAAAACAATAAAGGAATTTGAGTTTAAATCTTACCTTACACTGAATTAGGCAACTAAGGACAAGTGTGGCACCAAGATTTTACCCAAAAGCTTGAGAGAAGAGGAGTATGGAGTTTTAGAGAGAAGAAAAGATGAAGATGGGAGGCGGAAATAAGAAAGAAAGGCACGAATTTAGGGTTTTTGTATAACCCGCAATTGGCCTGCTACAGCAACACTCGGTCGAGTGTTGGGAATACTCGGCCGAGTGTTCACTACTCGGTCGAGTGCTTACGATACTCGGCCGAGTGTACAATACTCGGTCGAGTACCATTCTTACTCGGTCGAGTTTTGAGGACCAGAATAGATTATTATTCTAACAAAATGGGCACTCGGTTATGTAACTTGACACTCGGCCGAGTTTGGTCTACTCGGTCGAGTACTCGCATCTACTCGATCTAATTTTCAAATAAATAAGGAGTCGTAACTTTTTACTGTTCCTGCAAAATCAAATAACATCGTTCGGACTTCCGGGATTCCGGCTCGTCACAATTAAAGCTGATTCCTACCACGTAAACACACAACCGCACGTATATCTGTACATTCATCTCCAAACAATTATCACTTCCACTTTATCCCTCACTATACCAAGAAACTATTTTACTGTACCCATAAGGCACATGTCACAATCTAATTACGATAATTACCAGGTTTAGTTCTATATCACATCATTTCCACTTCTGCTAATCACCAAACATACACCTTATTCACATTTGTAATACAATAATTCCACACCTACACGTCCCAAACGAAACAAATTGATTAAGTTGTCATTGATCACACATTGCAATAATTCCATATTCACTTCCACTTTTCTACACATTTAACTAACACATATCACTCTAGTAATAGATACACACACAATGGATGCACACAGCACGCAACACTTAGCAACCCACGACTCACACTAGCTACCCTTTTTCCCGTGTCTGGCTTAAGTCCGATGGGGCCATGATTTTGAAATGAGGGCGCCTACTCACCCAAAATCTAGCATCGGCTGGGGCTCCCAACGTACATACACCAGGTTCATTTTAATTGACACCCTATGTTCTTTAATTTCGTTAGTTTAGGTTCCAAAATCGTCGGCTCTGATACCACTTTGTAACACCCTCGTACACCAGAACGCCTTACCAAGGACCATTCCAGTATATGACGGTGTCACCATCTCGGTTTCCCGAGGAGGTAGATCAAATTAGACAATACAAGAACAATATTATATCATTAGAGAATCTGTTACAATACCATTCTATTCAAGTTCCCTAGAACACAGTTCAATTACAACACTTGTGATTCTACATCTCTAAACCAGTAGCGTGATGACTCGATCCCTCCAATCCCAGCAGCGGTAATCAACAATACCTGCTAAGCCAACTGCTCACCATCCCCGAATGGATCACCGCAGATACCACAAAACAACACGGGGTCAGTTCTGACTAATCAAATAAAAGATAAGACAATAAAGTAAAATAGCTGATCATTCACTACCCCAACTCACCACCTCGTACACACCCCGACTACACACGAAGTGCGTAGTCCTGCCAGATTACCCATCGCAACAGGTAATCCTCGCCGCCAGTGGGTGACCGCAGCCCATCCCCACCTAGTCCAGCTCCTCAACGAGCGACTAACAGTCCCTGTCCCTTAATGTGCACATCCCCTCCCGTGGCGGGTTCCACGGAGGGCGAACTAGGGTGTGGAGCCACTCCCGCAAGTGACTCCACCACAATCTCAATCACAACACCTTGTTTGTCACACGACAACATCAACATTACCACAACCACTATACTCCGATGATCAGCGGATAGCCATGATTCACAATACAATCATAAAATTCAATTCAATTAACAGTAGACTGAGTAGGGAGACCCTACCTCATAACAAAGCATGAAAGACTTCCATCTATAGCCACGCACAACTCCATTAAGCACCCTAACAATGGTAACCATATCCTATTACACAACTATACTCAAATAATCATACAAAAGGACACAAGGCAGCAACTTACCTAACCTTGCACATCGGTGACGACATAGACAACCACCATTCACGATCCCCTTGCTCCGCGAGTCCCGACGTTCCCATGGTAGGGGTTAGGCTAACTCCTTACAGGTATGAGGCTATGGAGTGATTGAGTAGGGTGATGGTCTAGGGTTAGAGAAAGAGAAACTGTCGAGGAAATGAGAAAAATAGAAATGAATCTCGCGAACTCGCATTTATAATAACGCGTCGACAGCAGTCATACTCGGTCGAGTATAAGAACACTCGGCCGAGTAGACTCCACTCGGTCGAGTATTGGTGATACTCGGCCGAGTGGCCTCCGCTAGGTCGAGTAACTAACCTATACATCTCCTATTATTGCCAGTCTGATCCTACGCTATCCATCCCTGCGGTCTGCTTGGTCAATAAGTCGATCAACAACGTTCCTAAAGATCCTGGGTGTTACATTATTGATTAAACTTTAACTAATCAACTAATGAAGATAAACGTAATAAGCAAACAAACGAAAGAACGAAGAGACACACGGTTTTTGAAGTGGTTCAGTTTCACAAGTCGAAACCTACGTCCACTATTCTCGATTAATAAATTTAGTACCTTTCTACGGATTACAAATTTACTAACCCAACTCGTACAACTAACTCTAGCTGTAACTCAATGAGTACCGTTAAATACTCGAGTGACTAACTTACGCTAATAAGAAAGCACTAATGATTCTAACAACGGTTCACGTTAATGAACGACTTAAGAAATCAACTAAGCACTATTATCTTATAACGATAAATGAAGAACGAATATGCGAGTTTTATGACACACGACCTTTCAAAATAGCAAATCGGTTTTTCTGCTTAAAACACACGGTTTGCTTTGTAAAATTAAAATCAATTTTTATGCTTAAGGTCTCTAATTTAGATGTTGTAAATAGCAAAGTATTTATAGGAGAAGAAAGAGTAGGCTACACGGCTTTGTCAAACCCTAATAGCCGAAATAATAAGATATAGAAACAAATCATATCTTCTAATTATCTCTTCCCTAAAAGCCCTCAAAAGATAATAAAGAATATTCAAAGAGATAGAATATAATCTTTCCAAATATTATCTTTACTATAAATTATAAGATTATGATAAGATTTCCTAAAACAAGAATATCTTTAACCATAAATAAATATATTAAGTAAGATATATAAGATATGTAAAGATATTATTATGGAATAAAATCTTTACCTAATATCCTCTAGGAAACACGAGATATCACGGCCCATAAGCCTCGTGAATCGTACAAACCCTAGTCTTAACATATAATTAGAATTTAGGTTTTAAGAGAGGCTATATAGAAACCCTAATTAGTAGCAAAGTCCTGCTCATAAGTTGATCCATCATGACTACCAATTAACGTTTAATATAAAACCGAACTCCTCACTAAACCGGGCTTTAATATATAAATACTTTCACTAAAACATTTAAAACAAACTTTAAACAATTATAAAATAATTTTCGAAACAATTATAAGTCGTGTATAAAAACTCAGCATTTCAATGTTATAGTAGAAGAGCTATAACATTGAGCTCTTTTACTAGTAATGTTATAGCTGCAAAGCTATAACTTTACTAATTCAAGAAACTCATTCTTGATTACCATTACGAGATAATCACCTATACTATTCTAATCTTCAAGAAGATCTTCGAGTATAAGCTACGTCATCATCCATGCTTGATTAATCTTTAGACGAACTTCGTCTTCACATAGTTCTTGAATGAATCTTGAATTGTTTGATCTTGAACGAAAGCTTGAACTTCTCACGCAACTGTCACAATCTTCTTTGTTGCTCGTAATAGGTTAGTTCTAAAATACTCAACAAACGATTACACGCAACAAGTATATAGAATGTAAAACACCTTGACATCATTAAAACATAAACATATAAATTATATGGTTCAACAACATCTATGCAGACTTGACCAAATAAGCCTGCCCAACCTTTGCCACTGTTCAATCCATCGCCTTAGAACATGTTAGATTGGAGGAAGATCTGAACTTCAGAACAAACTTGTCCGGAGGAAAGCAAGGCTATGGACACACTAACAGGAAAACCTCCTACCAGAAAAGAGGCAACCCCAGATCAGCACCCTATTCCAGGCCTGAACGATCTGAAGTCAACATGGCACAAGAACACAAAGGTAACCATTCTAGCCTACCAACTATTCCTGAATATAACTTCTCTATAAATACTGCAGGATTAATCAAACGCCTGGAAAGCTTAGGAGATACGGTCAGATGGCCCAAAAAATCCGACAACCCCAGGAAAGATCCAACGAGATGGTGTGACTTCTACCAAGACATCGGACACACCACAGAAGAATGCATCCAACTCAGGAAACAAGTGGCATACCTCCTAAAGAAGGGCTATCTGAAGGACTTAATCCAGCAGCCAAAGAACAAAGATGAAGGACAAAACAAGAGAGATTCAGGGAACAGCAGAGATCCTCCTCCTCCTCCCCCCATCTATGAAGTCAAGTTCGTAAATGGAGGATCAGAAATCTGTGGCTTAACCAGCTCGGCTGCCAAGAGAATATCCTGGGAGTCCAAACTTCAACCCCCTCTTAAATCTAAGTCATTAGCTGTTGTTACTTTTGATGACTCAGACTTGCAGGGAATATCAGATCTACACCATGACAGCTTGATGATCACCATGCAAATCGGCACAGCTAAGGTATCAAGAATCCTTATAGACGACGGCAGTTCAATCAACTTGGTGATGCTTGACGTCCTCAAATCTATGAAGATAGATGAAGAAAAATCATCAAAAAATCCAGTGTCCTGGTTGGATTCAGCGGAGAAACAAAGAATACCCTGGGAGAAATTAGCCTGCCAACCTGTGTGGAAGGCGTGGCTTCCTATGAAAGATTCGGGGTAATGGATTGCCTATCCTCGTATAACGTAATCCTGGGCAGACCATGGATCCATAACGTCAAAGAAATCCCGTCAACATACCATCAATGTGTAAAAATACCAACCGAATGGGGGATAACCATCATCAGGGGAGAACAAAGGACAACTCAGGAATGCTACACCCAGGCTTTGAAACCTTCAAAGTCAGGTAAGTCCCTCGCATAGCAATTAAAGTCACCTGTCAGGAAAGAATATATTGCGCAGTCACAGATGGAAACAGGAGAGGTCATTCTGCACCCAGAATTCCCGACAGAAGGTACTTGTAGGGTCGATGCACTCGACTCAGTCGGACCCAATCTGGTCGACTTTCTCAAAACTAAAATATCTTGTTTTGCTTGGTCACATTTTGATATGACTGGTATAGATGCTGATATTATAACCCATAAGTTAAATATTGACAAATCCTTTAAGCCTGTACATCAAAAAAGAAGAAAATTTGCTGCTGAGAGGCATGAAATCAACAACCAAGAAGTTGACAAGCTATTGGACATGGGAATGATCAGGGAATTAATGTACCCCGACTGGCTTACAAATGTAGTGGTCGTCCAAAAGAAAAACGGCAAATGGAGAGTCTGTGTAGACTACACCGACCTAAACAAGGCCTGTCCCAAAGATTCATTTCCCCTGCCACATATCGATGCAATGGTGGATGCCACTGCAGGCCACGAGATGTTAACATTCATGGATGCCTCCAGTGGATTCAACCAAATAAAGATGCACCCCGCAGATCGGGAGAGTACGACCTTCATCACCGAAAGAGGAATATCTTGTTATCTTTGCTATGCCCTTTGGATTAAAAAATGCAGGTGCAACCTATCAAAGATTAGTCAACATGATGTTCAAAGATCAAATAGGAGATACCATGGAAGTCTACATAGACGATATGGTAGTCAAGTCTAAAAAGGCAGAAGACCACATCAAAGACCTGGAAGTAGCCTTCCAAATACTGGAAAAATTTAATATGAAGCTCAACCCACATAAATGCCATTTTGGAGTCTCAGTAGGCAAATTCTTGGGCTATATGGTGACAAAAAGAGGAATAGAAGCCAGCCCTGAACAAATCAAAGCCATCCTCGAGCTAGAACCACAAAAGACAGTCAAAGACATACAAAAGCTGACAGGAAGAATAGCAGACCTGAACAGGTTCATTTCAAGATCATCAGAGAGGTGCAAATCATTCTATAATCTGCTAAGGAAAAACAGAGACTTTCAATGGACCCCTGATCATCAGGCTACCTTTGAAGAAATGAAAACATATCTATCCTCTCCTCCCCTGTTGGCAAAACCAGTCAAAGACGAACCCCTGACAGTATACCTGTCAGTCACGGAAACTGCTATCAGTGCAGTCCTGGTCAAAGAAGCGGACGGACAACAACACCCTGTCTATTACGTAAGTAAAAGTCTACTGGATGCAGAGATCAGGTATGGCCTACTTGAAAAATACGTTTTAGCTTTAATTATGAGTTGCACAAAATTAAGACCATACTTTGAAAGCCACCCTATAATAGTCAGAACCAATCTTCCTATCAAGTCTGTACTTAGGAAACCAGAATTGTCCGGACGAATGTGCAAATGGTCAGTCCAGCTAAGCATATACAACATAACATTTGAACCGAGGACATCAATTAAGTCACAAGCACTAGCAAACTTTGTGGCTGATTTTAGTCTAGCCCTAGAACCCGACCTAATAAAAGAAGTAAATAGATTGACCAATGACCAAACAGACCTAGAATGGACCGTATTTGTCGATGGTGCAGCCAACATGAGGGGCACAGGCCTAGGGGTAGTACTAAAATCACCACAGGGGGATAAGATAGTACAAGCTATAAGCTGTTCATTTGAAGCCACCAACAATGAGGCAGAATATGAAGCCTTAATAGCCGGATTAAAGGTATGTATTGACCTTGGTGTACAAAACCTAAAGGTACGTATTGATTCCCTCCTTATTTCAACCCAAGTAAATGGAATATATACTGCAAAAGACTCAAAAATGATGCTTTATTTGGAAGTTGTCCAAAATTTAAAATCAAAATTCCGCAATTTTAATATTGATCAAATTCCTAGGGACTTGAATACCCAGGCCGATGCCCTAGCCGGCCTAGGATCCAACATCAGTCCCCCTGACTTTGACAAAATACCCATCGTACATTTATTAGAACCTGCAATAAACAAACAAGATGAAAGTTTCCCAATATATGTTGCCAATTCATGGACAAAACCTTACTATGATTGGCTACAACAAGGAATCCTCCCCCCGAATAAGCAAGATGCTAGGGCACTCAAAATCAAAGCTGATTTATATACTATTATTAACAACGTGCTTTTTAAGAAATCGCAGGCAGGACCATACCTCAGATGCCTGGAACCACAAGAAGATGAACAGATACTATCAGAAATCCATGAAGGATACTGTGGAAATCATAAAGGCGGAAGGAGCATGGCAAGCAAGGTACTCAGAACAGGTTACTATTGGCCCACTTTGAGGGCCGATTGCCTGGAATTCAGCTCTAAATGCGAAGCTTGCCAGATTCCCGGACCATATATCCACCAGCCATCTGAGGAACTACATTCCATATCCGCACCTTGGCCAATTATGAAGTGGGGCATGGATATAGTAGGGAAACTACCTCAAGCACCCGGGCAAAAATTTTTTATGCTAGCAATGACTGACTACTTCTCCAAGTGGATAAAAGCTGATTCATACAGGCAAGTCAAAGAAAAGGATGTCATAGCATTCATCAAACGCAACATCATATGTAGATATGGCATCCCTTCTGAAATAGTATGCGACAATGGCACGCAATTCGTGGGAAAAGAACAGCTGACCCATTCGTGCTCAATGGAACATCAACCTGGTAACCTCCACACCAGGATATCCAAAAGCTAACGGCCGATTTGAGAATCTAGTAACAAAGTAATAATCGGTTGCATAAAGAAGAAGCTAGAAAGAAGGAAAGGTAGATGGGTCAAGAGCTCCCCTTGGTCCTCTCGAGTGACAGAACCACGCCTAAAACATCCACAGGCCAAACCCCTACTCCTTGGTCTATGGATGTGAAGCAGTAATCCCAGCTAAGGTCGACATTCCATCGCCCATATGCGGCTGAATACAATAACGAGCAATATACCTCTAATGGAGGACAACCTGGACTTGATGGAAGAGCTAAGAGATGCAACAAGTATTAGAATGGCAAAGCATATCAAAAAGAGTTGCAAAAAGCTACAACAAGATGTCAAAGCTAGAGTATTCAGGGTAGGAGACCTTGTTCTCGAAATGTTTTTCAAAACACAAAAGAGAAGAATCTTTGGCAAATTGGCCCAAACCTGGGAAGGTCCCTACCGATTGACTCAATAGTCGGCCAGGGAGCTTATAGACTACAAACCCTGGACGGCGAAATGATCCCAAGAGCTTGGAATATCGCACACTTAAAACTATTTCACATATAAAATATATCCCCCAGTCCAAGTATAATCTTCATCTTACCATTTCCTGCCTGACCTGATATGAAACTAAATGTATGATATTTGCCATTATATGAATAAATGTCTTATGTAATTTTTAGGCCCAATTTAGCCTGGTCTGACTGTAACCTGGCCTGACCTTACAAGGCTGATTGGGGCAAACGGAGACCGGACAGTTCTAACCACATCAAAAGCGGATGAAGAATATTACAGGATGAATAGGCTACTTAGTATCAGAAGAAAGGCCTGAAGGTAAGCACGGAATAGCCTGGCAGTACACCTAAACAGGCTGGATTAAGCTAAAGAGCAACAAAACGATTGTATGAAGATGAATGTTCATGTCCTATTCTCAAGGAAGACCAAGTCTAACCATGAAGCTATATCACCAATGAACCTGGACATACAAGAGGAGAATGAGTTGAAGAAATAATCAAAGGAGAACGAGTCAACCGAACTAATAGGGAATGTGCCCTATTAATCCGGTAACAGCTCCAACAAAAGAGGAAGACGTTGAAGATCAATGTAACGTTTATATTTGTATAACTATAAATATTGTAATCGGGCATTTGTAATTTGATTCATCATTCATCAGTGTTAAACCACTTCACTACTTATTTTTCATTATTTTACGAGCACACAGTTACTTAAACAAATTTGTATCCAGCTTATCTAAATAAGAAAAACATTATTCTTTATACTTAATCTTTCCCTGTTATTCATTTACAATATTCCAAACTTATAGAGCTAGATACCCAAATTATTCTTTAATCAAGCCGGACCTATTCAGGGAAAATCCTGCTAAAACAATTGGCGCCTACCGTGGGGCATCTAGTTCTTCAACCAATAAAATTCCCTTTATCATTTTTTCGTTTAATATTCACACACAAAAATGGTGGAACTCACCCCAGAACAACAATTGGCGGCTGCCTTGGCTAAAATCAAAGAATTAGAGGCAATTCAAGAGAAGGCAGTCCAAGCAGAAGCAGAAGTCAATAGGCTGAAGGAATCTGAGTCTAGCCTGAGGAAAAAATTGGAAAATCAGGCCTCAGGCTCCAGGACCAGATTCGAGCCAGGAACCCCATTCTCATACATTATCAAAAACATTGACTTCTCCAATTTTGGAACCCCGGAGAAGGCTACATTATCCGGTACCCCAACCATTTCCAATGATGAAACAAAAACAAATCAAGAAGAATAATGATGGCTATGCTTCAGAAATCCAAAAACTCCACAACAACATAGAAAATATACCCGGAGTACGGACCAGACAGAATCGAAGTGGAAATTGATAGCTTTGCTGACTCGCCCTTTGGAGATGAAATTGCAAAGATCGACCTCCCCAAGAAATTCACCGTCGCATCCATGAGAACCTATGATGGAACCTCTGATTCACAAAATCACGTTGCTATATTCAAACAGAAGATGTTGGCTGCCTCAATACCCAGTGAACTCAGGCAGGTCTGCATGTGCAAAGGCTTTGGTACAACCCTGACCGGAGCAGCATTACAATGGTTCATTAATCTCCCAAATGGAGGTATCAAGAATTTTGCAGAATTGATCAATGCCTTCAATCAACAATTCGCAAGCAGCAGAGATATGGCCAAGAGACCCAGTAACCTCTTCAGGGTAAAGCAACTTCCTGAATAATCTCTCAAAGAATTCCTGGCCAGATTTATCAAAGAGAAGGTGGCCATTCCCAGGTGTGATGAAGAAACAGTGGTAGAAGCTTTCAGGCAAGGAGTCCTGCTTGACAGTGACATCTATGCAGACTTGACCAAGAAGGCATGCCCAACCTTTGCCACTGTTCAATCCATCGCCCTAGAGCATGTCAGATTGGAGGAAGATCTCAACTTCAGGACAAACTCGTCCGGAGGAAAGCAAGGCTATGGGCATACTAACACGAAAAGCTCCTACCAGAAAGGAGGCAACCCCAGATCAGCACCCTATTCCAGGCCTGAACGATCTGAACTCAACATGACACAAGAACACAAAGGTAACCTTTCTAGCCTACCAACTATTCCTGAATATAACTTCTCTATTAATACTGCAGGATTAATCAAACGCCTGGAAAGCCTGGGAGATACAGTCAGATGGACCAAGAAATCCGACAACCCCAGGAAAGATCCAACGAGATGTTGTGACTTCCTCCAGGACATTGGGCACACTACAGAAGAATGCATCCAACTTAGGAAACAAGTGGCATATCTTCTAAAGAAAGCCTATCTGAAGGACTTAATCCAGCAGCCAAAGAACAAAGATGAAGGACAAAACAAAAGACATTCAGGGAACGCCAGAGATCCACCTCCTCCTCCCCCCATCTATGAAGTCAAGTTCATAAATGGAGGATCAGAGATATGTGCTCTAACCAGCTCGGCTGCCAAAAGAATATCCAGGGAGTTTAGACTTCAGCCCCCTTCCAGGTCCAAGTCATTGCTCGCTATTACTTTTGATGACTCGGACCAGCAGGGAATATCAGATCTACACCATGACAGCTTGGTAATCACCATGCAAATTGGCACAGCTAAGGTATCAAGAATCCTGATAGACGGAGGCAGCTCAATCAACCTGGTGATGCTTGACGTCCTAAAAGCTATGAAGATAGATGAAGGAAAGATCATCAAGAAATCCAGCGTCCTGGTTAGATTCAGCGGAGAAACAAAGAACACCCTGAGAGAAATCAGCCTGCCAACCTATGTGGAAGGCGTGGCTTCATATGAAAGATTTGGAGTAATGGATTGCCTATCCTCATATAACGTAATCCTGGGCAGACCATGGATCCACAATGTCAAAGCAATCCCATCAACTTACCATCAATGTGTGAAAATTCCAACAGAATGGAGGATAACCACCATCAGGGGAGAACAGAGGACGGCTCAGGAATGCTACACCCAGGCTTTGAAACCTTCAAAGTCAGGAAAGTCCTGCATAGCAATTAAAGTCACTGTCGGGAAGAATATATTGCACAAACACAGATGGAAACAGCAGAGGTCATTTTGGATTCAGAGTTCCCTGACAGGAAGGTACTTGTAGGGTCTGATGCACCGGACTCGGTCAGACCCGATCTGGTCAGCTTTCTTAAAACCAAAATATCCTGTTTTGCTTGGTCGCATTTTGATATGACTGGCATAGATGCTGATATTATAACTCATAAGTTGAATATTGACAATCATTTAAGCCTGTACAACAAAAAAAGGAGAAAATTTGCTGCAGAGAGGCATGAAATCATCAACCAAGAGGTTGACAAGCTACTGGACATGGGAATGATCAGGGAAGTAATGTACCCTGACTGGCTTGCAATTGTAGTAGTCGTCCAAAAGAAAAACGGCAAATGGAGAGTCTGTGTAGACTACACCGACCTAAACAAAGCCTGCCCAAAAGATCCATTTCCCCTGCCACACATCGATGCAATGGTGGATGCCACTGCAGGCCACGAGTTGTTAACATTCATGGATGCCTCCAGCAGATTCAATCAAATAAAGATGCACCCTGCAGACCAGGAAAGCACAGCTTTCATCACTGAGAGAGGAATATATTGTTATACTGCTATGCCCTTTGGATTAAAGAATGCAGGTGCAACCTATCAAAGGCTAGTCAACATGATGTTCAAAGACCAAATAGGAGATACCATGGAAGTCTACATAGATGATATGGTAGTCAAGTCAAAAAAGGCAGAAGACCACGTCAAAGACTTGGAAGTAGCCTTTCAAATACTGGAGAAATTCAATATGAAGCTCAACCCACAAAAATGCCACTTTGGAGTCTCAGCAGGCAAATTATTGGGCTATATGGTGACAAAAAGAGGAATAGAAGCCAACCCTGAACAGATCAAAGCTATCCTGGAGCTAGAACCACCAAAGACGGTCAAAGACATACAAAAGCGATGGAAGAATAGCGACCCTGAACAGATTCATTTCAAGATCATCAGAGAGGTGCAAATCATTCTATAACCTGCTAAGGAAGAACAAGGACTTTCAATGGACCCCTGATCATCAGGCTGCCTTTGAAGACCTGAAAACATATCTATCCTCTCCTCCCCTGCTGGCAAAACCAGTCAAAGATGAACCCCTGACAGTATACCATCGATCACGTAAACCTTTGTCGGTGCGGTCTTGGTCAAAGCAAAGACGGACAACAACATCCCGTCTACTACGTAAGTAAAAGTCTACCGGATGCGAGAGATCGGTATGGTCTACTTGAAAAATATGTTTTAGCTTTAATTATGTGTTGCACAAAATTAAGACCATACTTTGAAAGCCACCCTATAATAGTCAGAACCAATCTTCCTATCAAGTCTGTACTTAGGAAGCCAGAATTGTCCGGACGAATGTGCAAATGGCGATCCCAATAAGCACATACAACATAACATTTGAACCAAGGACAGCAATTAAGTCACAGGCACTAGCAGACTTTGTGGCTGATTTTAGTCCAACCCTAGAACCCGACCTGATAAAAGAGGTAAATAAACTGACCAGCGACCAAACAGACCTAGAATGGACCCTATTTGTCGATGGTGCAGCCAATATGAGAGACACAGGCCTGGGGGTAGTACTAAAATCGCCACTGGGGGATAAGATAGTACAGGCCATAAGCTGTGTATTTGAGGCTACCAACAATGAGGCAGAATATGAAGCCCTAATAGCTGGATTAAAGGTATGTATTGACCTTGGTGTGCAAAACCTAAAGGTACGTACTGATTCCCTTCTTATTTCCAACCAAGTAAACGGAATATATACTGCAAAAGACTCAAAAATGAGACTCTATTTGGAAATTGTTCAAATTTTAAAAGCAAAATTCCGTAATTTTAATATTGACCAAATTCCCAGGGACTTGAATACCCAAGCCGATGCCTTAGCCGGCCTAGAATCCAACTTCAGTCCCCTTGACTTCGATAAAATACCCATCGTACATTTATTGGAACCTGCAATAAATAAACAAGATGAAAGTTTTTCCAATTTATGTTGCTAATTCTTGGACAAAACTCTACTATGACTGGCTACAACAGGGAATCCTTCCCCTAAATAAACAAGATGCCAGAGCTCTAAAAATAAAAGCTGCTTCATATACAATTATTAACAACGTGTTTTTATGAAATCGCAGGCTGGGCCATACCTCAGATGCCTGGAGCCACAAGAAGTTGAGCAGATATTATCAGAAATCCATGAAGGATACTGTGGAAATCATAAAGGTGGAAGAAGCCTGGCAAGCAAAGTACTCAGAACAGGTTATTATTGGCCCACCTTGAGGGCCGATTGCCTGGAATTTAGCTCTAAATGTAAAGCTTTTCAGATTCACAGACCATATATCCATCAGCCATCTGAGGAACTACATTCCATATCCGCGCCCTGGCTATTTATTAAGTGGGACATGGATATAGTAGGGAAACTACCTCAAGCACCCGGACAAAAAGTCTTCATGCTAGCAAGGACTGATTACTTCTCCAAGTGGATAGAAGCTGATTCATACAGGCAAGTCAAGGAAAAGGATGTCATAGCATTCATCAAACACAACATCATATGTAGATATGACATCCCCTCTGAAATAGTATGTGACAATGGCACGCAATTCGTGGGAAAAAGAACAGCAGCCTTCTGTGCTCAATGGAACATTAACCTGGTAACATCCACGCCAGGATATCCAAAAGCTAATGGTCGTGCGAATCCAAGAACAAAGTAGTAATCAGCTGCATAAAAAAGAAGCTAGAAAGAAGGAAAGGCAGATGGGCTGAAGAGCTCCCCCTGGTCCTCTGGGCTGACAGAACCACGCCTAAAACATCCACAGGCCAAACCCCCTACTCCTTGGTCTATGGATGTGAAGCAGTAATCCCGGCTGAGGTCGACATTCCATCAGCCAGATGCAGCCTGAACACAATAACATGCAATATTCCTCTAATGGAGGACAGCCTGGACTTAACAGAAGAGTTAAGAGATACAGCCAGCATTAGATTGGCAGCATATCAGCAAAGAGTCGCAAAAAGCTACAACAAGACTGTCAAAGCCAGGGTATTCAGGGTAGGAGACCTTGTCCTCAGAAAAGTCTTCCAAAACACAAAAGAAAAGAATGCTGGCAAACTGGCCCCAACCTGGGAAGGTCCCTACCTAATTGACTCGATAGTCGGCCAGGGAGCTTATAGATTACAAAACCTGGACGGCGAAATGATCCCAAGAGCTTGGAATATTGCACACTTAAAACTGTTTCACATATAGAATATATCTCCCGGTCCAGGTATAATTTTCATGTTCACATTTCTTGCCTGACCTGACGTGAAACTAAATGTATGATACTTTCCATTATATGAATAAATGCCTTATATAATTTCTTCTATTATGTGCCCAAATACTCGTCAATATTCGTATACTTATTTTTACCAAGTAGAATCTTCAATACTTGTTTTACATACTGCATTTTATTTAAAACAAATCTTAAAGATTGGGGGCCACCCCACCAATATCCAAGCGATACCCTATTTTGAGTTGCAAAACAGCCTTAAAATATCGAGCTCAACTTAACATACAAACCTGGAAAATCTATTCCTGGATTGTATAACATAGATGGGTCATAAGCCCTCCAGACAGGCAGGGGACGTAAGCCCTCCAGACAGGCAATAATCCCACCCATAACACAATAAAGCGGCGGATATAAAGACAAAATCGCCCGATCCACCAAATAATCGGCAGATCCAGTAAGACATTCAATACTACAAATGCCTTATCAAAACACAAAAAGGAACCAACAAAGACCAAATATTTATTTACCCAAAATAGCTGGCCTTGCCACAAACCTAATTATCCATTCCAGGGACATCCCCCCTAGATGAGCCAAAAAATACCTAAATATTCATTCCAGGAACACCCCCTGGATGGGCCAAAACAAAAAGAAGGAAAAAAAATAAAAACTCCAAACTAAGTAGGTTTCTCACCAGTAACCGACTCACAACCATCCACCATTTCCTGATCACCAGATTTTTCTTTGGAAGGAGGAGAGTCCACTTCTTCTTCCCGACCCATGTTGGCCAAATCAGGATATCGAGCGTCCAATCTTTGTCTCATCCCGGTCCAGGATCCCAATTAGCCCGGTCGATTCCGGATCCCTCATAGCATCAACCCGGCCTTTCCCAAAAAAGTACCGAGCAAAGATCGCAAGCCGCGCGCTCCACTAATTCCTTCTCAAGACCAAGCTCCTCATTCTTCCTCGCCGATCGATCCGCATTGCTCGCTTCTCGCAGACCAACTCTCCCTTAATGACCTCCAACTCCCGCCTCGACAACCTTCTCAAAGCATTCTTTGCAGCCACCTCACAAACTATAGCACCCGGATGTCTCTCTAGCTATCGCCGGTGAGATTGAAGCACTACTTCATTACCCCTGGATGTGTGCAGCTCACGGTTAACCTTATCCAGTTTTCTTCCAAGGTAAGAATCCTGGCCTGGGCATCCCTGAACTGGCAAGCAGTAGCTAACCCGACATCCAATCCCTACAAGAAGCAAACTTAATCAGCTCGATACAAAGCAACACAAAAAGCACATGAACAACTGAAACATCCCTTTACAACTAACCTCCTTAGCCCGAGCAAATGAGTTCAAAGCAGACCTTCGTCACAAGAGAAGTCAGAATAGAAACCACTCTAGTAGACGACTCAAGGGTATTGGCAGACAAAAGCTGGCCGCCCATCTTTGCAAAAAATTCATCTATCCGTGCCCGGGCAGCATCCATATCATCAATCCTGGTAGGCACTTGCCTGACACTCCTGATGGGTTGAGCCTGAATAGGCTCTCTCTCCCCCTTCCTCTTCAGGAATAACGTCTTCCCTTCTCCTTTTAGAAGCTTGAACAACCTCCGGTGATACTAGCCTGGGCGGTTCTTGGGGAGGCTGGATATCAGAAACCAAAATATCAAGCGTCTTATCGCTCCCACTAGCCCCCTGGCTCTTGGAATGTTCAGCAATTCTAGCCACCCCAGCCTTTAAATCTTTTGCAGTAAAGCTGGCCAACCTAGCAGAAGACCTGAACACTGAATATATAAAGAATGCACATAAATATGAGAAGAGAAGACATAACAAGACAATAATCAAACACAGAAACATGCAGAAAACATACAGGAAAGAGCAGTGGAACTAGGCTTGCCTTTAGGCACCCGAGGCGCTCAAACTTAGTCTTCATATACGGGGCAATAATTCCCCGCCTGGACTAGCAGGCCAGGCCCTCTCTTCCTAAGGAATAGCGAGGAAAGCCTCTACCCTGGAAATAGCTTCCTCATCGAGGGATCGAGTTCCAATCGGGAGCCGCAAAAATCATCAAATACAAAGGTGAAAACTCGAACATCCTAATTTCGTATAATATATATTGCAAATTAACAAGACAGAAACCTACCACTTTCCGGAGGGGGATATCTCGGGTAATCAAAGCCTAACCCCAGGCTCTCGGTCCGGACAAACATGAAAGTCTTTGCCTGACTTTTTATCATCTCCGAATCCAGGTTAGTGATTAATGGAGACATCTTCGACTTGATTCTCAAATTAAAACGACCAGGAGAAGGATTTTTCATATGATAAATTGCCTTGATATCGTTAATGGTAATTGTGAGATTATGCTTAGCACATAAATTTTCAACAGAATGGATAAGTTTCCAAACCATTGGCATAATCTGAAAAGGTGATACTTCCATAGCACGAATGGTATCGATCATTAAAGGGGTAAAAGGTAACTTATACCGCTTTGAACGCCCATTCAAAAATACAAGAACCAACCAGGTGACACCCAGTTAGCTCTGACTGGACAAGATTCAGGGATCCATACCTCAGTCGAATCAGGAATAATATTTTTCTCCCTTAAAACCCTATCATAATTTGTTTTCAATAAGTTCTCTTCAGGAAAGTAAGGATCCAAAGATTGAAGAGCAGAAAAGATAGAATCCTGATATTTAAAAGCTATAGCACGAGCAGGAGGATAAATTTCAACAATCTCCTCCTCCCGGACGTCTTTAGGTTCAGTTCATCCACTTTCTCGGGGTGCGGGACGTTTTTGGCTACCATATCCTTTTCTACTTTAGTTTATTATGATGAATTTTATTTTATAAGTTAGCAGAATAAGAACTCAGGAGAAATAGGGAAGAATTTTAGAGAAAAATTTAGCAAACAAAGTGGAAGAAAATTGGTGGAAAACAAACTCATCACAAGAATCGTATTTATAGAAGGAGTTTAACGGTGTAAAAACTCTAGGAATTGCAAAACTGTCAGCATGACATCACACAAATTAGCCGTTGCAAGTATTTAACGGTAACTAGGAGTCTAAGAGTCATTGAGTAAATATAATTCTTTTTATTGTTTAACCCGGTAAAGTTGACTTCTCACCCCTGGCCTGATCCAGCACGGGTAAAATGTCAAGGGGCAATTGTTAGGCCCAATTTAGCCTGGTCTGACTGTAACCTGGCCTGACCTTACAAGGCTGATTGGGGCAAACGGAGACCGGACAGTTCTAACCACTGTCAGGCAGATGAAGAATATTACAGGATGAATAGGCTACTTAGTCCCAGCAGAAAGGCCTGAAGGTAAGCACGGAATAGCCTGGCAGTACACCTAAACAGGCTGGATTAAGCTGAAGAGCAACAAAACGATTGTATGAAGATGAATGTTCATGTCCTATTCTCAAGGAAGACCAAGTCTAACCATGAAGCTATATCACCAATGAACCTGGACATACAAGAGGAGAATGAGTTGAAGAAATAATCAAAGGAGAACGAGTCAACCGAACTAATAGGGAATGTGCCCTATTAATCCTAGAATGACTCCAACAAAAGAGGAAGACGTTGAAGATCAATGTAACGTTTATATTTGTATAACTATAAATATTGTAATCGGGCATTTGTAATTTGATTCATCATTCATCAGTGTTAAACCACTTCACTACTTATTTTTCATTATTTTACGAGCACACAGTTACTTAAACAAATTTGTATCCAGCTTATCTAAATAAGAAAAACATTATTCTTTATACTTAATCTTTCCCTGTTATTCATTTACAATATTTCAAACTTATAGAGCTAGATACCCAAATTATTCTTTAATCAAGCCGGACCTATTCAGGGAAAATTCTGCTAAAACAATAATTTCTTCCATTATGTGCCCAAGTACTTATCAATATTCTCGTATTTCCCTTTACCGAGTAGAATCTTCAATATTTGTTTTACATACTGTACTTTACTTAAAACAAATTTTAAAGATTGGGGGCCACCCCACTGATATCCAATCGATATCCAACTTTCGATTTGCAAAACAGCCTTAAAATATTAAGCTCAAACCTGGAAAACTTTTCCTGGCTTGTGTGACATAGATGGGTCATAATCCCTCCAGACAGGCAGGGGACATAAGCCCTCCCAGGACAGTGCAATAACCCCACCTATGACACAAAGAATCGGCGCGATCCAAAGACAAAAAAAGATCGGCCCGATCAGTCGAATAAGCGGCCGATCCAAGACACATCCAACACTACAAGTATACTTCATCAAAACACAAAAAGAAACCACTAAAAGACCAAATATTTATTCCAAAACAAAATAATCACTCAAAAAACTCCAGCCCTACCACATACTTAATAATTATTCATTCCAGGAACATCCCTCCTGGATGGGCCAAAACGAATAGCAAAAACCCAAATCTAAGCAGGCTTCGAACCAGTGACCGACTCACAACCATCCACCATTTCTTGATCACCAGATTTCTCCTTGGAAGGAGGAGAATCCACTTCTTCTTCTTGACCCATATTGGCCAAATCGGATCTTTGGGTGTCCAGAGTCGTCTCATCCCGATCCGGATCCCATTAGCCCGGTCGATTCCGGATCCCTCATAGCATCAACCCGGCCTTTCCCAAAGAAGTACCGAGCAAAGATCAGCAAGCCGCGCCTCCACTATCTCCTTTTCAGCACCAAGCTCTTCATTTTTCCTCAGCTGATCCTGCATTGCCTGCTTCTCGGCAGCCAGCTCTTCCTTGACAGTATTCAGCTCTTCCCTTGCAGCCTCCAACTCTTGCCTCGACAACTTTCTCGGCGTTTTTTGCAGCCACCTCACAAACCAAAGCGACCCGGATGCCTCTCTAGCTGACCCACTGAGATTGAAGTACTACCTCATTACCCCTGGATGTGTGCACTCACGGCTAACTTTATCTAATTTCTCCTCCAAGCCGAAATCCTAGCTGGGCATCCCGAGTGACAAGAAGTAACCAACCCAGCGTCCAATCCCTACGTAAAAACAAAAGAAAGTCAATTAGCCAAACATACAAAGAACACAAAGAACACATAATAATTGAAAAGTCCCTTTGCAACTAACCTCCTTAGCTTGAGAAGCAAGGGCGTGACCTTTGTCACAAGAGAAGACAAGATAGAAACCACTTTAATAGAAGACTCAAAGTTATTGTCGGATAAAAGTCTGGCTGCTCATACTAGCAGAGAAATCATTTATCTGCGCCGGGCATCATCCATATCGTCCATCCGAGCGAGACACACTTCGATTGGCCGAGCTCGAATAGGCTCTTTTCTCTCCCTTCTTCTTCGGAGAATAACAGACTTCCCTCCTCCTTTTGGAAGCCTGAACGACCTCTGGTGATACTAGCCTGGGCGGTTCCTGGGGAGGCTGGACATCAGAAACCAAAACGTCAAGCGTCTTGTCACTCCCACTAGCCTCCTGGCTCTTTGACTGTTCAGCAATCCTAGTAACCCCAGCTTTCAAGTCAGCTGCACTAAAACTGGCCAACCTAGCGAGAAGACAGAGTATCTTGAATGTATAAAAAATACACATAAATATCAGAAAAGGAGCGACAAGAAGACAACAATCAACACAAAGACATATAGAAGACATACAGGAAAGAGCAGTGGAGCTAGGTGTTTTGGTAAATTTCTACCAATTTAGGGTTAAAGCGGTCTTAGCGTTAGGTCTATGTTACGATTTGAATGATTGTTGTATGTTATCCTGTATGAGCGATATAAACAAAGAACACAAGAAATTTTTGGTGACGCGGAAAACCCAATGTGGGAAACAACCGCGGGGGGAGACGGAATCCCACCAATATTTTCACTATAATTCGAGAGGAAGTACAGTTTGTTCGTTTGCTGTGAGTGCTAGGGTTGATTCTTGTATTTTTCAATGATCTTTCTTCTTTGCATTGAGGCTCTTTATATAGGGGAGATAGATAAGCTAGGGTTTCTTGCTTTTCCTCCAAGTTATTCCTAATTTGACACCGGGTAGGACTTTCCTTCTTTGGATTTGGCAATAGATTGGACTCTCACAAGCTTCTTCCGCGCAGATCAAAGCCCACATCCTATGTTGCCCGCTGATGCTGCTACCCTGGCTCCCTGATATCCTGCATCCCGCAATGCTTCCAGGCCTGCTGCCCCAAGTCAGCCCATATCCAGATTTTGGGCCTAACAGTTTGCCCCCAATTTTCTGCGAAAAGTGCAACCCTAATTATTTGAGCGGGAAATTGCAGTGTATCGTTGAGTGACTTCTCGCATACTCCATTTCAATTCATATTTCTCAAAAACCCCAACTACCTACTCCTATTTAATCTCACCCGCCCACCATTCTCTCTTTCATCATCATTTCGTCTCCTCAAACCCTTCAAATTTCCGCCTCCCCAAATCCATTCTCGTCAACGTCCTTTCACTGTCTGTGCCGCCTCCTCCCGTCTTCTCAGGTACTTCTACTTCTCTCTCCTCGTTTATCATGGCTAAGACCCGTTTAACATCATCCTCCTCTACCACCATCGACCTCGAAAACGATGACTTCCCTTCACAGGGAGTCCTGAAAAGACTGCATTCCGGCGACTCCCACCTAACCTAAGAGGATATACCTAGGATCAAAGCTCTGCTTGGGTTGGGTGATGATGTGGTGATCCTCATCCCCAAACCTGGTCAGAAAGCAGACGCCTTCCGCGCTGGGTGGATCTGTTTGTACACTTATCCCTTCGCCCTTGGCCTTAGATTCCCTTTTCCCTTGATGATTCAGGAGTTCATTCGTTTGAACTCCCTACCCATGGCCCAAATCGCCCGTTATGCATGGAGAATCCTTTTGTCCACTGTTACTCTGAACAACAGCCTGGACGCTGAGATTGGATTATCAGATCTGGCCCATAGGTTTAAGTGTCGGTCACTGGGGCCCGGCCAATATACTTTCAGGGCCGTGGAGAAGACTGAAAACTTCATCCAGTCGGCTGCTAAAGGGAAGGACGACGGGTGGTATGAGGATTTTTTCTATGTCAAGCTTGATTCTCTCCCCATTCATGCTGATTACTTGTTTGAGCGCTGGATTTTTGCTAAGAGTAAGTATATTTTGCATATCCATTTTTTATTGTTCTTGTCACTTACTGTTCTTAATCTTTGATCTGATGCAGAACTCACGAACCCCAAGAAATCCGAGGACGAGGATACTTCTGTTGCCAAGCTCTTTTCCATCCCTGAAGATCGCAGGCTGTTCCCCCTTTTGCTCTCTGGCTTAGCCGACTCTGCTGCCGAAGAAACCATGTCTTCTGGTAAACACCCTTCAATCTCTTGGAATCTCTTACCTCCACTAGTTCTTTATTCTGATCCCCTGCGTTCTTGTGCCCCTGCAGGAAGTGCTAGACCGTCTGCCTCTAAGATCCTGATGCGCCATGCCAGGAAAAGAACTGCTGATTCCTCTAACTCCCCTGCCTCCTCAAGAAGGAGATCCTCCTCCAGACCTGCTCCAGAGCCCATCGAAGTGACCCCAATATCGCGTGCATCTAGGTCCCCTGTTCACACTGACGAACTGCTGCTACGCCTCCCTGCTGAGTTTGGGGACGCTGATCGTGCCCACTACTGGCCTGCACTGGAAAGGCTTCTGACTCCGGCTTGCTCTAAGGTGTTTGACTCGATTGCCCCCCCCCAAGAAATGACCAACCTGGCTGCGGAACACTGCTTCCTGGAGAGTCTCCTTCCACTGCTTCTTTTCTTCCTTTGCCCATGTGCTTCCATGACTAACGTTTTTTTTATTGTAGTCTCTCCAATCTTCCCTCTATCTTCGTAAGATGCTGCAGAGGGCCAAGATTGAATGTCTGGTCTCTGTGGGGAAGAACAAGGAGCTCACTGCTACCTGCTCTAAGTTGAGGGAGCAGCTCCATGCGGCTTTAAAAGAGGAGGCAAATAAAAAGACCAGCTGGCGAGAACCCAGGAGGCTAATTGCGTTCGACATTTGGCGGACAAAGGCGAGAGGCCCCGTCTTTGAAGAGATGGTGAGCTAGCCAAGAATGTGGGTGCCTATACTGCTTTTGAGGGGCGGATTGACTGCATCCGTGCCTATATCGAGGGGAGGCACACGTCCTGGAACCTGGAGGAGGAGCTGGCAGAGTTTGCTCGTGCATTTTCCAATGGCATGGATCTGAGCGCCCTGTTTCCTCCTGAAGCTGAAGCTACTAACCCGGAGCCTGAGTATACAGCCATGGATATTTCTGGAGCCATCTCTAGGACTGTCGAGGAGATCCTGGCTGGGGAGACTGGTGATGGCGCCACTGCAACTTCTGAGGCTGTTCAGGCACCTGCAACGGAGAAGCAAACAGAGCATGGGGAGCAGAGCAATGGTCGGGAAGCAGTTATCGAGAGGATTGACCTCTCTTAAATTTTATTTCAAATTATCTGGGGACTTGGCCCTGTGTGGCGCAAGTTTTGTAAAAAAAACTCTTTTTTTTCTTTCTTGTTTTGGTTCGTTTTGTGCCTGCCGGTGTGCATGTTTTGAACTTTTGATGGCGCCTGCTAAATGTAGCAGGTGCCCTATTTTAAAGTAGATCTGGGCCCAGGTTTCCAGGCCCTACTTTTGTTATACTTGCATTTTTGCCATTGATTTTTGGAGTTTTGATTCCACATAGATATACCCAGGAAGCTAACCTGGCTCCAGGTGCACAGCTCCTGTTTCTGGCGACAGACTTTTGATAATATATTTTACCCATGACGTAAAATATCTTATCACTAGGGTAGGCTGATTAGAGCGTACCTCCATTGAATGTTCCTGACTAACAAGGAATGTTGCGTTCCTTGTGGTTCTAGACGTTTGAAATCGGTGCGTGCACTCTTTGATCGACGACATAGCTATGGGATTACTGAGTTAACGTTAAGGTATGGGTGGTCTTAGTATGCCGTACCCTGCGCGCTACCTCGGCGTATGCTCTCCATGTGGCTTGACTTACGATAAGCGTCTTCGTAGCCTCACATGGCAGGGGCTGGACCCTTAAAGTGTTCCTCATCTGACAAGTAACCAACATTAGTATCAAAGCCTTTCTTCGTAGAATCATTTTAAGGTCCAAAGTAGCGCAAATTACCTGGTGCTATTTCATGGTGTTCCAGGGCAACACCTGGATCCAGGAAGCCACAGCCTGGACTACTTGGTTTAAAAACGACTCTACTTGACTAAAGAACAAAAAAATTTAAAAAAAGGAAAAGTTTTCTAAAACACACTGACGCCTAGAGCATATACTAACCCCCACCCTTTTTTTTTGCTTCACGGACTTTTGAAAGGTCCTTTGTACACTAAAGTTTTGGTACTTTGTCAGACAAAGTATCGTTTCAAGTGACGGATGTTCCAGGGTTTATCCAGGATTTGACCATGCATGGTCATCAACCTGTATGCCCCATTTTTGATAACGCTTTTGACCTGATATGGCCGCTCCCATTTGTAGGCAAACTTGCCTGCTTTGTGGTTCTTGGTATTTTCGAATACCCTTCTGAGTACGAGGTCCCCTACTTCAAGGGTCCTGATTTTGACATTATTGTTATATGTCCTTGCTACCGACTGTTTATATGATCCCATACGTATATAGGCACTCTCTCGTAGCTCATAAACGGTATCCAGGCTCCTGGCCATTTCGGTGTTGTTCTGTCTGACCAGAGTACCAATGGTAGTTCATCTGCCCATTTTCCCCCCAACTCTTCCAGAAGTTTTCTGAGTTTCTCCACAATGATTTTGTTGCTAGACTCGGCTTGGCCATTGGTTTGCGGATATCTGGGGGCTGATTTTCTTAGTGTTATGTTCCATCGTGCACAGAAACCTTTAGTGTTATCTGATATGAACTGGGACCCGTTATCGCATATGATTTCAGATGGTATCCCAAATCTGCTTATGATGTTGCGCTTGATGAAAGAGATCACCTGCTGTTCTTTTACCTCTATCATTGCCTCTGCTTCAATCCACTTTGAGAAGTAGTCGGTCATAACTAGCATATATACCCTGTTTCCTGGAGCCCTGGGTAGCTTACCCACTATGTCCATGCCCCACATCATGAACGGCCATGGAGAGATAATCGGATGCATTGGTTCTGCTGGCTGGTGGATTGCTGGAGCCGCCTTTTGACATGACTCACAGCGTTTAGCGTGATTTACGGCGTTTGCGCGCATGGTGGGCCAGAAATACCCTTGTCTTGAGATTTTGTTTGACAGACTTCGTCCTCTAGCGTGGTTCCCACATTCCCCGCTGTGCACATCTTTCAGTACTGTTTCAGCTTCCTCTTTGCCTAAGCACCTGAGGCATGGTCCTGCCAATAATTTCCTGAAGAGAATATTGTCAATCATGATATATCTACAAGCTTTTATTCTGAAACTTTGTGCTTCCTTTCTGTCTTCAGGGAGTGTCCCATCCCTTAGCCAATTTAGGTATGGAGCCCTCCAATCTGCATCCTGCTGTCCTACTATGGAAACCAGGGTCCTGGCTCCCTGTGCATACTGCACATGTACATCCTCTTTTACCGGTCTCTGATCTGGCTCCCTCTGGATGGCTGGGGTCAACACATGGGTAATCGGTATGTTCGATAACTCTATGGGTTGGAAGGTGGATCCTAACGTGGCCAGGGCGTCTGCCTCCACGTTCTGCTCCCACGGCACCTGAGTTATCTTGAACGTTCTAAACTTTAACCTTTGCTCTGTGGCTATCTTCAAGTAGGCTATCATCTTTGAATCACGTGCTACGTATTCATTGTTTACGTGATTCACCCCAAGTAAGGAGTCACTGTATACCCTCAGGTTCCTCACCTTGAGCCCTGACGCCATCTGAATTCCAAGTACAAGGGCTTCGTACTCGGCTTTGTTGTTGGTTGCCTTGAACTCACATCTAATAGCCTGTACTATCATATCTCCTTTAGGAGATCGAAGGACTAAACCTACACCAGCCCCTCTTACATTTGAGGCTCCATCAATGTATAGGGTCCATATTTCACCATCCTGATTCCTTGTTATTGCCAGCATTCCTTCTTCTGCCTCCCCATGGGTGGCAGGGCAGAAGTCAGAGACGAAATCTGCTAGGGCTTGGGATTTTATCGCCGTTTTGGGTTCAAATTGCAAGTCATAGCCACTAAGATGTACTGACCACTTAGTCATTCTGCCCGAAAGTTCAGGCTTCCTCATAATAGTCTTTAGTGGGTAATTGGTTATGACATGGATGGTGTGAGATTCAAAATACGGCCATGATTTATAAGAAGCAGTAACCAAAGCCAATGCTAGTTTTTCGAAAGAAGTATACCTGGTCTCTGCAAGAAGCAGAGACTTGCTAATGTAATATACGGGATGCTGCACTCCCTCCTGTTCTTTGACTTAGACCGCGCTTACAGCTGCTTCCGTGACTGAAAGGTACAAGAATAGTGGTTCCCTTGCTCTGGCTTTGCGAGCAACGGTGGTGTGCTTAAGTAGCTTTTGAGTTCTTCGAACGCTTTTTCATGTTCTTCAGTCCATTCGAATTTCTGACTCTTCCTCAATATATCATAGAACAGCTTGCACCTTTCCGAGGCCCTTGATATGAACTGTTTAGGCCGCCACCTTCCCCGCTAACCTTTGCACGTCCTTTGGCTTCCGGGTGATTCAGTGGAGTATTGCTCTTATCTGTTCTTTGCTTGCCTTAATTCCCCTCTGGGTCACCATATACCCTAGGAATTTTCCTGAAGACACCCCAAACGAGCACTTGGACGGATTAAGTTTCATTTTAAACTACCTTAACGTTTGGAAGGTGTCCGTCAAGTGCTCCATGTGCATTTCTGCTTTTTTGGACTTCACCACCATGTCGTCTATGTATACTTCCATGGTCTTTCCTATTTGCTGCTTGAACATTTTATTTACCAACCGTTGGTAAGTGGAACCGACGTTCTTCAGGCCAAAGGGCATGACCTTGTAACAATATATGCCTCTTTCTGACATGAATGCTGTTTTTTCTTGATCTTGTGGACGCATTTTGATCTGGTTATAACCGCTCCAGGCATCGAGGAAAGTGAGCACTTCGTGTCCCGCAGTAGCGTCCACCATTGCATCAATATGTGGCAGTGGGAAGGGATCCTTAGGACAAGCTTTGTTTAGATCTGTGAAGTCTACACACACCCTCCATTTGCCGTTCTTCTTGGGCACCACTACTACATTAGAGAGCCACTCAGGGTAGCTAACTTCCCTAATTTTATCTGCTGCCAGGAGGCTGTCTACTTCCTTGTTAATGACCTTATTTCTTTCTACCGCAAATTTTCTTCTCTTCTGCTGTATCGGGGTGCAGCTTGGGTTCACGCTTAATTTATGCGAAATAACGGATGGGTCTATACCTACCATATCATTGTGGGACCAAGCGAAGCAGTCCATGTTGTTCTTGAGAAATTGAATCAGCTGGCTGCGCAGCTCTTCACTGCAAGTTGCCCCAATCAATACTGTTCTATCCGGTGTGCCTCGTCCAGGTGTATCTGGTCCAGTTCCTCTGAGGGAGGCTCCTTATATTCTGTCGAGGTGCCCCGGTTCTGTAACTGCTATGAAGGGAGCTTGGTTGTAGCCTTGAGGGCTTGAGCGTAGCAGTTTCTGGATGCCTCTCGATCTCCTTTTACTGTGACCGTGCCCCATGGTGTTGGGAACTTGAGACATTGGTGATATGTTGAGGGCACCGCCTTCATCTGATGCAGCCATGGTCTTCCTAGTATCACGTTGTAGGTGGTTGGACCCTCAATGACTAGGTATCTCACTAGTTTATAAACTCCTTCAATATATGTTGGGATGGTTACCTCACCCACCGAATGCGCGGTTTCACCACTGAATCCTACCAGGGGCACAGATTTCTTTATCAGGTTCTCTTTATTGAAACCCATAGTTTTGAGGGTTTCGAGCATGATGAGATTCACAGAGCACCCTGTATCCACTAATGCTTTTCGTACGGTGCAATTGCCAACGGATAAAGTTATAGTTAGGGCATCGTCATGTTGCTCTGCACTGCTTTCTATTTCAGTCTCATCGAAAGTTACCAGGGTTAAATTACTCTGGCTTACCCTATACGAAGTTTCTGGATGATCCCCTTTACTTCCAGTAGCTTTCCTCTTAGCGGCAGAATATGTCAAACCTAATAGTTCGGATCCGCCTGTTATCACGTTAATAATTTTCGTGCATATGGGTGGAGCAGAAGGGAGCACCTGATTCGCTGCTTCCCTCCTGTCCTGCTTGCCCCCACGTGATAGCAGGTGATCCAAGTTTCCTTTGCGTACCTGAAACTTTACTTCCTTTCGCAACCTGTAGCAGTCTTATGTCCTGTGACCTATGTCCTGGTGCCATTCGCATCTCTTGTTGTTGTCTCTGTCGTCGTTGGGTCGGTCCTGAGTGGGAGGCTTCAGCCACCTCACCTGATCACCTAGGCTTCTAAGTGCTTTCAGCAGTCCTTCCATTCCCGTGTTGAATCCGTACTCAGATAATTTAGGGGGATGCAGAGAGTCGTCAATTTGCTGAGTTTTTTCTGTTATTCTGCTGATGTTGGGTCTGCTGTATGGCTTAGCTCATTCGTCTTTCTTTTCTACTGCAAATTTCCTGCTTGTCTTGTTGAAGTTTGTTACTCCCTTTCGAGCATGTATGTCTTCTTCTAACCTTAATGCCGCTGTAGCTCTCTGCTGGACTTCATCGAATCTCTCACAAGGGTACATCGTTAATTCTTTGTAGAAGCTGGATTCCTTATCTAGGCCCTGCCTGAAGGCGTTGATGGCAGTGGACACATCGCAGCCACGTATTGAGACTTTCTCTACATTGAACCTGGTGACATAATCTTTGATTGATTCACCTATTTCCTGGACGATCCTGCATGTGTCGCTTGTCGCTTTGGTGTTCTCTCCGGAGAACTGTTGGTTAAATGCGTTGACTAGATCAGCGAATGAACCTATGGCCCCGTTAGGCAAGCCAACGAACCATTGTAATGCTGCTCCGGTTAGGGTTGAACAGAATACTTTACACATACATGCCTCCTTTGAGGCTCCTATGGCGGCAGTAACCATCATCTTCTGCTTGAATTGACTGATGTGATCACAGGGGTCTGCGGTTCCGTCGAAGAGGGTCATTGTTGGGACGCTAAATCCTTTTGGTAAGGCCATTGTAGCTATATCGTCAGTAAACGGTGAGTCAGCGTAGCTTTCTGGTGCAGCCATCTCCATAGGCAGAGGCATTCCTGGGACCCTCCGGAGGAGGCTCCGTAGTTCCTGGTACTGCTGTTCTATGTATGTCTCTCTCCCGGTGGGTCGCAGATGCTCCTGTGACTGATATTCTGCTCCTCGTACAAAGTTTTGCTGTTGCAGGACTTCTGTTTGGCGCGCCTGCGATGTTGCTGCCGCCGGAGTGCCTTCCCAGGTATATTCAACTTGATTCGTAATTGGCATCCTGGTTATTGGGACCGCAGCAGTAGCCCTGCTTCTCTGTTGTCCCACCGCGCCTGATGTGGGTGTAGGCTCTTGGCGTGCTGGTTCCTCGTCTGGTGTTAATGCCCCCAGTCCTGTTGGGACCAGACCTCCTCTTGGCTGTGGTGTTCCATCCATGTCCAGCCTGAGTGCTACTTCGCGTGGTAATATCCGTGTCTGCCTTCGATCCCCACTTTCTCCTAGCGGCCTTCCAGATCTGTCTTCCTGCACCCAAGGGGCAGAACTAGCGGCCTGGCTCCTTAACTCGTTGATCTGCGCTCGGAGGAGATTGTTGTCCTCTTCCATCTGGGATCTCATGCTTCTATTTTCACTCTGCATAGTCCTGATGGTCCTAACTAATGTGTCCAACCCGTTTATCATGATGCTGGTGGGACTCGGAGGAGCTCGAATCGTTGCCGGGTTGTGCTCCTCTTTCTGACTGCATGACTCCCTGTTGTCCCTGGACGACTCCTGGATCACTAGTCTGAGCCCTTCCCGAAGATGGGCTTGCCGCCCTCGGGAACTCGACTTTGCTTGGTCATTGGTATCCGAGCAAAGCAGTGGTGGTCCGAACCAAAGTTGTACGTGCTGCCGCTGCTGCCGAGGGAGATGGTACCTGTGTCGCTGCTGAGGGGGGCGGTACCTGTGATGCTGGTACACCGCCGACGCTGCTTGAGGTGGTTTCCTTGTGTCCGGACATGTTTTGACTCTTGAGTAGACTGACTGACGAAGACGACCACTAGGCCCCACGGTGGGCGCCAAACTGTTTTGGTAAATTTCTACCAATTTAGGGTTAAAGCGGTCTTAGCGTTAGGTCTATGTTATGATTTGAATGATTGTTGTATGTTATCCTGTATGAGCGATGTAAACAAAGAACACAAGCAATTTTTGGTGACGCGCAAAACCCAATGTGGGAAACAACCGCGGGGGGAGACGGAATCCCACCAATATTTTCACTATAATTCGAGAGGAAGTACAGTTTGTTCGTTTGCTGTGAGTGCTAGGGTTGATTCTTGTATTTTTCGATGATCTTTCTTCTTTGCATTGAGGCTCTTTATATAGGGGAGATAGATGAGCTAGGGTTTCTTGCTTTTCCTCCAAGTTATTCCTAATTTGACATCGGGTAGGACTTTCCTTCTTTGGATTTGGCAACAGATTGGACTCTCACAAGCTTCTTCCGCGCAGATCAAAGCCCACATCCTATGTTGCCCGCTGATGCAGCTACCCTGGCTCCCTGATATCCTGCATCCCGCAATGCTTCCAGGCCAGCTGCCCCAAGTCAGTCCATATCCAGATTTTGGGCCTAACACTAGGCTTGCCTTTGGGTACTTTAACCACACTCAGCTTAGTCTTCATATACCAGGGCAATAAATCCCTGCCCAGACTAGCAGGCCAAGCCCTCTCTTCCTTAGGAATAGAAAGAAAGGCCTCTATCCTTGAAATAGCCTCCTCGTCAAGAGGGTCGAAGTCCCAGTCAGGAGCTGCAAATATCATCAAAAATGCACAGGTAAAACTTAAATATCCTAATTTCGTATAACATAAAATGCAAATTTAGAATACAGGAAACCTACCACTCTCCAAAGGAGGATATCTCAAATAATCAAAGCCTGACCCCAGACTTTCAGTCCGGATGAACAGGTAAGTCTTTGCCCAACTTTTATCATCTCCAGAGTCCAGGTTAGTAATTAAAGGAGACATTTTCGACTTAATCCTCAAATTGAAACGACCGGTAGAAGGATTTTTCAAATGATATATTGCCTTGATATCGTTAATAGTAATTACAAGTTTATGCTTAGCACATAAATTTTCAATAGAATGGATAAGTTTTCAAACCATTGGCATGATTTGGAAAGGTGATACTTCCATGGCACGAATAGTATCAATCATTAAAGGAGTAAAAGGTAACTTACAACCTGCTTTGAACGCCCACTCATAAATACAGAACCAGCCAGGCGATACCAAGTTAGCTCTGACTGGACAAAACTCAGGAATCCAAACCTCAGCCGAATCAGGAATTAATTTTTTCTCCCTTAAAACCCTATCATAGTTCGTTTTCAATGGGTTTTCTTCAGGGAAATAGGGATCCAGAGATTGAAGAGCAGAAAAAATAGAATCTTGATATTTAAACGCAATAGCACGAGCAGGAGGATCAATTTAAACCACCTCCTCCTCATGGACGCCTGTAGGTTCAGGTTCAGCCGTAGCTTTCTAGGAAGCAGAACGCTTTTTGGCTCCCATATCCTTTATTGTTTTATTTATCGTGATAAATTTTACTTAATGAAAAATTATAAGTTAGCTAACTGGAATTCCTGGGAAATAGGGAAGAATTTTAGAGAAGATTTAGCAAGGAAAGTGGAAGAATTTTGGTGAAAAATAAACTTGTCACAATTACCGTATTTATAGAAGAAGAGTAACGGTGCAAAAACCCTAGGAAACACAAAACTGTCAGCATGACATCATGTAGTTAGCCGTTGAAGTGATTAACGGTCACTAGGAGTCTAAGAGTCATTGAGTAAATATAATTCTTTTTATTGTTTAACCCGGTAAAATTGACATCTCACCCCTGGCCTGATCCAGCACGGGTAAAATGTCAAGGGGCAATTGTTAGGCCCAATTTAGCCTGGTCTGACTCTAACTTGGCCTGACCTTACTAGGCTGATTGAGGCAACCAGGGACCGGACAAATCTAACTACTATTTGGCAAATGAAGAGTGCCACAAGATAAGCAAGCTACTAAATCCTAGAAGAAAAGCTCGATGGTAAGTGCGAGAATAGCCTGGCGGGACACTCAGCAGCCGGATTAAATTGATAAATAAGAAATGCAGTTATATGAACAAATAACCACGTCCTACTCTCATGGAATACCAAGTCCAACTACAAGGAGCACATAATCTTAGTAAATCTGAACGTGCAAGAGGAAAGGAAGGACGGTTTGTTAAAGAAGAACGAGTCAACCGTGTTAATAAGGAATGTGCCCTATTTTCCAGCTAACAACTCCAACAATCAAGGGGAACGTTGAGGTTGAATGTAACGTTAGCATCTGTAGAACTATAAATAGCATAATCTAACAATTATAAGGACATTCATGATTCATCAGTTATTTACAATTTATCTCTCACTCTTTCCGAATATTGATTATATACACGAGTTTGTACTCAAACTTATCAAAGTAATACAAGCGATATTCTTTATACTTAATTCTTCCTTGTTATTTACTCATATTATTATTCTAAACTTATTGAACTAGATACCCTAATTACTCAATAATCAAGCCGGATCCTTTCAGGGAAAATCCTGTTAAAACAGTTTACAAACCCTGTTTTTTCGTCCCGCGACCCGTTTGACCCGAACCCGAAATGACCCGTTATTTTAGGGTCGAGACCCGACCCGAACGGGTCGACCCGTTGATTCAAGGGAAAATCATGAATTTTATTAAAAATATTAATATTTATTTATTATATTTGAAAATATAGTTAAAAAATTCTTTTTTTATTACTTAAAATTAAAAATTCAACTAAAAAGTCAATTTTATATATCTTTTATAATATTTATCAATAAAATAATTATTAAAAAACTTTATTTCTAAAATTATATCAATATAACTATTGTATATGATGAATATGATTAAAATAATAATTTTAAATATACTTTACGTTTTTAAAAAATATTTTTTTTAAATTAATAACATCGTTTAAAAAAGACGTTAAAAATTATTTCTTGACCCGTACTCTGACCCTAACCCGACCCGTGACCCGTATGACCCGACCCGTATCTGACCCGGCCCGTATTTGACCCGGCCCGTATTCTGCACTGACCCGTATGACCCGACCCGAGACCCGACCCGCCCGACCCGTTTGACAGGTCTAACGATCACCCAAATCATATTATTACCTTGCTGAGTTCTCGGTAAACCCACAATGAAATCCAAGGAGATAGATTCCCACTTCCACTCAGGTACCTCAAGAGACTAAATCTTACCTTGGGGTCTTTGTTGCTCCCCTTTGACTCTCTGGCAAGTCAAACATCGAGCCATAAATTCAGCTGTCTCTCTCTTCATCCCATGCCACCAAAACGTCTGCTTAAGATCCTTATAAATCTTGTCACCACCTGGATGCACTGAATACGGAGTGTAGTGAGCCTCCGTCATGATTAACTTCCTCAGCTCCTCATCCTTAGGTACACACCATCTCCCATCAAACCGAACACTCCCATCAGAATGAATAGAGAACCGAGACATTGTCCCCTTCTCTACTCCAGCCCTCCACTCTTGAATCTAAGGATCAAGAGCCTGTTTCCTCCGAATATCATCATAAAGCTCTAGTTCAACCGTCAAATCTCCCTAAGCATCCCCCTTCTAGATCACATGTATCCCCATCTTGGTCACTTTATCTTTCAACCTCATTAGTGACATAGTTGTTCATAGGGAATGTACACTCTTCCTACTTAACGCATCCGCCACAACATTCGCCTTCCCTTCATGGTAGATAATATCCATGTCATAGTCACCAATGAGCTCCATCCACCTCCTTTGTGATCAGAAAACACTTTAAAGGTTGCCCCATATAGATAGTGCCTCCAAATCTTTAGAGCGAAAACCACTGCACCTAGTTCCAAGTCGTGAGTAGGATAGTTCTCCTCATACGGTTTCAGCTGCCTTGATGCATAAGCGATAACTTTCCCATTCTAAATCAAAACACAACATAACCCATTCTTTGAAGCATCGGTATAAACCTCAAAGTTCTCACTCCCCTCAGGTAAAGCCAATACTGGAGCTGTAGTCAAACGTTCCTTTAATATTTGGATCGCTGTTTCACAACTCTCATCCCAACGAAATCTGGTCTCTTTCCTCATTAAAGCTGTCATAGGCCTAGCGATCTTAGAACAGTCTTTCACAAACCTCCTGTAGTAGCCAGCTAAACCCAAGAAACTCCGGATCTCAGCAACATTCTTTGGTGCTTCCCTGTTTACCAATGCCTCAACCTTGCTAGGATCCACTGACACACCCACTTTCGAGATCACATGGCCCAGAAAAGCCACCCTCTCCAACCAGAACTCAAACTTAGATAACTTGGCATACAACTGATTATCGCGTAAAGTTTACAACACCAATCGTAAGTGCTCCTCATGCTCCTCTTTAGTTTTGGAATAGACTAAGTTGTCATCTATAAATACTACCACGAACCGATCTAAGTACTGGCTAAAAGCCCGGTTCATCAGATCCATAAATACCGCTGGCGCATTAGTCAACCCAAACGGCATCACCACATATTCATAGTGACCATACCGCGATCGAAAAGCTGTCTTTGATGTCTTCATCCCAGATCCTCAATTGATGGTACCCTGACCTTAGATCAATCTTCGAAAAGACACAAGCTCCAATTAACTGATCAAAAAATCATCTATCCTCTGTAAAGGGTACTTATTCTTCACTGTAACATGGTTCAATTCCCTGTAGTCAATGCATAACCTCATACTCTCATCTTTCTTTTTCACAAACAAAACTGGTGCACCCCAAGGGGATACACTAGGTCGAATGTACCCCTTGTCTAGTAACTCATCCAGCTGCTTCTTCAACTCCTCTAACGCTTTAGGCCCCATCCGGTACGGTGCTTTATATATCGGTCCCGTCCCCGGTTTGAGTTCAACACTGAATTCAATGTCCCTATTAAGAGGTAACCCTGGTATCTCATCTGGAAAAACGTCACCAAACTCCCCAACCACTGGTATGTCGGATGCTGATTTCTCCTCTACTCGCATAATACATATCCCTCACATAGCAAAGGATTAAAGGACACTTCTTTCTCAAACATGACTTTAAAGTCATTACCGCGATCAACTTCATCTTAGGTTTTACTATGAACCCCCTATATGACACCTTGACTCCTTTAGACCCTTTTAAAGACACCCTCTTTTGCTGACAATCTATCTTAGGCTCCGTTTGGCAAGGCATTTTAGGTACCAGATTTGGTCAAAGTAGATTATTTGACCAAAATTTCAGGTACCTTATTTTCTTGTAAGCATTTGGCAAGTAGCTTATTTAACCAAATAAGCTACCTGAAAAGAAATGCTACCTAGAGTAGCATTTGAGATTCCAGGTACCTGATTTGGTTTGATTTTCCGGTTTTATCCTTTAAATCTATACAATTAAAAAATTATTATATCCTTTTACGTCATTTCATCAAAATCAGTTACCTTTTCAGTTAGTGCCGAACATTTTTATATATAATCAGCTACCTTATCAGTTCCTAATTTTCAGCAACCTTATCAGTTACCTTTTCAGGTTTCAGATAGCTTTTCAGTTTTCATCTACCTTTTCAAGTTTCAGCTACCTTTTCAGTTAGTTTTACCAAACAGAGCCTTAGCCTCATACTTGCCCAACAAGTCCATCCCGACGATAGCCTTAAACCCATTCATAAGAAACTCTAACAGGTTGACCGGGAAGTCTACTTGTCCCACTATAAAGGACACCCCTCTATATAGCTTAGAACATAACACTGACTCTCCCAAAACTATAAAAACGTTATCTTTTACCAGCTCATACTCTCCCAAACCGATAGCTATGGCATGAGTCCTAGACACAAAAGAGTGGGTTGCCCCTGAATCAAACATTGATTCAAAAGACGGTGTGTTATGAACAAGGAAAGTACCATTAACCACATGAGCATCCTCCTCAGCTTCCTGCTTGGCCATCATGAAAAGTTTACCACTGTTCTTTTGGCCTCCTCCTTGTACCGTACTAGCTGATGCAGTAGACTTGGCAGCTGATGCCCGATTGTTATTTACCGTCGGACGCTAATAGGAATTATCACCATTGCGGTTGGAACCTCCAATATTATTGCTCTACGCACCTTGGTTGTTCCACTACCCAGCTCGCCGATTACTTGCATAACTCTGCGTCGGTATTTGAGAAAATTTCCCCTGAGACTATCTCTGAAAGCCTCTCCCAGCAGCACTAGTACACTCATGCCTCTTGTGGCTAACACCGCCACAGTTAAAACATACAATACTCCAGTTACCGCTACCTCTGCGACCACCACGACCGAAAGAAGAACCTCCACTGAATCTCGACCCAGAAGAATAAGCCTTCGGCTGATTGTGGTTACCACGCTTGTAACCAGATTGATTACCACCATCACTCTCGACCTTCCTCTTCTGTAAGATATTCTACCTAGTTTCCTTGGCCATTTTGACCAACCTTTCAGCCCGTCTATCTCTCTTATAGACCTCCTTCACATCGGTAAGGGTCCCCGTTGGTAGCTTTTCCATGATATGGTAAGTTAGCCCTTTCTCAAATCGAAATGCTAAGTTCGCCAGAGTTAGTCCCATATCCTCAGCATACCTCGACTTATCATTGAACTTATGGTATTACTCTGTCACCATCCTGTCCCCAGTCATCTTATAAGAATCGAACTCATTCTGCATCTTACTGCGAACATGCTTCGGAACAAACTCATTTCTCATAACTCTTTTGAACAAGTACCACGGAATTGCGGTCTTACCCTAATTCAGATAGATCTCCAAAGCATTATCTTTTGCCTTATCACACCACTCTCCGGCTGAGTCCCTTAGGTAGAAACGTAGCATGTTCTACCTTAAACTCCTTTAGATAATGCACCACCCCAAGGATATTCTCCATCTCACGATACCAGTTGTCGAGAAGAATTGTCGCGCCTCTGCCCACATAGGTAGTGGAGTTGAAGCGAGATATGGTAGTACTCATCTTGGCAAAATCTACCCCAGTCTCCTTTTCTTTCCCCAACCTCTTGAGGGTCTCAGTGAGCGCATCTTGGTGTTCAATCATTTTGGCGATATCCTCAACGCTCATCTCTTGGGCCTTAACATACGCGACTGATCTCTTTGGCGGCATATCTTTGAGCTAAAAAAAGAAAGATAAATGTAAGCACATAGCCTACGGCTCAAAGCAATTATGACCCGCACAAAGACATACTCGATTGAGTACTCACACCTACTCGATCGAGTAGGAGTCACTCGATCGAGTAACCTACACACTCGATCGGTTACCCCAACTCCAGAAGCTGACCTGAACTAACATAAAACATACTCGATCGAGTACTAAAACGTACTCGGACGAGTACACGACACTCGATCGAGTACTCCCCTAACTCGATCGAGTAACTCGACTCCAGTAGCTGCTGCCCAACACACAAAATACCCACTTAATCGAGTGTAACCAACTCGATCGAGTTTCCCCTACTTGATCAAGTCATGCTCACGAATTACACTACCCGCATGCTTATATATATGTATAACTTCAAACGCATAAAAGAATATACAACATCAGCTTCTCCTAACAACATGTTACTAATATAAGCCAGTTAATAACATCATTCATCGCTTAAATATGTTCCACATCATACTTCATAAACTTCTATCATCTCATTAAATTCATCCAACTCAACCATATACTTCATCCAACAAATATATTTTAAAGACAACAAAACAAGTAGCGATCCCATGACACACCCATAGTGACCAGTTCAAAGTTGTAAGGGCAAGATCGCGACTTTAGGACGTCTCCCAAGCCTTTGAATTAGCTCCTAACAACTCCCACCTAGGTTCATTTTAATTTAACTCCTTATATTCATTGGGTTCATTAGTTACAGGTTCCAAAATCGTCGCTCTAATAGCACTTTGTAACACCCCCATATACCAAGGTGCCTTACCAAGACCACTCTAGCACATGGAGATGCTACCATCTCGGTTACCCGAGGTATAATAATCAAAGGAGACCATAAAGAAACATACTTTAAGTTTAAATATTTAAAGTGCTTACAACTTAAACCAAAACTGGAAATATAAAATACAACTGTCGCAAACTGAGATCCAAAATTGAAAAAAAATTGTCATAAACTATCAGCGGAAGACTAAAGACTAGAACCAGTGATAACTCCATCCCCAGCTAGATCTCATATGTACTCCATAGAAATACTTGCTAATCAACTTCTCACCATCCTCGAATGGATCATCACAGTTTTCAAAACATTTAAACGGGGTCAGTGATGCGTATCATTTATATGATGTTTTACACCCTATTTTACACGCATTTCAGAGCCCATTTGTGTAAGTTTAAGCTAGTGTTTTCCCTATTTCTGTCTACTTCTGTGTTTTTGTGTAATATTGCAGAAATGTGAAGAATCCAGCGGAAAATGAGCCGAATCCGTTCCCGAGTGTTTAGCATAGGATTTCCATGAGGTATTGAATCGAGCGATGAGCTTGGTGCCCGTTTCAAGGCCTAAAGATAGCAAAAGCATGGGTGCGTACAAGTTTAACAAGTAAAGAAGCACTTCACGATATTGCAGCCTGCTTCAAATGGCAATATCTCGAGTTCTAGAGCTGATAATCGAGTAATTTCAATTGGAGGTGAAAGCTTATCCTCTTAGCTTTCCAACACAGCATAGAAAGCCTGATTTGACATAGTAACGAAGAATTGGCAGCTGTTTTAAGATTGTTGCGCGCTGCAGAATTCGCCAGACTGCATTACTGTACAGCACCTGCAGTCGATCGACTGGTCCCAATAGTCGATCGACCACACCGCGACTGCACAAGTCTCTGACGCAAAATTTAAAATAAGAAACCCGAGAAGCCCATTGTAATTAGGTTTAGGAAAACTTGTTACGTGAGAATTCTATTTAAGTAAGACTTTGGCATTCAGTTTAGGGGATCGGATATACCTGAATATCCCGAGAGGGAATTCAGAATTCAATTTTCGATTAGTTTTAGTTCTCAATAAATCTTTCCTTGCATTCGGTTCTGTTCTTGCTACTGTTTTCGGTATTTCTCTTCTTAATTTCAGTTTGTTTATTGCTTTATTTTTCTTCGTAGTTAGAATTGCTAGCTTAGAATCCCAAGCCTTATTCGTTTTATGCAATTTGTTGTTTAATTAGTTAGATTTTGTCTTCTTTAATTGCTATCGTTAAATTCGTTATTGTTATTAGTTTAGATATGAGTAGCTAATTACCCCATGCTAAGATGTGAGGGAATCTACAGCGTAGACGACATAGACTAGGCATACCTGATGCGGGTCTTAGTCGATCGACTGATGTCAATAGTCGACCGACTGAGCCCGCGGTCGATCGACTGGACTATCTGGTCGATCGACTGCTTCGCGTAAGAATCAGATTCGTTTCAATTGATTTAACTGCAATATTTAACGACCGAGAGGATATTTGTTAAATGCTTAGGAATTGACCGACCCAATAAGATCGAGAGATAGGGAAGGGCAATAGACTAATAATTGAGACGACTAAATTATACTAAGATCGAAAGATAGGTAAAATTTAGGCATTAGGAATCACTTTTCTGGGCGAGAGCTAGTATTAGTGAGACCTAGGGACCAGTAGCATAGGCTGAAAGGCGCTACTTGTTAAGTTGGACCGAGAGGACTTCTTATTTGCCCATCTTATGTGATTTTATCAGACTTACTTAGGATTACCGCCGTCGTAGCCGCAGTGAACCGATCGTCTTAGTTTCCTTTTTATTATTATCTATACCTTTTTATTTAATTGCTTTAGCTATAGTTTATTTTATTTGTATTTAGATATAGTCCAATTCAAACCCCCCCTTCCTCTATAGACTGAATTGAAACAGATAAATCTCATTATGCCTCCCTGCGGATCGACCCTGCTTACCGCTAACTTCTGTTAGTAGTAATTAGGTTTATAAATTTAATTTTGATACTAAACGACGGTATCAAATTTTGGCGCCGTTGCCGGGGAGGCAGCGTAGTTTTATCTGTTTTTGTTTAGTTTATTTCTTGTCTCAAGGAACTTCGGTTCCTTGAGACCGTTCTTATGTCTTTCGCTCTTCTTTTTCCGCAGGAAGAGGACGAAATTTTTGGCGCTTATTTCGCCAGGCTTTTGGAGTGGGTCGAGCCTAGACGAGATGCATTCTCTGAATTCCAAATATGCTTGACTCTCTTCAAGGGTATGGCTGATCCTACGCGAGCATACCTAAAATCTATTGGTAAGTGGGATTTCACAGGAATCCCCGTAAATGAGGTATTAGAATTCTTGAATTGGTTTGCTGCTGAATCTCTTAAACCCAACTTTTCTCTTCATGTTGACTCAGATGAGGGGGTGGGTGAGACCTTAGAAACCGATCTAGTAAATGCTGACGGAAACATAGAGGAGACCATTAGCGTGGTTGACAATCCTTTTTATGAGGATATTTTAGAACCCCTTTATGACTCTTGCACTGATAGTGAGGTCGATTTGGAGGATCTCTTTGAGAACCTCCAACTTGACGAGTCTAGCGATAAGGAGAGTGAGGAGGAAAATTTTGACAGTCTTGAGGTTAATTGGGATGTGTATGACGATATTATAGATGAACCTATTATAGAGGACCCGATTGACCCATTTGACTTTACCGCCCCTTGCATTTGGGATAAATATCCACCTTCTCCTTTAGATGACCAGACTTCTCCACCTCACAGTTCATACCCGTCTGAGCATCTTAATTCTACTCGCGTTATTTTTGAGTCAATTGCTCCTGAGCTCTCTAAGTTTCCACCTGCGGATAATTTGAGCTTTTATATTCCGCCCTTATTTGGGAGGCGTAATTATTTTGTGGATGATTTTAGAGCCTGCCATAGGAAATTTGTTAGGCTTAAATGTTTTTACATTTTGATTTCCTATGTTATTTCTATCTTATGGTGCTACTTACAGTTTTGTGTAGCACATGCGCAGATGTATGATAGGTTGCTGAGAGCCTTAAGTTGTTTTGATTGGGCTCCATTAGAGTAACCTGCTGAAGAAAAAGAGGTCGAGCGGGACCGGTCTGAAACCAACGCTAGCCGGGAGGCAACCCGGATGTGATTTGTTTAGTTTTGTGAATAAAATTCGTAGTTGTTTAAAAAAATAAATAAAAACTCTTAGTATGTGCTTAGTTTAATTTCCGTCTTTAGAATGTTACAATTGGGTTTAGCGGAATTTTGGGCGCGTTTTTATGTGCATTTACAGGTTATTAGACCAAGTTAACTCAATTCATTGAGTTAATTCGAAGAAAGAAGCTGTTTCGTCAGGTAGGTCAGTCGATCGACTGCCCTCAGCAGTACAGTACCCTCTGATCATCGTGAACTGGTCGATCGACCAGGACCATCGGTCGATCGACCTCTGTAGCTGCTGTACTTCTTTCTTCAATTTAATTCTTTGCACGTAATTGCCGTTTCATTTTTGTTTTCTCGGATAATGCGCGGTATTTTCTGTCTTTTCAGGTACTTTATGGTAGCACTGCTGGCTACTAAAACCTCCTAGCTCACGCTGGTTTGGGGAGGTTTCCTTTTGCTGCGCTTAAAGTCTTGTGAGTTTTCGAGTTTAATTTCATGTCTTATTTAGTTATAATAACGCAAAATCCCATTTCCCTTTTATTTTCTTACATGATTTTGCACAATGGGGACATTGTGTGATTTGATTTGGGGAAGGGTTTTGCATTGCATTTGCATTTCTGTTTCACGTTTATTGCATTTCAGTTTGCATTGTTTATTTCATTTCCTATATATATACAAAAATTCAAAAAAAAAAATTGAAAAATTTTGAAAAATTCAAAAAATGCACGTTTATTTTAGCATATAGGTCGAGTCGAAACGGTAGTATTTCAATGATGACATTGCATTTTTATCTGTTTATGCCTAAGCCGTGCTTAATTGACATGTTATTAGCAGAATCATATATGCATAGTCTACGATTTTCGCTAATTTATTCGCTGAAACTTGAAACTTGACTTAGATTTTTGGCAAACTACATCGTTTTCTGAGATTTAGAGCCTATAACTGGTGACATTCATGACCAGTTCATTTAGGATGTGAGTAGTTACTCCTTATGAGACATGTTATATCAATATGCATAAATATGAACTTAATCTGCTTAATACCTGTATGCATTCGGTTTGTGGTTTGTTGACACATGTGGTAGAGGTTTCCCTTTATTCATTTTACCCATGAGCCCCTCAAAGCCAAATTTAGCCTTTTGTCCCTTAACTACATCCTATATTTAGCCTGCCTTTGTCAAGCTAGTAGTCTTAATTTTGGGGAATGTGTTTATTGCGGTGTGGTTATTTTACTCTTTATTGAGATGTTGGTGAAATGGTGAAAGGGAAGGAAAGAAAAAGAAAAAAAAGAAAAAAAAAAAAAAAAGAGACAGAATACGAAAAAAAAAAAAGATTCGAAAAAAAATTCAGTCTATCGACCGGCTACATTGGTCGATCGACTGTGGACTGCAGTAGTGAAAGGAAAAGTCGAAAAAATCACTTGTTGCAATTGTTATGAGTTGGTGATTTTGTACTCCCATGTATTATTTCTAATTGTTGAGGAGTTTACTTGTTGTTGGGTTGTGAGTTTAGTGCTAGTTAAAGCACCGTTTCATCGATTTAATCTTGAGCAAGAAGTTGGATGTTGTTATAATTTGGATATGTAGTTACTAGCTTGGCTTTAACTCTTCTATTCCAAATTTATCTTAGCCCCTTCTTACCCATTACCTCACATATCCATATTTACCTCGGCATGTGTCATGGTCATTTGTTTGGTTGGAATGCATATGTACGGTTGTAGAGATTATTTTCATATTAGATTGCAGGCATGTTGTTATAGGTCGTAGTTAGGTGAGAGTCTTTACAGGTGACGGCTCAGCAGTTTTTAACGACTACATAGCTCGTTTGCATGATTCATATTGCTAATTGATTGTTAGTTGTTGCATTAAATTGGTTTAGGCTTTATGGTTGCATTTCACTCTGAGATTGAACTCGTTCCACTAGGTTTTAGGATCGAGTCTAGTTCTTGCCTGGGGACAAGCAAGGGTTTGGTTTGGGCAAGTTTGATGCGTGTCATTTATATGATGTTTTACACCCTATTTTACACGCATTTCAGAGCCCATTTGTGTAAGTTTAAGCTACTGTTTTCCCTATTTCCGTCTACTTTTGTGTTTTTGTGTAATATTGCAGAAATGTGAAGAATCCAGCGGAAAATTAGCCGAATCCGTTCCCGAGTGTTTAGCATAGGATTTTCCATGAGGTATTGACTCGAGGAATGAGCTTGGTGCGCGTTTCAAGGCCTAAAGATACAAAAAGCATGGGTGCGTACGAATTTAACAAGTAAAGAAGCACTTCACGATATTGCAGCCTGCTTCAAGTGGCAATATCTCGAGTTCTATAGCCGATAATTGAGTAATTCTAATTGGAGGTGAAAGCTCATCCTCTTAGCTTTATAACGCCGCGTAGAACGCCTGATTTGACCAAGTAAGAAACAATTGGCAGCTGTTTTAAGATCGTTGCGCGCTGCAGAATTCGTCAGACTGCATTACTGTACAGCACCTGCAGTCGATTGACTGGTCCCAGTAGTTGATCGACCACACCGCGACTGCACAAGTCTCTGACGCAAAATTTAAAATAAGAAACTTGAAAGCTCATTGTAATTAGGTTTAGGAAAACTTGTTACGTGAGAATTCTATTTAAGTAAGACTTTGGCATTCAGTTTAGGGGATCGGATAGACCTGAATATCCCGAGAGGGAATTCAGAATTCAATTTTCGATTAGGTTTAGTTCTCAATAAATCTTTCCTTGCATTCAGTTCTGTTCTTGCTACTGTTTTCGGTATTTCTCTTCTTAATTTCAGTTTGTTTATTGCTATATTTTACTTCGTAGTTAGAATTGCTAGCTTAGAATCCCAAGCCTTATTCGTTTTATGCAATTTGTTGTTTAATTCGTTAGATTTTGTCTTCTTTAATTGCTATCGTTAAATTCGTTATTGTTATTAGTTTAGATATGAGTAGCTAATTACCCCGTGCTAAGATGTGAGGGGATCTGCAGCGTAGACGACATAGACTAGGTATACCTGATGCGGGTCTTAGTCGATCGACTGATGTCAATAGTCGACCGATGAGCCCGCGGTCGATTGACTGGACTATCTGGTCGATCAATTGCTTCGCGTAAGAATCAGATTCGTTTCAATTGATTTAACTGCAATATTTAACGACCGAGAGGATATTTGTTAAATGCTTAGGAATTGACCGACCCAATAAGATCGAGAGATAGGGAAGGGCAATAGACTAATAATTGAGACGACTAAATTATACTAAGATCGAAAGATAGATAAAATTTAGGCATTAGGAATCACTTTTCAAGGCGAGAGCTAGTATTAGTGAGACCTAGGGACCAGTAGCATAGGCTGAAAGGCGCTACTTGTTAAGTTGGACCGAGAGGACTTCTTATTTGCCCATCTTACGTGATTTTATTAGACTTACTTAGGATTACCGCCGTCGTAGCCGCAGTGAACCGATCGTCTTAGTTTCCTTTTTATTATTATCTATACCTTTTTATTTAATTGCTTTAGCTATAGTTTATTTTATTTGCATTTAGATATAGTCCAATTCAAACCCCCCTTCCTCTATAGACTGAATTGAAACAGATAAATCTCATTATGCCTCCCTGCGGATCGACCCTGCTTACCGCTAACTTCTGTTAGTAGTAATTAGGTTTATAAATTTAATGTTGATACTAAACGACGGTATCAGTCAGTTACTGAATAATGAAAGTAAGTAAAACAGCGACATCCAAATACATAAGCACATTCCTCTAACTCTAGTTCATCATCAATCACCTAACTACACACTACAGTGTGTAGCCCTGCCAGAATACCCATCGCAATAGATATTCCACACCACCAGTGGGGACCGTAGTCTTGCCACCTAAGCCCCGCTCAACTCCCAGAGCGAATAACCTTATGACCATTAATGTGCACATCCCCCTTGTGATTGGAACCACAAGGGGCGGAACAAGGGCATGAAGCCATTCACGCAAATGACTCCACTCAGCCGAGGGCGCACCTCACGTACCACAGACAATTACAACCAGAAACCACAATAAGGATAATCATGCCAATACCAAGAAATATAATTAACCATAGAGATAAACATATGATTCAACCACCACATCACTTAAATCAATTATACAGTAACCGAGTAGGGAAAACCCTACCTGAAATGGAATCACCAATCAACAATAGCAGCAGATCAAAAAGCCTCCTCTACGAAACCACCTCTATAACAATAATGCATACAATTATAATCTACCGCAAAAATTACTCCCAAAACCCCCCAAATCACCCAGTTAGGGTTTATCCAAAATTAACAAACTGACATAAATACAACATAGAAATATTACCCAAACGATGATGATCACAAGGGTATAACGATCTCAGAACTCCGATAACCCTAGCCTTGATTTGATAGCAAAAGAGGAGAGAAAAGAGCGTCGTAGAGTTTTCTTGTGAAAAGTTTAGAAAGGTAAAAGAGATAAAGACTTGTCGATCAAAATTTAAATACCTTTCCACGTTTACTATCAAACCCGGCCGAAAAGTCCGTAAAACCCGAACTACTCGATCGAGTAACTAACGTGCACGATCGAGTGTCCCCTACTCGATCGAGTTGCCCCACTAGATCGAGTACATTCAAAACAGAATGTACTCCAGAATCCGTAAATGACTTACTTGACAGAGTGTCGAGTAAGTCCTACTCGATAGAGTACCCGACAGCTCAAATATCTGAGGTATTACAAAATTGACCAATAAAGAACAGTTACTATAAAAATACTAAAACTGTTTAAAGTATATATACAACTGAAGTTTAACTCAAACGGTTATAACCAAAACTATCAAAAGAACTAAAGTATAAACTGTCAACAGAAGCTAGATAAATGATCGATGATGACTCGACCACCATCCAAACCCGCAAGCTATCCATAGCTATACCTGCTCAATCAACTGCTTACCATCCACGAATGGATCACCACCGTTTTGAAAACAATAAACGGGGTCAGTCAACTGTATAATCAAGATACGAATTCATAACAAGAGTAATACAACTAATACAATTGCAATATCATTCCCCAAACTCCATTACAAATCAATAACCGACTACACACTTAAATGTGTAGTCCTGCCAGATTACCCATAGCAACAGGCCACCCTCACCGCCAGTGGGGGATCACGGTCATTCCCTCCTAAGCCCCGCTCATCCCAACGAGCACACCTAGATCATAAATGTGCACAACCCCCTTCTGACGGGAGCCACAATAGGAGAACATGGGATTGGAACCATCTCTCGAGCATGGTCCCATGACAACACTACCAATCACAATATTACTCAACCAATATCAATCCAACGCATCATATTAATCAATCAATCAATCACAACAATCTCAAATTAATAATGCAATCGACTGAGTAGGCAAACCCTACCTTATTCGCAAATCTGAAATCAACAATCAACAACGAAGGCTAGAATTGTTCCTCTACGAATCCGTCACCTAGCAAAGCATAAGCAACAATAATAAATAATAAATCATTCCAATCAACCTTTTTTCCCATCCTAATCAATTAGGGTAAACCCTAAATAAAAACCATAAACTAATTAACAAGGTACTAGAGACTTACCAAGGAAACCGGTACGGAAAGACGGAATGTAGACTCAAGATCGATCGCACTTGACTTGGGAGTGACTAGGGTGATTAGAGAGATGGTAAACGGAGTTTAGGTTTTGGTAAAAATGAATTAGTAACTGTTAAACACGAAATATATATGTATATAATCTCTAATCACCTTAATCAAACCGCGGAAATAATCTCGTCGGACCAGGTACTCGGTCGAGTAACCGAGCACCTGAGGTACTCGGCCGAGTACAACCAACTCGACCGAGTATCTCACTACTCGGCCGAGTGCTCCTAGACAGTAACCTGACCAGAAGTCATATGACGACTTACTCGGTCGACAACTACCTACTTTACAGAGTAACTAAGGACCAGAAAACCGTAATATTACATAACCAACTTCAAGTATACACCTATCCTTCAATTAAATTGTTTCTACCCAAAGATCAACTAGCAGCTATGATTTTTGAATGCAAATTACGATTTTTGATTGCATTATACATGTTCGATGAGTATGGTTATCCATATACTATCACTATAAAGCGTACATCCTTATATCATGGCAACAAAAATTGAAAACTAACCATTTATAATTTTGTTGGACAGCACGGAGATCAAGATGCTTATCCGAGTGAACTAGATGTACTACTTGATCGAAAGTTCATTTTTAGGATCAAAGTTCATCAGAAGTACAATCTTACCAAGGGGTTGGGATTCATATAGTGTCATACAGAATGATAAAGGAAAGGTGTGATACTAGAAAACCATCAACTTTACCCTATAAAATACATAATGATTTTTCTCATCAACTCACCTTCAACACGAAGTCATCTTATCAAATGCTTTATTGGCAGAAGTCCGTGCAAAGCACTGGGGAACATAAATCAACAAATCCACAAGTACCTCCTGGAACCTCACTCCTACAAAGCTCATGACCGAATCTGGTGAAGATGATGTCCAGCTGAGTACAACCAAAAAACATGTGTCCGTGAAGGTGGAAGCCATTGGAAAGTGATGCATTTATCAAGCTAAAAAATAATTTATAGTTTAAGTTAGTTAGATTTCCTTATGATTTGGATATTTAATAATGTTGTTTGTTTAATAGACGATAACAGTTGCCAGATCCATTTTTTTTTTAGGTTTTGCATTTCAGCAATTCTAGATGTACATGACAGATCAGTTTTATATTTTAAATGTACTTGAAATCTAGAATAATTGATATGATTAGATAAACCGTTCATTATTATATACAAGTACGTTACTTATTTTACACTGTTAGCTACATTGTTACTTATTTAAGGCACAAATATACCGTTTTCATGTGACCGAACAACTTACTGGTAACACGATGGTTTTTGTGGCCCCAGGAAAACAATAATATGATTAGCTCTGATCGATGAGCAGCAGCCCACTTGCCCAATTACTGCCTTACCGGTAACATGATGGTTTTTCTACCTCAAAAGACACTCAGTTAAGCAACTTAGATTCATTCAAACACAAATAGCCCAACACGAAACTACCCAAGTGCACTGATTGACAACTTCTTACAACAATCGTGCATCAAGACATTAGTTGGCTACATATTTTTATACTACAAGCATAATTATGTATAGAAATCTAAATTCAGATAATATCAGCCTTTAGATTCTATTTGTTCAGGTATAATCAGGCTCCGTGATATTTTATATAACCGAAACAACTTGGTATAATTATTCATTAACCTAATCGCTACAGACAATACTTGGCTACATAGTTTCCATACTGCAAACATCAACAAACATCATACTGATAGACTAAATTATTCTGAGTGAGACATATGAAAAAGATAAAGAAAGGAACATTAGACTTTCAAATCGTTATTTATGAAGTATCATATTGAATTGCTAACATTAAATCAAAACTAACTTTGACTAGAAACGGACAGAAATCTATTGGAGTTTGTGTTCTCCACAAATTAGTGTGATAACATTTGTAAATCTCTTACAGGTTCACAAGAGTATACTTCGTATATTTAATCAGTTGATTAACGTTTACCTAATAACGGTTGGCTTGTTAGAAAGTTTGACGTTATTATCATACGATGGCGGTGATCATTTGGTCCAAAGGTCACACCTATAGGATGTGTTTGAGAAATGTGGTTATAGAAATATAATTACATTGATGCCCAATATGACTAAAAAGTTAGTCAATGTGTTGATGAGATAATTATTTAATGAAAATTAAATAATATTAGTTGAGATTTAATTAATCTTGTCGATTAAGTAAATTAAATATAATAAGTTATATTTAATTAAATGTATATAATATTAGCTTGGACGAATTAATCTGTTAATTCGTAATTAAATATAATCATTGTATTTAATATCAACAAGATAAATGTGTCATAGTGGTAATAGTGAGGGTACACACACCAAGAGGTCATGGGTTCGATCCTCACTAGATGACAATTCAACACACTTTATATATAATAATCTCATATCGATTCTAGCATAATCAAAGGGCATATCTCATATCGTCTTGGGTGCAACTAATAGGTGAATATCAATTTTGATATTGTTCTTAGGCCATATTTGCTAGGACCGAAGGTTAATTCTGAATCCCTATACTTTGTTTATGTATTTTGTTTATGACCTTTAATCATCATTGTTAAATCGTTATAATCCTTCTAAATTAAGGAAAGTATACAGATTATTTCCCACAAGTGGTATCAGAGCCCTAGGCCACGATTTTAATCTTGATGATTTTCATAAATTTGTATGTAAACTATGAGGATTTTTCGAATTTTTTTTAGGGTTTCGAAAATTTTTAGGGTTCGGCAAAAAAAAAAAAAAATTGTGCCGATTTGTTTTTTTTTTCCTTCTTGCCGGTTTTTTTCTTTTAGTTTAATGATATTTTTCCATTTTATTTTTCATATTATTGTTTTTAATCAGTTAAAATTATCATATGAAGAATTGGTAGTTTTTGATTTAATGCAGATTAAGTTAAAATTAAATGAAATCGTCATGTTTATGATAAAAAGATTGTTTTTGCTATATAGTTTTTGGCATATAAATTAATCATGTTTATTATTTCATATGCTAATCATGTTCTAATAGCAAAGGTAAACAATTTAGTTATCAAATCTTGTTTTAGGGCTAATTGCCGCAAAAGAAAAAAAGGGGAGGTCGTTTTTAGGGTTTGCCATATAAAAAAAAAATTGTTTTGTTTTTTTTTGAGTGAACCGAGATAAAAAAAATAAAAAATAAAAGGACAGTTTGGTTTTCTTGTTTTTTTTGCCATAATTGCCGAAAAAAAAATTATGGAAAGTTTTTTTTTCCCTTTTCCTAATTGCCGAGTATAAAAAAAAAGGGCTGTTTTTTTTTCGGCCGTGTGGAGCTGATATTATAATAAAAAAAAAAAGTTTGTTTATTTTTCTGCCGAGACCAATTTATAATTGGTTTTTGTTTTTTTATTTTTATTTTGGCCAATTAGTAATTGTGAATCCGTTCACAATTTAAAGATACCGAGTTATTTTTTAGCGGTTTAAAATTTTGACGGATAGAATTCATATTACAAGTTTAATATGGATTGAAATGAAATTAATGTGATTAAATTGCGGAATTGTCACTTAATTTAATTTAAATAGGTGGTTTGGATAAATTAATCAACATAATTAATGAATTGTGTCATGTATGTTTAATTTATTTTTAGTTGATGCTTTTAATTTTGTTGAATGAATCGAATGAATGAATTTTATTTACGTATTTATTTTTTTGCAATCGGTTGTAATTTGTAATACTCAGTGTGGCCTTAGTCAAATTATGTTTTCCTAATGAAGGAAACATGATTTCTTATGTAATTATGAGATCTCGAATCTCCTTTATTTTAGTTTTGGGTTTTTGAAATTAGAATGTAATTAATAGGTCAATTATGTAATTTTATTTATTGTAATTTCAATGAAGACTAAAGATGAAGATTCAAGCTCACTCCCGCTACATGGATCAAGATGGAACATCAAGACAAGCTTCTCGGGTCCAAGGATGGATTCCAAACTTGTATTTATTGTTCATTTTGATAGGATAGGCCACACTAGGACTTTTACTATTTTTACGTCTTTTCTTTCTTATTGCTTTTCATTCACATGTTAGTTTATGCATCATATTCCGCCTAAAACCAAACCACCTACTACTAAAATGCATGAAAATTAACTCATATAGGTTGTATGTTAGTTTTCATGGACATGCAGATGTCACAGATTTTAAGCCATCACTTTAGTTTAATCATTCTCGCATGCTAGATAATAGTTCACTTAAAATGAATTTAAATAAAGTTGATGGGATCTTCCTCTAAAACGGAAATTGAGATTAGTCTTTATAAGGGCAAACATCTATGAATCCCTTCTTCGTCGGTAGGCCTAATATGACCCCTTCTACGTTGGGTAAGTAGTTGTGTTGACTTAGTTTACCTCAACATCATAGTCCGAAGAGTTTCTCGTGATTATGATGGACTAAAGATAGTATTTACAGAAATTTATCGACCAAGAATTCTAACGGTAGAATTAGCTAAAAGGTTAGTTTATCAATTTACAGAGAATTGAGTCTTGGGGTCATTTATATAATTCTTGAGGGAGGTCAATTGTATAAATGTTTTGAGTCTTCGCGTTATGACATTAGTTCATTAGACTTAAAATAAAAACGATGCACATGCTTATTATTTTATTCTTCTTTCGCAGTGTAGAACACGTTTATTATCAATAATCTTTGTTACAACAAATGGTGGAAATAACGCAATCCCAATGCCTAGTGCCACACTAGATCGTTCGTCCTGGCTAAAAATGTTTATGGACCAAATGAATCAGTCCACTCGGATTTGAAGAATGATGGGTCCAATTTTGCGGATTGGGAGGCGGCACTACGGAATGCGCCCGCTGCGACGGTAAGCTCGGGTATTTAATCGAGCCAATACCGGTCAACCCAGACCCAAATGCAGGAGTCAACGAGTCACTCGCTTACAGTGATTTCGTTATGGAAGCGGGTGCGATAAAGAACGTACTCATCTTTGCAATGGAAACGAATTTGCAGAGACGCTTCATTGCCCAAGGTGCAAACAAGATTTTCACCACGCTCACTAACGAGTTCTCAAAGGCACCGAGAATCGTTACCTATGAGCATACCTGTCGCTTCTTTGATGCGAAACTCCAGAAGGGCCAACTGATGTGAAACTCCAGAAGGGCCAACCGGTTAGCCCACACATTCTTCACATGATTGAGAATGTCGAGAAGCTGGAGTCACTGAATTGTAAAATCAGTGAGAGCATTGTCATTGACCGAATGCTTCATTCTCTTCACGATGGTTTTGCCCTTTTCAGGGCGAACTACTATATGAATGACTTGAAAAAGAGCCCTTATGAGCTACACTCCCTTCTCGTACAGACCGAGAAGGATATGAAATTGAGTGGGAGCATGAAGGAGGATGTTCTCACGTATTACAAAGGTAAAGGTAAGGGCAAGGCTCATGGCGACCTAGCTGTAGGTAAGCCAAAGTTTAAGAAGCCAGGAAACGGTAAGAGTGCGCCTGGTGAGACTAGTGGCTCACAGGGCAAGACAAAGAGGAAGGGCGGTGACATAGAGTGCCACCATTGTCACAAGACTGGACATTGGAGGAGGAAGTGTCCCGTCTACCGTGAGGACATCAAAGCGAGGCGCGTCGTTCCTGTTGGTATGTCATCTTATATTCATATGATTGAGATTAACCATGAAAGTTTCGGAACTTGGGTACTAGATACTGGTTGTGTTTCTCATCTGTGTAATCATTTGCGGGGCCTAAAGAACATCATACCTCTCGAAAAAGGTGATGTGGACCTGCGAGTCGGGAATGGAGCACGAGTTGCTGCTGCCTCGAAGGGAACATATGTAATCCAACTCCCTAGTGTTTTTGAGTTATCTTTAAATAACTGTTACTATGTACCCAGTTTATCTAAGAATATTATTTCTGTTTCCGTACTTGCTAAAGACGGTTTTACATTTTCAATACAGGATAATAGTTGTATTTTCTCTTTTAATGAAATGATTTATGGCAAAGCAGTTTCCATGAATGGAATTTATATCTTAGATCAAACCACGGAAGTATTACACATGAATAATAAGAAATTAAAGGTTGGTGACAAATATCAAATCTATCTATGACATTGTCGAATGGGACACATAAATGAGAAACGCGTGAAGAAACTCGTCGATAATGGGACTATTCCCGCATTCGGATTTTCTACATATGGCACGTGTGAATCATGTCTCATTGGCAAGATGACTCGAATTTCCTTCAAAGGTGTTGGAATGCGCGCTAGTGACCTATTAGGACTCATACATACGGACGTATGTGGACCTATGTCAATTACCGCTAGAGATGGCTATAGATATTTTATCACTTTCACAGACGATTTGATTAGATACGGATATGTCTACTTAATGAAGCATAAAAGTGAGTCCACAGTCTTTCAGGTGTTGATCAAACTCATTTGAAAGATATTCGCCACCCCGATCTGAACGGAGTGCTTTAATCTTTCTACCCAGTTGGTTCTGTACCCTATTCTGGTATTCCTTGAATTTCTCAAAGGACTCACTTTTATGCTTCATTAAGTAGACATATCCGTATCTACTCAAATCGTCCGTGAAAGTGATAAAATATCTATAGCCATCTCTAGCGGTAATTGACATAGGTCCACATCCGTCCGTATGTATGAGTCCTAATAGGTCACTAGCGCATTCCAACACCTTTGAAGGAAATTCGAGTCATCTTGCCAATGAGACATGATTCACACGTGCCATATGTAGAAAATCCGAATGCGGGAATAGTCCCATTATCGACGAGTTTCTTCACGCGTTTCTCATTTATGTGTCCCATTCGACAATGTCATAGATAGATTTGATATTTGTCACCAACCTTTAATTTCTTATTATTCATGTGTAATACTTCCGTGGTTTGATCTAAGATATAAATTCCATTCATGGAAACTGCTTTGCCATAAATCATTTCATTAAAAGAGAAAATACAACTATTATCCTTTATTGAAAATGTAAAACCGTCTTTAGCAAGTACGGAAACAGAAATAATGTTCTTAGATAAATTGGGTACATAGTAACAGTTATTTAAAGATAACTCAAAACCACTAGGGAGTTGGATTACATATGTTCCCTTCGAGGCAGCAGCTACTCGTGCTCCATTCCCGACTCGCAGGTCCACATCACCTTTTTCGAGAGGTATGATGTTCTTTAGGCCCTGCAAATGATTACACAGATGAGAACCACAACCAGTATCTAGTACCCAAGTTCCGAAACTTTCATGGTTAATCTCAATCATATGAATATAAGATGACATACCAACAGGAACGACGCGGCCTGCCTTGATGTCCTCACGGTAGACGAGACAGTTTCTCCTCCAATGTCTAGTCTTGTGACAATGGTGGCACTCTATGTCACCGCCCTTGCTCTTTGTCTTGCCCTGTGAGCCACTAGTCTCACCAGGCGCACTCTTACCGTTTCCTGGCTTCTTAAACTTTGACTTACCTACAACTAGGTCGCCATGAGCCTTGCCCTTACCTTTACCTTTGTTGTGAATCGTGAGAACATCCTGCTTCATGCTCCCACTCAATTTCATATCCTTCTCGGTCTGTACGAGAAGGGAGTGTAGCTCATGGGGACTCTTTTTCAAGTCATTCATGTAGTAGTTCGCCCTGAAAAGGGTAAAACCATCATGAAGAGAATGAAGCATTCGGTCAATGACAATGCTCTCACTGATTCTACAATTCAGTGACTCCAGTTTCTCGATATTCTTAATCATGTGAAGAATGTGTGGGCTAATCGGTTGGCCCTTCTGGACTTTCGCATCAAAGAAGCGACAGGTATGCTCATATGTGATGATTCTCGGTGCCTTTGAGAACTCATTAGTGAGCGTGGTGAAAATCTTGTTTGCACCTTGGGCAATGAAGCGTCTCTGCAAATTAGTTTCCATTGCAAAGATGAGTACGTTCTTTATCGCACCCGCTTCCATAACGAAATCACTATAAGCGAGTGACTCGTTGGCTCCTGCATTTGGGCCTGGGTTGACCGGTATTGGCTCAGTTAAATACCCGAGCTTACCGCCAAAGCAATGGCAAAGCATTCCGTAGTGCCGCCTCCCGTCCGCAAACTTGGACCCATCATTCTTTCGTCGCGGACTGATTCATTTGGTCCATGAATACTTTTAGCCAGGATGAACGATCTAGTGTGGCACTAGGCATTGGGATTGCATTATTTCCAGCCATTTGTTGTAACAAAGATATTGATAATTAGCGTGTTCTACATCTGCGAAAGAAGAATAAAATAATAAGCATGCATCGTTTTTATTTTAAGTCTAATGAGCTAATGTCATAACGCGAAGACTCAAAAACATTTATACAATTGACCTCCCTCAAGAATTATATAAATGACCCCAAGACTCAATTCTCTGTAAATTGATAAGCTAACCCGTTAGCTAATTCTACCGTTAGAATTCCTGGTCGATAAATTTCTGTAAATTCTATCGTTAGTCCATCATAATCACGAGAAAATCTTCGGACTATGATGTTGAGGTAAACTAAGTCAACACAACTACTTACCCAACGTAGAAGGGGTCATATTAGGCCTACTGACGAAGAAGGGACTCATAGATGTTTGCCCTTATAAAGACTAATCTCAATTTCCGTTTTAGAGGAAGATCCATCACTTTTTTTTTAATTCATTTTAAGTGAACTATAATCTAGCATGCGAGAATGATTTAAACTAAAGTGATGGCTTATAGACTGTGACATCTGCATGTCCATGAAAACTAACAAACAACTATATGAGTTAATTTTCATGCATTTTAGTAGTAGGTGGTTTGGTTTTAGGCGGAATATGATGCAATTACTAGCATGTGAATGGAAAGCAATAAAATGAAAAACGTAAAAAAAACAGTAAAAGTCCTAGTGTGGCCTATCCTATCAAAATGAACAATAAATACAAGTTTGGAATCCATCCTTGGACCCGAGAAGCTTGTCTTGATGTTCCATCTTGATCCATGTAGCGGGAGTGAGCTTGAATCTTCATCTTTAGTCTTCATTGAAATTACAATAAATAAAATTACATAATTGACCTATTAATTACATTCTAATTTCAAAAACCCAAAACTAAAATAAAGGAGATTCGAGATCTCATAATTACATAAGAAATCATGTTTCCTTCATTAGGAAAACATAATTTGACTAAGGCCACACTGAGTATTACAAATTACAACCGATTGCAAAAAAATAAATACGTAAATAAAATTCATTCATTCGATTCATTCAACAAAATTAAAAGCATCAACTAAAAATAAATTAAACATACATGACACAATTCATTAATTATGTTGATTAATTTATCCAAACCACCTATTTAAATTAAATTAAGTGACAATTCCGCAATTTAATCACATTAATTTCATTTCAATCCATATTAAACTTGTAATATGAATTCTATCCGTCAAAATTTTAAACCGCTTTAAAATAACTCGGTATCATTAAATTGTGAACCGATTCACAATAACTAATTGGCCAAAATAAAAAAAATAAAAAAATAAAAACAAAATCCAAATATTTTTTTTAAAATTGGTCACGGCAAATAAACAGAAGAAAAAAAAAAATTTTTTTTAATGTTTCAGCTGCACGGCTGAATATTTAAAAAAAAAACTTTTCCTATTTTAATTTGGTAAATAGGAAAAACTTTCCATAATTTTTTTTCTTTTCTATTTCAGTAAAAAGGCAAATAAAAATTTCTTATTTTTTTTTCTTTTCTTTTTCTCTCTCGGTTTACCAAAAAAAAAAACAATTTTTTTTTTTATACGGTGAACCCTAAAAAAAACGCCCTTCCCCTTTTTTTTTCTCTTTTGCGGCAATTATGCCCTAATTCAAAGATATGATGAAAAAGTTTAAGTTGCTATTAGGACATGATTTAGCAAATACATTAACAAACATGATTAATCGTATATGCTAAAACTATATAGCAAAAACGAATTCTTATATCAATGACATGATGATACTATATGTAATTTAACTTAATCTGCATTAAATCAAAATCTACCAAATTCTTCATATGATAATTTTAACCGATTAAAACAATGATATGATCTATAGAAATTGGTTATATATCATCAAACAAAAGGAAAAAAAAAAACGGCACAAAAAAAATTTTCGAATCACACAAAGAAACCCTAATTTTTTTCGAAAATCAGGTTATGTTTACATACAATTTTTATGAAAATCATCAAGATTAAAATCGTAGCCTAGTGCTCTGATACCACTTGTGGGAAATAATCTGTATATGTGACACCCCGCAATAAAGCGGAAAATACAACTAAAAATTTAAAGCGGAATTTTGTGAGATTTTAAAAACTTTTAGATTACTAGTTAAAAATTAAAACGCGGGTGCCAAAAACGAAATGAAACAAATACTACGATAGACAGATTTAGGTTATTACAACCCAAGTCTAGAAAGCGGGGAAAAGATATCCCACGAATAAACAAATAAAGGGTTTCTAAATTAGAAACTAAGGTCCAAGGGTTTAGTTCTCGCTAGCCCACACGTCTTCCCCACGTAAGCATCTTCAAACCTGTCATTCATGTAAACATGAACGCCACAGTCAGTGGTGAGTAACTCAAGGTTCTCCCAGCCACAATATGTCGAAATGCAGGTAACAAACAACATTTAATCAAACATATTAATCATGCAACATATACGAACAATAAAGAATAAGGGGATATAATGAACAATCATGGTGAAACAGGCATAATACTTTCTTAATAGAATAGGCATGGTATATGAGGATGAATGTACAATCAAGGAATAGAATCACCAAGTGAACCCACTCATGTGGACACGACTCAACAAGTGTAAGACATATACTTAGTATGAACTCAAACAAGACAACCCTCTAGACTCCAACCTCTTGGTAGGACGACGATCATAATACGGTCCTAGTCTAAACCTGGCCAGACTCTCGGGATGGACGACACCCGATTCGACACCCGATTCGACACACGATACCAAATCGTATCCAAGACTCGAAACATGGTACACCTAACCGTGCCCGAAAGTCGAGTAACCTCAAATCGGAACCTTGTCACCTAACCGTGACCCCCGGTCCGAAGAGGCGGAAGGAAAAATAGACCAACTCGGAAACAATGGCACCTAACCGTGACCCAATGTCCGAGGGCAAATAAATAAGGAATGTCAAGTAGTCACACAATGTAAAATGTCACACTTGAGTCACAATAGGAGTAAGAATGATCATGCAAACATCATATGATACGGGACCCTTAATGTCACATTCATACTCATGGCTTGCATCTCACCATGAGTACAGATGGGAACATTAATCCCAACGATCATATCGCAACTAGAGGGCTTATAGCTCACCCCTAGTATCCGATAGGACCAAGACTCTCACAATAGAACAATACAAGGCATTATCAAGAATATGACCCTTCACAAATGACTATTTAGTAAAGATAACTCATACTTGTCTTATATTAAATATTTCATTTTATAAATCAACATGCCGGTTAAATAAAGTATAATAAGCGATAGTGAATAATTTACGTTATATGAAATATACGGGATAAAAGGTGAACCAGCAGGTGTGACTCATTCATGAGCCCACCTCAGAATATAAGGTTGGTCCGACAATTAAAACATGACGAGTCCGACAACTAAAACATGTAAAGCACAACAAACTAATCATGTGAAGGAGCGATATTAACGAATCATGTTATATAAAATACGAGACGGATATTTAACTATATAAATGAAGCAAAGTTGGCACCAAACGTTCCCATAATATAAATGTGGCCCAATTAACCCAAAATATGTAAACGAGCCCAATTGACACCTTACTAAATAATGAGACGAGTGCATGAGTATATTTGAGACGGTAATTTAAATAATTAAATAAAGGGGGTTTTATAAGTATAAATCATAAAAGGGAGGTATGTAAATGAACGAATTTAACGAATTGTTTTATAAAGACATGAGACGGAAATGGTATAATTTTGAATGGCCATCTTTTGCGCCAATGGCAAACTAATGCCACGACTCAGGGGTTGTTGCACAACCCCAAACCCGTCACCAAACAACCCGCCATTACTCCACCTAAACTACCACAAAACACCCACCATAAACCCCTCAACAACCGCCCACGCAACCCACAACCAACTATCACAACCAACATGACCCATTCAACACTTAACTATCGTCCCATGAGCGCCTAAAACCATCCATCTAAAAGCCGTTATGCGGCTGCCAGCAGCCTGTGAAACAGCTTCACACCCGAGTCAATACAACTCCCAACTCACGGCTCAAGGGAGCCACCTTGGGCAGCTCACCACGGTCTGACGGCCGCCCATAAACACCATCCATCCGCCATCAATTCACGGCAAAAGACAGGGCAGCAGACAGTCCCAACGACCCAAATTTTAAGATGGAAATTCACAAATACAAAGTGACCCAAAAACAATTTCGAAAACTAACCTACCCATCCCAAAACCGAACCAAAACCAGCCACAAACACGGGTTCACGAGCGCCATAATCCGAGCTCGAGAAAACAGAATTCGAGACAGAGTTTCGAACTCGGGACAAACCATTTCAAACACCAAATTAAGACAAAAATTACAATACAAGTAGGAAAAGAGTAAAGAACCATACTTTAGCGAATAAGAGCATGTAAAACGATACAACAAGACGGAAATTCGACATTTGTCGAGTAACCTATCACCGTTACCTCATTGCACTTTAAAATAGCATGCTTCCGGCCCGAAGCTATTCTGAGCTGTCCCAAGTAACACCCAAACGCACGAACGAAGGAAAAAGGCGGGAAATTCGAGCCCAAAGTAAGACGACCGAACGGAAACAGAGGCAAGATGGCGTCTTTCTTACATACAAAGAAGGAGGACGAGATGGGGAAGCCATTAGTGCAAAATTCATGGAATTTGGTTGAGGAATGAAGGAGGGATCTATGGTTGAAGGTAGACGAAAATGGTGTACGGGTTTGTTGTTGTTGCTGCTGCATAATGTTGTTGTTGTTTGTTTTTACGCAGGAAAGGAAGAAGAAAGGAAATGGGGGTGGGTCATACGGATAGTACTACTACCAACTATACTATATATAATAATAATAATAATAATAATAATAATAATAATAATAATAATAATAATAATAATAATAATAATAATAATAATAATAATAATAATAATAATAATAATAATAATAATAATAATAATAATAATAATAATAATAATAATAATAATAATAATAATAATAATAATAATAATAATAATAATAATAATAATAATAATAATAATAATAATAATAATAATAATAATAATAATAATAATAATAATAATAATAGATATTTTGAAGGTGGGTGAATGTGTTGTTGGTTTTTGATTGGTCCAGATTAAAGTGGGTGCAAGGTGAAATGTGACGGTCTATAGCTAGACGGAATAAGGTCTCGAGTTTATTTTAACTTGAGACGGAAACTAATATTATTACTGTCGCTATTATTATCCGACCAAAAATATGTATACATATATTATTATATAAATTATGACTCAAAGATATAATTTAATAATACGTACTTTTATAAAAATGAGCTTTTATATATTACTTTTATAAAAATCAAGCTTGACATTAAATTTATTAAATTGAGTAATTCAAAAATATGAAATAAATAAATCAAACGGTTTAATAAATTTTAAATGTCCAAATAGGAAATTCGCGGGTGTTACAATCACCCCACCTTTTTAAAAGTTTCGTCCTCGAAACTTGAAAGTAGAAATGAAAGGTTATATAAAACAAAACTGGAACTTTGGAATCGGTAACCAAAACATTTAAAAGGTTACTTATCGTAAGAATTAAAAATTCTTTCAAAAGTTTCAAATAAAATTTTCGGCAGAACCATATTCTCGTCAAAGGAACGAAAGTGTTCTCGTTACGTATTCAAGAACATCACATTCCAAATCAAAGATAAGGTAAAAAGGCAAATCATTTGTATAAATCCAAATCAACACACTTTCAAAAACATAAATGAAGAGTTTTCAAAAGTATAAGTCTCATTCATGGAACGAAATTGTTCTTGTCGTGCACACAAGAACGCTAACCTTCCAAGTCAAAGACAAATTCAAAACAAAATCATTCATCGATAAGTGCAGGACAAGTTATTAGACTCGTTTAATAACGAGTCCTAACATTCCATCAACGTTAAAAACAATCGAAAAAGGTCATTTATTCAAATTTTCCTTTTACAAAAGCCAATATAAAAATAAAAGTTCCACTTTTAAACTCAAAAAGGGAGTCAAATTCCTGAAAATATAACATTAAACTTTCACCAAGAAATCATAAACAGATCAAAGTTAACCGAAATTGGATAAAATTTAAGGAAATTTCGGGTTTAGCAATTAAAATCATGATAATTAAGTTTATATTCCAAGGACAAATATGGAATTAAATCAAATTTTCATTTTCAAATCTTTAAAATAGGTAAGGTTTTGCAAAAGCAACATCAACTTTTAACAATGAATAAAATGGTAGCTTGAAATATTTAGAAATTGTACAAAAGGAAGGTAACTTAGATAGCATAGATACAAGGTACGCTAAGAGAGTTCAAACTTAACCAACAAAAAGAGCTATGATGAACTTCATAGGGGTAAGAATTGAAGTAAGGCCAACAAGGATGTCAAACATAGAGCTCCACAGGTTACGAGTACCAAACTTAAAGAAGGAGCATGATGAAGCGAGAAGGAGAGGTATGAATGGCAACACTTATGATTAAGGAGAAAGAGAAATTAGGCAACAAGAAAACGCCAGGTACTCGAATCTCAAACAACAACACCATCCTAAACGGTTCCGAAAACTTCCTAACAACAAAACTCATAACCACATCACTCCCAAGGATTTCCTCAAAACTCTTATGTTACTTCATCCTAAGCTATTCCCTGAAACAAGGTACTCCACTATAAGTGTGATCTCATCACTCCAAACCCTCAAACATCTACAAACGACTTCCACAAAACCAAGATCAAAACTACTTAAAAGAGTTACACTCAAACTCAACTATCGACCACTATGAGTTCTTACTATGGTAAAATCCTTAATCAAAGATCATAATCCCAAGTTCTTTATAATTTCTAACATTCCAGATAAAATCTTATTCACGCTCGAGTATACAATCACACTGGTCACATTCCCCAAATTATAAAGACCACCAACCAAAAGGTAAATAGGTTTGCCACACAACTTTCCTAATCAACTTAACCCAAGTCCCACTAATCCAAATTTGACGAAATAAAGGCTCACAAAGGATCCTCAAAGAGCATCTCACTCGCTCTACAATGTAGCCAACAATGCCATCACTCCACTAAAGAAACAAAGAGTAATAACCAGGTCAGGAAATGATAGGAAATTTCAAGGGGATACATGAACATGACGAGATGTGAGACTAAAAGAGTCGAATCATAAAGATAACTAGTTAACAACCAGTAAGAGATATTAGAATTAGGGAGGTATTCAAGGCAAGAAAGAGACAAGTAAACTTTTATACTTAAGAATCAAATCCAACCAAGGTATGAACGAAAGGGAGGAAAACGATTAATGGTACGAAGGAGGATTTTAAGGCTTAAACTATACGCTTCCTAAGACTTAAGGTTCTCTCTAACAAGGTCACACTTATTTGGGTATTGTACCATCATAACAAAACGACCAAATTCAAAAACAAGGGTCAAGGTAAAATAAACGCTCGCTTAAGGGTTGATAAATCGGTTAGATACCTCTTCCACCTATCTTATCACATATTAGGATTTCTCTAAAGCAAATCTACCACTCAAGTATAAAAGCATCTCTTTATCTCAAGTACTCGACACAACCTCAAGGTTTAAAAACCAAAGAATGAATTAACGAAGACTTCTCAACAAAATTCTTAAGGAACAACTAACATCAAATCACATCACCAATCTATACGGGGTCATTAACATCTAAAAATGGGTTTTATTCCAAATTCATATCCTAAACTTATCTCATGTTTACTCCTAAGGTAACGACGCTCAACCTACTAAGCTTTCAAATCCCAAACATAAACAGCAAGGCCAAGTTCTATAACTTTAATCGCATAGGCAACTCATTCCTAACACAAAGAATCCACCAATCAATTATACTCACTTTGTCAAGGAACTAGGTATAAGAATCACTAAGTATGTCTCGTCACATTACCTAAGTCTTTCTAACATCACGACCTCTCAAAACCAGGGTTAAGGGTCAAACACAAACAAACTCCACAAAAGTCAAATTATCCAACTATGGTTAACATTCCACAAAGGAAAGAGTACTATAAAAAGGTGTTAAGGGAGGATAAACAAGGAACAAAGCACAAGTTAGGAGTACAAGAATAACTTTCAAAGTAGAACAGAAGAGAGTTTAGAAGAAGGATAAGCACCAAGAGATAAAGAATAAGGCAAGGTACACAAGGAATGAGAAACATCTTCGAGGAAGTAGAAGCATTCTTCAAAGTTGAACAAATCTTCAATTTCCGGCAATAGGCACCAAAACTTGATCTTCACGATGGTAGGTTTACGGTTATTGATCCAAGGCACAACAATTATTATATGACAATCAACAAACATGTTAGGACCTAACAAAGAGCAAACACACTACAGACTACCACCTTAGGTCCTTAAGTCTACCCATCTCTCATTCATTATTCAAGGTCAAGTTCAAATTTAAATTTGGGGTACACGTGTGCGCGTCGGGAGCAACATATGCTCTGATACCAACTGTGACACCCCGCGATAAAGCGGAAAATACAACTAAAAATTTAAAGTGGAATTTTGTAAGATTTTAAAAACTTTTAGATTACTATTTAAAGATTAACACGCGGGTGCCAAAAACGAAATGAAACAAATACTACGATAGACAGATTTAGGTTATTACAACCCAAGTCTAGAAAGCGGGGAAAAGATATCCCACGAATAAACAAATAAAGGGTTTCTAAATTAGAAACTAAGGTCCAAGGGTTTAGTTCTCGCTAGCCCACACGTCTTCCCCACGTTAGCCCACACATTCTTCACATGATTGAGAATGTCGAGAAGCTGGAGTCACTGAATTGTAAAATCAGTGAGAGCATTGTCATTGACCGAATGCTTCATTCTCTTCACGATGGTTTTGCCCTTTTCAGGGCGAACTACTATATGAATGACTTGAAGAGCCCTCATGAGCTACACTCCCTTCTCGTACAGACCGAGAAGGATATGAAATTGAGTGGGAGCGTGAAGCAGGATGTTCTCACGTATTACAAAGGTAAAGGTAAGGGCAAGGCTCATGGGGACCTAGCTGTAGGTAAGCCAAAGTTTAAGAAGCCAGGAAACGGTAAGAGTGCGCCTGGTGAGACTAGTGGCTCACAGGGCAAGACAAAGAGGAAGGGCGGTGACATAGAATGACACCATTGTCACAAGATTGGACATGGGAGGAGGAACTGTCCCGTCTACAGTGAGGACATCAAGGCGGCCGCGTCGTTCCTGTTGGTATGTCATCTTATATTCATATGATTGAGATTAACCATGCAAGTTTTGGAACTTGGGTACTAGATACTGGTTGTGGTTCTCATCTGTGTAATCATTTGCAGGGCCTAAAGAACATCATACCTCTCGAAAAAGGTGATGTGGACCTGCGAGTCGGGAATGGAGCATGAGTTGCTGCTGCCTCGAAGGGAATATATGTAATCCAACTCCCTAGTGTTTTTGAGTTATCTTTAAATAACTGTTACTATGTACCCAGTTTATCTAAGAATATTATTTCTGTTTCCGTACTTGCTAAAGACGGTTTTACATTTTCAATAACGGATAATAGTTGTATTTTCTCTTTTAATGAAATGATTTATGGCAAAGCAGTTTCCATGAATGGAATTTATATCTTAGATCAAACCACGGAAGTATTACACATGAATAATAAGAAATTAAAGGTTGGTGACAAATATCAAACCTATCTATGACATTGTCGAATGAGACACATAAATGAGAAACGCGTGAAGAAACTCGTCGATAATGGGACTATTCCCGCATTCGGATTTTCTACATATGGCACGTGTGAATCATGTCTCATTGGCAAGATGACTCGAATTTCCTTCAAAGGTGTTGGAATGCGCGCTAGTGACCTATTAGGACTCATACATACGGACGTATGTGGACCTATGTCAATTACCGCTAGAGATGGCTATAGATATTTTATCACTTTCACGGACGATTTGAGTAGATACGGATATGTCTACTTAATGAAGCATAAAAGTGAGTCCACTGTCTTTCAGGTGTTGATCAAACTCATTTGAAAGATATTCGCCACCCCGATCGGAACGGAGTGCTTTAATCTTTCTACCCAGTTGGTTCTGTACCCTATTCTGGTATTCCTTGAATTTCTCAAAGGACTCACTTTTATGCTTCATTAAGTAGACATATCCGTATCTACTCAAATCGTCCGTGAAAGTGATAAAATATCTATAGCCATCTCTAGCGGTAATTGACATAGGTCCACATACGTCCGTATGTATGAGTCCTAATGGGTCACTTGCGCGCATTCCAACACCTTTGAAGGAAATTCGAGTCATCTTGCCAATTAGACATGATTCACACGTGCCATATGCAGAAAATCCGAATGAGGGAATAGTCCCATTATCGACGAGTTTCTTTACGCGTTTCTCATTTATGTGTCCCATTCGACAATGCCATAGATAGGTTTGATCTTTGTCACCAACCTTTAATTTCTTATTATTCATGTGTAATACTTCCGTGGTTTGATCTAAGATATAAATTCCATTCATGGAAACTGCTTTGCCATAAATCATTTCATTAAAAGAGAAAATACAACTATTATCCTTTATTGAAAATGTAAAACCGTCTTTAGCAAGTACGGAAACAGAAATAATGTTCTTAGATAAACTGGGTACATAGTAACATTATTTAAAGATAACTCAAAACCACTAGGAGTTGGATTACATATGTTCCCTTCGAGGCAGCAGCCTACCGTGCTCCATTCCCGACTCGCAGTCCACATCACCTTTTTCGAGAGGTATGATGTTCTTTAGGCCCCGCAAATGATTACATTGATGAGAACCACAACCAAAAGTATCTAGTACCCAAGTTCCAAACTTTCATGGTTAATCTCAATCATATGAATATAAGATGACATACCAACAGAACGACGCAGCGGCGCCTTGATGTCCTCACGGTAGACGAGACAGTTTCTCCTCCAATGTCTAGTCTTGTGACAATGGTGGCACTCTATGTCACCGCCCTTGCTCTTTGTCTTGCCCAGTGAGCCACTAGTCTCACCAGGCGCACTCTTACCGTTTCTTGGCTTCTTAAACTTTTACTTACCTACAACTAGTTCGCCATGAGCCTTGCCCTTACCTTTACCTTTGTTGTGAATCGTGAGAACATCCTGCTTCACGCTCCCACTCAATTTCATATCCTTCTCGGTCTGTACGAGAAGGGAGTGTAGCTCATGAGGACTCTTTTTCAAGTCATTCATGTAGTAGTTCGCCCTGAAAAGGGCAAAACCATCGTGAAGAGAATGAAGCATTCGGTCAATGACAATGCTCTCACTGATTCTACAATTCAGTGATCCAGTTTCTCGATATTCTTAATCATGTGAAGAATGTGTGGGCTAACCGGTTGGCCCTTCTGGAGTTTCGCATCAAAGAAGCGACAGGTATGCTCATATGTGATGATTCTCGGTGCCTTTGAGAACTCATTAGTGAGCGTGGTGAAAATCTTGTTTGCACCTTGGGCAATGAAGCGTCTCTGCAAATTAGTTTCCATTGCAAAGATGAGTACGTTCTTTATCGCACCCGCTTCCATAACGAAATCACTATAAGCGAGTGACTCGTTGGCTCCTGAATTTGGGCCTGGGTTGACCGGTATTGGCTCAGTGAAATACCTGAGCTTACCGCCAGCAATGGCAGCATTCTGTAGTGCCGCCTCCCAGTCCGCAAAGTTAGCCCCATCATTCTTCAGTCGCGTGGACTGATTCATTTGGTCCATGAATACTTTTAGCCAGGATGAACGATCTAGTGTGGCACTAGGCATTGGAATTGCATTATTTCCAGCCATTTGTTGTAACAGTATTATTGATAATTAGCGTGTTCTACACTGCGAAAGAAGAATAAAATAATAAGCATGCATCGTTTTTATTTTAAGTCTAATGAGCTAATGTCATAACGCGAAGACTTAAAAACATTTATACAATTGACCTCCCTCAAGAATTATATAAATGACCCCAAGACTCAATTCTCTGTAAATTGATAAGCTAACCCGTTAGCTAATTCTACCGTTAGAATTCCTGGTCGATAAATTTCTGTAAATTCTATCTTTAGTCCATCATAATCACGAGAAAATCTTCGGACTATGATGTTGAGGTAAACTAAGTCAACACAACTACTTACCCAACGTAGAAGGGGTCATATTAGGCCTACCGACGAAGAAGGGACTCATAGATGTTTGCCCTTATAAAGACTAATCTCAATTTCCGTTTTAGAGGAAGATCCCATCACTTTTTTTTTTTAATTCATTTTAAGTGAACTATAATCTAGCATGCGAGAATGATTTAAACTAAAGTGATGGCTTATAGATTGTGACATCTGCATGTCCATGAAAACTAACAAACAACTATATGAGTTAATTTTCATGCATTTTAGTAGTAGGTGGTTTGGTTTTAGGCGGAATATGATGCAATTACTAGCATGTGAATGGAAAGCAATAAAATGAAAAACGTAAAAAAAACAGTAAAAGTCCTAGTGTGGCCTATCCTATCAAAATGAACAATAAATACAAGTTTGGAATCCATCCTTGGACCCGAGAAGCTTGTCTTGATGTTCCATCTTGATCCATGTAGCGGGAGTGAGCTTGAATCTTCATCTTTAGTCTTCTTTGAAATTACATAAAATTACATAATTGACCTATTAATTACATTCTAATTTCCAAACCCAAAACTAAAATAAAGGAGATTCGAGATCTCATAATTACATAAAAATTATGTTTCCTTCATTACGAAAACATAATTGACTAAGGCCACACTAAGTATTACAAATTACAACCGATTGCAAAATTAAATACGTAAATAAAATTCATTCATTCGATTCATTCAACAAAATTAAAAGCATCAACTAAAATAAATTAAACATACATAATACAATAAATTAATTATGTTGATTAATTTATCCAAACCACCTATTTAAATTAAATTAAGTGACAATTACGCAATTTAATCACATTAATTTCATTTCAATCCATATTAAACTTGTAATATGAATTCTATCCGTCAAAATTTTAAACCGCTTTAAAATAACTCGGTATCATTAAATTGTGAACCGATTCACAATAACTAATTGACCAAAATAAAAAAAAATAAAAAAACAAAATCCAAATATTTTTTTTTTAAATTGGTCACGGCAAAAAAACAGAAGAAAAAAATTTTTTTTTTTTAATGTTTCAGCTGCACGGCTGAATATTTTAAAAAAAACCTTTTCCTATTTTAATTTGGTAAATAGGAAAAACTTTCCATAATTTTTTTTCTTTTCTATTTCAGTAAAAAGGCAAATAAAAATTTCTTATTTTTTCTTTTCTTTTTCTCTCTCGGTTTACCAAAAAAAAAACAAAATTTTTTTTTTTCTACGGTGAACCCTAAAAAAAACGCCCTTCCCCTTTTTTTTTCTCTTTTGCGGCACTTATGCCCTAATTCAAAGATATGATGAAAAAGTTTAAGTTGCTATTAGGACATGATTTAGCAAATACATTAACAAACATGATTAATCGTATATGCTAAAACTATATAGCAAAAACAAATTCTTATATCAATGACATGATGATACTATATATAATTTAACTTAATCTGCATTAAATCAAAATCTACCAAATTATTCATATGATAATTTTAACCGATTAAAACAATGATATGATCTATAAAAATTGGTTTATATCATGAAACAAAAGAAAAAAAAACGGCACAAAAAAAATTTTCGAATCACAAAAAGAAACCCTAATTTTTTTCGAAAATCAGGTTATGTTTACATACAATTTTTATGAAAATCATCAAGATTAAAATCGTAGCCTAGTGCTCTGATACCACTTGTGGGAAATAATCTGTATATGTGACACCCCGCGATAAAGCGGAAAATACAACTAAAAATTTAAAGCGGAATTTTGTGAGATTTTAAAAACTTTTAGATTACTAGTTAAAGATTAAAACGCGGGTGCCAAAAACGAAATGAAACAAATACTACGATAGACAGATTTAGGTTATTACAACCCAAGTCTAGAAAGCGGGGAAAAGATATCCCACGAATAAACAAATAAAGGGTTTCTAAATTAGAAACTAAGGTCCAAGGGTTTAGTTCTCGCTAGCCCACACGTCTTCCCCACGTAAGCATCTTCAAACCTGTCATTCATGTAAACATGAACGCCACAGTCAGTGGGGAGTAACTCAAGGTTCTCCCAGCCACAATATGTCGAAATGCAGGTAACAAACAACATTTAATCAAACATATTAATCATGCAACATATACGAACAATAAAGAATAAGGGGATATAATGAACAATCATGGTGAAACAGGCATAATACTTTCTTAATAGAATAGGCATGGTATATGAGGATGAATGTACAATCAAGGAATAGAATCACCAAGTGAACCCACTCATGTGGACACGACTCAACAAGTGTAAGACATATACTTAGTATGAACTCAAACAAGACAACCCTCTAGACTCCAACCTCTTGGTAGGACGACGATCATAATACGGTCCTAGTCTAAACCTGGCGGACTCTCGGGATGGACGACACCCGATTCGACACACGATACCAAATCGTATCCAAGACTCGAAACATGGTACACCTAACCGTGCCCGAAAGTCGAGTAACCTCAAATCGGAACCTTGTCACCTAACCGTGACCCCCGGTCCGAAGAGGCAGAAGGAAAAATAGACCAACTCGGAAACAATGGCACCTAACCGTGACCCAATGTCCGAGGGCAAATAAATAAGGAATGTCAAGTAGTCACACAATGTAAAATGTCACACTTGAGTCACAATAGGAGTAAGAATGATCATGCAAACATCATATGATACGGGACCCTTAATGTCACATTCATACTCATGGCTTGCATCTCACCATGAGTACAGATGGGAACATTAATCCCAACGATCATATCGCAACTAGAGGGCTTATAGCTCACCCCTAGTATCCGATAGGACCAAGACTCTCACAATAGAACAATACAAGGCATTATCAAGAATATGACCCTTCACAAATGACTATTTAGTAAAGATAACTCATACTTGTCTTATATTAAATATTTCATTTTATAAATCAACATGCCGGTTAAATAAAGTATAATAAGCGATAGTGAATAATTTACGTTATATGAAATATACGGGATAAAAGGTGAACCAGCAGGTGTGACTCATTCATGAGCCCACCTCAGAATATAAGGTTGGTCCGACAATTAAAACATGACGAGTCCGACAACTAAAACATGTAAAGCACAACAAACTAATCATGTGAAGGAGCGATATTAACGAATCATGTTATATAAAATACGAGACGGATATTTAACTATATAAATGAAGCAAAGTTGGCACCAAACGTTCCCATAATATAAATGTGGCCCAATTAATCCAAAATATGTAAACGAGCCCAATTGACACCTTACTAAATAATGAGACGAGTGCATGAGTATATTTGAGACGGTAATTTAAATAATTAAATAAAGGGGGTTTTATAAGTATAAATCATAAAAGGGAGGTATGTAAATGAACGAATTTAACGAATTGTTTTATAAAGACATGAGACGTAAATGGTATAATTTTGAATGGCCATCTTTTGCGCCAATGGCAAACTAATGCCACGACTCAGGGGTTGTTGCATAACCCCAAACCCGTCACCAAACAACCCGCCATTACTCCACCTAAACTACCACAAAACACCCACCATAAACCCCTCAACAACCGCCCACGCAACCCACAACCAACTATCACAACCAACATGACCCATTCAACACTTAACTATCGTCCCATGAGCGCCTAAAACCATACATCTAAAAGCCGTTATGCGGCTGCCAGTAGCCTGTGAAACAGCTCCACACCCGAGTCAATACAACTCCCAACTCACGGCTCAAGGGGGCTACCTTGGGCAGCTCACCACGTTCTGACGGCCGCCCATAAACACCATCCATCCGCCATCAATTCACGGCAAAAGACAGGGCTGCAGACAGTCCCAACGACCCAAATTTTAAGATGGAAATTCACAAATACAAAGTGACCCAAAAACAATTCCGAAAAATAACCTACCCATCCCAAAACCGAACCAAAACCAGCCACAAACACGGGTTCACGAGCGCCATAATCCGAGCTCGAGAAAACAGAATTCGAGACAGAGTTTCGAACTCGAGACAAACCATTTCAAACACCAAATTAAGACAAAAATTACAATACAAGTAGGAAAAGAGTAAAGAACCATACTTTAGCGAATAAGAGCATGTAAAACGATACAACAAGACGGAAATTCGACATTTGTCGAGTAACCTATCACCGTTACCTCATTGCACTTTAAAATAGCATGCTTCCGGCCCGAAGCTATTCTGAGCTGTCCCAAGTAACACCCAAACGCACGAACGAAGGAAAAAGGCGGGAAATTCGAGCCCAAAGTAAGACGACCGAACGGAAACAGAGGCAAGATGGCGTCTTTCTTACATACAAAGAAGGAGGACGAGATGGGGAAGCCATTAGTGCAAAATTCATGGAATTTGGTTGAGGAATCAAGGAGGGATCTATGGTTGAAGGTAGACGAAAATGGTGTACGGGTTTGTTGTTGTTGCTGCTGCATAATGTTGTTGTTGTTTGTTTTTACGCAGGAAAGGAAGAAGAAAGGAAATGGGGGTGGGTCATACGGATAGTACTACTACCAACTATACTATATAGAATAATAATAATAATAATAATAATAATAATAATAATAATAATAATAATAATAATAATAATAATAATAATAATAATAATAATAATAATAATAATAATAATAATAATAATAATAATAATAATAATAATAATAATAATAATAATAATAATAATAATAATAATAATAATAATAATAATAATAATTTAGAAGGTGGGTGAATGTGTTGTTGGTTTTTGATTGGTCCAGATTAAAGTGGGTGCAAGGTGAAATGTGACGGTCTATAGCTAGACGGAATAAGGTCTCGAGTTTATTTTAACTTGAGACGGAAACTAATATTATTACTGTCGCTATTATTATCCGACCAAAAATATGTATACATATATTATTATATAAATTATGACTCAAAGATATAATTTAATAATACGTACTTTTATAAAAATGAGCTATTATATATTACTTTTATAAAAATCAAGCTTGACATTAAATTTATTAAATTGAGTAATTCAAAAATATGAAATAAATAAATCAAACGGTTTAATAAATTTTAAATGTCCAAATAGGAAATTCGCGGGTGTTACAGTATACTTCCCTTTAACATGAAGGATTATAACGATATAATAAAGATGATCTATGGTCATAAAATAAAATACATAAGCATAAGTAAAAAGATTTAGAATTAACCTCGGGTCCTTGCAAAATTGGCCTAAGAACAATATCAAAATTGATATTCGCCTATTAGTTGCACCCAAGACGATCTAAGATATACCCTTTGATTATGCTAGAAATCAATCTAAAATTTTCTGTAAAATTTTATTGTCTTTGTGTTTTTTGTGATGAGAAAGAGGAGGCTAGGTCAGAAAAAGAATTAGGTTAGAAATAATTCTCTACCTTTCTTTTTATATATACCGAAATCCGAAATCAATTGGGAAAGAAATAACTCTCCTAATTTTCGGCCACTGTTGACCGAAATAAGGAATAAAAATTTCCTTATTTTTGGTCTTTCCAAAAATATATAATATGTGTTGAATTGTCATCTAGTGAGGATCGAACCCATGACCTCTTGGTATGTGTACCCTCACTATTACCACTATGACACATTCAGCTTATTGATATTAAATACAACTGATTATATTTAATTACGAATTAACAGATTAATTCGTCCAAGCTAACATTATATATATTTAATTAAATATAACTTATTATATTTAATTTACGAATTGTGATTAATTGTCTCAACTTAATATTATTTAATTTTCATTAAATAATTATCTCATCAACACATTGACTAACTTTTTAGTCATTTTGGGCATCAATGTAATTATATTTCTATAACCACATTTCTCAAATACGTCCTATAGGTGTGACCTTTAGGGACAAGTTGATCACCGCCATCTGTATGATAATAACGTCAAACTTTCTAGCAAGCCAACCGTTATTAGGTAAACGTTAATCAACTGATTAAATATACGAAGTATACCCTTGTTAACCTGTAAGAGATTTACAAATGTTATCACACTAATTTGTGGAGGACACCAGCTCCAACATTTTATACATTATCTTTTTCATATACTATTAATAAGTTCATCGTTTTATATATATAATATTTTGTTTTTCATGTGGATTGTACTGACAACATTGAACGCCACAAAGTGAACTGAATTACATTATATTTGTTTTGGTCCGTAATCGCCAATGTGAGCTGATAATTCCGGCTATTATATTGTGCAGTCGATTGATGGTGGGTTCAATGAGCCATAAGTCAAACGGTTGACTGATCGATCACAGATGGGAGATTATGACGATACCTCGTAGGACAACTTTTTGTGACAACGTAATGGAGTCCTAAATGTTTAATAACATTTGACGCCAGGTCGTGGATAGGACATCCGTTGTGTTCCTAGAGTCGATTCTTTTGACTATCGACTGTCTCTTGAGATTAAGGCAGTTTTTGGGTGACTTTGGTTTCTTTCTCACGGTCTGCCAGAATCGGGAGGCTAAGTAGATTTTTTTCTGGGTCATTGCATACTGTGCTTACATCTGCAGGATTCGAGTTGAGGAAAATATCCAACCCTTATCAGGTATAGCTATTTCTCAGGGCCACTCGAGGAGTTGTAACTGAAATGCATGGCCATGCTCGAATGTTGATTCGTTTATCAGTTAAGTTACTCTCTAGTCGGGGAAACCACTCTTGATAATGATCGCTTGTAAAATACGACCTTTGTGAATACGGATTTGCAAATTGTTTTACATTGAGTGGGAGAAATTTTAGGATATGAGAATCGGTTATCGCACATACACTTGTGAGGACAAATGGGAGTTTGTTGGAGTTTGTGTCCTCCACAAATTAGTGTGATAACATTTGTAAATCTCTTACAGGTTCACAAGGGTATACTTCGTATATTTAATCAGTTGATTAACGTTTACCTAATAACGGTTGGCTTGTTAGAAAGTTTGACGTTATTATCATACGAGATGGCGGTGATCAATGGTCCTAAAGGTCACACCTATAGGATGTGTTTGAGAAATGTGGTTATAGAAATATAATTATATTGATGCCCAATATGACTAAAAAGTTAGTCAATGTGTTGATGAGATAATTATTTAATGAAAATTAAATAATATTAGTTGAGACGAATTAACTGTCAATTCGTAAAGTAAATATAATAAGTTATATTTAATTAAATGTATATAATGTTAGCTTGGACGAATTAATCTGTTAATTCGTAATTAAATATAATCATTGTATTTAATATCAACAAGATGAATGTGTCATAGTGGTAATAGTGAGGGTACACATACCAAGAGGTCATGGGTTCGATCCTCACTAGATGACAATTCAACACACTTTATATATTTTTGGAAAGACCAAAAATAAGGAGAATAATCTCCTTATTTCGGTCAGTTTGGCCGAAATTAGGAAATACTTTTCTTTCCTAATTGACTCCAAAATTTCGGTCTGTATAAAAAGAAAGGGGGAGAATTATTTCTACCCTAATGCTTTTTCTTGACCTTGCCTCCTCTCTCTCATCACAAGAACACAAAAACAAGTAAATTTTACAGAAAATTTTAGATCGATTCTAGCATAATCAAAGGGCATATCTCATATCGTCTTGGGTGCAACTAATAGGTGAATATCAATTTTGATATTGTTCTTAGGCCATATTTGCTAGGACCGAAGGTTAATTCTGAATCCCGATACTTTGTTTATGTATTTTGTTTATGACCTTTAATCATCATTGTTAAATCGTTATAATCCTTCTAAATTAAGGGAAGTATACAGATTATTTCCCACAAAATCAATATTGCATTAGTAACCATTTAATAGGAAATCAGGGATAGTATTATACTATTATATATATTTGGATTATTCCAGAATATCAAAAGATGTGTTCCTATATATTGAGATATTTTTTTTTGTAACTATGTCCTTCTCCCTTAAGTGTTATCACTCAATTTCTATCAGCAAAGTAAAAGGATCCTTCTATAATGGGTTCAGCAAAATCAAAAGCAGCCAGAGAAATTAGTCGTCTGATAATAACCACAAAGAAAAAATGATTGACATATGGAGATCAAGGTAATTTCACTGCTATATGCATCATCAAATTTCCGTCGGTTATATTAGTTATTGTATATATCAGATCACTTATATAATAGATTTGTAATTCTGACCTTTCTTATAGATAACTAGAATACAAATTGTGATCAAAATGTTGCAACCCTTGTTTGAGATCACTGGAAACCCCACGAAATCCTTTCATAGACATTTCAAATGGTAAGCCCCAAATCAATAATATTTCACATTATGTTTATAATGACTTATCTTACAAATCATAGTAGGAATTATAACACTTACTGCTTCTCTGGACATTGTCTTCTCTTTTTGTTATTAAGGACAACGTCAACAACCGCGACCTGATCACCGAAATCTCTCAGTGGGAAACCTAACTCCACATGCCGCTCTTTCCTCTAGCAAGGGTCTATCATCTGTGTTATTTGGGAGCTCCCCTTTTGGCCCTGGAAAGCATGTCATCCAAAATAAAAAGGTTACACAAAGTGTTACAAGAAACTTACTCAATTCAATTAAATTGTCAGGAAACACAAACAACTCAGGTATACATCAACTAGGTATATATCAACTGTTCGATTGTCTATAATTCCATATATTAATTTCACTGAAGTCTTATTTGGTTGTAACAACAATCATCAATTCCTTTTAATTTCAATTTAATTTAAACAAGTCATAAAATGACATATTCGTCTAATAAAGGATATCAAACAACATACGAAAAAGGTACGTTCTTTTATACAGTTTGTTACGAGACAATTACAATAAGAATGTTTTTTATACATACAAAAAACTATATTGGAATATCACGATGTGTTATACTAACAACACAGGAGAATGTAGCAACAATGTCTTAAATGGAACACAATTGGAAGATCATGGATTGCAAGACAATAATGACGATGGAGGTAACATATGTACCTATAATACTATTCATTCAGTAGCATCTTATTATTTTAAACGCTAACATATGTACCAATATTCCAAATGACGATGATGAATAACATGAAGGTAATAATAATTTTGCCGGTAGTTGTTAAATTTATATAACATAAATATACACCCACTAACCTTTATTGTTTTCCTTCTTACGCACAAAAGGAGATGATTTAAACTTATTTCGTGAAGGTATTGCTTTTTATGGCATAACTAGACATCTTATACCTTCATACTTCAGAGGTTTCCATATCTATATACCTTTAATAACATATATTAACTTAGTCTCATCTTTTCATTTATCTAGAATATTGGGATATTGGAGATCCAACATGGTGTTGTGTGTTATGTGAATCAATGATGTGGTACGATGAAAGGGTCGGGAAAGATAGAAAGACCTCAGACCCAAAATTCTCACTCTAATGTATGCAAGGTAAAGTGCAGTTACCATTCCTCAAAAAGCCCCCTGCAACACTCATGAACCTGCTTAGTAAAAATGATGCTAAAAGCAAGGACTTTATTAACAACATTCGAGCCTACAACATGATGTTTTCCATTACATGCATCAATGGGTGGAAAGATTGATAGAACCATCAACCAAGGCCGGTCTACTTACACATTTAAACTACATGGCCAAACTACCACAACATAGGGAGCCTAGTACCTATGGAAGGCGCATCCCCAAAGTTCAAACAACTTTATATATATTACACTTAAGATGAGGTCTATAATAGAAAGCGTGCTATAAGGTTAGTATTTATATAAGCCTATTTGTTGATTTTGAACTCTTAGTTAACGATTTTACTAACATACTTAATTGACAATGTCACAGCCCAACACCAATCCTGATGCATTTGAAGACGATATAATCTCTAAACTGAAGGATATGTTAGATGGACATAACTGTAACACCGCCATACACCAAAGTTCCTTACCATGACCACCTAGTACATGAGAATGCTACCATCTCGGTTACCCGAGGCATAGTAATCAAAAGTGACCATCAAGAAACATACTTTAAGTAAATAAGTTTAATGCGATTACATCAAAACCAAAACTGAAAAGTAAAAGTACAACTGTTCCAAAAACCAAAATCCAACTAAAACAAATGTGTCATGACAAAACAGCGGAGGACTATGACTCTGACTCGTGGTGACGCCGTCCCCAGCTAAACCCGCGCACATCCGAGAGATACCTGCTAAACAACTACTCACCATCCCCGTATAGATCACCATAGTTTTCAAAACATTTAAGTGGGGTCAATTACTGCATAAACAATATAAGACAAAACAACAAACATTTACATAATCACAGTCCTCCAACACCGTCACATCACCAATCATCTGACTACACATTAAAGTGTGTAGCCATGCCAGAATATCCATCACAACAGATATTCCACATCGCCAGTGGGGGGCCGCAACCATTCCCACCTAAGCCCCGCTCATCTCCATCGAGCGAATAACTCATGTCCATGAATGTGCACATCCCCCTTGTGACGGGAACCACAAGGGGCGAATCAAGGGAGTGAAGCCACTCCTACAAGTGACTCCACTCGGTCGAGGGCGCACCTCGCGAACCACAGACAAACAACAACTAACCACATTACCAATGTAAACAATGCCAAAAACCAATTACGATATAATCAACATGCCAATCAATCAAACAACCATCTTATAACATTTACACAATAACTGTTATTGCCAGCATTCCTTCTTCTGCCTCCCCATGGGTGGCACGGAAGAAGTCAGAGATGAAATCTACTAGGGCTTGGGATTTTATCGCCGTTTTGGGTTCAAATTGCAAGTCATAGCCACTAAGATGTACTGACCACTTAGTCATTCTGCCCGAAAGTTCAGGCTTCCTCATAATAGTCTTTAGTGGGTAATTGGTTATGACATGAATGGTGTGAGATTCAAAGTACGGCCGATTTATAAGAAGCAGCAAGAACCAAAGCCAATGCTAGTTTTTCGAAAGAAGTGTACTGGTCTGCAGGAAGCAGAGACTTGCTAATGTAATATACGGGATGCTTCACTCCCTCCTGTTCTTTGACTAAGACGCGCTTACAGTTTGCTTTCCGGATCGAAAGGTACAAGAATAGTGGTTCCCCTTGCTCTGGCTTTGCGAGCAACGGTGGTGTGCTTAAGTATATTTTGAGTTCTTCGAACGCTTTTTCATGTTCTTCAGTCCATTCGAATTTCTGACTCTTCCTCAATATATCATAGAACAGCTTGCACCTTTCCGAGGCCCTTGATATGAACCTGTTTAGGGCCGCCACCTTCCCTGCTAACCTTTGCACGTCCTTTGGCTTATGGGGTGATTCCAGCTGGAGTATTGCTCTTATCTGTTCTTTGCTTGCCTCAATTTCCCTCTGGGTCACCATATACCCTAGGAATTTTCCTAAAGACACCCCAAACGAGCACTTGGATGGATTAAGTTTCATTTTAAACTCCCTTAACGTTTGGAAGGTGTCCGTCAAGTGCTCCATGTGCATTTCTGCTTTTTTGGACTTCACCACCATGTCGTCTATGTATACTTCCATGGTCTTTCCCATTTGTTGCTTGAACATTTTATTTACCAACCGTTGGTAAGTGGACCTGGCATTCTTCAGGCCAAAGGGCATGACCTTGTAACAATATATGCCTCTTTCTGACATGAATGCTGTTTTCTCTTGATCTTGCGGATGCATCTTGATCTGATTATAACCGCTTCAGGCATCGAGGAAAGTGAGCACTTCGTGTCCCGCAGTAGCGTCCACCATTGCATCGATATGTGGCAGTGGGAAGGGATCCTTAGGACAAGCTTTGTTTAAATCTGTGAAGTCTAAACACACCCTCCATTTGCCGTTCTTCTTGGGCACCACTACTACATTAGAGAGCCACTCAGGGTAGCTAACTTCCCTAATTTTATCTGCTGCCAGGAGGCTGTCTACTTCCTTGGTAATGACCTCATTTCTTTCTACCGCAAATTTTCTTCTCTTCTGCTGTACCGGGGTGGAGCTTGGGTTCACGCTTAATTTATGCGAAATAACGGATGGGTCTATCCCTACCATATCATTGTGGGACCAAGCGAAGTAGTCCATGTTGTTCTTGAGAAATTGAATCAGCTGGCTGCGCAGCTCTTCACTGCAAGTTGCCTCAATCAATACTGTCTTATCCGGGTGTGCCTTGTCCAGGTGTATCTGGTCCAGTTCCTCTAAGGGAGGCTCCTTATATTCTGTCGAGGTGCCCTGATTCTGTAATTGCTATGAAGGGAGCTTGGTTGTAGCCTTGAGGGCTTGAGCGTAGCAGTTTCTGGATTCCTCTCGATCTCCTTTTACTGTGACCGTGCCCCATGGTGTTGGGAACTTGAGACATTGGTGATATGTTGAGGGCACCGCCTTCATCTGATGCAGCCATGGTCTTCCTAGTATCACGTTGTAGGTGGTTGTACCCTCAATGACTAGGTATCTCACTAGTTTATTAACTCCTTCAATATATGTTGGGATGGTTATCTCACCCACCGAATGCGCGGTTTCACCACTGAATCCTACCAGGGGCACAGATTTCTTTATCAGGTTCTCTTTATCGAAACCCATAGTTTTGAGGGTTTCGAGCATGATGAGATTCACAGAGCTCCCTGTATCCACTAATGATTTTCGTACGGTGCAATTGCCAACGGATAACGTTATAGTTAGGGCATTGTCATGTTGCTCTGCACCGCTTTGTATGTCAGTCTCATCGAAAGTTATCGGGGGTAAATTACTCTGTCTTACCCTATACGAAGTTTCTGGATGATCCCCTTTACTTCCGATAGCTTTTCTCTTAGCGGTGGAATATGTCAAACCTGATAGTTCGGATCCGCCTGTTATCACGTTAATAATTTTCGTGCATATGGGTGGAGCAGAAGGGAGCACCTGATTCGTTGCTTCCCTCATGTCCTGCTTGCCGCCACGTGATAGCAGGTGATCCAAGTTTACTTTGCGTACCTGAAACTTTACTTCCTTTCGCAACCTGTAGCAGTCTTCTGTCATGTGACCTATGTCCTGGTGCCATCCGCATCTCTTGCTGCTGTCTCTGTCGTCGTTGGGTCGGTCCTGAGTGGGAGGCTTCGGCCACCTCACCTGATCACCCAGGCTTCTAAGTGCTTTCAGCAGTCCTTCCATTCCCGTGTTGAATCCGTACTCAGATAGTTTAGGGGGATGCGGAGAATCATCAATTTGCTGAGTTTTTTCTGTTATTCTGCTGATGTTGGGTCTGCTGTATGGCTTAGCTCGTTCGTCTTTCTTTTCTACTGCAAATTTCCTGCTTGTCTTGTCGAAGTTTGTTACTCCTTTTCGAGCCTATATGTCTTCTTCTAACCTTAATGCCGCTGTAGCTCTCTGCTGGACTTCATCGAATCTCTCACAAGGGTACATCGTTAATTCTTTGTAGAGGCTGGATTCCTTATCTAGGCCCTGCAAGATGGCGTTGATGGCAGTGGACACATCGCAGCCACGTATTGAGACTTTCTCTGCATTGAACCTGGTGACATAATCTTTGATTGATTCACCTATTTCCTGGACGATCTGCATACAGGTCGCTTTCGCTTGGGTGTTCTCCTAAGCTTTGGAGAAGCGTTGGTTAAATGCGTTTACTAGATCAACGAATGAACCTATGGCCCCGTTAGGCAAGCTAACGAACCATTGTAATGCTGCTCCGGTTAGGGTTGAACCGAATCCTTTACACATACATGCCTCCTTTGAGGCTCCCGTGGCGGCAGTAACCATCATCTTCTACTTGAATTGACTGATGTGATCACACGGGTCTACGGTTCCGTCGAAGAGGGTCATTGTTGGGACGCTAAATCCTTTTGGTAAGGCCACTGTAGCTCTATCGTCAGTAAACGGTGAGTCAGCGTAGCTTTCTGGTGCAGCCATCTCCATAGGCAGAGGCGTTCCTGGGACCCTCCGGAGGAGGCTCCGTAGTTCCTGGTACTGCTGTTCTATGTATGTCTCTCTCCCGGTGGGTCGCAGATGCTCCTGTGACTGATGTTCTGCTCCTCGTACGAAGTTTTGCTGTTCCAGGACTTCTGTTTGGCGCGCCTGCGATGTTGCTGCCGCCGGAGTGCCTTCCCAGGTATATTCAACTTGATTCGTAACTGGAATCCTGGTTATTGGGACCGCAGCTGTAGCCCTGCTTCTCTGTTGTCCCACTGCGCCTAATGTGGGTGTAGGCTCTTGGCGTGCTGGTTCCTCGTCTGGTGTTAATGCCCCCAGTCCTGTTGGGACCAGACCTCCTCTTGGTTGTGGTGTTCCATCCATGTCCAGCCTGAGTACTACTTCGCGTGGTAATACCCGTGTCTGCCTTCGATCCCCACTTTCTCCTGGCGGCCTTCCAGATCTGTCTTCCTACACCCAAGGGGCCGAACTAGCGGCCTGACTCCTTAACTCGTTGATCTGCGCTCGGAGGAGATTGTTGTCCTCTTCCATCTGGGATCTCATGCTTCCATTTTCGCTCTGCATAGTCCTGATGGTCCTAACTAATGTGTCCAACCCGTTTATCATGATGCTGGTGGGACTCGGAGGAGCCTGAATCTGTTGCCTGGGTTGTGCTCCTCTTTCAGACTGCATGACTCCCTGCTGTCCCTGGACGACTCCTGGATCTCTAGTCTAAGCCCTTCCCGAAGATGGGCTTGTTGCTGCCTGGGAACTCTGACTTTGCTTGGCTGCTGGTATCTGAGTAGCAGTGGTGGTCCGAACCGAAGTTGTACGTGCTGCCGCTGCTGCCGAGGGAGATGGTACCTGTGTCGCTGCTAAGGGGGGCGGTACCTGTGTTGCTGGTACACCGCCGACGCTGCCTGAGGTGGTTTCCTTGTGTCCAGACATGTTTTGACTGTTGAGTAGACTGACTAACAAAGACGACCACTATGCCCCACGGTGGGCGCCAAACTGTTTTGGTAAATTTATACCAATTTAGGGTTAAAGCGGTCTTAGTGTTAGGTCTATGTTACGATTTGAATGATTGTTATATGTTATCCTGTATGAGCGATGTAAACAAAGAACACAAGCAATTTTTGGTGACGCGGAAAACCCAATGTGGGAAACAACCGCGGGGGGAGACGGAATCCCACCAATATTTTCACTATAATTCGAGAGGAAGTACAGTTTGTTCGTTTGCTGTGAGTGCTAGGGTTGATTCTTGTATTTTTCGATGATCTTTCTTCTTTGCATTGAGGCTCTTTATATAGGGGAGATAGATGAGCTAGGGTTTCTTGCTTTTCCTCCAAGTTATTCCTAATTTGACACCGGGTAGGACTTTCCTTCTTTGGATTTGGCAACAGATTGGACTCTCACAAGCTTCTTCCGCGCAGATCAAAGCCCACATCCTATGTTGCTCGCTGATGCTGCTACCCTGGCTCCCTGATATCCTGCATCCCGCAATGCTTCCAGGCCTGCTGCCCCAAGTCAGCCCATATCCAGATTTTGGGCCTAACAACTGAGTAGGGAAATCTTACCTGAAATAAAATCACCAACTATCAATCACAAGCAGCGGATCAAAAGCCTTCCTCTACGAAACCACCTCCTATAATCAAATAATCATATAATTACAATCTATAACATAAACAACCCCAATTAGGGTTTAGCCAATATTAATCAAATGACATAAAAAACAGTACCAAGATCTTACCCACAATACGATGATCACAACGGTATAAAGAACTCTGAAATCCGACAACCCTAGCCCTTAGATTTGATAGCAATGCGAGAAGAGAAACTAATGTTGTTTGTTTTCCTTTTGTAAAAGTTTAGAAATAAGATAAAAGTAAAAATAACTGACGGAAATACTTTATATATATCTCCTCAGGCGTTACTATCAAACCCGGCCGAAAACTCGTATAACCCGACCTACTCGATCGAGTAACTAAGCTACTCGATCGAGTACCGCCTACTGGATCGGATTGCCCTTACTCGATCGAGTACCCATCAGGCAGAACGTACTCCAGAATGCAAAACTAACTTACTCGACAGAGTAAGCCCTACTCGATGGAGTACCCAACAGCTCATAAATCTGACGTATTACAGTCTTCCCTCCTTAAAAATGAACTTCGTCCACGAAGTTCGAACCCATACCGAAAAACAAACTTACTAACTCAGCTATAACACAACGACACAACTCAAACTCAAAAACAAAACTTAAACACAACTCATCATGACTCAAAACAAACACTAACTTTACCAAAAACTAAACAAAAACCGTACCAAAACCTTATGCGATCATCTCCTACCCCTCTAAAAGAAACATGTTTACGTCCCCATAACCACGCATACCTGATCAAAAAGAGACATGTAGTGTTGCTTCATAGCTTCCTCCGCCTCCCAAGTTACTTCCTCAATGTTGTGATTGGACCATAAAACCTATAGCAACACTGTCTCCCCAGTTCTAGTCTTGCGAACCTTGTGATCTAGGATCTCTTTTGGCACTTCAATGTAAAACAAGGATTAATCCAACTCAATGTTATCAACCTCTAGCACATGAGAAGGGTCACTCACATACTTTCGTAGTTGACACACATGAAATACATTATGTACCCGATCTAAAGCCGGTGGCAAAGTTAACTGATAAGCAACCTCTCCCACACGATACAAAAACTCATAAGGGCCAATGAACTTTTGGCTTAGCTTCCCTTTCTTACCAAATTGCATCACCCCACGCATAGGTGACACTTTCAAAAGAATCTTGTACCCAACTTGGAACTCAATGTCCCGACGATGTAAGTCCGCATAACTCTTTTGTCGATCTTGTGCTGCTTTCATCTTTAGTCGAATAAACTTCACATGTTCAACCATATCCTGTACCATATGTGAACCTAAAACCACTACCTTTGTGCTATCACCCCAGCAAATCGGACTCCTGCATCTCCCATACAAAGCCTCAAACGGAGTCATCCCAATACACGTATGGTAGCTGTTGTTGTAAGAAAACTCTATCAGATCCAACCTATCTTCCCAGCTACCACCAAACTCCATCACACAGGCCCTTAACATATCTTCTAAGGTCTTGATTGTTCTCTCTGTCTGCCTATCTATCGCAGGATGAAATACAGTACTCATCTTCAAAGTAGTCCCCATCAATTCCTGCAACTCTTACCAAAACCGAGAAATGAACCTTGCATCCCGATCTGACACAATGTCCTTTGACACTCCATGTAATCTCACTACATTCTTCCTATAGCCATTTGCCAACTGCACCTTACTCCACGTATCTTTCATGGAAATAAAATGAGCTGACTTGGTCAAACGATCAACGATTACCCATATCATGTTATTACCTTGCTGACTCCTCGGTAACCCCACAATTAAATCCATTGAGATAGGTTCTCATTTCCACTCAGGTACCTTAAGAGACTGAATCTTACCTAGCGGTCTTCGCTGCTCCCCTTTGACACTCTGGCAAGTCAAACATCTAACCACAAACTCAGTTGTCTCCCTCTTCATCCCAGGCCACCAAAACGTGTTCTTAAGATCCTTATAAAGTTTTTCACCACCCGGATGCACTGAATACGGCGTGCAATGAGCCTCTATCATGATTATCTTTTTCAACTCTTCATCCTTAGGTACACACCATCTCCCATCAAACCAAACACTCCCATCAGAATGAATAGAGAACCGAGACATTGTCCCCTTCTCTACTCCAGCTCTCCACTCCTGAATCTTGTGGTCAAGAGCCTGTTTCCTGCGAATATCATCATAAAGATCCCGCTGAACTGTTAAACCTCCCGTAGCATCCCCCTTCTGGATCACATATATCTCCATCTTAGTCACTTCATCTTTTAGCCTCATCAATGACATAGCTGTGCATAGAGAATGCACACTCTTCCTGCTCAACGCGTCGGCCACCATATTAGCCTTCCCTTCATGGTATATAATATCCATGTCATAGTCTCCTATAAGCTCCATCCATCTCCTCTGTCTCATGTTCAACTCCTTCTGAATAAAGATGTACTTTAGACTCTTGTGATCATAAAACACCTTAAAGGTCGCCCCCAAATAGATAGTGTCTCCATATCTTGAGAGCAAAAACAACTGCACCCAACTCTAGATCATGCATCGGATAGTTCTCCTCATAAGACTTCAATTGCCTAGAAGCATAGGCAATGACTTTCCCGTTTTACATCAACACATAACCCAACCTATTCTTCGAAGCATCTGTATATATCTCGAAGTTCTCACTCCCTTCAGGTAAAGCTAAGACTAGAACTATGGTCAAACGCTCCTTTAATGTTTGGAACGCTGTCTCACAACTTTCATCCCAATGAAACCAGTTCTCTTTGCTCATCAACGTTGTCATAGGTCTGGCAATCTTTGAAAAGTCTTTCACGAACCGTCGATAGTACGATGCCCAACCCAAAAAAGTCCTGATCTCGGCCACATTCTTTGGTGCCTCCCAGTTAGACACAACCTCAATCTTGCTAGGATCCATAGGTACACCCTCTTTAGAGATTACATGGCCCAGAAAAGCCACTTTCTCTAACCAGAACTCACACTTAGATAACTTAATATACAATTGGTTGTCACGTAGAGTTTGCAGCACCAATCGTAAATGCGCCGCATGCTCCTCCTTAGTCTTGGAACAGACTAATATGTCATCTATAATCACCACCACAAACTAATCTAAGTACTGGCTAAAAACCCGGTTCATCAGATCCATAACACTGCTGCCGCATTAGTCAACCCAAACGGTATCACCACATACTCATAATGAGCATACCTCGATCAAAAAGCTTTCTTTGGTATGTCTTCATTCTGAATCCTCACCTGATGATATCCCGACCTTAGATCAATCTTCCAAAAGACACCTGCTCCACTCAACTGGTCAAAAAGATCATCTATCCTTGGTAAAGGTTACCTGTTCTTCACTATAACACGGTTCAGCTCTATGTAGTCGATACACAGCCTCAAACTCACATCTTTCTTCTTCACAAACAAGACTGGTGCACCCCATGGTGATACACTAGGTATAATGTATCCTTTGTCCACCAAATCAACAACTGTCAGCTCCTCTAACTCCTTAGGACCCATACGGTACGGGGCCTTAAAGATCGGTCCCGTCCCTCGTTTCAACTCCACAATGAAATCGATCTCTCTCTTCGGTGGTAAACCCGGTATCTCATCTGGAAAAACATCTAAAAACTCCCCCACCACTGGTATCTTAGCTGTTGTCGGTTACACCATACTAGTATCTTTCACAAAGCATAGGATCAAAGGACACCCCTTCCTCAAGTAAGACTTCAATGTCACCGCTGCAATTACTTTGACTTTGGGTTTGATAACAAACCCACGATAAGACACACTAGCCCCCTTAGGACCCCATAAAGAAAACTTCTTTTGGTGACAGTCTATTTTAGCCTTATACTTACCCAACCAGTCCATCCCGATAATCATCTCAAAACCATCTATAGAAACTTCAACAAGCCAACTGGAAGATCAACTAACCCAATAACCATAAAAACGTTGTTAACAAGAAAAGTACCGGTGATCACATGTGAATCATTCTCAGCAGCTTGTTTGTCCATCATAAACAATTTTCCACTGCTCTTTTTTCCACCCCCTTGCACGGTACTAACTGATGTAGAAGGCCTGGCAGCTGACACTTGATTGGTATTAGCCGCTGGTTTCTGATAAGGATTACCATCATTGCGGTTAAACCCACCGTTTTTGTTACTCTGCCCTCCTTGGTTGTTCCATGAACCAACTGGTCGGTTGCTAGCATAGCTCTCCGTCGGCCCCTTTGAAAAGCTCCCATGTGACTGTCTCTGAAAGCCTCTCCCCACTACACTAGTACACTCATGCCTCTTGTGACCCATACCACCACAGTTGAAACACGAAATACCCTAGCTACTGCTACTACCACGACCACGCCCATAAGAAGATCCTCTACTAAAGCCCGACCCAGAAGAATAAGCCCTTGGTTGATTGTGGTTACCCCGCTTGTAACTAGATTGAGCACCACCTTCGCTCTCAGCCTTCCTCTTTTCCGAGCCCTTCTCTTTGTTTTCCTTGGCCATTTCGACCAACCTCTCAGCCCATCCAGCCCTCTCATAAGTCTCCTTCACATCGGTAAGAGTCCCCACCGGTAGCTTCTCCATAATCTGATAAGTCAACCCTTTCTCAAAGCGAAGTGCTAAATTCTCCTGATTTAGCCCCATATCCTCAGCATATCTTGCCTTTTAGTTGAACCTATGATAGTACTCTGTCACCGTCATATCTCCGGTCATCTTAAAGGAATCAAACTCATCACTTAGCTTGCTGCGAACATGCTCCGGAATGAACTCCTGCCTCATAGCTCTCTTGAACTCAAACCACGGGATTACAGTCTTACCCTGCTTCCTATAGATGTCTAAAGCACTGTCCTTCACTTTATCCCACCATTCCCTAGCTGAATCTCTTAGGTAGAATGCGGCTTGTTCTACCTTAAATGACAATGTGCCACTCCCAAGATATTCTCCATCTCACGGTGTCAGTTGTCGAGCAAAATCGGCGCACCGGTACCCACATCGGTAGTGGGGTTAAAGCGAGATATCGTAATGCTCATCTTGGCAAAGTCTACCCCGGCCTCCTTATCCTTCCCCATCTTCTTGAGGGTTTCAGTAAGCGCGTGTTGATGCTCAAGCATCTTAGCGATCTCCTCATCACTCATCTCCTGAGCCCTAACGTACAAAGCTGATCTCTATGGCGTCATATCTTTGAGCTATAAAGGGAGATAAATGTAAGCATATAGCCTACGGCTCAAAACAAATATGACCCGCGCCAGGACTTACTCGATCGAGTAACCACACATACTCGACCGAGTAGGAGTCACTCGATCGAGTAAGCCACAAACTCGATCGAGTACCCCAACTCCAGGAGCTGCCCAGAACTGACATAAAACATACTCGATCGAGTCACATATGTACTCGGTCGAGTACCGGACACTCGATCAAGTACTCCCCTTACTCGATCGAGTAGCGCGACTCTAGTAGCTACTGCCTAACATATACATATACCCACTCGATCGAGCCCAGCGTACTCGATTGATTCCACCCTACTTGATCGAGTTCCCCTCACTCGATCGAGTCATGCTCATGAAACATACTACCCGTATGCCTTTAAACTTTACGTAAAAACAAAATCATAATTATACATCACAACTCTTATTCACATGTTACTAATATAGCCACATTATAAATTCACTTCCATCACATAAACATGCTTAAATCATAAATCATAATCTTCTTCAACAATTACTTCATCGTTTTTCCACCGATTCATCCATTCAACCACATACTCATCCAACATATGCATATGAGATAACAGTAAACAAGTAGCGATCCCATGACACCCCAAGTGACCGGTTCAAAGTTGTAGGGCGAGTTCGCAACTTCAGGACGTCTCCCAAGCCTTTGCATTAGCTCCTAACAACTCCTACCCGGGTTCATTTTAATTTGACTCTCTACATTCATTAGGTTCATTTGTTACAGGTTTCAAAATCGTCGCTCTAATACCACTTTGTAACACCCCCATATACCTGTTGGGAAATGTGTCCTCAACAATAGTGCGATCACATGATTTAAATATCATTATTAAATCTCATTACAAGAATACGGAAGGGATGATACATATATATATATAGTCAACTGGTCCACACATATCGGTAATGATTGGCTGGCTAGAGTTTGACATTACTGTCGTGCGACGGTGGTGATCAGTTGATCCCTTGAGGTCACACCTAAAGGACGATTCCCTTAATTGAAAAGGTTAATTAATTGTATACCGTCTGATTAATTAATTCCTTAAAATTGAACAAATTATTATAAAAGAGAGAATAATGACATCTTATTATAATGTGATTAAATGAGATTTCATTTAGTAATTTAAGAAGTTATATTACTAAAATTAATCGGTGTTTGCGAAACACGCGAGATGAGAATGATAAGTTAGTTATAATTACAAGATATTGTGAATTATACTAACTAGTAATTAAATGACCATTTTATGAGAAAGTAATTTTATATTACTAGTCAATTTGTTAAATATGATTTATTTAATTTATAAATGATATTTAATTTGTTAAATATGCATTTTAAATTAAAACAAGACATAAGACATGTCACATGTCATATGACATACAATTGTACAATTGACAAAAATAAAATGGACTCAATATTACAAGGAAAACCGTTTTATATGTAGTGAGTGGGTGTTGATGGTTTTTGTTATTTAAATAATAAAATAAACATCATGATAACACCTACTACTAGCTAGCTTTTCTTGTGAAGAACAAAAGCAAATTGGGAAGAAAAATTTATCTACTCTATGCCCTCCCAACCGGTTTTCCATACACAACATTAGAGAGAAAATTTTCTCTAATTAATTTATTCTCACTTTTTATGAAAAACCTCCCTTCTCTCTCTTGTTCTTCACAAAACTCATTTTTGTGAATCTAATTTGTTTAAATCAAACACTAATAATACTAAAAGTAGTATATGAGTATTAGTAATAGATTTTAAGGTAAACCACAATATAAACATCTAGTACATGTTAGTTTGTGAGATTAAGGGATAGTTTTGGGTGCAACTAATTGGAGGGCTTCTAATTTGAAGTCAAGTATGTTCATCCATTAATGGAAAGCTCAAGAACTAACAAGAAGAAGATCTTGTTGGTGCCCAATATGACCGAAATTACTATGGTGAGAAAATGTTTTCTTATCTTCTTTTATTAAAGTTTGCATGCATAAAATCCACCTTTAATTTTATGACAAATTAATTTTACATATATGAGTATGTTAGTATGTATATGAATCTACATTTCCTTCAATCGGTATCAAGAGCCACGGTTGTTTGCATGCAAATCGGTTAAAAGTTTTTCCGAGCTATAAGAATAACAAATAAAACTTGTAAAATTTGTGTTATTATGATATATCACGAAATTAAACCATGCATGTTAATATTTCTGGTCCTAAAGTGTTTTGGGATATTTTGGTTAATTTTTCGGATTTTTATTGTTCATAATTTACAATAATGGCATTTAAATGTGATTTTATGAGTAAAAATGTCATTTTCGGTCTAAAATTAGCTATACTTCGAATTTTCACTTGGTTTTTGGATATGTTGTCACATATATTATTTTGAGATAACCTGTAAATTTTCATAATTTTTGGACTTGTTATGCTCGAAAAATGAATTTCTCATTATTAAATTCGGATTTAAGTGAAAAATAGGTTAATATGAGTTAAATTTCGAATCTGGTCATAGAAAATTAATATGTTGTCACATGCAATTTTACAAGATGTGTGTAAAATAATTGGCTATAAAGAAGTCTTTTTGCATGATTTATGAATTTTTGAAGAAAAATGGCATAAATAGTGACATTATTAGTGAAAATTAATAAAAACATAATCTATGACTTAAGAAAAACATCTAATGTTGCATTTTATTATCTTTTTCAGATCTAAAATTGAAAAGTTAATGAAAATAATTTTTCCATGTTTTTTTTATGATTATTTTATTATAAATCGATAAACCGCAACATTGTTTTTCCGAAAATTTTCGAAATTTTTAACCTAAGATTTTGAACATTATGAGTGTCATGGAATTTTTCCAGAATGTTCATGAATTTAAATTTCAAATTTTGAATTTATTTGAAATTTTTGGATTTATTTGAAGTTTAATAGCTTATTTTTGTAATTTTTGGTCCATTTATGAACAATTTTGTAAATAAAAGTTAATTATGGTTAAATTATTAGTGAAGACTATATTTTGTGTCCTAAGAGGTTAGGGTAATTAACTTATGCATAAATATGAGTTTATGCATTTTTGTGATTATAAAATGTTGAAATCACACAAATCCGTAAAAACCGAGTAATATACGATATTGGCTAATTAAAGGCGATTTAGCATAAAAATTGAGCATGTTCATACATATTATAATGATGCATTTTTCTTTATGATTGTCATAATTTTAATTTATGTAATTTTGAATTATGTAATTTTACTTAGTATGGCCTTAGATTTTAATTGGTATTTCCCGAAATGTATGGGAATATCGATTCGGTTGTAATTTTTATTGTGATCTCGTATCACCGTTTTGTAATTTAATAGATTTATTTTATTTTAGTTACAAATGTATAATAGGAAATTATGTAATTTATTATGTAATTTTATTCATTTAGGAGTTCCCAAAGACGGATTTCTTCAAGAATGGCGATACATAAAGACGGTGTTACCTCGAGATGCGTGAAACAACCGAAGTTCAAGGGACCAATGGAGTTGGTTTCCGAATATGTAATAGATAAATAGTTTTCTATTTTAGGAAAGGCCATACTAGGATTTATTTATCTTTATGCTTGCATTTTATTTTATGTCACATGCATCGCTAAATCGACATAACTAAAACATGCATTTTTTATCTTATCGAGTTTATCGACCGTGTCAATTCAAATTATCGTAGTTCACCGCTTTAGTTCACTTAAAACGTGATAGATAATAAATTGACATGACCTCTCGCTAAAACAATTAATTGAGACATAGCCTTACCAAATAGTAGAAACCATGAAAACCTATTTCGCGAGGGAGTGCACTCGGCTACCCGGGGTACAAACCTTGTTACGTAGGGGAAGTGGGTGATGAATGTTAATCCACCGAATTCATGTTGATAAGGGATGTATCGGCTACCCCGTGCCCAAGTTGATGTGGGTTTGGATAATGGACACATTTATTCAAAATTTGGATTGAACTCAACAAAAGTAATTGATAAGGGTTGCATCGGCTACCCCGTGCCCTTGTTGATGTGTTTTGGGCTATAGATAAACATTAGAGTAATTTTATCGACCAAGAGTTCTAAAAGTAGAATCGATTAAAAGGTTAATCCACCGAGTTATATTAATGAAGGTTGCATCGGCTACCCCGTGCCTAAGTTGATATGAATTTGGGTCTTGGAATCATTTATCATAGTTGGGTAGAGGTCACTATGTAAATGCTATACTTGTTTACAAGTATTTATAAAACGATGAATGTTAAGTTTTCCATTATTCCGTTATAATATTGTTCTATTTCTTTACCACAATTCATATACGATATCATTTCGATTTTTGATTCAAATCTCCATTAAAACATCGTAACTAAAGACAAAATTTGAATTTTTCTTCTAAAAACCTCGTTTTATCCATTGGAAGGATCTCTTGTAGAGAGTATAGATAAAAGTTATTCGTTATCAAACAGGTTTTTGATTCTTGACTAACACATCTACTTACAATGGATTGTTTTTCATATACTTAAATGAATTAAGTACCTTGAAAAGATAAAATTGTTTTGGTGATTAGATTTTCAGAATTCGTAATTGACCAAAATAACGCAACCACTTCGATGAAAGTTTTAAGACTAAAACGAACAAATGAAGAGTAATCTTCATGAAATTCAATTTTGCTTCTCAAAGCAAAGACTCATTGAAATAAGTGGGAGCATTCTCTTAAACCGTTAAGATAAGGACGAGGTTCAAGAAGTAAAGATTATAATGGAATTGATACAAGGTTATGTTAAAGGTAAAGTTGTTGAGAATGACGATACTAAACCTATCAATCCCGACCGATAAAGTTTCCGTTGTCTTAAATGTTAGACACGAGAAAGGAAACTACCCCAAATTATTGAAGAATCAACAAGTTAGTTGTGGGACATCTAATGGGACCTTCTTCTTTAAATGTTTATTTGATTAAACATAAATTTTGCTAGTACTACTTCGTCAATATTAGAAACCAATGGAGGTTTTCATCTTTGTACTTGATACATAGGATGATTAGAATATGACGACTAGCAACAATAATGTCGAGAGATAGAGTAATTGTGTACTCAATCTAGTTTTTGGATTTAAAGTTGTACTTAATTATGACTATTAAGTGCATAAACTCTAAATAAGAATATAGACTTGTTAAGATACAAAAGAGGTTTCGCTTTTGTGACCCTTTACACCACGATTTGATATATGGCTAGCCCATTATCAAGGTGATTATATTCTAAACCAAACTAGAATGATATATCATGAAGATGATGCAAGACTCAAATTGGTAACCCAAGATTAAACCTTAAATTTTGGAATGATAAACGCAAAGAGTTATCAAGTACTCTTGAAACCATTAGATTGTTAATGGTATATGCGTATCTTGTATTCAAAGCAAGATGTCTCGTGCCTTTTGGTTGAAAAGGAGATCGAGGTTTTAAATCATTGATCCAAAATAGGTTGATCATTTTCTTTTACCAACGATTTAGGTTGACGCTAATGTGTTCACTTAATAAGGTAAATAGAAAAATCTTTGAAGAATTTCAAAGAATTCAAGGAATCACGATTTAAGTCGTGATGGGATTATCAAAGTGAAGACTTTGATATAAGCCAAAGGAAATGTGATATAGTATCACAAGTTAATCTCTCTTAGCACGCATTATGGAATAATGTGTGGTTAGCTAAGAAATCAAACGCTATTCGATATGGTTTGGATTTCAATCAAGTTACTTTGAGTTACTTGATCATTTTGGGGATTTTTGTCTAAATTATTTTTCCACTAAATCGAATCATATGAGATATGAAATGGTAAAGGTACCATGTTTGTAAGTTTTTCACAAGAAACAAATGCTCATTTTTCCCTTGCAATTATCACGAGCACGACGGGTTTGCGGCTCATGAAGCTGTCTTTCTAAAATACAGGTTTATTTCTAGAAGACAGAGTGGGAGAAATTATTCAAGAGCCACAAAGAATATTATGTCGCAAGAAACTGGTCTTTCTTGGCTACATAAGACGTTTTGTGTAAGACGTTGTTTCTTCAAAACCTAGGAGGTTAAATTCGTCACTTGTTAAAAATGATGAATTCATGCTACTTTTAAGAAAGTAAAGAGCTTATAACTTACAAAAGAAATTGTTTGATTCAAGTTGATTACTTCTAGAAAGTAATGAACATATGACTTACATAAGAGTGTTTAAGTCACAACTCAATACAAGGCTTAGAGCCATGAAAATCCGAATCAAAAGGGCTTGATTAGTGACAAAGGGTTTTGCACTAATAAAGAGATATTTCAAAGCAAATTGGTTGCAAAGGGTTTTGCACTAATTGAAATGATTAAGTCTATTTGGATCTTCTTAGGTGTAACACCCGCGAATTTTCCACTTTGACATTTATAATTTAATTAACCGTTCTATTGTCTTATTTATATTTTTAATTATTTAATTTAATTAATTACATTATTAAACATGATTTTTATAAATATTATATTTTTAAAGCTTAAGTTATACAAAGTAAATATTTTGGTCGGATAATAATGATAATAATAATAATATTCTCCGTCTTGAGTTGTAGTGGGCTTGAGACGTAAATTCATGTGTATATCGACTCAATTTTGCTTATTGGGCCTAGTATGACCAATGGGCTCACATACTACTCCTTCCTCCTCATATGAATAATGAACGAAACCCTAACCCCTCCTCCTTCCTCACAATTTCAGCAACACCACCACAAACACAAACACCATTTTTACACTTTCCTCTTACAAATCTTCAAAACTCCATAACTTGCTCAATTCTTGTTCGAATCAAGTGATTTTCGCGTCTATCTCTTCCTCCCATCGCCCTCCATCTTTCTAGGTAAGAAAGAGTCCGACTTTCCTCCTTATAAAGGGCTGTCGAACCATTTTACACTTGGTAACCTTTTTCTAGTTTCGATTCTTAGTCTTATTTTGTGTTTTCTTATGTTTAGGAGAAAGTTTAGTTGACCCGGAAGTGGATTCTTGAAAGGTAGACGATTCTATTGTGGATTAAAGAGCTAAAAGGTAACGGTGATGGGTTACTCGACATTATGTCAATTTAATGTGTTTATATGTTGTGGTTTATTCTTGTGTTTGTTAAAGTATGAATCTTTACATGTTTCACATGTTCATTGTTGGATGAATTGGTTTTTGAAACCGTCTTATGGTTGTTTGACTAATTTCTAGTCTTTTGTCACATGTTTGTTCAATTGGATTAAATGGGTTGTTTACATATGTTAATTAGAGAAAAATCCGTCTTAATCATGCTTAGTTGACATGTTTAATTATGTCATGAGATTATTTATTGGATTAATATTATAAATGATGAAGTTGGTAGTATGGTTGTTTTGAAATATGTCTTAAATGGTGATTTAGTATGTGGGTATGTTGAGATCTAAGCTTTTGAGTGAAAAAGATGGAATCTTTATGTTGAGTTTACCTTATTAAGTCTTATTCATGAACATGGAGTAATTTATGAATGTTGTATGTTGTGGATTCTTGTTTGTCATTGTATAATTGATGCTTGGAGGTTGATTATGTGTCCAACAATGATGTTGAAGCAACTTTGGGTAAAATTGGTGGTGTGTTGGTTGAATTTCTTCATTATAATGGTGTTATTTAAATTTTGGTGCAAATGAGCCGAAGCTCATCCTTGATGCATTTTTGGGAAGTGACATTTTAAATGTTGTAAAGTTTGAGCTTGACTCATTGTGGACAACATTCATTTTAAGGTTGTTTTCTTATCAAGTGACCATCTACTTGGTTAAGTTAAGTGTTTTTATACGTTATGTTGCACGATTTACTTCATAAGCTTCTTACTCTTTGCTCCAATGCTCATAAATGGTGCGGGTTTGGTCCCCAACCTATTTGGGAGTTCTCTTATGGTTTCTCTTCACTTATAACTTCTATTAATCATTTATTTAATTATGCATCCTTCTTATGATTGGTAAATGGTCAATTTAGGATTTGTTTATGTTATGATAATGCGAATTATTGTTGCTCTCTTTTGGACCCAAGTGTGACGATTTACATTGTGTGACTACTCGACATTCCTTATTTATTTGCCCTCGGACATTGGGTCACGATTAAGTGCCATTGTTTCCGAGTTGGGCTATCTTCCTTCCGCCTCTTCGGACTTTGGGGTACGGCTAGGTACCATGGTTCCGATTTGGGGTTACTCGACCTTGGGGCACGGCTAGGTGTCATGGATCGAGTCTTGGATACGATTTGGGATTGTATGTCGAATCGGGTGTCGTCCATCCCGAGAGTCCGGCCGATTTAGACTAGGACCGTATTATGAGCGTCGTCCTACCAGGAGGTTGGAGTCTAGGGGTTTGTCTTGTTTTGAGTCAATCCTTTGTAAATGTCTTGCTTGTTACGGTCATTGGCGTGTTCTTATATACGAGAGTGCACGTCTTCTATGATTGTTTGTGAGAGTCTTGGTCCTATCGGATACTAGTGGCGAGATGCAAGCCCCTAGTTGCGATATGATCGCCGGGATTGATGTTCCCATCCGTTCTTATGGTGAGATGCAAGCCATAAGTATGAATGTGACATTAGTAGCCACGTCCCGTGCTATGGTTGTTAAGAGGTTTTCAAGTAATGGCTATTGGTTTCCATCCATGTATTTTCTATTCAATTGATCCGTTGTTTACCTTCTTCATATGATTCGATGCCTATCTCATTAAGAATGCAATGTGCCTATCTCATTATGATTATCGTTTATATTCCCTTGTTCATATTATTCAAGTATGATGCATGATCAATATGTTTAATTAAGTTCTTGCTTATGTGCATTTTGACATATTGTGGCTGGGAGAACCCTGAGTTACTCCCCACTGACTGTGGCGTTCATGTTTACATGAATGACAGGTTTGTGATGCAGATTATGGGGAAGACGTGTGAGCTAGCGAGAACGTTGACCCTTGGACTTTAGTTATCGTTTTCTTAGACTCACCTATCTTTAGACTTGTGCCTATTCGTGGGATATCTTTTCCCCAACGCACTTTGTTTTTAATTGTAAAACTTATTCATCTTACTTTTCATTTTCGTTTAATCACTTATGGTGGATTTCACACTTTAAACTTTAAAGATTTTAAAAATCCCGTATTTTCCGCTTAGATTTAATAGTTCTTTTGATGCCTCATCGAGGGGTGTCACATTAGGGATTGTGTTTCATTATGAAGTTATGAAATACATAGCGAGTGAATCTAAAACCCACTTCTTCAATAGAAGGAATGTATTCAATACATGTCTTGAGTTTAGTAGATTCTTGCAACCCTAAGATAATGTGAAACTTGAGAGAGGGTCTTAAGTAGGACATCAATGAGTTAGAATCAACATTTTGATCATGTGACAAAACATTTCTCGATAAGTCGAGAAATTGTGTTTATACATGAAGTTTAGTGGGAGTTACGGAAGTTTTAATTAGTCCGATATGTGGATGACATATTGATCATTGAGAATGATTTAAGACTCTTGGAGTATTATAATACATCTTGAATATCCGGATTTATGAAGATAAATCCACATGATATTAGCGTCATTAAGAAGTCTTATGTTGATAAGATTCATGACTAGTTCAATTAAATTGAATATATTTGATTGATTTCATTTGCTTCCGCTGCCGAATCAATTAAAAAGAAATGATGTATAACACTTCATATGCTTTGAGTATGATGAATTGTTTTCAAAATCGAATTTAAGTAATCTTTACCAAGTAAGCTATAAAGATTACCCTTAAGTGCTTGCAGAAGCATTAAGGCTATGATGCAAAGTGTTTATGATGCAATATTGTGTAAGAGTGTTACACAAGTGACAATTGACAATTGAGATTGCGCATGGTTTCCGACAAAACCATAATCAAAACACATTAGGATGGTTAAGATACCATTGTGGCAATGTTTATTAAGAAGTAGATTTTCTAGAATCGTTCTAGGCAATAAAGAACAATGAGAGATATTTATAACGGAAATTGAGTACACTTGCGATCATGAGATGTGCAAGAAGGATGAGTCCCGCACTGTGAAAACAGTGGGAGCTATTCTTAGGCTAGAGGGCCTATGTCTTGATTGGATCTCGACACGTACTCAGAAAGTTTTGTAATGCAAATGTATACATTACAAAGGAAAACGAGTATGTAGTGAGGTTAAGTAAGGTACAAGAAATTGATAAAACCTACTAACCAAAGCCTTCTCAAAGGCTAAACATGATGAGTCATGTCATTTCAATTGAATTGAAATGAACAACTATGTACAAGATCAAATTAGATTATAGAACATGAAATAGTAATCGAGCATTGACTATTCATATGTGATAATCGCATTTGTCGTACGAGTTTTACTTTAAAACTCTTTTATTATACTTTGTTACATCCAAACGGGTTGTAGAGACAATTGAACCCCGTTAAAGTGAACACGGATTAGCATTGTATTCGCCCATAGTCACTTGTATGAGGTGACGTCTCGAAGTAACTAGAGTGTGATGCGATTGATGGCAAGTTCAAGTGCCATAGAGTCATGTGAGATGACTAGTCGATCACATAGGCGGAATGTTAGGAACACTTTGTCGGGCAGTGACCGCTTATAGAGTTCGGCAAATTTATATAGCCTGGTCGTGGCGAGAGCTACTATAGTATTCTAATGAGTCAATTCTTTTGACTAAAGACTGTTCGCCTAAGATGGCACAAGTTTCGATTAACTTTGATTTGTGTTACTACGACCTTCGTAAATGGGGTCAAATGGGCATATTTTGGGTTATGATGGCTGTGGCTAGTCGAAGGGAATAAGTGCGATAGGAATTGTCCACCCCTTGTCGGGGTTAAAACAATATCTCAGGGCCACTCGAGGAGTAATGAATCGGAAATACGTGGCCACGCTCGGAAGGTATCCGAGTGGATAAATCCGGTCAAATAGTTATTCTCCAGATCGAGGAAACCACTCTCGATATGATCACTTGCAAGTACGACCTGAAAGACACCTTGCATTGAGTGGGAGATAGTAATAGGACAAGAGAATTGGTGACGCACACTTGTCAAGGACAAGTGGGAGATTGTTGTGAAATGTGTCCTCAACAATAGTGCGATCACATGATTTAAATATCATTATTAAATCTCATTACAAGAATACGGAAGGGATGATACATATATATATATATAGTCAACTGGTCCACACATATCGGTAATGATTGGCTGGCTAGAGTTTGACATTACTGTCGTGCGACGGTGGTGATCAGTTGATCCCTTGAGGTCACACCTAAAGGACGATTCCCTTAATTGAAAAGGTTAATTAATTGTATACCGTCTGAGATTAATTAATTCCTTAAAATTGAACAAATTATTATAAAAGAGAGAATAATGACATCTTATTATAATGTGATTAAATGAGATTTCATTTAGTAATTTAAGAAGTTATATTACTAAAATTAATCGGTGTTTGCGAAACACGCGAGATGAGAATGATAAGTTAGTTATAATTACAAGATATTGTGAATTATACTAACTAGTAATTAAATGACCATTTTATGAGAAAGTAATTTTATATTACTAGTCAATTTGTTAAATATGATTTATTTAATTTATAAATGATATTTAATTTGTTAAATATGCATTTTAAATTAAAACAAGACATAAGACATGTCACATGTCACATGACATACAATTGTACAATTGACAAAAATAAAATGGACTCAATATTACAAGGAAAACCGTTTTATATGTAGTGAGTGGGTGTTGATGGTTTTTGTTATTTAAATAATAAAATAAACATCATGATAACACCTACTACTAGCTAGCTTTTCTTGTGAAGAACAAAAGCAAATTGGGAAGAAAAATTTGTCTACTCTATGCCCTCCCAACCGGTTTTCCATACACAACATTAGAGAGAAAATTTTCTCTAATTAATTTATTCTCACTTTTTATGAAAAACCTCCCTTCTCTCTCTTGTTCTTCACAAAACTCATTTTTGTGAATCTAATTTGTTTAAATCAAACACTAATAATACTAAAAGTAGTATATGAGTATTAGTAATAGATTTTAAGGTAAACCACAATATAAACATCTAGTACATGTTAGTTTGTGGGATTAAGGGATAGTTTTGGGTGCAACTAATTGGAGGGCTTCTAATTTGAAGTCAAGTATGTTCATCCATTAATGGAAAGCTCAAGAACTAACAAGAAGGAGATCTTGTTGGTGCCCAATATGACCGAAATTACTATGGTGAGAAAATGTTTTCTTATCTTCTTTTATTAAAGTTTGCATGCATAAAATCCACCTTTAATTTTATGACAAATTAATTTTACATATATGAGTATGTTAGTATGTATATGAATCTACATTTCCTTCAATACCAAGGTGCCTTACCAAGACCACCTAGTACATGAGAATGCTACCATCTCGGTTACCCGAGGCATAGTAATCAAAAGTGACCATCAAGAAATGTACTTTAAGTAAATAAGTTTAATGCGATTACATCAAATCCAAAACTAAAAAAGAAAAGTACAATTGTTCCAAAAAAAACAAAATCCAACTAAAACAAATGTGTCATGACAAAACAGCGGAAGACTACGACTCTGACTCATGGTGACTCCATCCCCAGCTGAACCCGCGCATATCCGAGAGATACCTGCTAAACAACTGCTCACCATCCCCGAATGCATCACCACTGTTTTCAAAACATTTAAACGAGGTCAGTTACTGCATAAACAATATAAGACAAAACAACAAACAGTTACACAATCACAGTCCTCCAACACCGTCACATTACCAATCATCTGACTACACACTAAAGTGTGTAGCCATGCTAGAATATCCATCACAATAGATATTTCACACCGCGAGTGGGGGACCGCAGCTGTTCCCACATAAGCCCTACTCATCTCCATCGAGCGAATAACCCATGTCCATTAATGTACACATCTCCCTTGTGACGGGACCCACAAGGGGCAAATCAAGGGCGTGAAGCCACTCCCGCAAGTGACTCCACTCAGCCGAGGGTGCACCTCGCGAACCAAAGACAAACAACAACCAACCACATTACCAATGTAAACAATGCCAAAAACCAATTACGATATAATCAACATGTCAATCAATCAAACAACCATCTTATAACATTTACACAATTACTGAGTAGGGAAACCGTACCAGAAATGAAATCACCAACTATCAATCACAAGCAGCGGATGAAAAGACTTCATCTACGAAATCACCTCCTATAATCAAATAATCATATAATTACAATCTATAACATCAACAATCCCAATAACCCCCAAATCACCCAATTAGGGTTTAACCAATATTAATCAAATGACATAAAAAACAGTACCAAGATATTACTCACAATACGACGATCACAACGGTATAAAAACTCTTAAATCCGACAACCCTAGCCCTTTGATTTGATAGCAATGCAAGAAGAGAAACTGACGTCGTTTGTTTTCCTTTTATAAAAGTTTAAAAGTAAGATAAAAGTAAAAAGAACTGACAAAAATACTTTATATATATCTCTTCACGCGTTACTATCAAACCCGGCCGAAAGCTCGTATAACCCGACCTACTCGATCGAGTAACAAAGGTACTCAATCAAGTACCGCCTACTTGATCGAGTTGCCCTTACTCGATCGAGTATCCATCAAGCAGAACGTACTCCAGAATGCAAAACTAACTTACTCGAAAGAGTAAGCCCTACTCGATAGAGTACCCAACAGCACAAAAATCTGAGGTATTACAATAACTCTCTTGCAAAAGCATTCAGGATGGCTAGAGATAGGTTTGCCTCCACTGGGTGCAAAAATATCAAGCTCAGATTAATCGGAAGAAGAGCGAAAGATGGAAGAACATACAACCTCCCTACTACATCTAAAGTGGCTGCTCTTATAGTCGGAGATATCGGATGTGCACCTGATGAGAGAGATATTGTTGTCCAAACACAGACGGTCTCACTTCAGAGGATAAAAGAATTGTATCCGTCCTATCTTGCACTTCAATATCCTTTGCTCTTTCCTTACGGTGAGGATGGATACTCATATGATATTCTTCATTCAGATGCTTATGAAGCCAATAACAAGAAGTGATTCATGCTTACAATGCTTGAATTCTTTGCCTTTATTATTATGGAAAGAAACGTTGAAAGTGGTTGCACTTTATTAGTTGCAAGGAGGTTATTCCAACAATTTTTAGTCGATGCTTGCCCAATGATTGAGACTGAGAGGCTAAATTTCATTCGTCGAAATCAAAAAGTTCTTCGGGCAGACAAGTATATAACCTTAAGGGAATCGGTTGCTAATGGACACACAAACCCCTCTACTAGAGGGCATCGTATTGTGCTACTGATACATTATCTAGTGTAGAAACCGAATTGAGTTTGGACTTAGAGTATGTACTAGGTATGAGTTTAAGGGAGCATGATACGGGTTTGATTCTCGGGTCAATAATAAGTCGGTACAAGGGTGGTGTTGGAGCTCTGTTCATTGAAGGACGTGTTAGAGGAGTCGAGTTCGATTAGGACTCGACTAATTATTAGTTGTGGTTATTATAAGTATTATTTTTAATTATTATTAGGATAAATAAAGGGCAATTGTTATGCCTATAGGAGTTTATAGCTGGTCAAATAAAGAAGTCGGGTCAAACTAGTTGTCCTACTTCCGTCAAATTATATCTTAGCTTTGTTATAAATAGGAGGTTGTACGTTTGATTTTTGGCATTGAATCATTAATAAGAATTTCAGAAAACGATCAAAGTTTTGATCAAACTTTCGGCTTGAGAACGTACTTCCAGTCTCAATTCAATACTAAATAGGTCTTTAGTATTGGGCACCATTGAACCAAATTCTCGGCGGAATTCGTTTCAAATATCGTTATTGTTCGTTATTATTACTGCTGTTTGGTGCGTGACAATCTGTCTCGCATCGGTTCTTATTATTTAAACCGGTTTACTTTCGCTTGCATATCATTAGTGGTATCAGAGCTTCAGCTCTTGATCCTTTATCGGTATGGATTTTAACGATCCTGAATTTATGAATAGCCTCCGCAGAGCGTTGGAAAATATTCCTGAGATCAATCCACGTTGGCAGCCAAGGTGTGGAGAACCACCGCGTCTAGTGGACGAATTTAAGATTAAAGAGTTGCCAAAGTTTGAAGGAGGCACGGAACCGGAGGATTACCGAGAAAGGGAGAGGAAGATCGAACGTATGTTCGAATTTAAAGATCTGTCTGATGAAAAGAGTTGCAAGTATGCCATCTTGAAGTTAAGTAAAGACGCTTCATTATGGTAGGAGAACCTGAAATCCGAACGTGCACGGGAAGGCAATGAAAAAATCGAGTCTTGGGAAGCTCTCAAGCAAAAATTGAGGAAGCGATATGTGCCTAAAACACATAAATTGGAGTTGTATCGTAAGGTTGCAGAGTTGATACAAGGGACCAGGAGTGTGGCTGAATACATTGCAGAGTTTGAACGACTAAATTTGATCTGCGGAATCGAGGAGAAAGAAGAACAGAAGATGGCTCGATTTTGTAGGGGATTGAACCAAAATATAGCAAAGGTTGTCGACTTACAGCCCTATGCATCATTCGACATGTTATCTAACCTGTGTTTGAAGATAGAAGGACATTCGAAGGCAGAGGGGCAGCAAAGGAATAATCGATCGACGATTAACAACTATTCCAAGCCTTGCACTTGGTCCAAACTCGAGGTTTCCAAAGCTTCGGGAGCAAGTTCGAGCACACCCTTGAAGTCAATTACCGTTCAAAATAATCCTATAGAAGGTAAGGTAATGGTCGATCCAACAAAACAAAGCTTGTCTAAAGTCCGGTGTATCAAATGTCAGGGATTCGGTCACTTCCAAAGTGCCTGTCCTAATAAGAGGAACGTCACATTAAGGGAAGCAATTAATATTCAAGATGAGCTGAATGCTACAGCGGTTGATGAGGAAGGGTTTTTTTATACATATGAAGAAGGAAACGAGGAGGAGGAGTTCATATCATATGATGCTCCTATTTATGACACCACTTTAGTGTTGCGCCGTACTTTAAAGGCATTATCAGAACTTGGTAAAACCGAGCAAAGAGAGAAAATTCTTCATACCAAGTGTCAGGTTGGTGATAAATGGTACAGCGTAATTATTGACGGCGGAAGTTGTACTAATTTTGCTTCTTCCAAGATGGTGGATAAATTATCTTTGGTTACTACGGCCCATCCCAGATCATACAATTTACATTGGCTCGATGACGATAACAAGGTGAAAGTTACAAAGCAGGTTCGGGTTGGGTTTGCTATGGGGCCCTACCAAGACGAAGTGCTATACGATGTCATCCTAATGGATGCATGCCACATCCTATTAGGTCGTCCCTGGCAATTCGATAGGGATGTAGTTCATAAGGGTAGGAGTAATGAGTATGGGCTATCTACAAATGGGCGAAAAGTTGTGCTAAAGCCTATGACTCCAGAAGCTATTCGGACCATGCATTCTAGTCGGGTTAAGAAACCAAACTTGGCCGTGTTCGCTAGAGGACGTGAGGTGGAGCAGCAACTAAACAGAGGTGAGCTATTATATGTATTAATTGCAAATGATTTTTCACTGGTGCAAGGGAAGCTCATGGATGGACGTTTGGATGTGTTGCTACAAGAATTTGCAGATGTTTTTCCCGATGATTTGCCGCCAGGTTTACCTCTATTACAAGGAATATAGCACCAAATTGATTTAGTCCCGGGTGCACCGCTGCCAAATAGGGCTGCTTACCGCAGCAATCCAGAAGAAACAAAAGAAATGCAGAGGCAGATTGATGAATTAATGGGTCGTGGTTATGTACGAGAAAGCTTGAGTCCGTGTGCAATTCCGACTTTGTTAGTTCCAAAGAAAGACGGGTCTTAGAGGATGTGTATAGACAGCCGTGCAGTTAATAATATTACTATAAAATATCGGTTTCCAATTCCGCATCTAGACGATATGCTCGACGAGTTACACGGTTCTGTTGTCTTCCCCAAAATCGATCTTAGGAGCGGATATCATCAAATATGAATGGACGAGTGAAAGACTGCGTTCAAGACAAAACATGGGTTATAAGAATGGCTGGTCATGCCATTTGGGCTTACTAATGCTCCCAGTACTTTTATGCGATTGATGAACGAGGTTTTAAAGCCATTTCTCGGGCACTTTGTAGTCGTTTAATTGGATGATATTTTGGTATACAGTAAGAGTGTTAACGAGCACTTGGCCCATCTTAGGCAAGTATTCAAGACATTAAGAAAGCAGCAATTATATGGTAAAATCAAAAAGTGTGCATTTTTGGTAGAGGAAGTCATATTTTTGGGTTATATCGTGTCGGGGAGAGGTGTATCTGTGGATCATTCCAAGGTGGAGGCCATTCGTTCTTGTCCTAAACCGAGTACCGTTTTAGAGGTTCGTTCTTTTCATGGTTTAGCTTCTTTTTACAGACGTTTTATTCGGGACTTTAGTTCCATTATGTGTCCTGTTACGGAGTGCTAAAAAAAGGAGTTTTTAGTTGGACTTAAGAGGCTAACAAGGCTTTTGAAATAATTAAACTGAAATTGTGCGAGGCACATGTGCTTGCTTTACCCGATTTTTCTCAGCCTTTTGAGGTAGAATGTGATGCTAGTGGGGTTGGAATAGGGGTTGTGTTATTACAAGCTAAACGACCTATTGCTTATTTTTCAGAAAAATTAATTGGTGCAAGGTGTAATTATTCAACATAAGATAAGGAGTTTTACGCGATCGCTAGAGCTCTTGATCATTGGAGCCATTACCTTCGTCCTAGTCATTTCATATTACATTCCGATCATTAAACTCTAAAATATATCCACGGGCAGCAGAAATTGAACCCAAGTCATGCCAAATGGTTCGAATTTCTCCAATCATTCCACTTTTCTTCAAGATATAAAGAGGGTAAGTGTAACGTGGTGGCAAATGCACTATTACGGTGCCATTCTTTGCTTACAACACTCGAAGTTTGACTGCTGGATTTTGAGACGTTGAAGGATTATTATCAGGAGGATGGAGATTTTTGGGGGAGTTTATGCAGAATGTTGATCAGGTGTGGTTCAAGATTATATGATACAGGATGGATTTCTTTTTAAGGGAAATAAATTGTGTGTGCCTAAACATCCCACTCGGGAGTTGCTGGTTCGTGAGGCACATGGCGGTGGCCTGGCCGGTCATTTAGGGGTATAAAAAACACTCGATATTTTACGAGAACATTTCAGGTGGCCGCGAATGCAGGGTGACGTCCAAGCTATTGTTGTTCGCTGTGTTACGTGCCGACTTGCTAAGAGTATGTTCAAGCCAGGAGAATACACTCCATTATCGGTTCCTTCACGGCCATGGGAAGACGTGTCAATGGATTTTATTATTGCTTTGCCGCGCACATAACTAGGCAAGGATGCAATAATGGTGGTTGTGGATCAGTTTTCTAAAATGGCACATTTCTTAGCTTGCCATAAAACCGATGATGCTAGGAGCAGCTGATTTGTATTATCTTGAGATTGTTAGACTACACGGTATACCAAGGACGATTGTGTCTGATAACGATGTCAAATTTTTGAGTTATTTCTGGAATACATTTTGGAGGAAGGTTAGTACTAAATTGTTGTTTAGCACGTCACACCATCCTCAAACGGACGGTCAGACCGAAGTAACAAATCGTATTTTATGCACAATTTTATGGGGTTTAGTGAGTAAGACGCGGAAGGATTGGGAGTTAAAGTTAACTCATGCCGAATTTACTTATAACAGATCTCCTATCTTTGCTACTGGTCACTCTCCATTCGAGGTGGTTTATGGTGTGAATCCGTATTTACCAATTGAGTTACTTCCAATGCTAAGGGATGAGTTGGTGCGTGATGATGCTGCTGCTAAATTGGAGTCAATGCGCAGATTGCATAAACAGGTGAAGGCTAGAATCGAGAAGGTAAATGAGGCATATAAGAGGCGTTCAAATAAACACCGCAAACCACGGGTTTATGCTCCCGGAGATTTGGTTTGGCTGCACTTGCGGAGTGAGCGATTTCCGAGTAAAAGGAAAAAATAAATTGATGCCGAGAGTGGAGGGTCCTTATAAAGTAATTAGCCGGATCAATGACAACGCTTATAAGATTGAGCAACCAGGTGATTACGGAGTTCATGCGACTTTCAACGTGGGGGACTTGGCACCTTACATCGATGATGATGACGGCATTTCGGAATTGAGGGAAATTCCTTTTAAAGGAGGAGGAGATGATACATTATCTAGTGGAGAAACCGAATTGAGTTTGGACTTAGAGGATGTACCAAGTATGAGTTTAAGGGGGCAGGATACGTGTTCGATTCTCGGGTCAATAATAAGTGGGTACAAGGGTGGTGTTAGAGCTCTGTTCATTGATTGAAGGACGGGTTAGAGGACTCGAGTTCGATTAGGACTCGACTAATTATTAGTTGTGGTTGTTATAATTATTATCTTTAATTATTATTAGGATAAATAAAGGGCAATTGTTATGCCTCTAGGAGTTTATAGCTGGTCAAATAAAGAATTTGGGTCAAACTAGTTGTCCTACTTCCATCAAGTTATATCTTAGCTTTATTATAAATAGGAGGTTGTACGTTTGATTTTTGGCATTGAATCATTAATAAGAATTTCAGAAAACGATCAAATTTTTGATTAAATCTTCCGGCTTGAGAACGTACTTCAAGTCTCCAATCAATACTAAATAGGTCTTTAGTATTGGGCAACATTGAACCGAATTCTCGGCGGAATTCGTTTCAAATATCGTTACTGTTTGTTATTGTTCGTTATTATTACTGTTGTTTGGTGCCTGACAATCTGTCTCACATCGGTTCTTATTGTTTAAACCGGTTTACTTTAGCTTGCGTATCAGCTACCTTCATCTTTTACTAGGGGTGCTAGATACATGATTCAGTACTACCAAGACGTTATGGCCACTAGTAGGGAATTTGGTTATCCCGATTTTTTTATAACATTCACTTGCAACCCAAAATGGCCAGAAGACACTAGGTACGCTAAGAGAATTGGTGTGCGACCAGAAGATAGACCAGATATCCTTTGTAGAGTGTTTAAGATCAAGCTTGATCGACTAGTAAAAGATTTGAAAAAGGGAAAGTTGTTCGGACGCGTACAGTCAGGTTAGCATCTAATGAAAACAACTTAACTTTTTAAAAAATTATTTGCTAATAGTTTTTGAACTAATAGTAAACACCAAAAAAATTATTGAAATTATGTTGGTAAGCTATGTAATGGTAAATTAACAATTTTCTTCATTTCATGCAGTTATGTATACAGTATAATTTCAAAAGCGTTGTTTGCCCTCATGTTCACATATTATTGTTCTTGCACCGAGAAGATAAGTTCTCTAATGCTGATCATATTGATAAAATCATATCTGCCGAGATACCTCACAGAGAAAAAAATCCGCAAATGTACCAAGTTGTAACAGAGCTTAAGCTACCTAGACCATGTGGAGCTGGTAGCAACACATCCCCGTGTATGGAACATGGAAAATGCTCAAAGCATTTTCCAAAAAAAATGTTAAAAACACAACTGTCGATGAGTCAGGTTATCCAGTGTACAGAAGAAGAGACGACGATGTAAAGGTTGTCAAAGGTGAGGTTGAACTTGACAATAGATATGTAGTTCCATACAACCCAAAGTTGCTCTAAAAATATCATACACACATCAATGTCGAATGGTGCTATCAATCTCGATCAACCAAGTATTTATTTAAATATATAAATAAGGGATATGATCGGGTTACCGCATCAGTCTCAGCTGATGATACTGATGAACAAGATGAAATCAAGATGTATTATGATTGTTGATATGTCTTTTGAGTTTGATATACATTATAGAACACCATCAGTAGAAAGATTAAATTTCCATCTTCCCAGAGAATAAAGTGTGGTATACAACGAGTATGTATCACTTGATGTTGTGTTGGACAAGCGGACTATTGATGAAACAATGTTTCTCCCTTGGATGGAGTGCAACAAAACCAATGATTAGGCTAGAAAATTGACTTATGCTGATTTCCCAAAAAAAATTGTTTGGAATAGGGAATTCCATGAGTGGACTCCCCGTCAAAAAGGTTATACCATTGATAAGATTTATCATGCTTCTCCGGGTTCACGTGAAAAGTATTATTTGAGAACTTTACTAAACCATGTAAGAGGTCCAAAATTTTACGAGGATATCCGAACTCTTGATAAGGTCATTTACCCCACTTTTAAGGAAGCGTGTTATATGCGAGGATTACTTGACGATGATAATGAGTACATTGATGGCATAAAGGAGGCAAGTCAGTGGGGAACGGCATATTATCTTAGAAACCTATTTGCAATGCTATTAATATCCGCAGCATATCAAGACCAGAAGAAGTGTTGGAACAAACATGGGACCTTTTGCACGACGACATTCTACATAAGCAGCGAAGATTTTTCCGAATTCCAGGTAATATTTCAGTTATGATATAAAACTATCACATCATAATGATCTTTTTAGAATAAATTTTGTAGTTATTTATAATTCCTATTTGAGTTATTCTTACATTTGATGTATTACTCTTATTAGATTTGCATCTTAGTGATGAAGAAATAAGGAATTACGCCTTGGTTGTAATTGAGACTATCCTACAGAAAAATGGAAGGAGCCTCCAAACGTTTTCATCAATGAATGTCCCGGATGAAATGCTGATGAGAGATAGTGGTAATAGGCTGCTGGCAGAAGAACTGTCATATGACAGAGCTAAATTAGCCGAAGAACACGCGACTCTCCTTCCATGCCTAACAGATGAACAAAGAACGGTGTATGACGATATCATGACCGCCATTAACGATGGAAAAGGAGGTATTTTCTTTCTTTATGGTTGTGGAGGTACTGGGAAAACATTTTTATAGAGGACCTTATGTTCTGCTATTCGCTCCATAGGCGAGATTCTTCTCCCGGTTGCGTCAAGTGGTATTGCTTCATTACTACTACCAAACAAAAGTACTGCACACTTCAGGTTTGGCATTCCTCTTAATCCTACCGAGGATTCATTTTGCAATGGTATCACACCCGATTCTGATCTAACCAGACTACTTATAAAGACCAAACTTATAATTTGGGATGAAGCTCCCATGACTCAGAAATATTGTTTTGAAGCACTGGACAGGAGTTTAAGAGATGTTATGCGTTTCTCTGATACTGAGTATGCAGACAAACCATTTGGTGGTAAGGTGGTCATTTTTTAAGGTGACTTTCGACAGATTTTGCCAGTCGTACCCAAAGGTAGTAGACAAGATATTGTGGGCGCTGCAATTAACTCATCCTATCTATAGCATTCATGCAAGATTTTAAAACTCACAAAAAACATGCGACTTCAATCGGAAAGCTCAAGTTCCAATGCAAATGAGGTAAAAGAATTTTCAGGTTGGCTCTTGAAAGTTGGGGATGGAAATGTTGGGGAGCCTAACGACGGTGAAGCTACTATACCAATTGACGATGACCTGCTGATAAAGGATACATGCAATTCTGTCGAGGCAATTGTCGAGAACACTTATCCTCTCATCCATGAAAACATGTGGGAACCTAAGTAAGTCCAAGAGAGGGCAATTCTAGCTCCTACAAATGAAATTGTCAAGAAGGTTAATGAACATGTGCTATCATTGGTGCCCGGAGACGTGAGAGAGAACTTGAGTTCAGATAGTATAAGCAAAGCTGAAAATGTGGGTAATTACGGAGATGTATACTCAACAGAGTTCCTGAACTCTATAAGATGCTCTGGTCTCTCAAATCATCAATTAACGTTGAAGATAGGTGCACCAATAATGCTCATGAGAAACCTTGATCAGGCTGCTGGTTTGTGCAATGGTACCAGATTATTGGTAAAACGACTAGGAGACCACGTCATTCAAGCCACCATTATATCTGGGAAAAACATTGGAGAGAAGGTTCTAGTTCCTAGGATTATTTTAAAAGCCCGTCAGATAGCAATACGTTACCCATCAAATTCCAGCGGAGACAATTTCCAGTTATGGTGTGTTATGCAATGACTATAAACAAGAGACAAGGCAAGTCACTTTCACATGTGGGTTTGTATCTACCGAGGCCTGTTTTTAGTCATGGTCAACTTTATGTCGCTACGGTCACAAGCAAAAGAGGACTGAAAATTTTGATATGTGACCAAGACCGTCGTACACATAACACTACTGAAAATGTAGTGTACAAAGAAGCGTTTCGGAATTTATAGGGTCATCGAAGATGAAACGTGTAATCGAATAATAATTCTACTTTAGACTTTTAATTCCTATTCCTAACTTAAATTTCGTTTTAATTTGACACGATTGGATTTTTAGTAGTAGAAACTATCTATTATAAGTTATCATGAAGTATGTGTTCTTTTGTGTTCACTTAAGAGTTTTTGCAATACAGACCACAATTACTTTTTCGATCTCTATGAATGCCAAGTCATAGCCAGTATACACAAACAAGCACTATTAATAAAATTACTTAGCATATATAATCAATCAATCAATGTATATATATAAAAGAAGCTTTTTTCAAAGCACGTAGTAGTCTCCAATAATTTCAACACTTGAAAAATCTAAAAATAAGTTTATAAAATAGTAAAAAGTATTAAGATGATAATAATAATAATACATAGGCAAGGTATTTGATTAAGACTAAAACTACTCCATCTTTAGCATATATAAACTTCATATCATGCATTGTATTCTATACCAAAAATTTCCACGTTTAATTTTGCATTGTTGATTGTTGATTATTAGAGAATTTTATTATTACTTTTATCTATTATCTATTTTGAGGATTATTTTTTAGTTTTTCTATATTTATAATTGATGAAGTTGTTTTAAATTACGCACGATTCTTTGATGTATATATATTAAGTGTTTTTTTTTTTTTGCAGGATGTACATGCTCAACGTTATATCCTATGGAGCGAAGTATCATGGTATATATTAGTTTTTCCTTTGTTTATTACTTTGTATATGAAATTATTTTGGGTTAGCAGTTTATTATCTGTTGTTTTTGTTCTACTCAATATTTATTAAATTATTTGGTAAATGAAACCCTAACAGTGATTCTTGATATAAATACAATTGCGAATAAGCTTATTTTATTGATTTCATTGTTGTCGATTTTTTTTGTTTACGCACAACACTCCTTAGGTTTGTACAACTATAATTTTCAAGAATTTGTATGATATAACTCATACTTACTAATCACCTCTATTTCTTAAAACAAAAAAAAGGGGTAATAGTGGTAGTCTACCATCAAACATAGCAAATTTAGAAAAGGGACTATTATCATTGGAATAAATTTCAAGGAAAGGGGGACAATAATAAAAGTGAGACGGAGGGTGTACTATTTTATTGTGGAACATGCTTACAAGTTCATCAAATGTTGTAGAACTTAGAGACTTGACGGACAATTCATACCACAATTTTAATTTGGACAATCAATATAAACGAGGATACATATAGATGCAGTTTTACTTTAAAAACGTATGGTTAGCATCATATGACGGCAATATAAAACTAGGGGTCGGATGGCGTAGAATAAATTCTAGCCTCATGGTTGAGCAAGATGAATTTTATACTAACACAAACTGTGGACAAAATACGAGATCTTTTATTACTCAAAAGCAAAAATTAAGTTAAGAAATTCTATTACTTTTGAAGATGGATGGGAAAATAGCATCGGAGATTGATAGACAAAATTATTATTCTAATTACAAAAGTGCTAAAGTTTTAAGAACCTTTTTCAAATCGTACCCCAACTAAACAAACAGAACCCTCCAAAAATTACAAAGGACGACTATTTTTTCTATGTGACTATTCAAAATCTCATATTTAATATAATTGATACACTAATTTATAATTATCTAACTCCATTGCACCTAATATTATTATTGTTATTACTCCCCATCTCCGGATCAAACCAAACCAATACAAATAAGGGTGTTATTCTAACTCCACAAAATACAGATATATGGTATTAGACTTAATTTCAATCCATTTCGATTAGTTGAACTAAATGACCCTACTGAAGTCACTAATTATTCCACACAAAAAAAACACAAATTTTTCAGATGCAAAAAGTTCTATTTTTTACCGGGCTAACTTAAAAATAAAACACTATTTAGTTATCCGTGCAACACACGGGCATGAAATTTAGTAAATAATAAAAATTTAGTAGAACTAAGGATAAATGGCAAAATACTACCTATTATAGTTGATATTTTTCAAAATACTACATATTATATTTAGATTTGTGAGTGGTCAAGAGGGGTAAAATGGGTATACCAAAGTAATGTATGAGTTTTTGATTATTTTACACTAAGAGCAAGTTCAATGGTAAGCAACAATCTTCTAGCTTGACAAATCCACATCATCTCCTAAGCTACAATTCTTCTAAGCTACTAAATTATTCCAATGGTTTAGCTACATTTATATTAGCATGATAATATAAATCAAATAATAAGAATAAATCAAAAATTATTGGAGCTAATTTTCTATTGGTTGCTTGGTAATTGTGGGCCCGTATAGTGAAGTAGCAATTAACGGCTTTCTTAGCTTAAGCCAACCATTCTAAATAGTCATCTCCCGATGGTGAAGAACTAAAGCTTGCGATTTTAAGAATTTGACAGTCCTGCCTACACCATCGACTTGAACTTAACTAAGCTCTAATTTAGGCTACTAGGTAGCAACTTAGAAATAATTGTAACTTTGTAGGTAGTACTTGACAAAGAAAAGTATAATATGTAGTATTTTGAAAAAAATTAACTATAATGGGTAGTATTTTGAAATTTGGCCAACTAAGTAATGATAAGTGAATATTAATATAAGTTAACCATCATTAAACGTAGCAAGTAGATTCAAGCATGAAGAAACAACTTAATTCCATTTTATACTTCAATTATAGAATGAAGAGACCACATGTAAATTAAGTAAAATAAAAAATGGGCATTAAAATACTTTAATACTGTATAAATCATGACAACAAGATTAGAACGATTCTTTCATCATAACCATATTTGATGTCATCTTTACTCATTATCTGTAAACACGAATTATAAAATTACAAATCCATTGCTAAAATTCTGGAAGATAGATTAATCACATATCTAAATTAATCAAGTTAAATGTAGCCTAGATTATTCACATAGTAAAAAGAAAACCCAACCAACAGTCCGATTATTCACATACATATATATAAAGGCAATTAAATAACTTGAAGTAATTTTACCTGGCACATTGGATACGACGGACCATCTGTAACTGAATCAGATCCTTGATCTTCATCATTCTACTCACGTACGTAGGATTTTGGTGTTGTATGAATTATGCACGGAGAATAAAGCAGATGCTTTAGCATCTCCTTAACAATAGATAGTATCTAAACACACAACAAACACATATATTTACATAAATGGTGAATCTTACTTTTTTTCAATGAACTTAGATCATAGAAACTCAGATTTGAGATTGTTTGTAGATGAACACAATTTTTTTTTTAAATTAGGGAGAATGTTTGCTATTTGTTTGCTTTGATTGAAGAAAGTTTACTTTGGGAAAAACAAATATATTCTTTTGTTGTAAATTTTGGGATCTGGATAATTTTTCTTTGTTTTGTAATTGTAATTAATAAATATCTAAATGAATCTGTTAGCATAAATAAATTTCAAAGTTGTATCAGATTTGGATGAATCTGGGTTTTGCATTGCGAGTATATGTTGTGGGAATTGACTCAATTGGCTGTGGAGGAAACTGAACCGTCATAGATTCAATTAGGTTCATTATGAATATATTCAGAATCGTTGGTACATGTTCATAAGATACAAACATTAGAAAATGCTAATAAGCTGGAGATAGAGAAATTAAGGCTGTTAATGTTGGGAAAGAAGAAGAGGAAGATGAAGATACAAGGAGAATGGTGGGACCTAGGCGAACTTTTACCTGCTGCAATAGGTTAACAAAAGATTAAGGGTGTTGCTCATTCATGTACATGATTTACTCAATCATGTACATAATTTATCATTTTACCCTCCTTATTTTAACACCCACTTTTTCAATTTTCTACCAATTTCGCTTTTCCCTTTCAACTTCCTCTCTCTATCTCCCAATCACCACATTTAGATATAAATGTTTGATTCCGAGACCAAAAATTATTTGGCACCGTGGTCTCCATGCTACGACTTCACTAACTGCAATAATGATGGTTTCTGGTGGTCAAAAATTCCAGACAAGGGTCACGTGAAGGGTAAATATGATTTCCAAGTTAGAAATGGATTCATGATTCATTGCTTTATTTATAAATTAGATCTTAGATTGAATTTCTATGATGATTACATAGCTTCTAATCCTAATTTTATGAAAAAATTCTCTCTTGGGGATCTTATGAATGGTTCCGCAACTAAAACAACGACAATGGTGTAGAGTTTGCTGATGGTGGACGAGACCAGGTTGCTAATTGGGGTGGAGGCAGGGTGGTTTTCAGGGCTAGTTGAGGATGATGGGTAATAATTAGGGAAGGGAGGGAGGGAGGATAGAAAAGGGTAGTGTATGTCAATTTTATGAAAAAATGTCCATGATTGAGTAAAAATCGTACATGAAAGAGCAACTACGAAGATTAATTCTATTAAAAGAAAAAGGGTGTAAAAGTTACGGTATATTGGTAGTTAAAATATAGTTTGGAGTATTTTGAGAAGCACCCTAATAGTTCAGAGTATTCCCATTAAATAACCCATTACTTTATTGTTTTTTAATTACTTATTTTATTATTTTAAAACCCAAGCTACGTAGCTTGACAAAGTTACACCCGCTGGTAAGCAGGATGTATTTTTTGTATTCCAATGGTAAGCATGTTGCTTGACAATTTACAATATTTACAAGCAGGTCTTTAAATATAACCATTGGAGATGTTTTTTTTGGTTACTATTATCCCATTCATTGACGATTACACATATTCTCATTTGTAACGGATAATATCAATCACAAGTTTGTGACGCGTTAATTAAAACTCACGTGGTAGATAAAGACAAGCATATGTGACTCCCAAGACACTATAATTTTTTGTCTTATTTACCCAAGACACTATAATTTTTGTCTTTTTCTCTCTTCCTCTCAACTTCTCTCTCCCAACCATCACCTTCCGGCCAACCACGCCGCTGCCACCAGTCCGACGGCCGCACGCCCACCAATCTGCCGCCTTCATCCCCTTCTCCTTTCTCTCTTATTTTTTTTTTCTTTTCAGATTTTAGCCTTCCTCCCTTACCACCACGCAACACCACCGCCTCCCTTCATATCTGAGCCGCCCGCCAGCCTCCTCTCCACCACCACGTCCTATTCTTTTTTTTTCAGATCTAAGATAAAAAGCTTTTGGTCTTGTTGTTGGTTGTTGCGTTTTAATGGCGGTGGTGGCATTTTTGCGGTTGGTGGTGCGTGGTGGTAGGCCGCCTCCCTCTCCTTCTCCTTTTTTTTTCAAATGTGAGATAATAACTTTATGGTGGTGTTGTTGGTCTTTGCGGTTTGGAGGTGGTGGAGGGAGTGGGCTGGTGGTGCGTGGTGCCGCCTTCTCCTTTTCTCTTTTTTTTTTTTCAGATCTGAGATAATAAGTGGTTGATGTTGTTGTTGGTTGTTGCGGTTTGGAGGTGGTGGTGCTGTGGTGGTTGGGGTAGGAGGTGGTAGGATGGTGATGATGGTGAAAGAAGAGTTGTTAGCATAAAGTTATACTTCTGAGTACTAAAGTTACAAATTTACGGACTAGAGTTACACTCGTTAGTCAATAAAATTACACCTTTATTGACTAAACTTACACCTTCAGACTAAAGTTACAGTCTTGAAGGACAAAAGTTACACTTGAAAGGACTAAAGTTAGAATAACAAAATATATTAATTCAAATTTTCACATACAATTCACTATTATAACTAAAGTTACGACTCCAATGACTAAAGTTACACTTAAAAGGGTTAAAATTACACCCGTAAAAGTATAGAAACCACCATACGACTAAAGTTACATCTAAAACGACTAAAGTTACAACTAAAACGACTAAAGTTATACTCGTAAAAAAATAAAGTTACATATACTTTTGTTAAAATTACATAAATTCCAATTTATAAATTCAAATTTTCATATACAAAATTACCTTAAAGACAAAAATTCCACTCATGAATCAATAAATGACTAAAGTTACACTCATAAAGTAATAAAGTTACACTAATAAAATGATTGGCTAAGAATGGGACTTAGGGACTCAACCAAATTTGTGGACTTACCTGAACCTATATATCTCTCTCTCTCTCTCTCTCTCTCTCTCTCTCTCTCTCTCTCTCTCTCTCTCTCTCTCTCTCTCTCTATATATATATATATATATATATATATATATATATATATATATATATATATATATATATATATTAAGTCCATAAGTCTTAATGTGGATGTTGGATCAAGCAAACCAATGGCCAAGATTGCGTAGTAAAACCCCACTCAGCTAATATTTTAGATTTACCTCTCTCCTCTTACCCACTAACCCATGCATGCTATACTGTTATGTCTATCAGTCCGTCATCATTTCCCTCCTCATTTTCCACATAATTCAAAACAACTAGCGGTTTTTTTTCCCTCTATTTCCTGTCATTTCGTCTTCCTTTTCTTTCTTCACATTGGTGATAACTCCATTTTCATCACTACCAATTAATTCCAACTCAACAGACGCCATTTTCATCACTACCAATTAATTCCAACTCGCCTGTCTCCATTTTTTTATAAGGTATTTTTTCCATTCCTTATTTAGTGATTTGTACTTTGTTTTTTCTTAATTATTGCCTTTGTTAAACTATCATAAAAAGAGTTCATTTGATTTTTCAATTTTCAATTATGGGTTTGCTGATGTTGATTTGTTCAATTGTTAATTATGGTTGTGCAGATCAAATACGAGTTCATTTGATAATTAACAATGGTTTTTGCCAAGAAAAATGCCAAGAAAACTTCCAAGAAATCTGAATCAAAGGTAAAAAATCTCGTCTTGTTGGTATAACTCTTATAGAATGATGTATAACTTCAATTAAATATATGCATAATTTTAATCCCAATTGTTTGTCATCTACAAATGGATGTTGTAGAAAGTATTGACAAGGGACTTGATATCCAGGTTGAAAGTTTTGACTTTTATTTATACGTTACTAGATGTATAACTCTGGTTACTAGATGTATAACTTTAGTACTAAATATGTATAACTCTGGTTACTAGATGTATAACTCTGGTTACTAGATGTATAGCTCTTCTGATTCTGTGACCAACTCTTCTTTCATAATGTAAAACTCTAATTGTTATATGTATAACTCTACTTCTATTTAGTTTCTATGCCTAGAGTTATACAATATATGCCTAGAGTTATATATTTTATACCTGGAGTTATACAATATATACCTAGAGTTATACACTATATGCCTAGAGTTATTCAATATATACTTTGGAGTTATACATTAGATGCCTGGAGTTATACCTAGAGTTATACCTGGAGTAATACATTATACTGTATATGCTTACAGTTATACATTTTATGGCTAGAGTTATACATTCTATGGCTAGAGTTATACATTATATAACTTTAGTTTTCAGAATGTCTAACTTTTGTTATTATATGTATAACTGTACTGTTATTCTGTATTGCTAACTTTCCTGATTATCTCTTCTTTTGAATGGTGAAAAGAATTTTGGATTTTACAGAATTTTGGTTGAAAAGAAGAGATGACAAACCATTCAAAATTCTTTTTTATATAACTCTTATTGAATTATGTATAACTTCAACTAAATATATGCATAATCTGAATCCCTATTGTTTGTCACCTACAGATGGATGATGTACCAAGTACTGGCAAGGGAGCTGATTCCAAAGTTAAAAGTTTGACTTTTGTTATTGTTGGAGCTTGTGTCATCCACAAATTAGTGTGATAACATTTGTAAATATCTTACAGGTTCACAAGGGTATACTTCGTATTTTAATCAGTTGATTAACGATTACCTAATAACGGTTGGCTTGCTAGAAAGTTTGACGTTATTATCATACAGATGGCGGTGATCAACTGGTCTCTAAAGGTCACACCTATAGGATGTGTTTGAGAGATGTGGTTATAGAAATATAATCACATTGATGCCTTATATGACTAAACATTTAGTCAATGTGTTGATAAGACAATTATTTAATGAAGATTAAATAATATTAGTTGAGACGAATTAACTGTCAATTCGTAAATTGAATATAATAAGTTATATTTAATTAAATGTATGTAATGTTAGCTTGGACGAATTAATCTGTTAATTCGTAATTAAATGTAAATATCAACAAGATGAATGTGTCATAGTGGTAATAGTGAGGGTACTCAAACCAAGAGGTCATGGGTTCGATCCTCACTAGATGACAATTTACACATTTTATACATTTTTGGAATAATCGAAAATAAGAGAAATAACTCTCTTAATTTCGGTAAATTGGGCCGAAATTATGGAAAAGAAAATCCACCCTATTTCTCCATATACTCGGTTGTTATAAGAGGAGATGAGGGAATTTTCTAAACCTAATTCTTTTCCCAATTCTTGCCTCCTCTCATCGGAAGAACACAAAAAAACCTAAAAATTAATCAGTGATTTTTGGATCGATTCTAGCAAAATCAAAGGGCATTTCTCATATCGTCTTGGGTGCAACTGATAGGCGAATATCAACTTTGATATTGTTCTTAGGCCGTTTTTGCTAGGACCAAAGGTTATTTCTTAATCTCTTACAATATTGTTTATGCAATTTAATTTTATGACTAGCTTTCATCATCTTATAAATTCGTTATAGTCCTTAAATTAAAGAGATGCATACAGATAAATCCCACAAGTGGTATCAGAGCCAAGGCCACGAATTTTAATTTTGATGATTTTCATAAAATTGTTTGTAAACAATTTAGGGTTTCGGATAAAGAAAAAATTTGGCACGGCTGGTTTTTTTTATACCGAGAAAAAAAAAAAATTAGCCGTGTTGCAGCGTTCTTTTTGTTGTTGTTTTATATCCATTTGATTTTCATATTGTTGTTTTAATCGGGTAAGATAATAATTATGATAATTTGTAGATGTTTCGATTTTATAAATCGAGATGTAAATGGAAATCGTTTTGTCGGATTGTTGAATTGTTTTTGCTGTTTTTGGCATATAACTTAATTTAACAAAAGTTCAAATCAATTATGATAATCGGTTATATCATGATTTAGATATTTGAATAATCTAGTTTGAATATGTATATAAATTATAAGTTGTATATGTCAATCTTGTTAATAGCAAATTTAAAACAATTGTTCATTTTTTTTTCTTCCATTGCTTGCGACTGTTTTTGTCAAAAAGAAAAAAAATTGAGTTTTTTTGGTTTTAGGGTTTAATCAGTCGAGCAAGAAAAAAAAAATCGTTTCTGTTACTGTTCACGTGCTGGACAGATTATAAAAAAAAATTATTTTTTTTTTCGGTTTAAGCTGTAAAACCGAGATAGTTTTTTTTTATTTATTTTGGTTGTTTCGGTTTTTACCAAGATAAATTTTAAAGAAATTTTTGTTTTTTTTTGGCAAATTAATTATTGTGAAGCGGTTCATAATTAAAAGATACCTAATTATTTTAAAGCAGTTTAAAATTTTGACGGATTGAATTCATATTACAAGTTTAATATGAATTAAGATTGAAATTAACGTGATTAATTGAGGAATTGTCACTTAATTTGATCAATTAAATAGGTGGTTTGGAAAATTAATCTACATAATTAAAGAATTATGTCTTGCATGTTTAATTTTTTTTAGTTGATGCATTTTTTTTAGTTGAATGAATCGTTTGAATGGTTTAATTTACGTATTTTTGCAATCGGTTGTAATTTGTAATACTTAGTGTGGCCTTAGTTAATTATGTTTTCGTAATGAAGGAAACATAATTTTTATGTAATTATGAAATCTCGAATCTCCTTTATTTTTCCTTTAGCTTTGGGTTTTGAAATTAGAATGTAATAAATAGGTTTATTATGTAAATTTATTTATTGTAATTTTCAAAGAAGACTAAAGATGGAGATTGGAGCTCACTCCCGCTACATGGATCAAGATGGAACATCAAGACAAGCTTCTCGGGTCCAAGGATGGATTCCAAACTTGTATTTAATGTTCATTTTGATAGGATAGGCCACACTAGGACTTATTTATCGTTTTACGTTTTTCATTCCTATTTCTTTTCATTCACATGATAGTTTATGCATCATATTCCGCCTAAACCAAACCACCTACTACTAAAATGCATGAAAATTGACTCATATAGAATGTATGTTAGTTTTCATGGACATACAGATGTCATATACTCATTAAGCCATCACCTTAGTTTATTCATTCTCGCATACTAAATATTAGTTCACTTAAAATGAATTAAGATAAAGTTGATGGGATCTTCCTCTAAAAACGGAAATTGAGACTAGTCTTTATAAGGGCAAACAACTATGAATCCCTTCTTCGTCGGTAGGCATAATATGACCCCTTCTACGTTGGGTAAGTAGTTGTGTTGACTTAGTTTACCTCAACATCATAGTCCGAAGAGTTTCTCGTGATTATGATGGACTAAAGATAGAATTTGCATAAATTTATCGACCAAGAATTCTAGCGGTAGAATTAGCTAAAAGGTTAGCTTATCAATTTACAGAGAATTGAGTCTTGGGATCATTTATATAATTCTTGAGGGAGGTCAATTGTATAAATGTTTTGAGTCTTTGCGTTATGACAGTAGTTCATTAGACTTAAAAATATAAACGATGCACATGCTTATTATTTTTATTCTTCTTCTCGCATGGTAGAACACGTTTATTTTGATAATCTTTGTTACAACAAAATGTCGAAAATAACGCAATCCAAATGCCTAGTGCCACACTTGGACGCGAGTCCTGGCTGAAAATATTCATGGACCAAATGAATGAGTTCACACGTCTGAAAAACGACGGGTCCAACTTTGCGGACTGGGAGGCGGCACTACGGAATGCTGCCATTGTTGACGGTAAGCTCAGGTACTTAACTGAGCCAATACCGGTAAACCCAGGCCCCAATGCAGGAGTCAACGAGTCACTCGCTTATAATGACTTCGTTATGGAAGCGGATGCGATAAAGAACATACTGATCTTTCCAATGGAAACCAATTTGCAGAGACGCTTCATTGCCCAAGGTGCGAACAAGATTTTCACCACGCTCACTAACGAGTTCTCAAAAGTACCGAGAATCGTTACTTATGAGCATACCTGTCGCTTCTTTGATGCGAAACTCCAGAAGGACCAACCGGTTAGCCCACACCTTCTTCACATGATTGAGAATGTCGAGAAGCTTGAGGCACTTGATTGCAAAATCAGTGAGAGCATTGTCATTGACCGAATGCTTCATTCTCTTCATGATGGTTTTGCCCTTTTCAGGGCGAACTACTACATGAATGACTTGAAAAAGAGTCCTCATGAGCTACACTCCCTTCTCGTACAGACTGAGAAGGATATGAAATTGAGTGGGAGCATGAAGCAGGATGTTCTCACGATTTCCAACAAGGGTAAAGGTAAGGGTAACGCTCATGGCAACCTAGCTGTAGGTAAACCAAAGTTTAAAAAGCCAGGAAACGGTAAGAGTGGGCCCGATGAGACTAGTGGCTCACAAGGCAAGGCAAAGAGCAAGGGCGGTGACATTGAGTGCCACCATTGTCACAAGACTGGACATTGGAGGAGGAACTGTCCCGTCTACCGTGAGGACATCAAAGCAGGCCGCGTCGTTCCTGTTGGTATGTCATCTTATATTCATATGATTGAGATTAACCATGCAAGTTTCGGAACTTGGGTACTTGATACTGTTTGTGGTTCTCATCTGTGTAATCATTTGCAGGCCTAAAGAACATTATACCTCTCGAAAAAGGTGATGTGGACCTGCGAGTCGGGAATGGAGCACGAGTTGCTGCTGTCTCGAAGGGAACATATGTAATCCAAATCCCTAGTGGTTTTGAGTTGTTTTTAAATAAATGTTACTATGTACTCAGTTTTTCTAAAAACATTATTTCTGTTTCCGTACTTGCTAAAGACGGTTTTGCAGTTTCAATAAAGGATAATAGCTGTATTTTCTCTTTCAATGAAATGATTTATGGTAAAGCAGTTTCCATGAATGGAATTTACATCTTAGATCAAATCACGGAAGTATTACACATGAATAATAAGAAGTTAAAGGTTGGTGACAAAGATCAAACCTATATATGGCATTGGGAAATGGGACACATAAATGAGAAACGCGTGAAGAACTCGTCGATAATGGGACTATTCCCGCATTCGATTTTTCTACATATGGCACGTGTGAATCATGTCTCATTGGCAAGATGACTCGAATTTCCTTCAAAGGTGTTGGAATGCGCTAGTGACCTATTAGGACTCATACATGCGACGTATGTGGACCTATGTCAATTACCGCTAGAGATGGCTATAGATATTTTATCACTTTCACGGGCGATTTAAGTAGATACGGATATGTCTACTTAATGAAGCATAAAAGTGAGTCCTTTGAGAAATTCAAGGAATACCAGAACAGGGTACAGAACCAACTGGGTAGAAAGGTTAAAGCACTCTGTTCAGATCGGAGTGGCGAATATCTTTCAAATGAGTTTGATCAACACCTTAAAGGCTGTGGAATCGTTTCTACGATTAACTCCATCCGGAACACCTCAATTAAATGGTGTGTCCGAACGGAGAAATCGAACCTTACTTGATATGGTTTGATCCATGATGAGTCACACGGTAGTGCCAGATTCATTATGGGGTTATGCTCTTTTGTCAGCTGCTCTTATACTTAACCGAAGTCCGACTAAAGCTGCCGACAAGACTCCATATGAAATGTGGAAGGGAACGGTCCCCAACTTGTCCTTTATTCGGGTTTGGGGCTGCGAGGCTTATGTCAAGTGAAGACACGAGGATAAGCTTGGCCCGCGATCGGTCAAGACATACTTTATAGGTTATCCAAAAGGAACATTTGGTCATTACTTCTATTCGCCTACCGAACATCGAGTTTTTGTTGCGGCTAGTGCGACGTTCTTAGAGAAAGAATTTCTTGAGAACAAGATGAGTAATAGAACCTTCGAGCTATCGGAGATTCCAGAACCAACAACCGAGGAACGGATGGAGGAAGTTGTTCCTCCAAGCGATGATACGGTTAATATTCTGAGGAACCTAGGAGGTCGGGTAGAGTCTCTCATCCTCCGGACAGATACATTGGTATGGTCGAGAAGAATGACGTTTTACTCCTAGAGAGTAATGAACCCGCTACCTATAAAGGTGCTATGGCCTGTTCCGACTCAAAGCTATGGCTCGAAGCCATGCAATCTGAGATGGACTCCATGTATGAGAATGACGTATGGGATCTAGTTGATTTACCTAATAAGGTAAAACCTCTACAGTGCAAGTGGCTTTACAAAATAAAGCGTTACGTAGACGCGCAACCGAGATACCTATAAGGCACGACTAGTGGCAAAGGTTTCACTCAAGTGCACGGATTGCATTTGATGAGATTTTTGCACCTGTAGTCATGCTACGTTCCATTCGGATAATCTTAGCGATTGCCGCTTTTCATGATTATGAAATTTGGCAAATGGATGTGAAAACCGCCTTCTTAAACGGTTATTTGGAGGAAGATTTGTACATGGTGCAACCCGAAGGTTTCATAGATCCTGAACATCCTAAGAAAGTATGCAAGCTTAAGCGCTCCATTTATGGACTTAAGCAAGCTTCTCGAAGTTGGAATCATCGTTTCGACCAGGTGATAAAAGAGTATGGTTTCACTCGATCGGTCGAAGAACCATGCTTATATATCAATTCGAGTGGGAGCAATATTGTATTCTTGATATTGTATGTCGATGACATACTCCTGATTGGGAGTGACATTCCTCTCCTATCTTCGGTTAAAGAATGGTTGAAGAACCGTTTCCAGATGAAAGATCTGGGTGAGGCACAACGCATTTTGGGAATCCGTATCTACCGAGATAGATCACGACGGATGTTATCACTTAGTTAGGAGTCTTATTTGGATAAGATTCTTGAGAAGTTCAGCATGACCAACTCCAAGAAATGGAACCTTCCAATGACGATCGGGATGCGATTGAGCAAGTCTCGTCACCCACACGCCTGAAGGGATTGAGCGCATGAGTCGTGTTCCTTATGCATCGGCAATAGGATCGATCATGTATGCCATGATATGCACACGTCCAGGCGTGGCATATGCATTGAGTATGACGAGTCAGTACCAAAAGACTCCAGGTGAAACACACTGGATAGCTGTTAATAACATCCTCAAGTACCTACGGAGGACTAAGGATTGGGTATTGACTTATGGAGGCGATATTAAGCTATGCGCAATCGGTTACGCAGATGCTAGCTTCCAAACGGATCGAGATGACTCAAAATCTCAGTCCGAGTTCGTCTTCACTCTTAATGGTGATGCGGTCAGCTGGAAGAGTTCCAAAACAGTGTTGTAGCGATTCTACTATCGAATCCGAGTACTATGTCGCCGGAGGCGCAAAGGAAGCGATATGGATGCGTCAATTCTTACAAGGACTTACGGTAGTTCCTAGTTCGAATGATCTGATCACCATCTATTGTGACAATAGAGGTGCCATCTTCCAGGCTAAGGAGTCAAAGTCTAGCAACAAATCTAGACATGTACATCGGAAAGCTCACCTGATCCGTGATTACGTGGAGCAAGAGGAGATAGTGATAGACAAGATTGCGACGGATGATAACATCGCGGATCCTCTCACTAAACCGCTAAATTATGATAAGCATGTAGGGCACGTTATTTCCATGGGAATTAAACGTGTTCCTGAGTTGTAGTACTTGATTATGGATTTGATACATTATCTTTTTCATATACTATTTATAACTTCATTGTTTTATTATAATATTTTGTTTTTCATGTGGATTGTACTGACAACATTGAACGCCACAAAGTGAACTGAATTAAATTATATTTGTTTGGTTCGTAATCGCCCATGTGAGCTGATAACTCCGGCTATTATATTGTGCAGTCGATTGATGGTGGGTTCAACGAGCCATAAGTCAAACTGTTGACTGATCGATCACAAATGCGAGATTATAACGATACCTCGTAGGACAAATTTTTGTGACAACGTAATGGAGTCCTAAATGTTTAAAACATTCGGTGTCGGGTCGTGGATTGGACGTCCATTGTGTTCCTAGAGTCGATTCTTTTGACTATCATTTGTCTCTTGGGATTAAGCGTTTTTGGGTGACTTTGGTTTCTTTCTCACGATCTGTGAATCGGAGGCTAAGTAGATTTTTCGGGTCATTTCATCTGTGCTTACATCTGCAGGATTCGAGTTGAGGAAAATATCCAACCCTTATCAGGTATAGTTATTTCTCAGGGCCACTCTAGGAGTTATAACTGAAATGCATGGCCATGCTCGAATGTTGATTCGTTTATCAGTTAAGTTACTCTCTAGTCGGGGAAACCACTCTTGATGATGATCGCTTGTAAAATACGACCTTTGTGAATACGGATTTGCAAATTGTTTTACATTGAGTGGGAGAAATTTTAGGATATGAGAATCGGTTATCGCACATATACTTGTGAGGACAAGTGGGAGTTTGTTGGAGCTTGTGTCCTCCACAAATTAGTGTGATAACATTTGTAAATCTCTTACAGGTTCACAAGGGTATACTTCGTATTTTAATCAGTTGATTAACGATTACCTAATAACGGTTGGCTTGCTAGAAAGTTTGACGTTATTATCATACAGATGGAGGTGATCAACTGGTCCCTAAAGGTCACACCTATAGGATGTGTTTGAGAGATGTGGTTATAGAAATATAATCACATTGATGCCTTATATGACTAAACAGTTAGTCAATGTGTTGATGAGACAATTATTTAATGAAGATTAAATAATATTAGTTGAGACGAATTAACTGTCAATTCGTAAATTGAATATAATTAGTTATATTTAATTAAATGTATGTGATGTTAGCTTGGACGAATTAATCTGTTAATTCGTAATTAAATGTGATCGGTTATATTTAATATCAACAAGATGAATGTGTCATAATGAGGGTACTCAAACCAAGAGGTCATGGGTTCGATCCTCACTAGATGACAATTTACACATTTTATACATTTTTGGAATAACCGAAAATAAGAGAAATAACTCTCTTAATTTCGGTAAATTGGGCCGAAATTATGGAAAAGAAAATCCACCCTATTTCTCCATATACTCGGTTGTTATAAGAGGAGATGAGGGAATTTTCTAAACCTAATTCTTTTCCCAATTCTTGCCTCCTCTCATCGGAAGAACACAAAAAAACCCAAAAATTAATCAGTGATTTTTGGATCGATTCTAGCAATATCAAAGGGCATTTCTCATATCGTCTCGGGTGCAACTGTTAGGCGAATATCAACTTTGATATTGTTCTTAGGCCGTTTTTGCTAGGACCAAAGGTTATTTCTTAATCTCTTACAATATTGTTTATGAAATTTAATTTTATGACTAGCTTTCATCATCTTATAAATTCATTATAGTCCTTAAATTAAAGAGATGCATACAGATAAATCTCACAGTTATAATTGCAGTCATTTGTTGTATAACTCTGATTACATGTTGAATAACTTCTACTGTCATAATGTATAACTGGAGTTATACAATATATGCCTAGAGTTGTACATTTTATACCTGGAGTTATACAATATATGCCTAGAGTTATACAGTATATGCCTAGAGTTATACAGTATATACTTGGAGTTATACATTTTATTAATAGAGTTATACATTCTATGGCTAGAGTTACACATTATATAACTTTAGTTTCAAATTGTCTAACTTTTGCTATTATATGTATAACTCTACTGTTATTCTGTATAACTCTCTTGATTATCTCTTCTTTTGAATGGTGAAAAGAATTTTGGATTTTACAGAAATTTGATTTTAGAGAATTTTGGTTATACATAATCGAATCCCTATTGTTTGTCACCTACGGATGGATGATGTACCAATCGAGAAGGGACTGATTCAAGGTTTAAAGTTTGACTTTTTTATAACTGCAGATCGGTTGTTGTATAACTCGATTACATTTTGAATAACCTTTGGCAGAATGTATAACTCTTGATATTTTCTGACTAACTCTACTATCAGAATGTATAACTTTACTTATATTTTGTATAACTCTGACTATTTATTGTATAACTTTAATTCACAGTATGTCTATTTTTTTTGTTGCAAATATCTCTAATTGCAACTACAGTATGTTTAATTTTGTGTGTTGTCCTTGTTTTTCCCCAGATGGTTGAGGCCAAGCCAAGGGTAAAGAGGGTGCATGAAATCACGGTTTCGTGTCGACCTCAAAGGCTTGTCTCTCTCATTGAAAAGCTTAATGAGGATCGGTGTCATTGTTAAGAAAATTGGGTTTGTTGGCCTTTTGGAGCTTAAGATTAGCGACTTCCCCCACTTGCACACGTTCGCCTATTCTTGGAGTCCTTTCTCACGATGGGTCATATGTGTTCGGGCTTCTCGGAAGAAGGAGTTTATGATCGATAAGCATGACGTGCATGACTGTTTTTTGATACCTTTTGGACCCAATCGTCTCCCGTTGGTACCTACTGGTTCGCAGAAGGGGTCCAACGATCCCGAAAATAAGGAGCTGAAGGACAAATGGCGGCAAGCTTACGGGGTGGAGAAAGCAAATAGTTCAATAAGTTTAGGAAAAGTTCACAAGGAACTTATGGAGTACGAGGAGGCGGATGATCATTTTTGCCGGCTATTTGTTTTGTTCTTTATGTCTTTATTCCTCTCCCCCACCCTAAACAACGGGATAGATTTGAAGCTTTTAAGGCTGTAGAAGATCCTAAAGCCATTCCGCATTTTGACTGGTGCTCTTATATTTTGGAAATGATGGTGAAAGCGGGGACAGACTGTAAAAAGGGGGTAACGATGTTGGGTGGCTGTATCCCCTTCCTCATGATAAGATACTTTCAGTGATATGATTACAAGGGTAGGCCATGCCTCCACGATCTATCTTTGATTAAGCATTGGGATGAAACTTTGCTTGTAGATAGGGTAAAATTTGAGGTGGCTCAAGGGGGATTGGGTACTTTAACTTTGTCTAAGACCAGGTATCCGAGGTGCCTTCATGATTCCTCTTATATTAGGAGTTTGGACAGTATCAGCCCCAGCGACCCTCATGAACCCAAACTACTGTTGCTATCAGCCCCCCCACCCCCTCTCTCCTGCTCAACTTCTGAGAAGAAGTTCATTCAGATCGAACTACCAGCAGGTGTCGAGGATGACCAGGAATTGAAAGCTAGGGCGATCGATGTAAGTTCAAACTATTATGTATTTTGCAAATTGATTCATTTCAATTTAACGTACCCATCTATTATAATATAACTAACTTATGTACTTTTTCAATGCAAAGCGTACTCACGAGCTTTATCTACGAGATGCAAAGGAACGCTATTGTGTTCTATTCATGGTACGCAGATGTAACCGCAAGGATCAAAGTCAGTAACTAGTGATCCGACGGGCCTAAATCCTAGTGGCCTCTCAAGAATTCTTTGAGGGTGAAAAGATTCAAAAGTACGTCTCGGAAGCGAGAATAGATTGCGAAAGGTCAAGGTTTCGTTGGTAACGCTCCCGCATTTGGAGAGGTAGTTAGTGAGTCCCCCAAAAAATATGACGGAATCGATGCATCTACGCGTCAAATAAGTGAAGTTCTATCTAGTCTCGCCAATGATGGGGTGGCAGGGGTGGTAACCCTTGTGTTGAGCCGCGTGGAGAGTCGGATAAAGCTGACGCGCCAACGAAATCAGTTGCAGTTTCATGGTCAAAGATTATGGAGGAAGTGGTAGGTGATACAGTAGTTTCTAATCCGTTGTCCGATGCTAGCCCAGGGTTAGAGGATCAAGTTGTGTGCACCCCCGTCCAAACTGTCAGAGAGCTGTTGTTGGAGGCGAAGTACACCGTGGAGGAAATTGACCAAGCTTACGGACTGTCAGAGGATGCTGAAACTCGGCCCGGGGTAGGTGATGAGGTGATGAGCAAGTTCATGGGGAGGGATTGAAAGAAAATGTTGAAAGATTGTCAGACAATCAACCGTCAGATAAGGAGATGGAAAAATCTACGGTCCCATCATTGCCAATGAATACACAAGAATTGATGGAGTGTATGTTTTCTACTGCTGAAATCAAGGAAGCTTTATGTGGACTTCCAGCGGACGGGAGTGGTTCTGGTGGCGAGGTAAGTTTGTTAATTTGCGCTAAATACTTGTTATACATTCGTTTTTTTTTAATTGGTCGTGTATAACTCTAAGTAGATAAAGTAACACTTTGTTGATACTTATGATGAGGCCTTGTAACTGTAGTGCCTCTTTGTATAACTTTATCTTTCAATCTGTACAACTGGAACGGCCGTTTGGTACAACTCTTAACCATATGTGTATAACTCTAACTCAAATATGTATAACTCTTATAGCGTATTTGTAATACTTCACACTTGTGTATAACTCTTGCCATTCTATGTATAACTGCAATTCATTGGTTCCGTAACTCTGTGACCTCTTTGTATCACTTTTAGAGTTATACCTGTAACTTTTTTGATACAAAAGCATGGTGTTTAATTTTATTATTTTTAATTCAGGCCACTGTACTAAAGGATGTAATTGAGAATGTTGAACAACATTCTAACAACGGGGGTGAAAACGTAGTTGTTGTCGAGGGTGCGGAGGTCACCCCGGGGGATCCTTCAACGGAATGGGTGGAAATCAAATCCCTCTGACTTTCATGAGCACGGCAGATGTGAATGAGGCATTTGCCGGGGTTGATGAGCGAACGATTAGTGCGGCCAAAGAAGGTGTGGTAGTTGAAATTGATAGTGCTAGGGTTGAGCTGGTGCACCACCCCCCCCCCCCCCCCCATTTATGTGCCGCGATGTGACATGATCCACCATCCTTTCATCGCATTCAACTGTCCCCCTTCCGTGTATGGACATTATACCTGAGAACCTAGGTTGTTCTCGAGGATTGCGGGCACCTGAATCGACCAAAGACGTATGCTCACGATTCTTTGCGATTTAACAAGGAACGTTTCAGGACGGTGTTCAGAGTGAGGAAGGATGTAATGGATTATGTCTTTGATCAATTCCACGACCATAATAAAGAGTAAGTAAAAGATAAGTTTTACCTATATTTCAATACGATAGTAAAACAGGTCATGAATCTTTTCACTTGCTGTGTGTCTCATTTTGCTAATCCTTTGTAGGGAACAATTGGTCACATATACCACCCCAAACTGCATAACGCGTATTGATCTCTAGACTTTGATGCCCGGGTCTCAGATTATGGCCAATGTCATCGACTGCTGGTCTGTACTACTCAATCAGCTTACGCACGCGAACACCGTAGTTGTTGCAAGTTCGCGCAGTTTATTTGGCCTAGGTCACGCTGTAAGTGTGCTCGAACTCTGCAAGTTATTTTGTGACAAAATGTACGTAACTTGTGATATAAGCTGCCAACCCCCGTCTATCATTTTTATAGGGCTTAGCAATTGCAATTTGGCAAGGCAGGAAAAAAAACTTGGTTGTTGATCATTCTGAAGGCTTTTGTGCCTCGTGGGACATGTGTCAAGAGTCGTGTTCTAGTCCATTCCAACTGGACTCTGATATGGTGAGCTCAGATATCAATATAGAGACATTTTCATGCTGGAGTTATACATTATTTGCCTAGAGTTATACAGTATATGCTTAGAGTTGTACAATATATACTTTGGAGTTATACATTAGATGCCTGGAGTTATACCTAGAGTTATACCTGGAGTTATACACTATACTGTATATGCTTACAGTTATACATTTTATGGCTAGAGTTATACATTCTATGGCTAGAGTTATACATTATATAACTTTAGTTTTCAGAATGGCTAGAGTTATACATTCTATGGCTAGAGTTATACATTATTTGCCTAGAGTTATACAGTATATGCTTAGAGTTTTGATGAGTGACTAACTTCACTCCATAACTCTAGGCATAGAATGTATAACTCACTGCACATAATGTGCAACTGTAAGCATATGCCTAGAGTTATACAGTATATGCTTACAGTTGTACATTATGTGCAGTGAGTTATATATTCTATGGTTAGAGTTATACATTCTATGCCTAGAGTTATGGAGTGAAGTTAGCCACTCATCAAAACCGAGCATATATTGTACAACTCTAGGCATATAATGTATAAATCTAGAAATAGAATGTACAACTCTAGACATATAATGTATAACTCTAACCATAGAATGTATAATTCCAATTATGCACAATATGTATGCCTCTAAGCTTCTAATTATGTTTTATAACTCTTAGACTTTTGGTGCATGTTTGTAGGTTTTCGTCATTAGAAGTTAATCTTTGGCGATCAAGATCACTACTCTTGCATTTGCATAAATTTCCTCTCCGAGCAGATCGAGTACCTTGATAATCGTTCTTACGAGGACGATCTTCTGAAATTACCATATGGAGGGATTGCGCGACATGTAAGTCTTATAAACTGGTGACTAGATTAATTTTCAGCTCCATTGTTTTGTTAATTGGTCTTCCCCTTTTAAACGCCTTGCCTAACTTCTGCCAGGCTGATGCGATGGGAAAGTATATGGCCTACAAAGGGTTCGACAAAGGGAAGAAAGTTGAAGGGTTTCCTTTTGTAAACATTAAATTCAAGCGGCAGGGGAGCGGGGTATCTTGTCAATGACTGTGGTCTTTACGTCATGGTTCATATGTTGTTGTACCGTGGAGAGCCATTCGAGTGTACCATAGGGACAAAGGACAGCAATGACCTCATGCGAGCGGAAGTTGTTGCCACCCTTATCCTCAGTGACATTAACGTGGATAGGGAAGCTGTGTTATCTAGGGTAACTGCTTTTAAGGAGGTTAAAGACCATGAAATGGAGGAGCTGCGTGAGGCACGAGAGGTTGGCAACACAAGTGGAAGGAAGAGAGGTGCGGGAGTTCGGAGAGAACAGTTCTGCTAAACGCCCTTGCTCCAAAGTCAGTTCAACCTATCAGACTCCACCTTCCCAAGTAGCCCTGGGCTGGACGCCGTCTAGTCGGGCCCTCTCAGCGGTCAATAGCCGCTCCCGGGGTAAGGGCGATGGCCTTGGTTGCACCACATACTGCGGGGAACCAGACGTCGACCTTACAGTGGTCGTCAAGATGCTGAGATTAAACAAGGCATTAATTAGGGATATCCCGGTGTATCGCAAACAAGTGGCTGATTAAGTTTTCCTTGATGACTACAAATTTGAAAATGGGTAACCTGTCTAAAATCAACAGAACCACTTGAGTACTGTTTTATGCTTTGTATAACTTCAAGATTGAAATGTATAACTTTACCAACTAAAGTTATACATATCGTTAATGGAGTTACACATTCCTAATCTGCAGTTATATGTTTCATCACTGAAGTTATGCAGTCATTTTAATAGCAGTTACCTTCCTATTTAGTAGACGTTATAGCCTGACTAACACATGCTGTCTGAACCACAGTGAACTACTTGTGAACTATTCCCGGCACGCAACAATTAATAGGTTGCAAATGTTGTCCATGCTCCCTGAGATGCCAATGGATGATTCAGTGATTGAGTGTTGGTCCTTGTTGCTTAATCGTTTGGAGGCAGAGGAGTGCGCGTTATTTCTTTTGTCTTTCTTCGGTATCCGTCATATGGTATGGTTGTAATCAATCCTTTAATATGCTATAAGAGTTTCACATATCCTCTTTAGAGTTATACTTTGAGGTTATGATATTTAAAACTTTCACAGTGGAAAATAAGATTAAAGTTATACATACCCTCTATGGAGTTACACATTTTGTTTTGAGAAATTATTAACAGCCAGTATGAACTTAGGCATACTTCAATATGTTATAAGAGTTACTGTGTAACTCCATTGCACACCCCCTATAACTCCTCTGGTATTCTCACACATATACTTCTACTTGAACATGAAATAATCTTGAACTTTGTACGAAACCTTGTCCAACAAACACAGAACACCGAAAGGTTGTACAATGTGTGGGACGTCTTCAGAATCGACAGTGGCAAAGATTTCAGCTTGAAGGCTGATTTAATCTTCGTACCCATTAAGATTGAAGCCCATTATGCATGTGCGTGTATCAACTTTAATTCACGGACGATTGATCTTCTTGACAATAAGTACTACTCAAGTCTGGGCCAGTCGGAGATATGCAAAGCGTGTCACGTAATTGTAAGTGGAATTAAATTGTAATTACGTTCAACTCAAAAGTGTTGTCACCGCTTTACAATTTCACTTTTTGACGTTTCTTGTTTGTGCCAGGCGAGTCTCATGAGCGAATATCTGGAGTCTAGGGACGAGGACAAGGACAACGGGAAAGACCTACCGGAGTTCCAGTTTCGTCAGACCCAGTTTACTTGGCATAAGCAAACGATTAACGACACCGAGTCTGGCTTGTTCACCATGATGCACATGTTAATGTACGAGGGTGATAGTTTTGGTCACGTTGATCTTGAGAAGAAGGTGAACCGTCGATATTTGGTAATCCAGCTGGCAGCGACGCTTGTCCTAGCTGACATGAACATCATCGGGCAAGGAGTTCTGACCAAGGTCAAGGGTTTCATTGGCGAGAAAGACCAGATCCTGAAGCAACTAGAAGCCAGACAAAAATGGCGCGGAAAGCAGATAAAAAACCTGGGAAAAAATAGAATGTATTTCCATTCATTTTGTAGTCTCTGTTTTTGCAACTCTAGTATGTTGTCAAGAAACTCCTTAACAACTTAGACAACTTTTTTGGAATAGATTGTTATTATACCATCTTGGTCTGTCATAATTAAAATCCAAGTTTTACAGATAAGAATTAGAGTTATACACTCTGTGAAGTAAAGTTATACAAATTTTGTACAGGAGTAATACAACACATGACTGCAGTTATAAAAAAAGGCAAAATTTATTAGACAACTATGAGTTATACAAAAAATAACAAGAGTTATACAAATTGTGTACAAGAGTTATACAACACATGACTGCAGTTATGAAAAAGGCAAAATTTATTAGACAGTTATAAGTTATACAAAAAATAACAAGAGTTATACAAATTGTGTACAAGAGTCATACAACACATGACTGTAGTCAAATATATCAACAATTATAGAAATAAGGGCAAAAGATACACAAATTAAAAGTGTTATACAGATAATTATAAGAGTTATACACTCTGTGAAGTACAGTTAGCCATATATGGGTAAGAGTTTTACTTAAACCCACTGAAGTTATAATTCGTTATTTATCAAACTTTTAAATATTGGATTTTTTGCCATGAACAAAAGTCATCCAAATTGTGTAAAAGAGTTATACAACATTAGCTTGAAATTGCACACTCATATTACTGAAGTTATACAATCTGAAAAGTGAAACCCCCATTCAAAATAGACAAAAGCTAGTACTGAATACCCCTTCCGGCTCACCAGATTTTTTACCTTTTAAAGAAAAAAAGATTGTAAATAATTTGTTGAGACGAAGGTATTTTTCTACTGCCTACTACTACAGCATGTTAAGTTTCTCTATTCTTCTTTGTCGTATTCTTCTTCTTCTTCTTCTTCCTCTTCTTCTTCTTCTTCTTCTACTCCTTCAGATGCTGGTGAAGACGGTGGATGCTCAGAAAATGGGTTAGGGCAGTTCCGTTTATCGTGGTGTGCCATTTGTTTACAGTTATTACACATGCGCTTTAGCTTACAAGCCAAGGCAATGGCTTTAGCCTTAGTTGACACCCTTCTTTTACCGCTGCCTTTGTTTTTGGATTGTTTTGGTGGAAGTATTATTACCTCATCACTGGCGAGGCAACCAAGGATTTGCTCGAATTCCTGCTGCTTAGTTAAATCTTTCTTGTACGGTAAAATTTTTTCCTTAAACTCTCTAATTAAGGAGCTTAAGTTCACAACCTCAGTCACACTCATGCCACGAAGTAAACCAATGGCCGCATGAACTTCTGACCACAACTTCACCATCTCAACTTCTTTTCCATCAGCGCTACTATTTGAATCCGTTTGTTCACCATCACATTCTAATAATCTGAATTGAAATGCATCTTTTCTCCATCTTGAAGAAATGTAATCATCTGGAATTGTCTTCTTGCCGTTAGCCGAGCAAATCCATACTATATGTCGGCACAGAATTCCCATCCTTTCAAACATCATACAGCTGCACCGTGTAGCCAGTGTCCCTGTAATCAAATTAAATTATGAAGTTACTGTCATCTAAATAACGTCTTCATCCATATAGTAGTCTTATACATATAATAATAAGAGTTAAACATTATCAAGGTAGAGTTATACATATGGCAACAAGAGTTATACATTCTAAAAGCTAAAGTTATTCTGAAAGTAGAGTTATACATATGGCAACAAGAGTTATACATTATGCAAGTAGAGTTATACATATAATAACAAGAGTTATACATTCTGAAAGCTAAAGTTATTCAAAATGTAATCAGAGTTATACTACAAATAACTGCAGTTTAGTGAACAATTGAATAACTTCTAAAGTTATTCTGAAAGTAGAGTTATACATTCTTCAAGTAGAGTTATACATATAATAAAAAGAGTTATACATTCAGAAAACTTAAGTTATTCAAAATGTAGTCAGATTTATACAAATGAGATAACTGCAGATTGGTGAACAATTGTATAACTTCTATGTTCGAGACAATGTAACTTTGGCACTATATCTAGCAACTTCAGTCAACTACCACATAGATAAAGATTATGCCAAAATGTTGTTACCTGGGTTGTACTTTACGTTGAAACTTTTCTCTCTGATTGAACCCTTAACGTGATCACTTCAACTCCATCGACTTCAAAGATAGCCCCGGTCTTACATGTATCGATTGAGCAAATGACCTCTAGTTGGAATTCCTTGAAAACCTCACGGGTATAAACATTTGCATATTCCTCTATGGGTAAATGCGTCCCCCTTCTTTGGTGTTGAGTGTCGGTTTTCATGGTCAAGTCTCTTCTGCGTATGCCGTTGATGGTCAATAGCGCTTTCAAAACGCATCCAAAACTCCACTAACGTGCGACTTCCGCTCAAACTTCTTAAAAAAACTATTAATGCTCTCGATCTCCGGGTTGTCCCCATAACACCACCCATGTTCAAGTCCTTGCAATGCGCCATCACCCATTGGCTCCTTTTATAAACGCTTCGTAAACCACTCTTCGTTCACAAGACCATGCGCTTCCATTATTTCTGCCCACCTAGAGTCAAAGTCGTCTGCTTCTAGGTTGTCGTCCCATATAATGTTGTTCAATTTCGGAAGGAACTCCTTATAATCCTCCCTTGTCACCCTGAACTTCGATGGCACCTTGTTTATTATATGCCACATGCAAATTGGGTGGCGTGCAGTCTTGAAGGCAAGGGGTACGGCCTTAATAATGCCCGCATCCTGATCTGTGATAATGTACTTGGGTTCCTTTCCACCCATAGCATTCAAAAACCTATTGAAAACCCACTGGAATGATTCATGGTCCTCATGGGCAATCAATGCCCCACAGAATGTTACTGATCGCTTATGGTGATCTATGCCAGTGAATGGCGTAAAAATCATATCGTACTTGTTTTTTAAGTATGTTGGGTCGTACGACACTGCATCTCCAAAAATGGAGTAGTTCCTTCTAGCGGTTCTGTCAGCCCAGATTTCCCTTCGAAGGCTATTATCCTTGTCAACTTCATAATCAAAATAAAACCCCTGCCTATTGTGTACCATATTCTTGAACCGGTCTATGAACAATTGACCGTCCCGTTTATGGATGAAGCATTTCACATCTCGGTGGAAGTTCTTAAAATCAGTTAAGGACGCACCAATGTTCTCGAACTCGTTTACGAGTTCCTTACACATGTTGTACGTCCTAGTTGCTCCTATCCTCAACTGCAGTGGACAACAAATCCTGATCAGTGCTGAGTAATAATCAAGGATTCCTCAACTATAACTCTTACACCTTTTCATATAACTTCATGAAACATATGCATAACTCCATTGATTGATTGTGCAACTTCTTATTATTTATAACTTTTATATATGCGAATATGTATAACTCTAACAACTTTCTATATAACTCTAAGGCTGTTATAAATTATTCTAGAATTTTAAAAAATATTTCGAAGTTTCACAATCAATTACTCGAGGTTTACATAACTCTAAGATCTCGGTGTATAACTTTAGAAGTTTGCCATTCAGTTAGTGGAGGTTTGATTAATAGTAAACTAACCCTTGAGTTATACATTATCAAGTACTTGTGAAAATCTTCTATGTTCCGCGACATCTTTTGAAACTGACGATCCTAACTAGATACAAGCTCGTGATTATGCCCCATGTGGAATCGGTCAATTACTAATACTCCATTCTTCATAAATAGCTTGACATGTGCTTTACACCCTACCCTCTTGACTGTATATTTCCTATGTTTCGCAGTTGTTAATCCCCATTACATTTCTTCTTCCCTAATCCCGGTCTCATTTTTTTTAATTATTGCCTCTCCTTTTGAGACATATGTGAATCCCTCTCTGTTGCAAACCAGCAACTTTGACTTGATTTCACCGTCGCGCCATTTTTTCGTCGAATACTTCCGAACATCAAACCCGGACGCCAATGCATAAATTTTATAGAATGTCACTGCCTCGTCGATTTCAAAAAATTGTTGCCCCACACAAGGTGTAAACTCCGCTGCCAAATGCTTACAATACTCAGTTCCCGCTTCCCTACGACCATCTGAGTAGAATCAAACATCCATGAAATGATTAAGAAATATATAACTCCAAGCTACTTAGCATTTACTCTGTAACTCTAGGAATATACTGTATAACTCGAGACGCAGACTGTATAACTCTAGGCATATACTGTATAACTCTAGACACAGACTGTATATCTCTAGGCATATAATGTATAACTCTGTGTCTAGAGTTATACATTTGTTTATATATTACTTTAGTTTTCAGAATGTATAACTCTAGTCATACAATGTATAACTCTAGGCAACAGACTATATAACTCTAGGCATATAATGTATAACTCTTAGCATATAATGTATAACTCTAGTCACAGTCTGTATAACTCTAGTCATACAATGTATAACTCTAGGCACAGACTGTATAACTCTAGGCATATGATGTATAATTCTTAGCATATAATGTATAACTCTAGTCACAGTCTGTATAACTCTAGTTATACAATGTATAACTCTAGGCACGGACTGTATAACTCTAGGCATATAATGTATAACTCTTAGTATATAATGTATAACTCTAGACATAGTCTGTATAACTCTAGTTATACAATGTATAACTCTAGGCACAGACTGTATAACTCTAGGCATATAATGTATAACTCTTAGCATATAATGTATAACTCTAGACACAGTCTTTATAACTCTAGATACAGATTGTATAACTCTAGGCATATAATGTATAACTCTGTCTAGAGTTATACATTATATGCTTATATATTTTCATTATATGCTAAGAGTTATATTGTATAACTCTAGGTATATAATGTATAACTCCAGTCATACAATGTATAACTCTTAGCATATAATGAAAACTCTACAACATATAATGTACAACTCTATACACAGACTGTATAACTCTAATCATATAATGTACAACTCTAAGTAGAGAATGTATAACCCTCCACATTCTATAACTTCACTTAATGAATGTATAACTTAAGCTATAACATGAATAACTATATCAAAATTGGTTGTTTAGTAATATTTTTTATGCAAAATTTAGGGTTAGAATTACTCTGTTACCTGAAGCTGCAGGAAATTGTCAAAGAGTTATACAAAAAACCAGTGGAGTTATAACACGATGAATATAAGAACTGCATGAGTACACAAACTGTATTATTGAAGTTATACATATACGGGTAAGAGTTTTACTTAAACCCCATGAAGTTATAATTGATTTCTTTATCAAGCTTTTAAATTTCCATCATTTTTTGCCATGAACAACAAGCTACCAAAATGAAAGAACAAATCTGATGAACACCATGAAAGTACAACACCATTAAGAATAATGAACACAAATGATATAACAACAAGCTACAACAAGCTACAATAATGAACATCAATCCAAAATTACATATAGCACTTTATTCTTGAACATCAAGTTACAACAATAACCAAGACACAAATAAGAAAGCAAATAACTCACCATCGACGGCAACTTCAATCTGCATATGATCCATTTTGAGCGTCTTTCTCTGATGAACAATGACAATTTATTTATCTTCAACAAAGCGAATGAGATTTAACGGCAACATGAAGTAGTTTTACAGTTGGAATGAAATTTCTCTTATTTTTTTGATGATTTGTATTGGATTTTACAGGATTTAGGATCGTTTGTATGGTGATTTTTAAGGGTTTTGCTTGATGAGAGGTTTTGAATGGTGAATGAAGAAGGAAAGCATGCAAAATGAATTATTTGTGTTTGTTTAATCCTTTTGTCCGTGGGATTGTACTGGAAGAAGTACACAAACAGTGACATGTGGACCCTCTCTCATACAACAAGCATTTCCTTTTTTTTTTTGCTCTAAAAAAGGCCCCCTCTCTCCTTATCTCATCCATTCAATCCCTTCATCCAAGGGTTCTTATAAAGACTTAGGACCTTATGTGATATAATGGCCTTATAAGAACCCTTCTCTCTCTCTCTCTCTCTCTCTCTCTCTCTCTCTCTCTCTCTCTCTCTCTCTCTCTCTCTCTCTCTCTCTCTCTCTCTCTCTCTCTTTCTCTCTCTCTCTATATATATATATATATATATATATATATATATATATATATATATAAATTGAATCATGTGAGGCACCCTCCTTAGGGCGAGGCGGCTGGACTCATTCTAAACCATCAAATCTAAAAATTATAGACTGACCAGATGATGCCACGTGCCCCTTATATAATTCTAACTAAACCGCACATTTCCTCTCAATCACAATTCATTTACCCATACTCTTTCTTTCTCTTCAAATCATCTTCAGCTAAGCTCCATCTTCACTTCCGTCTTCGCCATTATCATTGAGCATTTCGTCTGCCATTATCATTAGCTTTCGAACGCCATTATCAGTGAGCTTTCTACTGCCATTATCATCCGCAAATTAGGTATTTTCGATCTACTAATTTAAGTTTCGATTCATCCTCCTTTCATTCCATATTTTTCACCCTAATTTTCAATCAACTTATTTAGTTCGTCAAATTATTGTTTTTATTATGCAGGTTTTGATCGCTTTGTGAGCATAATCGAACACAGTAGGAACGCACTAAATCAATTGAAATTGATTTCTCCGCTATTTTGTATGTTCATTTCCTTTTCTTTACTAGATTTTGATTTTTTTGCTTATTTAGTTAAATTTTAGGTTATAAACTTAATTAATTAGTTTAATTAGTGAGTTTTGCTCTTATTTTACTATTTTCCTTCACTTGACTTCCATCGATTTTTATGCGTTCCTTTTCTGCTCAATTATTCTTTGAATTGAAGTTTCATTATATATATATAATTAGGTTCAACTAAGTCCATCTAGTTAAGATGAGTCCATAAGTCCTTATCTAAACCCTTAATCTACCTAGTATAAAAGCTAGGTTTTTCTTTTGATTCCTATTGGTTCCTTATATTCAGCAGTGGTGGGCCCCTACGAAATTTTGGGGAATTAATTACTCTCTCTCCACAATTTGGGGTCTCATCAACTGTGAAAACTTACAGTAATTAATACAATAAAAAATAATTCAAAATATTAAAAAATAATAAATTACAAAAAAATAAGAAAAAGACTACAAATATTGAAACTATTGGGAAAAAAATGGGAAAATTGTAGATACGTAAAAATCGCAACAAATATATTCTAAAAAAAATAGAAGACGACATCAAATAATAAGACCCAAAATAATTATAAACAAGTAAATTTTTTGGAAATTAATTCTGACAAATAACTAAAATAATACTTAGTTTAAAACATTTTTAAAAAAAATTAATAATTAAAAAAGAATGGAAAGTCGTTTAAACAAACTCACTACGATTAACAAGAATATTTGAGGAAAAAAAATTAGGGATGCCTTGAATGCTAATAAAAGAAAATGACCTACAAAATTAAAGAGGAGAAAGACAAAAATAATTTTTTTAGCAAATAAGGAGATGGATATATAATAAAATAACTAAAACTAATCTAGAAGAAAAATAAGAAGGGTATATTCTAAAAAAAGGTATGCAAAACTTTATATTAAATTGAAAGATGTAAATGAAAATTAACCGTTATAAAATGGCTAATGATCGAAAGACGTGAAATTAATGTACCGTGTTATCACTTATCAATGGTGGTGGCTTTTAATTTTTATACAAAAATACCAGGTGGGAGTGATATGAGGAAGTGATACGAGGGAGATGACTAGATGAGGTATTAATATTTCGGAGAGAGAGAGAGGTTATGTTAGTGTAGGAGGCGGAAGTATAGGGTTAGTATTAGGAGAATAGAAGAGGTTGGGGACTTGGAGTCATATTGGAGTCTTAATAGAATAATGGGTTAATTTGATGAGTTGTTTTTGGCTCATCTAAATTTGTTTTGATTTGGGCTCATATTTTGTTATTGAATCTTAAGATTAAGACGGGTTTATCAAAACACAAATCAATATATATATACATAAAAGAGGCTTTTTTCAGGCAATTCTAAATACTCCATGCTTTCTTAGACACTCGAACTAAAATAATAATAATTATATTAAAATTGAAAAAATACTTATATCACGTTGAAGATTTCAAAAAAAAAAAAATATCACGTTGAAAAGTTTTTTGAAAATTATATCACGTTGATAATATGTTTTCTCAACTCTCCTTTTCCACATTCTACCACAAAACAAATACTATTTAAAAATTTAAAAATTCTATCTACACAAGACTATTTTCTTATCAAATACTACATTAAGAAATACCTTCTCTTATGGAATATACACAAATATAATAAAATACCTTCTAAAAAATCTTCTTAAAAATTATTATTATCCCTATGTACACAAATATATGGAAAAATATCTTCTCTTATGGAATATACACTGAAAAAAATACGTTCCCCATTCTACCACAAATCAAATACTACATTAAAATTTGTTAAATTCCTGCTGTCTTCAATGCCATCCTCCTGCACGTTTATTCCAATTGACGTTCATGTTAAACACTATTTGTGAACTCTTTATCTCTTAGCTCATAAATTCCAAATCCTAGAGAAATAGATAAATCTTATAAACACTATATAAATAAACAAATTCCAATGTTAAACTTACCTGCAAAAAAAACTTTCCTGCAAACTCTTTAGGCAGCCATGGCACCGAGGTATGTTCTCATGTTCTCCATTTATACTTTTAGTACCTGCACCCAAACATATCTAACTTAACTCATATTAACTTGAATTTTTCTATACACAGATCTTATTCGCTCATCAATGAACTAAGACCAACACCTCCTGACAACGAAGACTCTGGCAGTAACAATTGGAAAATCAAGGTTCGTGCGACAAGATTATGCAAAGTTTATCGTCCAACCAACAAATCTGAGCTTCTTTATGTTTCTACGGTCCTCATAGATGAAGAGGTAACGAACTATTCTATTTTCTCTGGCCATATATTTTACGTTTTCAACCCAGGGCAACGAACTGACGTCAAACTATATTTTTGTAAACCATTTACAGGGAGGGTACGTGGAGGCAACCATCCTAGGTTATTTCTGGAAACGCTTCGAACCAAAAATTTGTGATGGAAAAATCCATATCCTCAAAAACTTTGAGATTATCCCAAATAGGACCGCTTATCGTGTTGTAAGCGACAACAAGATTATGCTGAAGTTCTTTTACTCTACTTTTGCCAAGGCCATGGCATTAGAAGATAGTACTATTCCTATTCATAGATTCGACTTTGTTCCATTCGACAATTTAGACCATCGGCGTGATAACCACTATATACTTACTGGTATGTGAACTAACTTTAATTAATATTCCGTAATTAATATCTTCCTTTCTAACAGTATCCCGAATTTACAGATCTATACGGAGTTGTTATCGACGAGAAACCCGGAAACAATTATTTTGCAATAGAGATTGAAAATGAAGTGTATGTACCCTACTCTTGTATTATAATCTATATGCTATACTTTACTCCATGCCTCCAATACTTTATAATCTCCTTTATTCTTCGCACAGGGGTGATCGCGTAAGAATTACTCTATGGGATCAATGTCTTGCCAACTACCATCTACAAAAAGAAAAATTTACTGGTTCTAACGTACCCACCGTAGCTGTCCTAACATCTCTCACAGTAAAGAACTATAATGGTAAGTACGAAATTTATTCATCATTACTATTCTATTTCTAAAATTTAAAGCATGTCCCTAAATTTTTTGTTCTTAAAAAAATTTCAGGATACAACAGTATATCAACTTCTTCATCAAGTAGTCTATACCTCAATCTAGACTTCCCTAAAGTGAATACACTGACTACAATTTATAGTGAGAAGAGTGGGGATTTCAAACACAAAGCAGCTATAGACGAAATCACCCAGAAAGATATATCAACCCTCTTAGAGTATGCAGAAACTGAGTACAAAAAGGTATGAAGTTATTAACTGTCCTTTTTTCTCTCCTTTAGTTCACTAAGCCCTTTTTTATTCTTTTTTTCTGGACATTCAGGATCTTATATGTTATTGTACCGCTAAAGTAAAATGTATCCCAAGAGAAAAACCTTGGAATTACCAATCATGTTTTGGGTGCACCAGTAAGCCACGTCATAACGCATCTGGCCTATGGTGTGATACTTGCAAGAAGCCAAGTAAAACTCAGACAATCAGGTATCACTTTTTCAGAAAATAATCTGATTGTTAATAGATGTAATAGTGACACTGTCAAAATTATTAACTAACTATATGACTGTTCTTCGGGTTAGGTATCGTATCGAGTTAAAAGTGCAAGATGATACCTCTACCACATCTTTTGTCATATTTGACAAAGAAGCTAAAAAACATATTGGTCAAGATGCTCTTACCTTATTTGATTCCCAACCAATTGAGGACGAGGATGATGAAGACTACAATCACATTCCGGATCTGCTTTTCAACACCTTCGTTGGAAAAGAATTCTGTTTCAAAATAAAGGTTGCTGATTATAATCACGGCCTTAAAAGAAGAAAGAGCTTCAATGTCATTGACATATCAGAGAAGTGCTTCAATGAGGTAAATGACTAAATATTACTAAATGTATCATGGCTTCAGTTTAACCAAGCGTCTATATTAACAATTTTACCACTAACTACAGACTTTCAACGGAGAACATACACAGCCAAAACGCTCAAGACAAGTTCATATTGTGGACGAATCAGATGACGAGGGGTCGAGCAGCACTTCAAAAAACAAGAAGACAAGACACGAGGAGGTTGACTTAATAGATCTCAAGGAAGACTGAATAGCTCGAGGCTACTACTTAATAGCTTATAGAATAAAAAACATAATATTAGTTATTTAATAATGGCTGTGATGTCTATGGCACAGCTACAAACCCTTAGTTGTTACTTTCAATTCCTAGGTACTTCCTAAAGTTTGTTGTATGTAGCACAGCTACATATTATTAGTTACTACTTTTATTCACTTAGACAATAATTGATGTATTATCATTAGATATTACATACTTTTCATATTGAGTAATAAAGAATAAATACCAGTTTGTGCCAACCTGAAATCGCATAACCAATCTCCAGAAGCGCAAAAACCCTGAAAAAGAAAGCAAACTTCTTCAGCAGCTGCAATTAAAATTCCCCAAAATAAAATTAAACTCTCAATCACAGAACCGTACCCATCTCACACAAGACCAAGCTCAGAAGAACGCCTCATTTTTAGACATGAACTTCTGGAGATGCATGGATTTCCTGAATAATTCGCCCAATTAAAAAAAGATAGACAAATGTCAGAGCTTAGTTCTTCAAAGTTAGCTAACTAATTTGTGAAATCTGAGGGTATCTTGAAGAAAGTTAATGTCTTGAAAGGTTTTAGTGAATACTATCCTTTCAGAGACACCACTGATGTTAATTCCCAGGGGGGTTTTCTTTCTGAAAGCTGACTGTGCCAATTCATGTTCGATTACAGAAATTAGCAAGCCGAATTTAAAATACCCAGGTACGTGTGACAAGTATTAAAAATAATCTGACTGTTGACACTGATAATCTGGATAATACACAGCCAAAATTTCATCACAGACATATACCATGCTTCATTGTAATATCAAATTGTTCGACTGCCTCCTTATGTATCCCACCAGGAGTTGCACAAACCTGCATAACATAACTGAAATTATAACAATATGATAAAGAAGTAAAGTTAGATATTGCAACTATAGTATCCCAACACTGACAAACTATCAGTAGATAAATTTTAAAAAAGAAACTATATTTAAAAACCAATTGGAAAGGAGACCATATTATATATTGTTTATGTTTACTATAAGAAGTCTGTCACTCTTTATAAAATTTATATGTAAAACCTAATTGGAGACAAAAACGTCTTCTACTCCTCCAACAGAGTTTTTGCAACCAAAGTAAACAACAAAAATGGAAGGGGTAGGTAAGAGGAACAAACGTAGGAGGATCATCTCAGAAGGCAGAAGGAAGAGGCAAAGAGTAGGTAACAATTCTGAAGAACAGATAGACAATGACGAAAAAGGGCAACCAGGTAAATTACTAAACCTATCTTCTGTACCAATCAAGAAAGTATTAGGCTGTTGTTAAACAGCCAGACAATATTTAAATTTATTTTTCAATTTTTAGACTGATTAGATTAATAATGGTATATTTGTCGTAGAGAGCAAAGAAAAAGAGTATCGCTACCTAGGCGATGCTGAGTACAACTGCCCTTCATGTGGTGCCATTATGTGGTTCGATGAGAGAATAAAAAACACAAGCACACGGAACAACATAAGGTTCAACATGTGTTGTAGAGATGGTAAGGTTCGTTTGAAGGGACTAAAGGATACACCCGATGTCTTAAGAAGGCTACTAACCCATGAAGATAAGGACTCAAAAGACTTCAGACAGTTAATTAGAGTATACAATTCCTGTTACGCATTCACTTCTATGGGTGCAAATATTGACAACTCGGTTAACCAGAGGCCAGGTAGCTACGTCTTCCGGGTAAGCGGCCAGCTCCTCCACCGTATGGGAACGCTGCTTCCAGAAGATGGGGCCCAGCCATCATATGCACAATTATATGTCTACGATACTGCCTCAGAGATATCGCTAAGAGAAAACGCCGTGGCCAGAAGACAGGACAGCCCTACCTTAGATCATGACATCCTAACAAAACTAAAGGACATGTTAGACGAATTTAACCCACTAGCAAAGACATTTCGTATGGCAAAAGAGAGAATAAAGGAGGACGAAAACATACGATTATCAGTCAAATTGTTAGGTACAAGAAAGCCTAATGACAGGGTATATAATACTCCAACAGCGTCAGAGATCGCCGCACTCATTGTACACGATAATAGTACCGAGTCCAGAGGGAAGGACATAGTTGTACATCATAGATCGAGAGGGTTACAAGCAATTAGCGAGCTACATCCTTCCTATATGGCTCTTCAGTATCCGCTATTATTTCCATATGGCGAAGATAGTTACCATACTGGAATAACATATTACGTACCATATGGGACACGAAAAAAGGGCAAGAGGGAATACGTCACTATGAGAGAATACTATGCGTATCGGATACAACAGAGGGAGGTAGGAGGCGGTCTATTACTATATTGCGGTAGATTGTTCCAGCAATTTTTAGTAGATTGTTGTTGTGCGATCGAGTCAGAAAGACTCTGGTTTATTAGGAATAATCAAGACAAGTTCAGATGTGATGTTTTAAATAACGTATATGACGCCATTACACAAGGAGATACAATGGGGATAACTATTGGCCAGAGAATATATCTGCCTCCCTCATTTACTGGAAGCCCGAGATACATGCAACAAAACTACCAAGATGCAATGGCCATCTGTCGGTGGTACGGAAATCCTCACTTATTTCTAACATTCACTGCAAATCCAAGATGGCCAGAGATCAAGGCAGCACTGACTCTCATGGGTGGACAAAAAGCTGAGGACCATCCAGATATCGTGGCCAGAGTTTTCAAGATGAAGCTCCGGCAACTTATGCACCTTTTGAAAAAGGAAGACTATTTTGGACCTACCGTTGCAGGTAAACCTTGATAAAATTATTATTACTATTTTTAAATGTCAAAAGTTTACATAAGTTCCTCATTAATGCAGCAGTGATCTGTAGAAACCACCCATAGAATGAAATAATAAACCAGACTAAACCTTCCTACAAAAAGAACAAAACTTTGATTAACAAACAAGATCAGACCCATGGCTCTGTCTGAACTCATTCTGTTCAATCAACTGAACCGCAATGTCAAATACTATTCTGAAATGTAAATAGCTAACACATGTTCCCCGCCCATGCAGATATTTATACCATAGAGCTCCAGAAGAGAGGTTTACCTCATGCTCATATATTATTGTGGCTAAGGAGAGGGAATGAAGAGGTGTCAACCGAATTCATCGACACCATAATCCATGCGGAGATACCTGACAAAAACAAGGAGCCACGATTATATGAAATTGTGTCACGCTCTATGGTCCATGCACCATGCGGCAAAGATGGTCCTAATTGCCCATGTATGATGAATGATATTTGCACAAAGAAATATCCAAAGGAACATAACGAGAGCACAACATTGGATCGCAATGGGTATCCAGTGTACAGAAGAAGGAAGGACAGTAGGTGAGTACATATTCTAAAGCTGCCCACTTTCTAACCTAATGACAAGAGTGTCACTAACGTGAACTAACAGTTAAATTTCTACGTGCATGACCATTAAAAAGGGTATCCATGAGATGGACAATAGATCTATTGTACCATATAACCCAGGGTTGCTTTTAATGTTTGATGCACACATCAATGTCGAGTGGTGCAACACAGCAAAAGCCATAAAGTATTTGTTTAAATATATTTCAAAGGGACCAGATAAAGCGACTTTAGTCATACAAGGGGACACACAGGACGAGATAAAGGCTTACATGGACTGTAGATATCTATCTGCATCAGAGGCGGCCTGGAGAATCTTTGAGTTTGATATCCAGGAGAGATATCCTTCAGTGAGACGCCTCCCCGTGCACCTGGAAGGAGAACAATCAGTGGTGATTAAGGACAGTGATATGCTAGAAGAAATAATTGAGGAGAAAAACAGAAAAAACACAATGATGACAGCGTGGATGGCAACAAATGCAAATCAGCCAGATGCAAGAACGTTATCCTATGCGGAATTTCTAACAAAATACGTCTGGAAGGAAGGGGGATGGCACAAAAGGAAGCAAGGGAAGTGCATTGGCTGGATGGTATACGTTCACCCAACAGCCGGAGAGAGGTATTACCTGAGAGTGCTCCTCAACATAGTAAAGGGTGCGCAAAGTGATCAAGACATTAGAACATTGGGAGATATTGTGTACCCTACATTCAAGGAAGCTTGTTATGCACATGGCCTTTTAAATAATGATAAAGAGTGGCATGAAGCCATGTCAGAGGCAAATAAATGGGCAATGCCGTCGCAGCTCAGGGAGCTATTCGTCACGATGATTCTGTTTTGTGAAGTAACAGATATAACGAAGCTGTGGAAGGAGAGCTATGGGATGCTATCAGAGGACATTGAGCGCAAGAAAAGAAGATTGTTTGGAGACCCTAATTTAGAACTTAGTGATGCCGCCAAACGGTCATACACCCTACTTGAGATAGACAAAATTCTGATGAGATACGGCAAGAGACTATCGGACATAGAAAGTATGCCGCAACCAGTGGAATCAGATGTACACGGCATGGAGAACAGACTGATTAGGGATGAGAGGAAGTACGATCGCAAGCAGCTCAGAGACGAGTGGGAGGGGAAGGTCAAATTACTGAACAGAGAGCAACAAGGTACGTCATAAGCTAGAAAGTAAGCATCGTAAAATACATGACAAAGTATTAACAAATTTCTACAAATGTAGATGTCTATGATGTAGTTATCAATGCTGTCAGTAGCAAATTACAGGAGTTGTTTTTTGTTTACGGTCATGGAGGAACAGGAAAGACATTCTTATACGGGGCAATCTCAGCGAAACTACGGTCGGAGGGCAAGATTGTACTCAATGTGGCATCGTCCGGTTAGATCTCTAAATTAACTAAGTGTTTAACAATAAATGTAAAAACTGCAAACAAGAGAAAGAAAAAGATATAATGATAATGGCAATTTAAATACTGACGATATAGTTACAGGTATCGCGGCGTTACTACTACCAGGGGGAAGGACAACGCATAGTAGGTTTGATATACCTATTGAGCTATTCGACGACTCAGCGTGTAATGTGAAACAGAATAGCCAGCTGCCTAAACTACTACGGGAGACGTCGTTGATTATATGGGATGAAGCCCCAATGGACCACAGGAATGCTTTTGAAGCACTAGATCGTACAATGAAGGATATAGTCAGCTACACCGATCCGGACGCATCTTCAAAGATGTTCGGGGGGAAGGTGGTATTACTTAGAGGCGATTTCAAACAAGTGCTACCCATCGTATCAAAGGGGAAGAGACAGGATATCGTACAAGCCTCAATAAGCAGATCACATATATGGAGATCATACACGGTGTTTCTTCTAAGGAAGAGCATGAGGGTTACAGATTCAGATGGTGAAAGACAGAGATTTAATAAGTGGTTATTGGCTATGGGTGACGGGAGGTTAGAAGCGAAAGCGGAAGAGCATGAGGATGAAGGCACGTGGATAAAGATACCAGAAGAGTACACATCAGTGTGTGGGAAGCTTGATATTAAACAAGTAGTCGATGAAATTTACCCGAGTTTCGTAGAGGGGAGTAAGAATGATGAATACTTGCGTGAACGCGCAATACTGACTCCTTTGAACGAAACAGCAGATACAGTAAATGACTATATGACCGGCCAGATCCCTGGCAACTATAAAATATATAAAAGTTGCGATGAAGTATGCGCGGCTTCTATAGACAGCGATGACCAGTTCTCGGCTTACCCAATCGAGTACCTAAATACGCTAAATCTACAAGGCCTGCCAAGGCACGAGCTCAAGCTTAAGGTAGGAATGCCAGTAATGCTTTTACGGAATATTAACCCCTCACAAGGATTGTGTAATGGAACTCGATTGATTGTTACACGAACAGGAGAATATATAGTGGAGGCGAGGATTATCACCGGATCAAACGTGGGTAAGCATGTGCTAATCCCAAGGATAGTGTTAACATCGACGGATCCTAAGGTACCATTCATTCTCAAGAGAAGGCAATATCCACTAAAACCATGCTATGCAATGACCATAAACAAGAGTCAAGGTCAATCCCTTACACACGTCGGGGTATACTTACCGAAGCCAGTTTTTAGTCACAGGACGATTATACGTTGCGGCATCGAGGACGACGACACAAAGAAAGGGCGAGGTTCTTCATAGATGATCGACAGAATTTCAAGGGATATACACGAAATATAGTATACAAAGAGGTATTTTCGAATTTGCCTGTTATTGAATAATAGGGGGATTAACTAGATTATGAAAATTATGAACCAAGCCTAAGTTCATGAAGCTTCGTATTAAAGTATTTAGTGCTCATTTATTCAGTTTCGAATTTAACAGATATTACATAGTTGGAACATTAACTGGTTTTTGAAAATTATAGTTAAACCCAAGGTTGATGCAGTATCGTCTTAAAGTGTTTTGTGCGCATTTAATCAGTTTCATACGAATTACATTTGATCAATCAGTGCATAGAAAAGGCAAAAAAAAAAAACATCATCGGAACCAGCAACACCCCAACAGAATGAGATAGATCAAGGAGCAAGATGACCTTCATTCAAATGAGTACATAACACAACACACACGAGGACAAAATCAGTCAAATTAAAATCTTGTGATCCTCATAAAGCCTTTGATTGAAACGGTGCATGTCAAAAATATAAGGAGCGGATAAATCAGATGAGGCAACTAACTGTTACCTGAAGATGAATGCCGGCGAAATTGATCAATAACCAGCAGTAAACAATGGCCGACGATGATCACCTCACCACCAGCATTTAAACCCGACCAGGAGCACACCTGAGAAAGGGTACAACGGCCGGCTGGACTTATTAAGGAGTACCAACGATAACGACCCGGGACGTAGTAGTATATAGAGTTTAACAAAGAAAGATTATCCCGCACATCTTTAACTGAGAGCCTGAAAATACTATTAAGTTAGTTTATATTAGATTTATTTTTCCATAAAACATAAAACCGCCTGACAATACTCCTCACAAGAATTATTAAAGGTAAACAGGCAACCGAGACGAAAAGAGTAATATATAAGAAATTATTAAGATACTGTCTCAGGTTAGAATTTGTGAGCCTCACACTCTGCCAGTTATTGCAAATCAAAGGTTGTATTACATAAAAGTTTTAGACATATTCTCCCCCTTTGAGGAAAGACACGCAGTGATAAAAAATAGAATGATACTATCATCAAATTCAGCAAGCTCCACACATGTTACCTACACCAGCATTTCATTGATTATGTATGTTAATCATCAGGATGAAATTTCAGTATGTAATATGCTATATATTATGTTCGAATGATTCGATGGAGTATGACATAAGTAAACATTAGTTAGTTTATTAGCAAATTAGCCTGTGACAAAACTTCAGCAATGCGACTAATCAAGCTGAATATCAAGGTGCAAAAGCAGCTACAATAAACCAGACCCGAATAATGGAGACTAGACGTGAGTACGTGACTCCAAATGATGTGATTGAAGTGAGAACCTTCATAAATTGGACTCAACCACCCACACAGAAAAAAACCGAACTACAACGACCTTGTCCAACTTTATTGTACCAAAGACTTGATTTTAATGGCTTTTTATTCCATTTGACTATTTTATTATCTTCCGATTTTAATAATATGAAGGGAAAAAAATGTCCTCAACGTAATAATTAAAGCAAAAGTTAATAAAGTTTTATTTTAAACTATTTCGAATACCATCTCTTTTGGAATATACACATGTGAAATACAATCTAAAAATTCTTATTAAAAGATATTATTATCCCTATGTACACAAATATATGAAAAAATATCTTCTATTATGGATTATACACAAATGAAATACCTTCCCCATTCTACCACAACTCAAATACTACATCTTCAACGTCAACCACGTTTGACCCTATTGGTTTTTAACTCATAAATTCCAAACCCTAGAGAAATAGAAAGATTCTAACTACATTATATAAAGAACTAATTTCCATGTTAAACTTACCTCTAGAAAAGAATATCCTGCAATTTCTTTAAGCAAAGATGGCACCAAGGTATGTTCTCCGAGTGTAGTCTTCGCTCCTGCATCAAAACAATAATAAGTTAGTTTATATTAACTTCAATTTTTCTTTGAAACAGATCTATGACACACATCATGAACAAAGATCCACAATGCCTGGCAACGAAGACAACGGCATTAACAACTGGAGACCTAAGACAGCAATCATTACACAAGGAGACGATATAGGTATACCTATCGGCCGGAGGATATATCTGCCTCCAACATTCACCGGGAGCCCCAGATACATGCAGCAGATGCAGCAGAACTGAAGTGTTTTCAAATCTACCTCAAATTCAATAATAATTTCAATACTATCATTTTAATATACAGAAAGAGGTTAGATAGTATTTGGCCGTTATGCATCAGTGAATAATTTAATAAGACTATGTTTTCCTATGTCCATGCCCATGTGCACGATCGTTTGATTCAGCAACACCATTGAAACTTCATTTAGAGACTCAGACTCCGGAAACGTCACAAAGTAGGACAATAAGCACAAAGGTCAAAATTGATAACAGGATATGATCAATATTTTGCAAAGTAAATCACGAAGAATTTGTACATTATTTAATAAAGCAATTCCTGACATACCAAAAACAAAAGGAAGATGGATTAACAACAGACGGTTGTCAAGCAAATTAGCATTAGCAATACCCAATAATCCGAAAATCCCCTTTAACATAACCAGCCCATTAAAGCTTCAATTCGTAGCAGACAAGGTCGGGACGGAAATTTAATTGGATGCAAAGAAAAATGAGATAGCTCGGACCTTTGAGGGATAATACGAAACCAACGAATCAGGAAAAATGGTAGATTGTAACAATTTCATCTCATCACCGTTTCATAGTTGATGATGTCATTATTAGGCAATGAATCCGGCAGAGAATCTATACTGCAACCTCATCAGATGAATTGAAGGTTCATGATTACGGATTTTGCATGCCAATCCGAGAATTAGATGAAAAAGCAGACCGCCAATAGCAAGTCATGAGCAATCACCCGAGATGATGAGTCAGAATTTGGATTTAAGATAAATGCGGAATTAATAGACATCGGGTACGAGGGATTATCATATGGGTAAACAGATCTGAGGTTGGGGAAGCGATTGGTGGTGGTTGATGTAATACTCCGTATTTATAGTCTTGGGGGTACTCTATCGAGTAGGCCTTACTCTGTCGAGTAAGGGTAAGTGGCGAAGCAAAATAGTTTCTGACCTGTTGGGCACTCGATCGAGTAGCTGGGGCACTCGATCGAGTAGGGGTACTCGATCGAGTACCTTGGGTACTCGATCGAGTGTCCGGTTCTGACGGGAGTTTTTCGCGGGTTTTGTTAATTATGCGATTAGGGTATTTAAACATAATCGTCGTTGTTTTAATTCACTTTTACCAAAACCTAAAACCTGTTTAAGAGAAAGCGATCGATCATCTTCCTAATCGCATCCTTAACAATTCCGGAGTTCGGACGGTCGGTTCGTGTCGTAGTTCGTGTCGTTGGATTCCTTGCGTCGAGGGTAAGCTTTTAATATAATTTATATAATGTTTTGCTAGGTTTGGTCAAACCCTAATTTAGGATTTGGGGTTTTGTGAATAGTAAGTAATTGGTAGTCTTTATGTGTTATATGTTAGGAGGAGAATTCGTAGAAGAGGCGTTTTGAGCATTTGTAGATACCGTCTGCGTGTTGTGCTTTCGGTAGGATTTCCTACTCGTATTAGTCCCATAATGGGATATTGGTGATGTCTTTGTAGTTAGTTGTTTGATATGATGATTGTATTGTGTTTGTGGTTGTGATTGTTGTTGATGGTTCTCGAGATGCGTTCTCGGTTGAGTGGGGTCACTTGCGGGAGTGACTTCACGCCCTAGTTTCGCCCTTCGTGGAACCCGCCACGGAAGGGGATGTGCACATTAATGGACGGGGTTATCGCTCGTACGATGAGCGGGGCTTAGGTGGGAACGGTGCGGTCCCCCCGGCTGGCGGTGGGTCCGGTGGGACGGTCGGTATGGAGATGATGGGAGTTGGTGGTGTATGTGTGTGTGTGATGATTCGTTTGTCTGTTTGTCTTATTATTGTTATCTATATTGATTGTGTGATTAGTACCGACCGGTGTTTTTGTAAAACTGCGGTGATCCATTCGGGGATGGTGAGAGATATTGAACAGTATAGAGATGATCTTTGGGATAGTTTGGGATGGCCACGACATGACGATAGAGTCTTCCATTTGTAGTTTAGTATTTATTTACATTTCGATTGAGAAAGAGATAGTTTGGAATAATGTATTGTACTTTCAGTTTGGTTTCGAGGATTGTACTTATTCATTAAATTACTTATAATAAATGTTGTTTCCGTTTTGTCTATTTGATTATCATACCTCGGACAACCGAGATGGTGATGTCTTCATACCCGAGTGGTCTGGTAAGGCACTCGGAGTATGGGGTGTTACAAATGGTATCAGAGCGACGATCCTGAAACCTGTAACCAATGAACTTAATGAACATAGGGAGTCAATTAAAATGAACCAGGGGTAAAAGTTGTAGGAGCTAGTGCAAAGGCTTGGGAGACGTCCTAAAGTCGCGGGGATCGCCCTACAACTTTGAACCGGTCACACTGGGGGAAATGTGTGTTGAGTCATGTGTGTGCTTAGTAACTTGCGTAACAATGTGATGGAATGTGTTGATGGTTGGATGTTCGAATTGGAAGTTGATGAGATGAAAGAAAAGTAATGTTATATATATAGACATTGTTGATGAAATGATAGCATGATGGAATGTTTTACAACGTGGCAATTAATAGCATGATTGTTATGATATAATGTGATTTATAAAGTTAGCATGTTAGTATACGACGTAATATGCGGGTAGCTCTTACGTATTGGTGGTACTTGATCGAGTGAGGCTAACTCGATCGGGTAGGTTTTTAGCGATTTTGAGTCAGAATCGAGTTTTGGGGCACTCGATCGAGTAACTAGGGGTACTCGATCGAGTAGAAATCACTCGATCGAGTAGCCTAGATACTCGATCGAGTGGGTTAGAGATCAGAAGGTCTGTTTGGTTCTGAAGTTTGGGTACTCGATCGAGTACATGGGGGCACTCGATCGAGTAGCCCGTTACTCGATCGAGTGGGTTTGGATACTCGATCGAGTAGGTTTCGTGCGGTAGCGTTTTCGTGTTTTGAGGTTAGTACGCGTGTTTATGTTTATCCCTTTCTTATATAGCTTCAAGATGCCGCCCAAGAGAAATGCTTTGTACGCGAGAGCTGAGCTTAAGACTACGGATGACATCGTTAAGATGTTGGAACACCAGGACGCTCTTCATCGAGACCCCGAAGAGAGTGAATGAGGACAAGGATAAGAGTAAGGAGAAGGAGGTTGACCATGCTAAAGTCAGCCTCTATATTGCGAGGTTTAACCCAAAGGAGTACAAGGGAGTTGAGGAGCCTAACCATCTTGATAGTTGGCCGAGGGAGATGGAGAACATACTAGATTTAGTTATTTGTCCGATGAGATGAGAGTGGATCAGCCGCATTCTATCCGAGGGAGGCGGTGGCAAATGGTGGGATTCGGTGAAAGTGAGTGCCAAGGAGATATATACCAACCGGGGGTTACCTGCTATACCTTGGGAGGAGTTTCATAGGGCTGTGAGGAAGGAGTTCGTACCAGAACATGTGAGAAGTAAGTTGAGAGAGGAGTTCGACAAGTTTAAGATGATCAGAGAACGGATGAGAGCAGCCCAGGATCGACAGAAGAGTTATGCAGATCTACATTTTCAGGACCGACATTGCCAGAATGGTGCGTTGGACCTTACGCGTCGACTCTTCCGATAGTTTGATTTATTTATTCCAATGCCGAGAGTACTTTGAGACGGATGGGGCTCACGGTTGTGTGGGGTGTGTTTTATGACCCGTACCACTCGTGCTAGATGTCGACATAGTCGGGGTGATATTGTCTTTGTCTCGGAGCGTGTTGATGGCCCTCTGAGTTTTTCATATTTATGGTATCCGAGACCTTTGGCTCCCTCTACTTCGGTTTCTTCGATGATGGTTTTGAGCTTGTTCGGTGGTCTATATCTTCCCTTGATCGTTTATTGTCTTTGGGCCTCCGCACCGTCAAATCTATTCCTCCTAAGTGTCTTCTTGGGTTTGCTCGGGCTTTGAAAGGAGTTCTGGATGATGTGGCTGATTCCCCTAGTGATCTCTCTTGTTGGATTCGGTTGCTTGTTTTACCGCTGTGTCTGCTTAGGACTTTCGCTCCTCGGAGTAATGTTGAGTGTAGGACGGCTATTCGGCGCCAGCGTCAGAAGGAGAGTATTGCTAGGGCTATCTTTGCTTGGGGGGGTACCTGGGGGGGTTTGCAGCTGTTGCAGGAGTGTTTTGATGAGGGTCCTTCTTTGTTTAATATGGAGGAGAATCTGGATTTGGGTGAGCATAACCTCCGTCAATGTCGGCGGAAGATTTCGATGGTCACTATATCGCCGTTGTTCGGTGCTTTCTTCCTCTGGTGTCGCCCCCTACTCCGATGCCACTCTTGTGGCCCTGCGTGAGAAGCATCATGTCGCCTCACCTCCTTCATTGCCTCCTTTGTCTGGGGATCATCATCCTCTGGTTGCCTCTGCGTCAGTAGTTTTGGATATGATTCGGAGTTTCCCTCGTGATACTTCTTGTGAGAGGGATGGTTTCCGTGCCCAACACCTTATGGATTGTTTGAGTGGCATTTCTTTGTGGCTATTTCGATGAGTTGATCATGTAATACTCCGTATTTATAGTCTTGGGGTACTCTATCGAGTAGGCCTTACTCTGTCGAGTAAGGGTAAGTGGCGAAGCAAAATAGTTTTCGACTGTTGGGCACTCGATCGAGTATTTGGGGCACTCGATCGAGTAGGGGTACTCGATCGAGTACCTTGGGTACTCGATCGAGTGTCCAGGTTTCTGGGGAGTTTTTCGCGGGTTTTGTTAATTATGCGATTAGGGTATTTAAACATAATCGTCGTTGTTTTAATTCACTTTTACCAAAACCTAAAACCTGTTTAAGAGAGAAAGCGATCGTCATCTTCCTAATCGCATCCTTAACAATTCCGGAGTTCGGACGGTCGGTTCGTGTCGTAGTTCGTGTCGTTGGATTCCTTGCGTCGAGGGTAAGCTTTTAATATAATTTATATAATGTTTTGCTAGGTTTGGTCAAACCCTAATTTAGGATTTGGGGTTTTGTGAATAGTAAGTAATTGGTAGTCTTTATGTGTTATATGTTAGGAGGAGAATTCGTAGAAGAGGCGTTTTGAGACAGTTGTAGATACCGTCTGCGTGTTGTGCTTTCCAGGTAGATTTTCTACTCGTATTAGTCCCATAATGGGATATTGGTGATGTCTTGTAGTTAGTTGTTTGATATGATGATTGTATTGTGTTTGTGGTTGTGATTCTTTGTTGATGGTTCTCGAGATGCGTTCTCGGTGAGTGGGGTCACTTGCGGGAGTGACTTCACGCCCTAGTTTCGCCCTTCGTGGAACCCGCCACGGAAGGGATGTGCACATTAATGGACAGGGTTATCGCTCGTACGATGAGCGGGGCTTAGGTGGGAACGGCTGCGGTCCCCATGGCGTGGTAGTCCAGTGGACGGTCAAGTATGGAGATGATGGGAGTTGGTGGTGTATGTGTGTGTGTGTGATTCAATTGTCTGTTTGTCTTATTATTGTTATCTATATTGATTGTGTGATTAATGCGACCCGGTGTTGTTTTGTAAAACTGCGGTGATCCATTCGGGGATGGTGAGCAGATATTGAACAGTATAGAGATAATCTTTGGGATATTTGGGATGGCCACGACATGACGATAGAGTCTTCCATTTTGTAGTTTAGTATTTATTTACATTTCGATTGAGAAAGATAGTTTGGAATAATGTATTGTACTTTCAGTTTGGTTTCGAGGATTGTACTTATTCATTAAATTACTTATAATAAATGTTGTTTCCGTTTTGTCTATTTGATTATCATACCTCGGGCAACCGAGATGGTGATGTCTTCATACCTGAGTGGTCCTGGTAAGGCACTCGGAGTATGGGGGTGTTACAGTTGATCTGGGAGTTGTGGTGTTCGATTGGGGTAAAGGGGTGGTGGTGCGCGGTTCGGACGGAGGATGACGATGGAAAGTTCTGGAAGTGATGGGTGAATAGAAATTAAAACGATTAAGATAATTTATTTTATGTAGGCTGCAATTTTATGGAAAAGAATAAGTGTTAATTTATTGGACACAGTTATTTAATTTATAAAATAATTATAGTTAGGACTAAAATGTAGCTTAGTTATTTGATTTAAAATATAATAAAGGTTATGACTAACAATGAGAGTTTTAAACACCGAAAATAAGGGAAAACGGTAAAAAGTACCTTCTTCGAGTAATTGACACACAACTTTAAGATATCAATTAAAGGGAAATGAAAAGGTACATAAAGTTAGAGGAAAAACAAATTTAAAACCCGTGCAACGCACGGGCAAAAAGTCTAGTTATAGAATAAGAAGGGGTAGTAAGACGGTCAATATTTGTAGCTATTTATCAATGGGACTGTCTTACGGTGTGCGACCGTCTCATGCAATAACTACTGAAAAGTTATTATTATTATTATTATTATTATTATTATTATTATTATTATTATTATTATTATTATTATTATTATTATTATTATTATTATTATTATTATTATTATCCTATGTCACTAACATTATTATCCGATACGCTTTTACCTAACTATTGAAATTTGAAATTATCTAATATGGAACACGTATGTGTATTAACTGTATTACGTCTAATTATATTTGTATTAATTAATATAACATATTTCGTATATTATAATCTTAAAACCGTGCATTTTCTGCACGGGCATAAAACTAGTTGAGATATAATGGATAGTTGAGATTAAAACAAAAATTACACCCACCCACCCACTTTACCTTTAATTTTCCCCAATTCCCAATCTTTTTCATTTCCCATTAATCCATCTCTTTTTACGGTTAAACCATCTACTTTTCATTTTCATTTTCATTCTTTTTCAATTATTCTCATTTTCTTTTACTCTCATTCCCAGATCTGAAATTTGATATTATATGATACTCCAAATCCACATATTTAATCTTCATTCTCTATTTCATTCATTTTCCCAATCTCACAAGTCACAAATCTGATTCTCTATTTCATTCTTTTAAAAAAATGTGATTTAAATCATAGATCTATGAAAAACGAAGAGGAATTTCAAAAGATAAATCGAAGTAGTGTTATTGTTGAAAAATCTACAAAAAAAAATGGAGCGATATACATGAAAATGGTGCGATGTCGGAAAAATATGGTGCTCCTTTGTGGTGTGGGTGTGCTGCTGCTTGAGAATAGAGAGTTGGAGACGATGTATGGTCAAAACTGATTGCTTGGCTATTAAATTCTAGCTTTGACATGGAGTAGTTAATTGAATATGGTGAATGTGGTGTTGTTTTATTTGCAATGCAGCAACCGAAAGAATGAGTGGGAATTTTAGCAATTGGCCAACGAGACATTTATTTATTTATTATTTGCATATTATTCATCCCTTTTCTTCAATTTGACTCCATTTTAAGCTGTCTTACTCGATTGTCATATTATAATTGGACACTTGGGTAATTGGCAATTTTAGGGTCATGTACATATCAATCAAATTATTTGAGCTTGTGCTAAAATTAAAAAATAAAAAAAAATTAATATACCCAATCACGTTGTATAAAATTACTAAAGTATTAAAGTTACACTCGTAAAAGGCTAAAGTTTCACTCGTAAAATAATAAAGTTATATAAACTTGTCTTAAAATTACATTATTAAGGATTAAAGTGTTTTTTTTATTATTTTTTGATGACGAGGGTTTAATCCCCCCGGACACATGCAATACCCTGCAAACCACGTGTGCCAGGTAAGACATCCCTTATGATGACAGGTAACTGCAGCACTCCCGTGTAGGGAGTCGAACCCGGGACCTCTCAATTCGCTGCCAATTGCAACGCTTTGAGGCACTCCCGCGCTCCACTACACCCAAGCCACTTTGGTTATTAAGGATTAAAGTTACACTCGTAAAAGACTAAAGTTACACTCGTAAAACAATAAAGTTATATAAACTTGTGTTAAAATTACATATTAAGAATTAAAGTTACACTCTTAAAAAACTATAGTTACACTCGTAATATAATAATGTTACATAAACTTGTCTTAAAATTACACTATTAAGGATTAAAGTTATACTCATAAAATACTAAAGTTACACTTGTAAAAAACTAGAGTTACATAAACTTGTCTTAAAATTTGATAAATTCAAAATCATATTGTTGTATAAAATTACGTTATTAAGGATTAAAGTTACACTCGTAAAAGATTAAAGTTACACTTCTAAAATACTAGAATTGCATAAACTTGTCTTAAAATTACATAAATTCAAATTAATATATATTCAAAATCACATTTTTTTATAAAATTACGTTATAAAGGATTACAGTTATACTCGTAAAACACTAAAGTGTCATAAACTTGTCTTAAAATTATAAAAAATTTAAATAATATGCACCAAAATCATTTTCTTATTTCAAGCGTAACTTGGAATTGACGGAGCAATATTGAAATTTAGAAAATTCAATTGTATATGAAAATATTATCATTGCGATGGGCTCGAAAAAATAATAATTTTAAGCTTTTATTTCGTTTTAATTGGAGTCCGGATGAAGATTTACGAAACTTTTTACGAAACCGCTTTAATTTTACGCGGAAATAAATTTTCAGATTTGGAAAATCATTATTATTTGGGTTTTTAAAATTGTAATACCATAATTAAGTGATTTAATGAGAAAGAGAATGTTATTAATAGGTGAATTGTTAATTAAATGTATGAAAGAGAATAGTTAATTAAGCATTTATTACTAGGTGAGTGGGTGTTTTTTCATTTCAATCTCAACCCTCCATTGTTTTAGATCTAATGACTTAGAATAGAACTTAAGAACTTATTTTTTTAGGTGGACTCATTTGAACTTGCCTATATATAGTGTAAAGTTCTTATAAGTCCCTTACATCAATTGAGTCCCTTAGTCCTTCTAAGGGCCTTTGGATGAATGTGATGAAGGGAGAAGATTGCATCTCAATGGAGGGCTAGAAATGAATCTAGCTAATATCTCTCCCTAATCATTCCTAATCCCCTCCTCATTCTAATCCCCTCTCTTTAACCACTCCTCATCCCTCACTAATCATTCAGTTTCACTCATGTCATTTCCTCTCATTCTCTCTCAATAACAAAACCCAAACAAAAAATAAAACCCAAAAAAAACAAAAAAAATCCCCTCACTCCAAACCCGTCGACCCACGGCCACCACCACCTCAGCCCGACACCCACGACAACCACCACGTCCCTCTTCACACACCCCACGTCCTCTCTTGTTGGCTTTTTTTTTCAGATCTACCCACCCAAGCCCCTCCTTCCTTCGGCCGCAACAGACCACGCAACCCCACCACCACCCAACAATGCCGCCGTTGCCCTTCCCTGCCACCCACAACCGTCCTTTTCCCTTCCTTCAAATGATTGCCGCCTCCCTCCACTTCCTTTGCGATCTTGTTTATTTTTGGGTTCTATCGGTTTATTTTATTTTTTTTATTTCAAAATCTGTTTTTTTGAGATCTTGTTTCATTTTCTTTTTTTAAAAAAAAAACCGTCTCTTGTTATTTCTGGAATTTGTTGTTGTTGTTGTTGGTTGTTTCAATTTTAGTTCTCGCTTTTTTAGTTTCGGTTTTTTTTTTTCAAGATCTGTTTTTTGAGATCTTGTTTCATTTTTTTTTTAATTTAAAAAAAAACCGTCTCTTGTTACTCCCTCCGGCTTATAATTTTCTTCCCATTTGTGTTTGCACAGATATTAAGGAACTCATTAAAGAATGTAAATGAAATAGATTGAGTGGCCAAGTGGGCATTGATTAATGTAAAGCTAATTAAGTCAGTTATACAATACCAGCAATAACCACAAATTAGCGGACTAAATTTCCCACCAATTTACAAGTGGAAAATTCAAAAAGTTACAGAAAGTGTCCCACCACTTTAGTGCCTAAATTTCTGGAATTTGTTGATGGGATTTGGTATTTTGGTTTTTATTTTGATGTTTTGGGTTTTTATATTCACATTAGTTACACTTTTTTGTTGTTAAATTACACTTATCGTCATTAAAGTTACATTTTTTTCTGTTACAATTACACTTTTTCCTATTTAAGTTACAATTACACTTTTTTCTGTTACAATTACACTTTTTTTGGTTAAAATTACACTTTTTTTTTTGTTATAATTACACTTTTTTTTAATGTTATATTTAGATTTTTTATAATTTCAGTATTGTTGATAATGTTATATTTAGAATTTGTTTTAGTTGTTTCTGTATTGTTGATAATTATTATAATGTTATAATAATTTCAGTGGTTTTTTCGGTTTTTTATAATCCCATCTGTTTTTTTCGGTTTTTCAATTTATTATTTTAGATCTAATATTGTTAATTTTTTGCTAGGTTATACGGACTATATTTTTTCAGATTTGTTATTTACAATTTCGTCTTTTATATTTTACAAATCACGCCTTGTTAATATCCGTCTTTTTAGTATATTTTTATTAAAGTTACATTTTTCTCTATTAAAAGTACCCTTATTTCTATTAAAGTTACAGTTTTTTTTCTGTTAAAATTACACCTTTTTTTGTTAAAATTACACTTTTTTCTGTTAAAATTTCACTCAATTCTGTTACAATTACACCATTTCCTGTTAAAATGACACTTTTTTTTGTTACAATTACACTTTTTCTTGTTACAATTACACTTTTTCTGTTACAATTACACTTTTTCTTGTTACAATTACACAATTTCTGTTACAATTACACTTTTTTTTGTTACAATTACACTTTTTCTGTTAAAATTACACTCAATTCTGTTACAATTACACTTTTTCCTTTAAAATTACACCTTTTCCTGTTAAAATTACACTTTTTTTCCTTTAAAATTACACTTTTTCTTGTTAGAATTACATTTTTTTCCTTTAAAATTACACTTTTTTACTTTAAAATAACACCTTTTCGGTTAAAATTACATTTTTTTCCTGTTAAAATTACATTTATCTCTATTAATAACTAAAGTTACACTCTTGGACTAAAGTTAGACAGACTAATTTGGACAATTTGGACTAACTAATTTGGACAATTTGGACTAACTAATTTGGACAATTTGGACAATATGGACTAACTAATTTGGACTATTTGGACTAACTAATGGAGTTATTTACGACTAAATTTAATACAATATTTACAACTAAATTTGGACTAAAATTATACAATTTTGGGCTGAAAATACAAAATTTGGACTAAAAATACACTATTTACGACTAAATTTGGACTAAAAATACAATTTTGGACTGAAAATACATTATTTACGAATAATTTTGAACTAATAATACACTATTTACGACTAAACTTAGAGTAAAATTACACAATTTGAACTAAAGTTACACAATTCATTTATTTTGAGTCATTGAGATTGTGCAATTTCAATCATTGTCCACTAAAGTGTAACTTAGTAAATTGATAGTGTGTGTATTTTTTATCATTTTATGAGTGTAATTTTAGTTCAAAAAAGTGTAATTTTAGTCTACAAATGTGTAACTTTAATCTAAAAATGTATAACTTTAGTCTACAAAAGTGTCATTTTAGTCAACGGAAGTGTAATTTTAGTCCAAAAAAGTGTAATTTTAGTCCATAAAAGTGTAATTTTAATCCAAATTGTATAACTATAGTCCAAATTTGTGTATCTTTAATCCAAATTGTGTAATTTTAGTCCAAATTGTTCTAACTTTAGTCCAAAATTTTGTAATTTGTGTAATTTCAGTCCAAATTTTCTAACTTTAGTCCAAAAGCGTAACTTTAGTCATTGAGAAGGTAACCTTAATAGAGATAAGTGTAACTTTAATAATAGAGATAAATGTAACTTTAATGAAGACAAGTGTAAATTTAAAGGAAAAAAGTGTAATTTTAACAGAAAAAAGTGTAATTTTAAAGTAAAATATTGTAATTTTAACAGAAAAAAGTGTAATTTTAACAGAAAAAAGTGTACTTTAACAGGGAAAAAACTGTGATTTTAACCAAAAAAAGTGTAATTTTAACGGAAAAAAGTGTAATTTTAACGGTAAAAAGTGTAATTTTAATCGAAAAAGTGTGATTTTAACGGAAAAAAGTGTAATTTTAACCGATAAAGTAATTTTAATAGATCCTAAGTCACACAATATATATAACAAGACGGATATTAACAAAGTGATATCAACAAGAAAAAAAAGTAAAAAATGAGATTTCATAACTAATAGATTTAGTGCTAAAATCAAACTATAATTTGTAAGAATGTCAATAACCGGAAAAAAAAAAAGACCAAAACATCAAAATTGGAAAAAAAAAAACGGAAATGAAAAAAAACGGGTCAATGAAAATTGATCTATTTTAGTAGATCTAAGATTAAAATAAAAAAAACTCACAAATTTGAAACAATATTATATAGCAAGACGATATAAGGAGAAAAAAAAAACAACAAAAAAAAATAAAAAGAACACCCAAACATCAAGTTAAAAAAAAAAAAAAAATGACGTCGGGGCGGCGGCGGTGGCGGTGGCGGTTGGTGACTGTGGTGGTTTCCGGTGGGTGGTCGTAAGTGGATGGTGAATGAGGAAAAGATGAGTAAATGATTTATTTGGATTTTTTGGGTTTTTTATTTGTTTGGTTTTTTGGGTTTTTTTTTTCCTTGGTTTTTTGGAGAGAATATGGAGAAGTGAGATATAGAGAGAGAATAAGGAGATGTGATAACGAGTTGATGAAGAAAGATAAAGAGGATTAATGTAGTTAATGAGAAAATTAGAGGAAGATGGCAAAATTAGAGCATTAACCTTAATTTTTTTGTTCTCATCTTAGCCCTCCATTTCCAAGATCCAATGGCCCATAATGGGACTTATGGACTCACATGTAAGAGGAGGACTCATTTGATCTTATTACTATATAGAGGTAAGATCTAATGAGTCATCCTCTCAAATTGAGTCCATAAGTCCCTCTAAGGGCCATTGGATGGCCTCAATGGATGGTTGAGATGAATTTGATTAAAGGCCATTAAAAAGAAAAGGAAAAAAATGTGGATGGTTGGATTGAGATGGGTGGTTGAGATTGAAAATTACCAAAAAAAATTACCACTAATCAAATTTCTATACACTAATTAATTTTTCTTTCTCTCTCTAGCCCCTAATTAATCAGTTTTGAGTTTTAGATTTCAGAAGTGTAAATGTAATGTTGTATGAGTTTTACAAGTGTAAATGTGACGGAAATTTTGAATTTATATAATTTTAACACTTTACAAGTGTAAATGTGATGTTTTACGAGTGTAAATGTAACATTTTAAGAGTGTAAAATTTATTTTTTGTGACGGAAATTTTGAATTTATATAATTTTAACACTTTACAAGTGTAAATGTGAAGTTTTACGAGTGTAAATGTAACATTTTTAGAGTGTAAAATTTATTTTTTGTGACGGAAATTTTGAATTTATATAATTTTAACACTTTACAAGTGTAAATGTGAAGTTTTACGAGTGTAAATGTAACATTTTTAGAGTCTAAATTTATTTTTTGTGACGGAAATTTTGAATTTATATAATTTTAACACTTTACAAGTGTAAATGTGAAGTTTTACGAGTGTAAATGTAACATTTTAAGAGTGTAAATTTGATTTTTTGTGACGGAAATTTTGAATTTATATAATTTTAACATTTTACAAGTGTAAATGTGAAGTTTTACGAGTGTAAATGTAACATTTTAAGAGTGTAAATTTGATTTTTTGTGACGGAAATTTTGAATTTATATAATTTTAACATTTTACAAGTGTAAATGTGAGGTTTTACGAGTGTAAATGTAACATTTTAAGAGTGTAAAATTTATTTTTTGTGACGGAAATTTTGAATTTATATAATTTTAACACTTTACAAGTGTAAATGTGAAGTTTTACGAGTGTAAATGTAACATTTTTAGAGTGTAAATTTGATTTTTTGTGACGGAAATTTGGAATTTTTATAATTTTAACATTTTACAAGTGTAAATGTGATGTTTTACGAGTGTAAATATAACATTTTTACAGTGTAAATTTGATTTTTTGTGACGGAAATTTTGAATTTACATAATTTTAACATTTTACAAGTGTAAATGTAATGTTTTACGAGTGTAAATGTGATGTTTTACTAGTGTAAATGTGACATTTTAAGAGTGTAAATTTGATTTTTTGTGACTGAAATTTTGAATTTACATAATTTGAACATTTTACAAGTGTAAATGTGATGTTTTACGAGTGTAAATGTAGTATTTTAAGAGTAAATTGGTCCTTTGAGTGTAACTTTGGTCCTTTATAAGTGAAACTTTAGTCCTTTACGAGTAAAACTTTAGTCCGACTACCAAAAAACACCACCACCGTCGTCCTCCACCACCAACTCATATCCACAAAAATATATGAGTGCAAATCTATATAAATTTAACGAGTGTAAATGTACAGATATACGAGTGTAAATGTAAAAAATATGAGTGTAAATGTACAAAATATGAGTGTAAATGTAAAGAAATGCGAGTGTAATTGTAAAGAAATAAGGGTGTAAATCTGAAAAATGCGTGTAAATGTAAAGAAATATGAGTGTAAATGTAAAGAAATACGAGTGTAAATGTAAAGAAATACGAGTGTAAATATGAGAAATGCGTGTAAATGTAAAGTAATATAAGTGTAAATGTAAAGAAATACAAGTGTAAATGTAAAGAAATATGAGTGTAAATGTGAGAAGATACAAGTGTAAATTTAAATAAAAATGAGTGTAAATGTGAGGAAATACAAGTGTAAATTTAAAGAATTAGGAGTGTAAATCTGACAAAAATGTATAGAATACGAGTGTAAATCTGAAAATAAATATATTTATTAGATCTAATAATAAAAAACATGACAATATGATTATTTTTCAATAATCTATTATATATTTTTTTAGATCTAAGAATAAAATGTGGTAATTATCTTTAAACACAAATAAGAAAAAAAACAAAAAAAAATATAAAAAAAAAAAGGAAAACGAGAAAGAGAGAAACAAAAAAAACAAATAACACACAAATACACACAAACACACAAACTAAAACCAAATAAAACAAGAAAGAGAGAAAGAGAAAAAAAAAACAAATAACACACAAACAGACAAATTAAAACCAAATAAAACGAGAAAGAGAGAAAGAGAAAAAAAAACAAAGAACACACAAACACACAAACCATAACCTACGGTTACCACCCACAAATGACGACTCTCAGATCTTTTAAAAAAAAAAAAGGAACACGAGAAAGAGAGAAAAGTTGTGGTGGTGGAGGGCGACAGTAGCAGCCGCGGCAGAGGACGAGAGAAAGGTGGCGGTTGGCAGATCTGGGGTTTTTTTTTAAATCGAGGGGATACAGGGGTGGTGGAGTTGTGGGTTGGGCGGTTGGTGATGGTAGATCTGGTATGATGGGAGGTGGTGGTGGTCGTCGTGGGGGATGGTGGCGTAAGGCTGCGTGGTGTTGTGGTCGTCGGCAGGAGAGGTGAGTCGTGGTGATGGTGGCGGGTGTGTGAGTGGTGGGTGGTGCGTCGTGATGGCGGCGGGTGTCTGAGTGGTGGGTGCTATGACGGTGGTGTATGGTGATACTGATGAGGATAAGAGGAGAATGAGGGGGAAAAAATTTTTTGATTAGTTTTGAATTTTTTGGGTTTTTAGAGAGATGAGAGAAATGTAATTGTGTGAGATGAGAGAGAAGTGAGTGGAAAATAAATGATATATAGTAAAATTAGTAGTTGATTAGTGGAGGTAGTGAGGGAAAGTGATTAATTAGCTTCAATCCCCTTCATTTAGTATTAATCCCTCCCTTTTCCCCTTCAATCTCAACCCTCCATCCTATCTTTTTAATGGTCCTAAGGAGGACTTAGGGACTCAATGAAGGAAGGAGGACTCACTTGATCCTTCCTCTATATATATATATATATATATATATATATATATATACACAATGAATTGCCTAACAATTTAATTAGATTAAGAAGTTGTTTAGATGTTAACTTCGTATGTCTTATCATATAAATATCTTAAAATTATTTTATATTAAAACAATAATATATTCAACAAAAGTAATAACCAATGAAATCACTCCAAAGTAATAATCAATGAAATCGCTCCAAAAGTTCCTCTTTTAAGTATATATATTGATAGATAGATAGATAGATATGTACAATCGTTTCACTTCTTAACCAATATATATGAGTTTGACCTAATTTATTACACTAAGGAGTACCCATTAACAAAAAAAAAGGACTATTTCCACTTTGCTGCCCTGAGGTTTGGCCTAATTTCACTTTAGTGCCCTGACGTTTGCATAATTCCACTTTGGTGCCTTGAGGTTTGACTACTTCCCACTTTAGTGGCCTATACGGCTATACATAATATTTTTTGTATTTTATGCTCCTCTCCATTAATCTTTTATCTTGCCACTTCTCTAATATATGTGGGGAATTTATTCTTGAAATGAGAATATAAAAGATGAATGGAGGGAGTACTAAAAAAATATTTTGAACATAAAGCCATTTTTTTTTTTACAATATTATGTTGATTATACTATTTTGTATGCAGTTTAATATCCAATTTTACACTTTATTTTACTTAAAATGTAATTAAGATAAACGTTGACTATTAAATGTTTTAGTTCAACAAAATGAAAATTTATTCAAAACTCAGGTTATCAAAGTGGGAAGTAAGTGCAATTATGCAAAACTCAGGGCACTAAAGTGGAAATAAACCAAATCTCAGGGACCAAAATGGAAATTTTCCAACAAAAAAAAAACTATGAAAAACTACTATTAAAACTAGGATTAATTAATGAGAATAATCCATACTATGGGTGTCCTTCCTATATTAATCCAAACTATGTATTAACCGACAATAATCCTAACTATCTTATACTCTTCCCACATTGCACCTAACTGACCGGCTACCTGAAGTACAGGTAACCCCTGTAATTTTTTCGCCATTTTTATCATTTGTTTTCTCACCTAAATTGATTTGTCACTTTTTCCCCTCTAATTATCATAAACAGAACATGATTTGACATCATCTTGGTTTTACAGATACATTCTCAGTAATGACATTAGAAGCAGCCAATACTGGATTTACAACATGATACGGAGTAGCAACTGGTTTTTCACACAATCTTCTTCTATACTCCATTTTTTTCTGTTATATTATATCTAACAAGTATTTTGGAATTTCTTCTAGTTCTTTTGAAGGAGAGTTCACATAATGAGGATTTTGCAACAAATAACTGAAAAAATTACAAGAACACATAGAACTCTTTGGAAAATTGAGATTAAAAAATTTGGATAAGATGCAGATTTTAATTTGGATAAAAGAATTATAAGAGGGGCAAGAACCAGTTATGTAATGGAGAAAGAACAAGAAAGAGAAAGAAAGAACAGGAAGAAAGGTTGCAGGAATAAAGAGAGAATGAAGAAGGAGGCTTTCTCTTTGAATGAACAAAATATCACATTACCGGCATCAATAGGTAAAAAATGTGGACAAGTGCAATCAGAGGAAAGGGGTAGGATAGTTAGGATTATAGTCGGTTATTGCATAGTTCGGAGTAATATAAGAAGGGTGGTCATAGTATGGATTATTCCCATTAATTAATCCTTAAAACTATTGCACTTTTAAATATACAATCAGTACATGACAAAGTAATAAGTCTAATAACCAGTCATACGCAAACCGCGGTAAATAATTAAGTGAATAAAAATACATCGTAGGTGTCTACGCCGGGAAAGCATGCCATATGCCGGGAAATCGTTGATTGTCCATATTAATGCAGCCTTTAATTGAAAATTTTGTTTCTTAGAGACATCGTAGGTGTCCACGCCAGTTTCCCAAAGTTGTTTCAACTCTTTGATCAACGGTTGGAGGTAGACATCTAAATTTGACTTAGGGTTCTTAGGATAGGGAACGAGCACAGATAAGAATAGAAATTGTCTCTTCATGCATAACCAAGGAGGTAAGTTGTACGGAGTCACAATCAAGGGCCAACAGGAGTATTTCGTCCCGAACTGCCCAAAAGGTTGAAATCCATCCGTACACAAACCTAGCCGAACATTCCGGGGTTCACTTGCAAAATCTAGATGCTCTCTATCGAAATGTTTCCACGCTTCTCCATGACTTGGATGTGCCATTGTCCCTCTTTCTCTTAATCAGGAGTTTTTGTAGTGCCAACTCATCTCACCTGCTATGTGCTTGGATGCATATATATAGTCGTTGTAACCTTGGCGCAAGCGGGAAATAAGTTACTAGTTTACAAGGAATTCGCCTCCCACTTGAATTCTTTTTACCTTTATATCGAGAGATGCACGTAGGGATGTCAATTTCACCCGAATCCGCTCTAAACCGATCCACCCGAAGAATTTTAATGGATGAAAACCCGAACTAAACGGGTGAAAAGCGGGTGACGGGTGAATCGGGTGATGGATCGGGTCGGGTTCGGGTGGAGAAATTTCATCCGTCACCCGATCCATCCACCCGATTATAATTAAAAATAAAATAAAAAATCATCGAATTCCTTTTATATATATACACTAATGCACGCCTATCTTCTATCAAACCCTAAGTAAATCTTTCATTCTCTCTCCCATACTTTCCCTTCCGTCCTCTTCTACCCTCTTTCTTAATTTCTAACCACCGCATGCACCACCTAAACCACCGCCAAATACACTGCTCTCCTTCGACCTCCTCCAATCATCACCAGTCACATAACTCCTTCAAACTTCTCCGACCACCGCCAAATCGCCAATCAATAACTTATATCTGCGAACCAAGATGACTGTGATCTACTTTCGTCAACGTAAGTCGTTTAAGTTCTCAACTCAAGGATGCTGTCGTAAGGGTGACACAACGGTGTTTTAATTGCCGCTCAAGTAATACTCCGTATATGTAATAGACAATGCTTTTTGTGGTAAAATTGAAATGGCATTTTAGAATTGAATCCGTTGTAAATTTTATAATGGATGGATTGATGTTTTGTGCATAGTTTGTTGAATTTCAGGGGCTTTTTTTACTTTTATTGTTATAATTATCTCACCCATTAATCACCCGATCCACCCGATTCACCCGCGGATGATGGATGGATTGGATTCGGGTGAGGACTTAATCGGGTGACGGGTGGGTCGGGTGAACTGGATGGAGTCGGGTGATGGATTCGGGTGAGGCTCCACCCGATCCGAAACCGACCCGTTGACATCCCTAGATGCACGACACTTTGTACATTCTTCAAGATTAGAATTTTCCTCCCAAAAAAGCATGCATCCATTGAGACATGCATCAATCTTCTCATGGGGTAGTTGGAGTCTCTTGAGAACTTTCTTAATCTCATTAAAATTGCGCGTCATTTGAATTTTTTTTTTTTTTTGAATTAGGTCACCAACGAACGACACAAAACCATTAGCGCATCTAAGAGATATGTTGTTCTCACATTTGAGTGATAACAACCTAGCAGCCGCTTGTAACAAACTCATATCAATTCCCTCAGGGACTATTCAAAAATTACTCCTAGTGAGTAATTTTTGAACGGGTACTAGGTCAATATGAACAATAATTTTAACAATATTAAAAACAAAACATACAACAATGACTACTTTTTCAATTAACAAAAACAAACATGACTAATTTTTCATTTTACATATCTAGTCTAATTAACATTAAGTCTTATTATCATTTTAAGAACATTAACATTTCACAAAATTCAACAATAATCTAATTAACAAAAATTCCAATTTTTAAAAATATTATTAACAATAATTCTAATTTTTAACAGTAAAATTACATAGCTATCCTAAGTCAACATGCACACATTAAAATTTAACAACATACATTTAAACAAAATGGGCTTCTATCCCAAGTCAACATACATCAACACCAATAATAATTCAACAACAATTACAACAATAACTAATATCCTAAATCAATTAAGATAATTAAACAAAAATAAATTAAAAGGAGATTAAACAATACCTAATTAACTTCACAAAGAAAAAATTAAAAAGGAAGAATGAGAAAGAAGGAGGCAGCGGCGGTATGGCGGCGGCAGGGTGGCATCAGGGTGGTGGTGGTGACGGCGTGACTGTGGAAGAAAAGAAAAAATGAAAAGAAGAAAAGAAGAAAAGGAAAAGGAAAAGGAGAAAGGAGAGAGGAGGAAAAGACAAAGATAATTATCTAATAGTGACTGCGACGGCGTTGTGGTGTTGGTGGTGGTGGTGGTGGCGCCGGAAGTGGAGGAGGGTGGTGGTGTCGGGTTTTTAGAGAGTTAGGGTTAGACGATTTTAATTGATTTGAGGGAAATTTGGTAAAGTGTCGAGAGGAGAGTGCGGGTTTGAGATAAAAGACGCCTCTAACAGAAATTCCGTCAGTGATTTATTATTCCTGACGGAAATTCCGTCAGTATTGCAAAATTACTGACGGAAATTCCGTCAGAGGCACAATAACTCAGCCAATAATTCACTCAACGGTACACGTCACAATAAGTGAGTCTCTCACGGAAATTCCGTCAGTAATTTAGAAATACTGACGGAATTTCCGTCTGAGACTCAATTATTGTGACAGCTGGAATGCACACTGGATTTGAAATATCTAATACATCTGACGGAAATTCCGTCAGTATATTGATATTCCTGACGGAAATTCCGTCAGATGGCCCAGTTATTTAACAGCTGGTGTGCACTGCTGTGTGTGAGAATTATCTGACGGACATTCTGTTAGTAATAGCAATGTACTGATGGAAATTCCGTCAGATAGATTTTAGCGCCATTGACTTTGTCAACGCGTCAATAGTATCTGACGGGATTTCCATCAGGAATTGGTACTGACGGAAATTCCGTCAGACAACCGTCAGTTTTCTGTGTTTTCTGACGGCTTGTTTTTTTCCGTCAGTGTGCCCGTCACTATCCCGCGTTTTCGTTGTAGTGTAACTCCTTATATTATATCACATAAATTCTTTATTATATCATAAATAGGAGATACTACACTACGCCAAATAAGACATCCAATAACGGTCAAATAATGCAATTACCGTTATTAAATAGAAACACGGAACCATTATTGCAACGACTGTTGTTAAATATATACCACGGTTGTATGACCATTATATAACATCAATAACGGATCTATAATACCGTTATCACTACTCAAGAACCGTTATAAAACTGTTGTTAATTATGTTTATGGCAGCGGGTATACTTTTAAGAAACAATTATTAGATATTAATAACGGTTTCAAACCCGTTGTCCTAGTTTACTATTGACAACGGTTTAATGGTTCCAAAACCGTTGTTAATATTATCTATGATAACGGTGCATTTCGTTATCTTATTTAATTAAATGTCAATATTTAACAACGGTTTTATTGCGTGATAAACCGTTGTTATATTTATCAATTGATGAAACTTTGACAACGGTTCTTCTTAAATTAACCTTTGTTAACATTTTGAAGTCGATAACGGTTATCGTACGTTATTTTATATTTTTGGCGGTTTGAATGGGGAGGGATAAGATGTCAACGGTTATTTATCTAAATAAAATCGTTATCAAATAATTGTTTGCAACGGGTTATTTTTAACCGTTTTCGTTTTTTTAAAAAAATGATTTTAGCTTGTTCTAGCAGTTGCTGAAATGCTATTTTTTCAGCAGCGTTTGTAGCAGCTGCTGGAATGCTATTTTTCAGCTGCTGCTGAAAATAGCATTCCAGCAGCTGTGCACTGCAAAAATTCAATCCTGCATCAAAATATTACACCCCGTGATCAATTAAACCCAGTTTCAAAACAGTACAAACAGGATGATCAAAAGCCAAAACACAACTTCCTCAAAAAAACAAAAGAAGCCAATACACAATGGCTCTATATATATATACACACACACACACACACACACACACGTACATAAAGCATGAACAAACTATTGAGACTCCGCTAATGAAACAACATAAGTGACCCACATATTTCTCATCCGATTGATGTCCTCTGGCGAATATTCTAGGGCTTTGTTGAGTATTAGTGGAAACTACAATTCAAAATATATATAATCAAAATAGATACTCTCTCCTATTTCATATGTTGTTCTCTTTTCAATAAAATAATACTCACATATATTAGAAAAAGTGAAACAACATATGAAATAGGAGGTAATATAATACATGGAAGTATATAGAATTGAACTCAATTTACATCTGAAATAATTTTTAAATAACACTAACCCGTATCGAAATGGTAGAAAGTTTTCCGTCGATAACCTTCCACATGGAGTGACAAACGTAAAAGGCGCATTGTTTGTCGTCTGGTGCTTTAGGAGACTATTATATAAATCACACACAAATCAGCTGAGTTGGATAATCAACCTCTCGCATAAACATTAATTAAATGGTACGAGTAATTATTAAGAATAAACTTACTATTGGCGTGATAAAATTGAGATCAGTGTTGCTTTCATATTTCCCAAATGGACATAATCTTTTTTTTGCTTCAAAAACACTAATTCATAAATATACACACATGCCATTATTATTTGCATATATATGGCTCAAGTCATACAATAACAAATGACATTATTGAAGGTTGTAAACTTACTCAGTTCATCCTTACACAACTGTCAGAGGGTTTGCCTTCGCGAGAGTCAATCCGATTAATGTTTTTTTTGTTTCCACTTGACCGCAAAGAGCACCCAATGCTTCCTATTCATTTTGAGACATTGAACTGTTAGTTTATTTACACGCATTTAAGCATGTTAATAATAAATTTATAGAGCCGTGATTCATTACAATAATCACGTACTATACATACATATTCTCATTATAAGGGGCAAGCCATAGTTTTTTGGACGACATCAACCGATGAGCGATACTATTGATTTGTTCTTCGTCTGAAATTCTATTAACAGAGAACGCCTTAGGACTCAAGAATCCGTAGGTGTGACTAGGGACCTTCCACTCAGCGAACTGATTATTGAGGTACCTATTACGCCACATGGAACGAAGATTGTTATTGTAATTGATAAATTTAACAAACATCATTATTCGTAAATGGAAATGACTAAATAGTTATATTAATAAAATTTACTTCATCCAAATCAAAATGTGAACAGCATCTAAATTGTCAAGGTCGACAAGTTGTGCAAAGCCTTCAGCAAAGTAGTTTTCATTTTTCTTCTTATATTCACATGATTCATAATAAGAATCATAAGCAGGCTTGCCTGCGACAACTTCCGTTAACGTCGTAGTACGCTTTAGGTGCCATCATGGCTTTGCTTAAGTTCTGCAAATGTAAATATTAAAGTACTTACGATATGTTAATATTCGTACCCTAATATATTTAAAGAACAAGTGACCCCCTCAGTAAAAATTAACGTCTGCATATAGGTACCTCGGGGATGACAACATTGATGAGTTTGTCAGGCCATTGCACATAAGAGCTTAGGGCTTCTTTCAAATAAGTGACCCCCTCAGTAGGAAATGGTACTTTTACTTCCCCATACTCGTCTTTATATAATTGGAACACTTCCACTTTTATGCAATTGTGACGAAGGGGTATACCATGAACCTTAACTTGCTGAAACCGGTTGTAATTGAACACATATCCCCTGAGAACAACAACTTTCTGTTTCCCCTGTAAATAGGACAGACGACAAGCCACCTTGCAATCGCCCTTCACGTCAGCTTTAATCAATTAGTACACATACATTCACTACCTTTAATAAACTTCCTAAGTAAAAAACATGTATGATATGAATAATTATAAACTAGAAGCTATTACCTTTTTCGGTGTTGAGAAGAACATTTGATCATCAACTACCTCCACTTCATCCTGTGTAACGGCCTTCCTGGCATCCTCTTCCTCTTCAACTGCCTGATATCGATCCTCGACTCCCACTTCAGTCTCCTCTTCCATTTCCTTCTCCCTTGTCATGTCATCCTCGGCTTCCTTCTGTACATTAAAACTTGTCCATATAACACGTACTGATTTTCCAAATCATATAACACATTTTATATAAGACAAATATTATTACCTCTTTTTCCTCCTTCTCCTACTACTATGCTTCCTTTATGACTTCTTGAACCATATCCAACTCCTTTTCTGATGGCTTTTCCCCAGTTTCCAACATTCTCATCATCAACCTGGCTATTTTATGTAGCTGTGTAGTAGAAATTAATGTCAGCATATATAGTTGTAAATTAATTACGTTGGTTCAAATACAGTATTTATAGATTACCTTCTTGGAAGCATCACCACATCGAGTAGTTTTCCCCAAAATACTTAGTGATACCAACGTGCGTTCCTACCTCTCTCACACGACCTGGATGCTCTGCTTTGTCGATTGCCTTAGAAAGAATGTCATCACGTCCTTCAGGCTTCCATTTTCCTTCCTCTACCTCTTTCTCACAGATCCTCTACATACACATAAAACCATTAAGCAACTCACAATTATATAACTCCGACTACCAGTGGTAGGAGTGACATATTTATTCAAACTTACAATTTTCTCTTTGATGTCCTTATCATATTCAGTTTCCGTCTTTCCATTCTTAGGAGTGTGACCTTCCACCCAAGCGTCGTGACGACTGAATTTTCCAAGCTTCGCCTACAATTCATTCATCACATTGATATTCTCTCAAAATATGTATGATTACTATGAACATATATAACATCCGACTAAAACACCTAATAGTCTAATACTATAACAATTATGTACTTACAAGTTTCATCTTAATAAATCTATAACCACTTCGGGAGCCGTAAAAGACGGTCTTTTTCTTTGAAATGTTCGCCTTATTCCTCTCACTCATAACTTTCATCAAATAAATTGTATCAAGATACGTAAGCATGACCAAACACTAAACTAAGTATACTTCTTTACTTATTATTATTATTAAGTTACCTTAAACTTGTCAGACTGCCTATAAGCGATATAACTATCCCAATGGTCCTGACTGACATACAAATACTTCTTTTTTGGTGGGTTCTTATTCATCTCCCCGGTTTTCTTGTTGAACAAGTGGTTCTCAGCCATCTTTAACTTCCAAGATCTGAGGGCTTCCCCTGTCTTTTTTTTAGGTACTTATCATACATTTCGGGGACAACGAAAGCTAACTGCATATATGATGAGCATAGTTGGTACAAGTGTTTCGGATAATACACATATCAAGTAGTAACTTAAATTCAACTAAAACATTTATTATTGTATATACATACCTTTATTCTTTTTATTAGCATGGTGTTCCGTATTTGACTCAGTTCACAGATATGCGGCGTACCGAGAGGCACATATTGTCTTACACAACAACCAATCCAACTCGCAAAATACCCGGCATACTCACCATATGGCAGCCCCGTATCTTTATCCCATTGTAAAGGATTAGGTATCTTTGAATTTATTGCTTCTAGGGAAACCCTGTGGCGCATTCGACCCGCAATGTGTTGCAAATTATTCTCATCACCTGTGATACGTGCATTTTATATAGTCTTTTTAAGCCTCTTTATACACGTATTTCTATGCTATTCTCGTAGTTTTATGCTACGAAATGCCCCGAATATTCTACTTTGGTTTGTTTTGCTTTATTTGCAGGAATGGACTCGAAAGTGGTGGAATCAAGCCTTTTATCGTCCACTTTGCTTGCATTTGGAGGATTATTGGATTTGGAGCGGGAAATGCTGCTGTTACGGGATGCGTGAAGTGATTTCTGAAGCTAAATCACCAAGTCAATGCTGAAATTAACAAAACAAGTAGCCGGCTGAGTCAAAGTCACTCGATCAAAGGTTTTTATGGTCGATCGAGTAGTTTTGGATAGCATAAGACTTCGATCGAGTGAAATCCATGCTCGATCGAATTGCGCATAATTGGAGTTCCTCGATCGAGTAGGTTTTCTACTCGATCGAGAGGTTTTTGCTATGATTCTGTTCGATCGAATTATTCTAAATGGCTCGATCGAGTAGTTATCTATTGGGCTCGGGCTTTTTCAGTTTTATTTCGTTTCTAGGTTAAATAATTGTCTTTCCTATAAATAGGAAAGACGACATAACAATTTTACATCTCATACACTCTTGTTTCACTTTTTCTCTCTTTTGTAACCTGATACTGCTGCTCTATGTTCCGGATCCTAATCTGTAATTCTCCGTTTACTCTCTCTTTAATTTGCGATGTTGATTATTCCGTTATCTTTCACTCTTGCTTTATTTATCATTATGCGTAGCTAATTCCCCCGCTAGGATTTAGAGAATTCAATGAATTATTGTTAGTTGCTAATTAGGTTTACAGATCTTTCGTTGCTATCATGTCTATGTTGTTAATCACGGCAATTAACTGTAATTAGTTGCTTGAATCGATGAATTTAGCTAGTTTGATTGGTAAGCCTTAACCTAGAAAGGAAGGTTGGAAGGGGTGATACCTGCAGTGAACAATAAGATGCTTTAGTGAGGGCGGAAGCTAAGCTAATAGCATTTTAGGGTGAATTGAGACCGGAAGGAGATATTCGCTGCCCCTTAAACTGATACACGCGACCGATCTGTGACCTTAGCTGCAATTAACTGACGTTCATTGATGACCCGACAATCCTGTTTCTCTCACTTTTATTGTTAATCTCTCTCATTATTCTCTCTTGCTTTAATCTCATTTAGTTTAGTTTAAACAACTCAAACCCCCCAAATTGTGACCTCAGACGGACTAGAATTGACAAGTAGATATGACCGCCTCCCTGTGGAGATCGACCCTACTTATCGTTGACTTCTGTTAATAGTACTTAGGTATTTATTTTTGGTACTCAAACGACGGTATCAAATTTTGGCGCCGTTGCCGGGGAGGCAACTATTTTATTTACTTGTTTATTTTTGTCTGTCTTTAGCCTCAAGGGATCTATTCCTTGAGGCAGTTCTTATCTTTTTACTTGAGTGTTGTTTTGATAGGCCCTACAGGTCCTACCTAGACAATTCTAGGTAAAAGATTGTCAAAGGGAAGCCTTGAGTACCTTTGACCTCCACCTATGTTCCATCCTATGGCGCAGCAGGTGGTTTACTCTAAGAGATGTGGTGCTGCTGGGCACAATGCCACTGTTTGTTTGATAGGGAACGATGAAGTTTGCGCGTTTAAGCAGCATAGACAAGCCAGTCAACCTTTTGCAATTGTGCCACCACATCCGTTTTATCAACGGGGCTATCAAAAGCCTCCATTCATTTAGCCACCGCAACAACAAGCTCCTCCTCCTGATAGACAGAAAGAAGAGATTGCGGAACTGAAATCTTTGATCAAGACACTTGCATTTAAAATGCAAGAGTATGATAGATATACGTACGCTCAAATCGATGAGCTTGAGTCTCAAATAGCTCAGTTAGCCGCTGAGACGACCTTTAGGCATGCAGAGAGTGGTCTTACCCATGAAGGACCCGAGTTGCCTATCGACGCTGATGATTTGTATGACTCGGAATGCGATTATCTATCGGAAAATGAAGCAAGTTACGAAGATTTATGCGCTGCACTAGAACAATCAATCGATCGAGCTAGTAATAGTGTTCGATCGAGTGAAATATCTGAGGAAGTGTTCGATCGAACAGAAAATTTCACTTGATCGAACAGCAACTATAAGAAAGATCTCGATCGAGCATGTTCTTGTGTTCGATCGAGTAAAAATCAAGAGGAAAGCTCTCGATCGAGTTCTATCTTTACTCGATCGACTACTTTGGCCATGGAGAGCAATGATTTGTCACTTGGGTCCGTTTTGGATGACGAATTTGCTGAAGACAATGGTTATGGTGAATCTCCCGTTTTCAAAGCCGAGATGGACGTGCTAGAGGCTGCGATATATGGGACAGAACCCACTAAGGAGGGTAACGAGAAGGTAGCTGAGTCAGCGATTGTTCCTAGCACGGAAGAGGTAAAATACTCTTTTGTCAATGATTCCGACGTTAGGGGCGACCAACCTGAGGTAGTTAATGATAATTTTATTATGTTTGATAGTAAAATACCTCATTTGACTTATGTTTTCTGTTTTGATGCTCTACACCCTCCCGGTGAGACGAATAAGTTAACGATTTTTCACCATACTTGTCGCCAGAAATTCGTTAAACTGAGACGGTACCATAGATTACCTTTAAATGCTCCCAAACTAGCTTATTTTCCATTGATGGATAATTTGAGCTTTTATATTCCGCCCGTAGCTGGAGGGCAGGATTACTTTGTGGATAAATTTGGGAGCTGTCATAGGAAATTCGTTAGGCTCAAATGGTTGCATATTTTAATTTCCTATTTTATTTTTATATTATGGTGCTACTTATATTTTTGTCTAGTACATGCATGATTATTTGATCGATTCTTTGCGTGCCTTGAAATTTTTTGATTTGGGCTCAATTGGATTTGCTGACTGAAAGAAAAGAAGGTCGAGCTGGGACCTGTCTGAAACTAGCGCTACCCGGGAGGCAACCCGGAGTTTTTAATTTTTAGTTGCTTTTCAAACATTTTAGTTGTGTGTAATAATTGGTTTTTGAACCATAGACTGGGAAACTTAAGCTTGTTTTGTTAGTTTCGCGGGCTGTTTGTTGCGTCTTTGCAGGAATCTATTGAGGATAGCTCGATCGAGTACTCTTTATACTCGATCGAACTATTTTGTTGCTGATTTCACCCGATCGAACATATATTCTTCTCGATCGAGTGCTTGCAAAGGAGGATCTTTCGATCGAGAGCCCTACTTCCTCGATCGAACTGTGTAGATGCCCGGGTCACTCGATCGATCATTCTGTCATTTCGATCGAGTGCTTTTGCTTGAATTCGCTTCCTGTGATGCTGTTATGCAGCTACTGGCGACCTCCCATGTTGCTGGCTGGTTTGGGGAGATCCCTACTTCGCGCATTCTTGTGAGTTTTCCGTATCTCCACTCTCTCTCCTTTCTAGTTTGTATTTCCTTACCTTATTTTTAAGTACAATGAGGGCATTGTACGCTTTGGTTTGGGGAGGTTATGCACCCATATATGTGTCTGCATGTTGTTTTTATTGCATTTCAGTTATCACGTTTAATTTATGTATGCATTGTCGTTTATTTTTATAAAAATTCAAAAATCCTATAAAAATAGAAAATTTTCAAAAAAATCAAAAAATTTCATGTTTAATTTAGCAAGTAGGTTGAGTCGGAACGGTAGATTTCAATGATGAAATTGCACTGCAATTGTCTTTTTGCTTAAGCCTTGCATAAAACTGTTATCTTTTAGCTTTGTCTTATTGCATATCTACGAGTTAATGTTAAATTTAGCTGAACAAATAGACTTGGCCTAAAATTTTGGCAAACTATTTATAATTTCTAAGATTTAGAGCCATATAAACTGGTGTCATTTATAAACAGTTTCATGTAGGATTGTGAGTAGTTACTCCTTGCCTAACATGTTCATTAATTTGCATGTTTATGAAATTCAATTACTTTCTTGCCTACATACATTCGGGTTAGTGGTTGGTGTCACATGCAGGGAGGCGCTTACATTTCCCTTTTCTCTCATTTTTACCCAATTAACTCCATATTAGCCAAATTTGCCTGTTGACCCTTAGCTACATCCAAATTTAGCCTGCCTTGTCACGCTAGTTTAGTGTATGTTTCGCGGTATATATTTCATTGTGCCAAGTCTGGCTTGTATCTGATGATTTGGAGTTGGTAATTTATGAAGAAAAGGAGGATGAGAAAAGAAAATTGAAAAGAAAAGAATTGAAAAAAAATGAAAAAACGTGAATGAAGAGAAAAAAAACGTGATGAGGTAAAAAAGAGAAGTATGTTTGATTGTTGACGGTTTCTACTCCTATACTTTACTTATATCTATTAAGGAGTATGTTCAGTTCGGTTTGGTGAGTTTTGATGCCAAATGAAGGGCATATGTGCTTAGTTCTATAATTGAGTGAGAATCGGATGTTGTTATATGGTTCTGTTTAGGTACTAGCTTGGCCGCCTATACCTCCACATTCCCATAAATGTTTTGCCTTTTCTTACCCATTGCCTCACTTTACCATAACTTTTGTAAGCCCTCGGCTGTGACAGGGCCTTGTTTGGTTGGAATATATGTATGGAAGCTAGAATTGTCTATCATATTGGTTGCATGCATGTTTATGTGGGTCGTAGTCTAGGTGAGCGACTTCTTATTCTTTCTCTCTTACATTTAATTGTTTACCCTTTTCTTCATGAGAGAAGAGTGACCCGTGAGAGTCCATCATTAAAGGTCTTGCAAGGTCGACGGCTCAGCTTTATTATAAACATCTTACAACTCGTTTGCATTTGACAGTTTTTGTTATAAGTGTTAGTTTGCTGCATTAAATTGGTTAAAGTGGGCATTTGTAGCTAGCTATGAGTTTTCTTATCCGTTCCTTAGTTTGCATTTAGTTTACTCGAGGACGAGTAAAGGTTTGGTTTGGGGAGATTTGATACGTGCATTTTATATAGTCTTTTTAAGCCTCTTTATGCACGTATTTCTATACTATTCTCGTAGTTTTATGTTACGAAATGCCCCGAATATTCTACTTTGGTTTGTTTAGCTTTATTTGCAGGAATGGACCCGAAAGTGGTGGAATCAAGCCTTTTATCGTCCACTTTGCTTGCATTTAGAGGATGATTGGATTTGGAGCGGGAAATACTGTTGTTACGGGATGCGTGAAGTGATTTCGGAAGCTAAATCACCAAGTCAATGCTGAAATTAACGAAACAAGTAGCCGACTGAGTCAAAGTCACTCGATCGAAGGTTTTTATAGTCGATCGAGTAGTTTTGGATAGCAGAAGACTTCGATCAAGTGAAATCCATGCTCGATCGAATTGCGCATAATTGGAGTTCCTCGATCGAGTAGGTTTTCTACTCGATCGAGAGGTTTTTGCTATGATTCTGTTCGATCGAATTGTTCTAAATGGCTCGATCGAGTAGTTATCTATTGGGCTCGGGCATTTTCAGTTTTATTTCGTTTCTAGGTTAAATAATTGTCTTTCCCACAAATAAGAAAGACGACATAACACTTTTACATCTCATACACTCTTCTTTTCTCTTTTTCTCTCTTTTGTAACCTGATACTGTTGCTCTATGTTCCGGATCCTAATCTGTAATTCTCCGTTTACTCTCTCTTTAATTTGCGATGTTGATTATTCCTTTATCTTTCACTCTTGCTTTATTTATCATTATGCGTAGCTAATTCCCCCGCTAGGATTTAGGGGATTCAATGAATTATTGTTAGTTGCTAATTAGGTTTACAGATCTTTCGTTGCTATCATGTCTATGTTGTTAATCACGGCAATTAACTGTAATTAGTTGCTTGTATCGATGCATTTAGCTAGTTTGATTGGTAAGCCTTAGCCTAGACCGGAAGGTTGGAAGGGGTGAGACCTGCAGTGAACATTAGGATGCTTTAGTGAGGGCGGAAGCTAAGCTAATAGCGTTTTTGGGTGAATTGAGACCGGAATGAGATATTCGCTGCTCCTTAGACTGATACACGCGACCGATCTGTGACCTTAGCTGCAATTAACTGACGTTCATTGATAACCCGACAATCCTAGTTCTCTCTCTTTTGTTGTTAATCTCTTTCATTCTTTTCTCTTGCTTTAATCTCATTTAGTTTAGTTTAAACAACTCAAACCCCCAAATTGTGACCTCAGACGGGCTAGAATTGACAAGTAGATAGTGACCGCCTCCTTGTGGAGATCGACCCTACTTACCGCTGAATTCTGTTAGTAGTACTTAGGTATTTATTTTTGGTACTGAAACAACGGTATCAACATGAGTCGTCGCCTGACGCATTTCCATCGTTTCTTTTGCGCTTTTGGACCATATCTAAAGTAGAAATTAATAAACAAATAATAATAATGCATACTTATAATAACAAACAAATCTCTAGAGAGGAGGGTTTATTACTTCTTTAAAGAGGAGAATCCGGATTGATCTGGCGGCGGCAATGGCGATGATGACGATGACTGCGACGGCGATGGAGTAGGCTGGTGGTTGAGGGGAAGCTCAATGTTTGAGAATATTATGTGGAGGAGGGGAAGCTCAGAGTATACATGTGTGAATAATACAACACTTGCAAGACCTTATTTATTGGTGGAAAGTAATAAACACGGTATAAGAAAAACCGTTATATTTTGTTTCCAAATAGACAACGGTTTTGTTTGAAACCGTAATTGACTAGTACTATCTACAACGGGTTAGAAATAACCGTTGTCTGAAATATTTTCATTTTCTTTGATTTTCCCGCCATGAAATAAAGCATCATTTTTATATACATAACAACGGCCTCAACCGTTATAACTGCACACGTCCAGAACAACGGTTTGGGTATATCCATTTTACTTTATATTTCGTTTTGCTTGATTTTACCGCCAAGAAATAAAGCATCATTTTCATATAGATAAAGCATCATTTTGTTTGATACGATTTTTCCCTAACCCGCCCGCTGTAACAGCAGAAAAAGTTTACAACAGCAGTTTGATATATATAACAGCAAGATAATAATTACACATGACGTAAGATATCTCGATTGGATTGCTGATATTTTCACGGTTGCCGGGAACGTTTTTTGGATTTGCTAGTCTCTTCATTAACCCAAATACCTTCATCATGATCATCCCGTGTATATATGTTTGGAATGTTAACATTATCAACATCATTACCAAATTGCGATATAGCACTGTGATCAAGTCCTTCAAATTCGACGTCTTCATCATCTGGAATTCGGCGATGACAAGATAGAACAACTGACCACTTCTTATCCATAGGATCGGTAACATAAAAAAACTTGTTTTGCTTGTGACGCTAATATAAAAGGATCGTCCTTGTTTCCAACCTTGTCAAAATTTACTAATGTGAATCCTAAATCATCCTTTCCAACACCATTGTTGTTGTCAACCCACTTGCACCGAAATAGAGGTATCTCAAAATCCATGTAGTCTAAAACCAATATCTCTTCAATAATTCCATAATATTGCATTGTACCCAAAATATGATTTTTATCCTTTGAACTAGCAAAGTATATTGCCTCAGAATCTACGCAAACTCCACTGTTTTGCATTGTGCTCGCCTCATCTTGAATGCGGGTGTAGAAAGTGTACCCATTGATCGCATACCCGCTATAAAAAGTTGCACGAGCATCAGGACCGAAAGCGAGATGTCGTAGGCTGGTTGAGCAATCATCAATTGGGTTGTCATCATCGTAAATAGTATCCTTAAACCAGTCACTAAATTGCTTGTAATGCTCATTTGCATACCACCTTTCGTTTTTATGAGGGTGTTTTCCCTTAAGGTAACTCTGGTATTCCATGCTGTAAGGCTGGACATGATCATCGTTAAATAGAACGTATGTATGAGCTCTATGTCGCATGTCAGATGATATATCCTTGGAAACACGACTCCTTACACCTTTTCCATTCATCCAGTCACTATGACGATTCGTAGGAGCTCCAATTAACTCATCCAAGGAGAGGTACGCGTAACAATACGAAAGAGCTTCATCGAGAATTGCTCGCTCAGCAATAAACCCCTCTGGACGATACCTATTAGATGTGTAATCCATGTAAACTTTCATTAATCGTTCGAATGGGTACTGATATCTCAAATACACTGGCCGGAGATACAAAACCTCCCGGACTAGGTGTACAGTCAAATGAACCATGATAGTGAAAAATGAGGGAGGAAAATACATTTCAAACTGACAAAGACTGGTGACGAGGATCTCCTTCAAAGTTTCCGCTTCATCAGGATCAATGACTTTACTGTTGATTGATTTGAAGAAATAGCAAAATCTAATTATAGCATGTCGAACCTTTGGAGGTAGAATGGAACGAACGGCCACAGCTAGTAGTTCATCAATGTATGACAGTCATGTGACATTAAACCAGTAAGTTTTAGGTCCTGCAACGAAACAAGGCTTCTAATATTAGATGAATAGCCCTCTGGCACCTTAATACCATGCAAGCATTCGCAAAACTCTTTTTTCTCCTTTTTTGAAATAGTATGAGCTGCAGGCGGCAAAAAAGTCCGATTTCCTTTTGTTTTGACTGCCTGCTCGGGCCTAATACCCATCTCAACCATATCATCCTTAGCTGCCTTGTTGTCTTTTGTCCTACCCGGGACATTCAGAAGAGTATTGATTATATTATCACAAACGTTCTTTTCAATGTGCATAAAATCTAGGCAATGTCTAACCGGGAGGTCACGCCAGTACGGATGTTTGGTAAAAAATATGGTTTTTTTATAACCACGAGTAGACAACTTAGGTCCCTACTTCCCATACGTTATCTCAATATCTTTCACTTTCTCATACACTTCATGACCATTCAAAATCTGAGGACTCCCACGTTGCTCAGGACACCCATTAAACGCCCTGTGAAGCTTACGATAATGATGATCAGGGCATAACCATCGACGATTTCCCCTGTACACATGCTTGCGAGAATGTTTCAAATATTCTGATTCAACTTCCCCCCCCCCCCCCCACACACACACCCACACCCACACACACAATGGGCAAGCCTCTTTCCCATATACAGTATGTCCAGAAAGATCGATGTACGCCGGAAAGTCAGTTATTGTACACAATAACATAACTCTCAGATTGAAACTTTCCTTCTTATAACCATCAAACACCGGTATCCCTCTTTCCCACAGAATCTTCTGATCATCTAGAAGTGGTTCCAAATACACATCTATGTCATTTCCAGGTTGTCGAGAGCCAGATATCAACAAAGACAACATCAGATACTTCCGTTTCATGCAAACCCATGGGGGCAAATTATAGATGGCCAACACAAGTGGCCAAGTATTGTGTTGGGTATTCATGTTTCCATGAGGGTTCATTCCATCTGTGGAGAGCGCTAGACGCAAGTTACTTGCTTCTTTGGCGAAGTCAGAATATTTAGCGTCAAACTTTTTCCACTGTTGACCATCCGCTGGGTGTCTTAACTTTCCATCTTCAATCCTTCCACTATTATGCCAAGTCAACATTCTTGCATCTTCTTCATTCAAATAAATCCTTATTAATCTTGGTATTATTGAAAAATACCACAACACCTTAGCTGGGATCCCTTCCTTAGTCTTATAACGCCATACAGAGCAGCGCGGACAATATGATAATTTCTCATAATGTTTACGGTACAATATGCAGTCATTGGGACAAGCATGTATTTTCTCATATTCCATTCCCAATTCTCTATTAATTTTTTTAGCCTCATATGTCCGACTCGGAAGAACATTACCGTCAGGAAGCATGTCACATAGCAAAGCTAGAAGATCCATAAAACTCTTATCACTCCACCCATTTGCCCTCTTCAAGTTATATAACTTTACCACCGCGGACAATTTGGTATACTTCTTACAATCAGTAAATAAAGGCATTTCAGATTGACTCAACTTCTCAATTAAATCATCAGCATTTATTTCCCCATCACCGGTAGCTTCAAAATCATCGAATCCATCATCTTCAGCAAACTTCTCACCTAAAACAACTTCAGGTGTAGGTGAATTATTGTTTACACACACATCATATGCCCCATCCCCTATATCTAAACCAGCAGCTTCAGGTGTATGATTATTTACCTCTACATCAGATTCCCCATCCTCATCCTCTAATTCTCCATGAAAAATCCAACGCCAATAATCTCTACTGAAACTATTCTTTTCTAAGTGTATTTTGACATCTGGGATAGGCAAAACCCTAATATTACCACATCTATTACAAGGGTCGGGGATTGATGAGTGGAGATGGAAATTTTCACTAACGAAATTGTAAAATTCAGCAATCCATCATTATAAATGGGATCACCAATTTCACCATCAATCATCCAAGTACGACCCATATATAAGCCATTACCTATGAAAATGAGATTACCTTTTTTAAGTTATAAAGATTAATGACGGCGACGACGACAAAGATGACTTCTTTAATTAGTTTTTCATTATAAATACCACCCTAAAAAATAAATACTCTATAAGTTGGTAAACTAAAATCACAAACTTTTCAGTTTTCACAGTGGATCTATTTTTACAACGGTTTTAAGAAACACCGTTGTTAATTGTTGTAATATGACAACGGTTTTAAAATAACCGTTGTTGATATATGTAATATGATAACGGCTTAACAAAGAACCGTTATCATTTTGTCTTATTATTGACATAACGGTTCCAATTCTTATTATCTTATTATGCCGTTTCCATTCTTTTTTTATTATTATAAGTAGAAAGTTAGTCATTATAATATTTTATTTGGTGGATGAGTTTGAGTGTAAGGACTTGATTAAAACGTAGTAACAAATAATATAAATAATTGAACTTTTATTCAAATAACCACCATAATCTAAATAAAACTCATAATGTCAGATAATAATTAAAGACTTAATTAGAATCTGATGAAGAATTAGGATAGTCTTCATGCCCAATTTCGGCATAGATCAAGTCTTAGATCGACTCTTCATCATTAGCGGGCAGCGCAGTTGGTGGAATGGCCTCTTTCTCCCATGACATAGGCACGATTGCAGGAATGTGCTGCCTCATGTAATGTGTCAGTAGACGATAATCAACATGGGTCGCAACCCATAGATAAGGGCCCTTTGTTTAGCATCCGAATAAAAGTCCTCTTTCCCCGCATCTTTCTCCGCAAATCTAGCCCCTAATGTTCTTGCCTGACGAAAACTATCATGGCAGTTGGCGTCGTCAAACTCGATAAAAGCGAAGCCTACAAAACCTTGCTTGTTTGTAGACACAGGGTACACTTTTTTAACCGCAGTGAAACTGGAGTCATGAAGCATTTGCGTCAACCACCCAAAATTAGGGCTTAAACCCTTTCCATTCCCATCATAACGAACCGGGAGATTATGGAGAATGCAAGTAAAAGGTTGTGCGTAACGATGGCGTGATTGTAGCTCCGATACACCAGCCATATTTTTTTTAGAGAGAAATTAAAGAGTAAATGTTTGATAAATTATATTTTGACCTAAAACATTATAAATACATATTTATAGAATTATTTTGGTCAAATTGAATATTATTGGTCAAACTGAATATTTATTAAAGTTCTGATAAAGTTTTGCATGCAGTGGTCAAACTGAGAAATCTAATCAAATAGTGACAACGCTTGAATTGAAAAACCGTTCTTTCATAATTTAAAATGATAACGGTTACAAGAAACCCGTATCTATAACATAACAACGGGTACCACAAACCGTTGCCGGTGCTAATTTAGTAACGGTTTTCGAAATGTCGTTTTCTTAAACTGGTAACGGTTGTCTAACAACCGTTGATAAGAGCGATTTTATAACGAGCTTTTGGAAATCGTTAAACGTTTTTTATAACGGTTTGTTAAACAACCGTTGTCACATTATAATAAGAACGGTTTTCGACGGAAACCGTTATTCTTATTAGCGTGGTCTAGGTTTCCGCCAATATTTTGAAAACGGTAATCTAAGTATCGTTATTAAATGCATTAAACCGTTGTGATACGCTCCTTATTGATTCGTAGTGCTACTACAAATTTTTAATTTGTAAATATACATTAATGGGATATTTTGATTTTGTTATACATGTGGGATTGCAATAATAATAATAATAATAATAATAATAATAATAATAATAATAATAATAATAATAATGATAATGATAATGATAATGATAATGATAAAGTATGATATGAGACAAAATATTCTACACAATTTTTTTCATAATTTTATTTTCTGTCTTGTGAAGATACAAAGGTACTACACTACTACAAGTTGACCATCTTCTTTTGCCAATTCTCAAATTTTATTATATAATTAAGTCATTACTTGAGTTTATTCTTTTAGTAAACGTAATCATATAATAATATTATGTTTAATAATGACCTAACTTATATAATTAGAGGTTCAGTTAAAACGTCGATCTTCTTTATTGTGAAAACTATCAAATATTCTCTCTTATAACCCTTAAGTATGTTACCAAGTTATAATGTTTAACGTCTTTGTACATTATTATTTAAAAACCACGCATTTGCGCGCAATCTACACTAGTTAACGACAAATGAAGTAAGTCCATTAACTAGTAGAGTCAGGATTTGAAATTTACACAAAATGGCCTAAGCAGTAAAATAATAAATAATACGTAAAAATTTAGTAAAAGAGACTAAAAATTATGCTTAGAGAAAAATTAAAATGTACAGAGTAATTTATAAACTTAAAATACTTAGAAAAAATACACATAAACTCAATTACTAAAAAATCCAATGTAAATATAAAATTTCATATTCTATTACTCTAACTAAGAAGCAATTTTAGGGCATGCAAAGTGCATTTACGTTGTACCCGTTCGTCTTATTTCAGACGTGTCATTTTGGTCTGAAATAATAAGACGATATTTTGTAATCATTTTATAGTTAAATGTGATCATTATTAAAAAAATATTTATCATAAGCTGTAACACTGACTGTACCATTGTAATTACATTTAACCATAAACTGATCACATATACCCATCTAAAGCTTCACACGAAAAGTAGTCGTGAAACAAAAATTTATGTTATACACTCTCAGAAGAAGGCTACCTTGGAAAATCACTTATTAAAATCCAACAACTATTAGCAAAATCATCAATCTTTCCAATTAGTCTTGCTGAAGATGGGTCGAGGCAAGTGACGGATAATGTCACTTACAAAACAAATAGGAGGACAAGGTGGGGGCACCCCCATGTGCTTCCCTCTCTCCTCTATTTGGAACATTTGTGAGGGAAAATGGTATCCGTCACTTCAAAGTGACGGATACGTGCCGTCACAAATGAGATTTTGTGCAATCTTTAATAAACCATCTTGCTGCTAACACACGTCCCATTAAACAACATCATTACTCTCCAAAATCAAAGCTTGTAAATTCCAAATTGCATCGTTAATTATTCGCAACATTTTATTAGACTGCCAAAATCATCATTTTACTTGTCTAATTGTCATAGGAGTATAATTGCACGCTTTTAAACCCCATAATTACTGCTAACTGCATAATAATTATATACTCCCTCTTATTCTAAATAACTCTCCTTAATTCCTTTTTTGTTTATTCACAATACTTTTCCTATTTCCTTATTTGGCAAAACTTTTATACTTATTTTAATCACTCCACCCCATAACAATACCTCACAATACTCATATTTTATCTTATTTTAATCATTTTACCCCACAACAATACTTATTTTAATCACAATACTTTCCCTCTCTTCAATCTCCTACCCCCACACAAATACTTTACCATATAATACTCTCTTCCTTAATTCTTGTGCCCCTTGAATAGGGAGGGTTATTTAGAAGAGGGAGTATTTCAACATAACATTATCACATTATGTCTCTAATTTATTGGATGTTAGAATTTTTCTCAAAATAATAATACTTACTAGTTGAAAAGCTCGTGCGATACACGGGGCTCCCATTAGGATTATCTGTAAAAATATATTCTTAAATTGATAAAAAAAAGTCCTACTATGTTGTCATTGATGGAAAAAAAAATCGTGATTAGTATAGATGATAATCGACGAATTATTAGTGCTTTTAGCATAAAAGTTTTGTCATCGATTAGTATAACATAAGGTGACATAGTTATAGTATGTAGCTAGCTTTTTCATTGTTACATGCACAACCGATTTTTAATTAAATACAAAACACTCTCTATAAACATGGCGTAGCTCACCAATATGAACCCTTAATAACGGAGACAACATATCTTTATGAGTTTTGCAAATTATTTTACAACTACGAAAAACTGAATGATGTTACAAAAAACAGCAGGTATCATAATTATATATATTTAGTGCGTTAAGAGAAAATGTTAGATCTCTTACAACATAATTTTATCTTGACTATTTACAATTAAGAGTATTTGCTCCTTATAAACATCTCGCAAAATCAAATCCAAACTGAATTCCAATAGAATTAGTAGTTTTTAAACGCAATCAAAATATCTCTGATTATATTACATAGAATGCATGGGCACATAGGAGTATTATCTGTGACAATATCAGTTAGTAGTTTATGTCATTTTTTAAAATAGTTGGGTAACCAAGTTAGTAAAATAACGTGTTTGGGTTGAGCACTCTACACACGAATAACATATTTACTAAATTAATCCCAACTTTTTTTAATCCTCACATAAATATACTTACACTTTCCAAATATGACATGACACGACACGAAAACACAACACGAAATTAACGGATTAGGGTTGGGATTTGATGACCCATTAATGCAACTGGATCGACACGAACACGATTGGAGATTTAATTGGGTCCGGTTTGGGTTGAAGAGTTCCTGACCCGTTTAAATGTGACACCTAAACCCGACACGACCTCATCTGTTTGTCACATCTAAGTAGCATGGCCTCAACATATATTGTCTCTACCTAAGCACGAGAAGAATCTTTGTATATGAGGAAGTCATTATTATCCTCGGGTTAAGTACCTTTTGCCGACTTTGGAATCTGTAAGTATCTTCACTTCTACTATGAATTTTCCAGGGCGATTGATAATAAGACAGGTCATGTTAGATAATCCTCTTACGGAGTTAATGTTCATCTACAACGTAACCGGCATACCACACTTGATACTATTATGAGTTATATTAATAAATTCATCATGTATACTATCTTTCCTTCTTAAACTCTTCCACCTTGCTTCTTAGAGGTCAAACTTCTATAACTTTGACCATTAATATGTCGAAAATCATGGTCAAACTTCCGCATTAACGATTGTGAAGAAGCAATACGGAAGATCATTGCGAAGAGGATTAAATACATTTAGTGTGAAATTTCTAAAAGATAATGAATCTTACTCCCAAAGTCTACACCAACTAAAATACCTTACCAAATCTCGCATAATGAAAACAAAAAACGACACCCAAAAGTAAGGATGCCAAATGGGGATAAGACATGACGAATGTAGGCCTTCTCATACCCGTATTTAATAGAAAAATTACATGCCACTACTTGTGGCAAGTAAAAAATTTCAAAACCATAACCGCTTCAACTTTGGGAGATCTTAAAATAGTTTCGTTACATTTAAATGTCATATACTCGTCTTTTCTATAGCTTTATCAGGTAGTTCTGATATTATTTTACCCATATATAACACCCATGGTTGGCACGATTTAAAATTCATTTTGAGTCTAAAAACTTTATTTATATTCGCTACATCCAAGACAAATGCGATATAGTTGGCCACTTGTGATAGATTTTCCTTTTTGATCAAATTAATTTGCTTTTTTCTTATTGTAGAGCTAACAATAATTTTTATTCTTATGTCAAAAGCTAACATTTATTTTGAATCAATTACTTATTTATTCCGTTCCTCGTGATTTTGGAGTATATATGTACCTTGTGTTACAATGCCTAATTGCTAATATTTATTCTGAACCAATAACTATAATGGAGATTATAAAATTTAAAAACGAACTTGAGATCGATAGGGTCAAAAACAAGTAAACATTGGCAAAAGAAAAAACATCAAGAAGTAATTAATTAGATATGAGGAAGACCGGGAAATCATGAAAAATCTCATATTTAGGCTTTGTTTCAAAGAAATAAGCTTCTTGAGCAAAAATTTCATTTATCTTAACTTTTTTGTAAGTATTTAATAGATAAATTATTCACCAAGATAAGAGTAGCATGTGAGAAATAAGTTACCCGTTTTTTTATTCATTCAATTTATAATATTAAATATAGAGAACTTATTATGTCTTTTTTATATCATTTTACCAAAAAGCCAGCTACTTTTCAGTGAGTTTGCCAAATATTTTTTACTTAATCAATTAAATTATCAGCTCTTAATTTTCAGTTATCTTTTAAGCTACTTTTTTAGGTTTCAGATAACTTTTCGGTTAGTATGACCAATGAAATTTGAGATATAGTAGAATTAATTAGATTTTACTCCCTTTTGAAATCCACATTTTAAAAATTACTCTATTTTGAAATTTTTTGCTAAAATTACTCCCTTAAGTTGCATTTTTTCCTAAATTGCTTCAAAACTTCAATTTAAGTAACTTATTTTCTCTGTTTTTGAACTCTCCCTCCATTTGTCTACATAGTTATACATTTCAAAATATAAATTGGCTAAGGCACAGATGGAATAAGTTCAAAAACAGATAAAATAGGTCACTTAAATTGGAGTTTTGAAAAAATTTTACAAAAAAATGCAATTTAAGGGAGTATTTTAACAAAAAAATTCAAAAGAGATTAATTTTAAAAATGTGAATTTCAAAAGAGAGTAATTTTTAAATTTTATATGGTCAACTTGACAATTTATGCGACAACTTAAAGCGAATAATATATTCCTTTCATTTTTTTTTATGTTCTGTACACCTTTCAAAACCATTTTCACATATTTTGAAGAATCCGAATAAAAGAGAGAGGTAATTAATAATTTCAACTTCTTTAAAAAACAATTTGTCCTCCTATCATATATACTTCATATTTTATAGGGGTTGACTAAATGAAAAATTTTATATGGTCAACTTGACAATTTGCCTATTTTTAAGGAGTAATCCGGGGTCAAAGGCTTTGCAGTCGACTACATCAACAAAACAGGACAACTATCTGTATCAAAATATTAACGGTGTTACTCTTTTACATACGCTTTTTACTCTTTCACATACATTTTGACACAAAATTTTCATAGATTACCCTCCCTCTAAAAAAAAGGAAAAATATTTCCCCCTTTTCCTTTCTTCTCATTCTAATCAATTTTTCCTCAAATATTCCGATTATTAATTAATTCATCTAAACTAGAATATGTATATAAGAAAAGCAATTGTTCAATTTTGTTAAATAAATTACACAATTTTGTTATCGATTGAATAATTTTATTATTTGTGTTCAATTAGGGTTGTACTTATTAGGCTTGATTTCAATCAAATGGTGTGAGTACGGAGGCAATAGTGGTGGAGTAAACAAATTAGTAGTTTTAAACAAACAAGCGACGATGCTCATAAATTCCAATTTTCATTTTCAAAAACATGGATCAATCATGATTTTATGCTGGAACTTATTGTGTTGATGTTAACAACGGCCTATGCAACTACTCGGTAGAAGGTCATCGCGCGCACGGTAGAGTTGGGGTCGTGCTGGGGTGGTTGAGTGCTGGTGACGGGTAGATGGTCGCGCACAGTGGTGGTTAAGGGGACTGGCGTGGTGGGGTTGGGTCAAAGGGGATGAGGGTTGTGCGAGGGAAGCGGCTAAAAGCTGGTGTGATGACGGTAGGGTAGTTGGTAGTGACGTAGTGGTGGACTATTTGGTGGGATTGGTTGGAGAATTTTTGTGGGTTTTGACGGGAGAGGAGAGATGAAATGAAAAAAATGATAAGACCATCCCCAGGCAAAGGTCGCGCTAATTAGGTCACGACCCTGTTTTACTCTTAATCCTACTTTATTTATCTTGACCTACTTTAACCCTCCCAAGCAGAAGGTCACGACCTAGGTCATCAATCCAATCATTTTTCACTTTCCAACCAATTACATCTCTCCACATTATATCACTTTTTCATATATATATTTTTTATTAATTATTAATATTGTCAACCAATCACATATCGCCACATATAGGTCATGAGTTGGGTCAATTTGCTCCACCAAAGGTCACAAATTGACCACCAAAGGTCACTAATTGACCTCTTCTCTCCAAAGGTCCATAATTTTTTTGTTAATTGATAATTAGTGTGACCAAGCAAGGTCATGACCTAGCAATTGACCTTGCTTGGGGATGGTCTAAAGGGTAATGTTGGAAAAGTGGTATGTGAAAGAGTAATTCTCGTGAAAAAGCAATACCCAATATTAATCTGAATTTCTTTGACAATTTGACATTTTCTTAAATAAAAGTAGGTTTATTCAAGGCAAAAAAAGGATATTGTTATTCCATACACGTATTTTGCTAAATTATAGATGTTATTTCCAATTTTATCGGTATGATTTAGTAAAATTTCTTAAATAAAACTACCGACAGTAAGTGAATTATACATCTGATGTACTACATTAGATGATATAGTTTTTGAGTTTTGTTTTAAAAATTATGAATTTTATTAGAAAGTTTTTGAATTCATTCTTTTCAACATAAAATTAAAAAAATTACAATATAACTCAAAAACATTACATATAAACTCAGAAAAATTTGAGTTTTGATGTCAAAAAATTAACATGTAACTTTTAAACTTTATAAAACTCGAAAAAAATACACAAAAATTCAAATATATATGGAGTCTGATGTATACATTCGATGTATAATCCTTTTTCTCAAAAAATAAGAACCCAATAAAATGACAAACACAAAGAAAGTACTTGATTATTAAGGAAACGTAAACTAGGTTCGAGGATAAAGAATTGAATAGTGAAGGTCAACTACTAGTAGGGTTGGGCGTATCATATTCATAGGGTACACTTTCTAATATGCCTTTTGCCAACAAAAGGTAAGAATAGACAAAATTCTATTTCTATGTTCAATAGGTCTTGGTATAGACGGGTGGGGCGAACAGACGGGTAAATACCTCTAATAAAATGGGTAGGGAGGACAAGGTGAGACACCCCCATGTGATTCCCACTTTATGGCAAATGGGTATTTTGTGAGGAGAAACGGTATCCGTCTATACGTATAGACGGATAGTGTCCGTCTATAATGAGAATTTGTGTTCTATGTTCTACTCCGAAACCTAAATGGAAATGGAAAGAAAATTGAGGCACTTAAATAAGAAAAATGTAAAAAATTGACAGAAAAAGAGGGAGTATACTTTAGCACTTGGGATTCTACTATTACGCGCAAACCCTTTCTCCCTCTTCCTATGTTGTACAAGGTACAAAGAACAAACGACACCTTCAAATGTAAATCCCAATCTTTCCCCTTCTAACTTCTAGAATGTAGGTTCAAATTCTCAATTTCCTCTACTCATGTTAGTTTTCGAGACTTAGGGGGCGTTTGGTTCGGGAAAGGGAAAGGGAATGGAATTAAGAAAGGGCAACAAGGGGAAAGGAAAGTTAAGAAAATGGATCCCCTTAGATTTACATTCATGTTTCTTTTGATAAGGAAAGAAAAGGGTAAAAATAACCCACCTAAAATAACCACCATCAATATTAATCACCATGAATCAATAACCACCACTGACGCCACCACCCAACACAAACCACTACGTATATGACCCTCGCCGGATCTCCTGCTACCGGCGAGTCAGCCGTGCCGTCGGCGAGTAGACTGCGCTGCCGGCATGTCTCCTTTTTCCCCCACTTTCTCCCCTTCGATCTGGTGTTTTCAGGGGTGGGGGAGGGGTTTTCGGGCTTGGGGGCCTGACTTGGTGGTGGTTCGGGTGGTTATTAGGTGGGTTTTGGAGGATTTTCAAAGGGTGGGAGAGAAGGTCGGTGAGGTTGCAGGGGTGAAGTTGGCGCGAGGTGGTTTACAGGGTGGTTCTGACGTGGCAGTGAGGGAGGTGTCGGTAGTAGAGGTGGTAGGGTAGGGTTATGCATCGTATCCGATACGTATCGGAGTATCCGACACGTCATTTTGAATTTTAATAGATACGGAAATACGGTCAAAGGAGTATCTTGACTATTTTTTAGACACGAATACGACTCGTCTTATATTTATTTATATATATTTCTTCATATTATTTGAGAAATAAATAAAAAAAATACACTCTTTGAGTGTATCATTTTTGTTTCTTACTTAAAGGTGAGGACTCACCGAGAGAGAAAACATAATAAATACTATAAAATATTACAATTATTAAAATATTCCCAGTCCCCACCAACTATCCCCCACTCTTTTCATAAAAAATAAACAGCAAGTCTTGCTGATGGCAGACATATTTGGTCTTCAGCTGAAGACGGGCAAAATGTCACCCATTTAAGATGAAAATGTAACCATTTTAAGGTAAATAATTTTTAAAGCTATAATAGTTTGTCATTAAAATGGTAACATTTTGTAGTTAAAATGGCGACATTTGGCCCGTCTTCAGCTGAAGACCAAATATGGCTGCCATCACCCTACCCATCTTAACCCGCCGCACTTCCATTTTCTCTCTCTCTTCTTTTCTTTCTTTTACACTCCCTGCTGTAGCTCTTCCTCACTCCCCTCAAACTTCAACTTCTTCGGATCTTTTCCTTCTCCTAGCCCTGGTGACATGCTCCAATGTAACCAGATCTGGGTGAAGGTCAAGTTCTTCATACTAGAAGAGCTTCACACGAGCAACAAAGGTAAGTTTTCTCACTCCTTTGTGCCGTACCCGAGTCGTGTCCCATTCTGGCGTATTGGGTACGTATCACGTATCATATTCTGTATCGTATCGTGTCGATACAAAATACGCCACCCACCTGACGTGTCGGAGTAACTCTAGGGTAGGGAAAGGGAAACTCATACCTTGGGGGGGGGGGGGTGGGAGGTATGGAGATAGAAAGATTTGGGAGTATGGGGAGGAATGGAGAGGGGAATGAGAATGGGAAAAATAGTAAAACAAACAACAACAAAGGGAATTGGGGGATTTTTTTCCCTTTCCCTTTCATGTAAACCCCTAACCAAACGCCCCCTTAACTTTTAGATGGGTTAATCTATAAATTTCATCAGAACATCTCGAGTAACAAATAAATACCATTCACAGGGAGATACAAAACCATACCCTTCAAAATTACCTAGAAATCTAGAATTATAGAATATAGTTACATCAGTCATTCGAATATTACAACAGAAGAAGACAGTTTTGTGTCTAACATCTCTCGACCGAACAACCTCAATCTATTTATATTATTATGACATAATATGATGGTCCACCTAACATCTCCCAGATAAATTTATAGACAACTAGAAGATTACATTAAGGATCCTATAATTTCAATTAGGACTCTCTCCATTTCTTTCTCTCCATTTCCTCTCACAAATTTATAATTTAGCCCATCTAACAAAAACAATTAACAACCAAAGAGTCAAAATTGGCTATAAATCAATGTGTAAGTCTTGCTTGCGACGGGTCGCGGGTTGCGACGGGTAGTTTGTGAGAGGAAATGGGTAGAGGGGACAAAGGAGGGTCCCCCCATGTGCTTCCCCCACTCAAGGCAAATGGATAATTTGTGAGGGGATATGGTATCCGTCTCTTATTTGTGACGGATACCTTCCGTCACAAATAAGAATTAAAGGTTGTAAATCAATAATTCTACACACAAAATAACAAAATATGATGCAATTGCAGGTGGGGAGAAAAGAAGAGTGGTGGAGGGGGTCCAAATAAGAAACAAACAAAGATGGTAGACTTTCAAAAAAAAAAAAAAAATATTAAGAGCACTACAGTATGCATTTACAACTTACTCCGTTATCTATTTTAATATCCATTGTGACATTGTTATGATAAGAAACATTATAATTAGATATTTGCAAATTGATCCCCACTCTCCTTAATGTAATCTAATCTTTCTTCTTTTTTTGCTATTTTATTATGATGACTAATTGGAAAGCCCGTACGATGCACGTGGCTCCTGTTAGAATTATCTGTAAAAATATATTTTTAAGTTAGCCAAAAAGTCCAACTATGTTGAATCATTGATGAAAAAAAAATTCATGGTTGGTATAGTTGATTGATGAATTATTAGTGCTTTTACCGTAAAAAAATTGACATTTAATAGTACTTATAACATCAAGTGATTTAGTTATAATATGTACTTTGCTTTTTCATTGTCGCGGGCACAATTGGTTTTTAATTCAATAAAAAACGCTCTCTTTGTAAACATGGTGCAGCTCACAAAAATAATCCTTAATAACGGAGACAGACTTTTATGAGTCTTGTAAATTATTTTAACCTACAACAACTACGTAAAACTAAATTATATTACGTAAAACTGAATGATATTACGTAAAACAACAATTATCATAATTATATATAGTGTGTTCAAAGAAAATGTTAGATCTCTTAAACATAATTTTACCTTGATTATATATCTACAATTAAGAGTATTTGCTCCTTATAAATTTCTCGCAACATCAAATCCAAACTGAATTCTAACAGAATTATTGGTCTCTAAACAACAATCAAAATGATTCTATTGCATAGAATGCACGGGGCAACATCATTTATTAGTTTTATGACATCATTTAAAATCATTGAGTTACCAAGTTAATATTTTATGGCAACGCTGAAACATTGGTTTACCTTACCATGGTCTGGTAATAGAAAACTATTAAATTTTTAACAAAAAGTCAAACCATACTAAAAATGAGAGCAAACAAAATTTCGGGAGTTGATTTAGATGAGAAGTGATTAATCATCAGTTCCCCTCACAAAAACGCAACAAAAATGTTGGCATTTGGTATTGACATATCAGTTGTATAACATTCACAGATATAATTGGGTTGTAGAGTTATTATTCTTATAATCTCACGTTTCATCGGTTTTAACAGAAATAGCTATTTACAATTAAAACTACTTGTCCTTATAAGCGTCATCCAAAATATATAATACGACACATAATTTGATAAATTTGTGAAAACTTCTTTGTAAATAATGTCCTTCGTTTGGCCTTAATACATTTGGTCTCTATCACGATGAGAACCTTCATCCCTTGGATGACGTTATTCTTGACGCTTCTACGTAATGGTGGTCATTACTAAAAACTGGTTTCAGCACATAAATTCCAACATGATTAAGTAATTGTCCCCGACTCTTGTTTATTGTCTAGCGTAGCATAGCCTCAATGTATATTGTCTCCGCTTAAGAACGAAAGGAATATTTGTGTTCGAGGAAGTCATTCCTATATGCTCGGTTTAGTACCTTTTGCCAACTTTGGAACCCGTAATTATCTTCCTTTCTATTTCGAATTTCCCAAGGCAATTGATAATAAGATAATGTCTCTTTAGATAGACCTCTTACAGAGTTGATGTTCCTGAACAACAGAACCGACATACCACACTTGGTAGAATATACCATTATGAGTTATGTTAAAAAATTCATCATGTATACTCCCTTCCCTTCTTAATGAACATCTTTCCCATTGCTTCTCAAGAGTCAAACGTCGTTTATAACTTTGATCAATAATATATCAAATATCATGGTCAAACTAATGTATTGACGACTCTGCAAAAACAATACATAGGATCATTGCGAAGAGGATGACGTACATTTAGTGTGAAATTCCTAAAAGATAATGAATTGCTCCCAAAGTCTAACGGGACTAAAATACTCTACCAAGTCTTGAATAATAGGAAAAAAAGCGACTCCTAAAAACAAGGATGTCATACAGGCGAGGAGACAGGATGAAGGTAGGCTTTCTCATACCCATATTAATTAGAAAAATTATATGCCTTTAGTTGTCACAAGTAAAAAATTTCAAAACCATTGTTCAACTTGTGTAGATCTTGAATTAGTTTGTTCCATATAAATATTATATTATCGCTTACTCTATAGTTTTCAAATATTTCTGATATTTTATTTACCCATGCCTAGCTAACACCCATGGTTGACATGACTTAAAATTTAGTTTAAGTCTGAAACTTTATTTATATTCGCTGCATCCAAGACAAAAGATATATAATTGGATGGACAATTATGATAGATTTTCCTTTTGATCAAATTTGTTTTTTTCTTATTGTAGAGTTAACAATTTTCTTATATGGAACGCTTATTTTGAACCAATTTTTTATTTATTCTATTTCTCATATTATGATATATAAGTACTTTGTGTTACAATGTCTCATTACTAATATTAATTCTGAACCAATAGCTATTTATTTTATTAATCAAGTTTATAAAATTAAAAATGGAACATGAGATTAACTTTTAACAATAGGTTCAAAAGTAAGTAAACATGGGCCAAAAAAAAATAGAAAAAGAAATTAATTTGATATTATGAAGGTCGAGAGATCATGAAATTAAAAATCTCATATTTAGACTCTGTTTCGAAAAAAAATAAGCTTAAATTTATCTGACCAAAATTTCATTTATCTTCTTTGTTGTAAGTATTTGGTGGATAAATTATTTATCAAAATAAGCGAAGCATGTGAGAAATAAGCTACATGTATTTTTTTTTAATACTTCAATTTATAATATTAAATATGGAGTACTTACTATGTCCTTTTATGCCATATTATAAAAAAAAAAAAAAAAAAAAAAAAAAAAAAAAAACTATCTTTCCGGTTAGTTTAAAAACCAGTTTTTATTTAATCGGTTAACTGATCGGCTCCAAATTTTCAGTTATCTTTTAAGCTTGTTTTTTAGGTTTCAGTTAATTTTTATAATGAAATATGAGATATAGCATATGAATAATGTGTATGACATTAATATACCATATAATTAGTTACATAGTGTATTTTGAGTATTTAGCACCTACTAATGCGCGAGTCTAGAACCGATCATTGATTCATCATATGAATAACACTATGAGTTGTTCCATTGTTACACAAATGCTTTGAGTTGTTTAAACCCTCAAATTCTACTTCAGTTTTTCTTGGTTTCATTCCTCCATCTAATGATCTCCACATTCTTATAGAAAGTAAATTAGTTAAACAAAAATAGTAACATATATAGATTAGTGAAATGTTTTATTATTTGATAACTTGAATGTATATGGAGGCATTTATGTTTATGATTTCTATACACACACTCCAATGATTATTTAGTGATTACATTTTTGATAAAATCGTAACTTATATTTCGTATAACTACGTAAGATTACACTACATCATCTTAACATAACACTTTAATAAAATAAATTCATCTTTTATCCGCCATCTTCTTGAATTTTGATGCGATAATACAAAATAAAAATGTATGAGACCGTAAGTGGGGAAAATAAATACGATAACTTGAACTATTATTATGAATTTCTATTATCTGTTTGATAATTTTATATTTATATTAGGATAATTTTATTAAAATATATTGGGTTTTTTTGTCAAAAGCTACCTTATATTTAGGGGTATTTATAAAAAGAATACCTTATATTAATTTTTTTGTTTTCAACTACCTTTGTTTTCTTTATTTTTGGTCAATAACTACCTATGCTAATAGTATAGACAAATTTGGTTAGTTTTTGGGCTTTAAACCATCTCATACGACTCTTTAATGTTTAAATCATGCCTAGACTAGATTTTGGGAAGTCATGATGTACTTACGCTTAATTTTAGTAGATGCTCGTAGTTATTATTGAAATGTGAAAAACATAAAACTTGGTCATCTGAAGTTAAATCGTGGTTTTTATGCGGTTGACCATTGTTGTTTGATGTTAACAGGGTCATGTGAGATAGGTTAATGTCGCTAAATCGATTAAATCTCGTCATCTCGTGAGCTTAGGTAGTTTTTGACCAAGATAAGAGAAAAAAAAAAGGTATTTTAAAACAAGAAAAACAATATAAGGTAGTTTTTTACAAATACCCCTAAATATAAGGTAGTTTTTGACAAAAAAACCCAAATATATTTGATCTACTTATATTAGGATAATTTTATTAAAATTTGTTTTAAATACTAAGAAATCTACTTTTATTAGGATAACTTTATTTATGCTAATAGTATAGACAAATTTGGTTAGTTTTTGGGCTTTAAACTATCTCATACGACTCTTTAATGTTTAAATCATGCCTAGACCAGATTTTGGGAAGTCATGATGTACTTACGCTTAATTTTAGTAGATGCTCGTAGTTATTATTGAAATGTGAAAACCATAAATCTTGGTCATCTGAAGTTAAATCGTGGTTTTTATGCGGTTGACCATTGTTGTTTGATGTTAACAGGGTCATGTGAGATAGGTTAATGTCGCTAAATCGATTAAATCTCGTCATCTCGTGAGCTTAGGTAGTTTTTGACCAAGATAAGAGAAAACAAAGGTAGTTTAAAACAAGAAAAACAATATAAGGTAGTTTTTTTACAAATACCCCTAAATATAAGGTAGTTTTTGACAAAAAAACCCAAATATATTTGATCTACTTATATTAGGATAATTTTATTAAAATTTGTTTTAAATACTAAGAAATCTACTTTTATTAGGATAACTTTATTTATTTAATTTTTTTCGAAATCTACCCTTATTAGGATTTCTAAAAAAGTTGGACTCTCTAATATCGCTCGAAAAGTTTCTGCTTTATATATATGTATGTATTGACTGATTGATTACATTTTTTAGGAAAACCCACTTTTCTCTTGCTTTCTCAACAAAAGGAACAATATTAATTTAATGTCTTAATGACTCCAACAAATGTAAGAGGGTCGGATGTACGCAGTCTTATCATGTGTTAGCAACACAAAACTCCCAATAAAAAGAATTGAAGTCACTTTAGTGAATCATTTTGTTTTATTCCATTATCATCCAAAACCGTCATAATCCAGAACAAGAAAAAACAATTGCAGGATAGGGGTTGTCAGATCTACGTAGCCTTACCTCTTTGTTAGCAACACAACAATCACAATAAACAAAAATTAAGTCACTATAATGAGTCATTTTCTTTTATTCCATCATAATCCAAAATCGTCATAATCAACTAATCAAGAAACAAAGAGTAAAGAGTTTTTAGCTCTAATTTTAGGTCTCTCCCAAAAATTTGTCTACTTTTCCACTCTAATTTTTTAATCTATCTTGATAAAAGAAACTAACAAAGTCCACTCTCCAATCTCTATAGCCATCCAAAAGTAAACGCTTTTCAGGGAGTTTAATGTTCAAAGAAAGTAAATAAACCCATATTAATAACAGTATAATACCTGGTCGTTGGGATGGGATGACTTCCATGTCGACGATTTGAAACCCGTCAGTATCAATATTGCCCTTTTGCTACCCTCGAGACGTTAAGGCCCCCATTACGAATTTTTTAAACCATTAATTTAGTTCTCTCTCCTGAGAGAGATGGGTTAAAGAAGAAGACCGTGCAGACAAAACATGGGAAGTGGGAAGCCCATATCATTGGACTGAGCACTCATCATCTACATGTCTTCTGTCTTTGTTCCTGTTCCTGATCAAAATAAACAAAATTGTACCTTATTTCAGACAACAAAAACCAACAACATTAACCAATAATCACACATAAATCACATAAAATTTAAATTCTTTTAAACCATGCTTGTAGACCTCCAACCTTCACTATGTCATACCAGCAACAGATACCATCTACATCTTCTCTTCATTCTACTGCTATACTCCTGCAGCTTCTCTTATCAACAACAAACTTGCGACCCGAACGATCAAAAATCACTTCTGCAATTTTCTGAGCTATTATCCTCTTCTTTGAGACCTTTGAATTGGTCATCTGACTCTGATTGTTGCTTATCTTGGGAAGGTATAGGATGCGACAATAGCGGCCGGGTTACCCGTCTGCTGCTACCGTCTAGAGAATTAAAGGGGAATATATCCTCGTCACTTGGGAGTCTGACAAGTCTTTCTGAAATCAATCTTTCTGATAATTTACTATCTGGGGTTCTTCCAGATGGTCTTTTTACTTCATTGCGTGTCATTGAGATCATTGACTTGAGCTCTAACCGTTTGTACGGCAGTCTTTCGGCGTCATTAACTGTTAATGGAAGTTTCCCTGATACCATACAAACTGTAGATATCTCGAACAATCAATTCAGCGGCCAAATTGAGCCTACCTGGTTCGCTCTGGCGTCAAACTTGTCCAGTTTCAATGCCAGCAACACTAACTTCAACGGTCAGATTCCTTCATCCATTTGCTTTAGTTGTCCTCAGCTTACAAAACTTGATTTCACGAACGCTGCTTTCAATGGCCACATTCCTGCCGGCCTTGGAAATTGCTCGAAACTTGAGGTGTTTCGAGCAGGTTTTAATAATTTGTCTGGATTACTTCCGGATGACATTTACAGCGTAAAATCGCTGGGGGAGTTGTCGGTTCCTGCAAATTACATAACCGGAACCATTGCAGAGGAAATGCTCGGCCTAACCAACCTTAGGATTGTCGAGTTATACTCCAACAGTTTTTCAGGCACAATTCCACGGGATATCGGGAAGTTATCAAAGTTGGAGCAGCTGCAACTTCACATAAACAAACTCAGTGGTACCATACCACCTTCCTTGATGAACTGTACGAGTCTAGTAAAACTTATATTGCGAGTCAATGCCTTGCAAGGTAACATCTCTACTCTCGATTTCTCAAGGCTCACACGTCTTAAAACGCTTGACCTTGGTAATAATAACTTAACTGGAAACTTACCTGAAAGCATTTTCTCATGCAAGTCATTAACTGCAATTAGAGTGGCAATCAATAAATTATCAGGGCAGATATCTCCAAACGTAGTGAGCTTGCCATCTTTAACTTTCCTCTCCCTATCCAATAATAGTTTCACCAATGTATCAGGAGCACTAACAATTTTAGCGAATTGCAAAAACCTAGCCACCCTGACATTGTCAAAGAACTTTTATCATGAATTTATACCCCTTGAGAAGAGCTTTATGGGTCTAGAAGGATTTAGAAGCCTGCAGGTTCTTGCTTTGGGAGGATGCAGTTTCCAAGGTCAAATTCCTGAGTGGCTGGCAAATATAAAGTCTCTGGAAGTTTTAGACTTGTCGTATAACGCATTGACAGGAACAATTCCAGATTGGTTTGCAACTCTCCCAAGCTTCTTTTACTTGGACTTGTCCAAGAATAATCTTACTGGGGAATTTACAGTGCCTGTTAACAGGCTGCCCGCAATGGTATCAGTGGAGGCTGCGAATAAATTTTTGCGAAGTTATCTTGAACTTCCGGTTTTTGTTGCCCCCAATAACGCTAGCAACCAGCAATACAATCAGCTTGCAATACTGCCACCTGCTATCTACCTAAAGGGTAACAACCTTACTGGTAAAATCCCAGTTGACATAAGCCAGCTGCAAAATCTTCATGTGCTGGATCTCAGTGAAAACAACTTCTTAGGCAGTATCCCACCCGAATTTTCTAACCTCACAAGCCTTGAAATGCTAGACCTCTCACAGAATAATTTGACGGGAGAAATTCCGACATCGCTGCAAAGTCTCAATTTCTTATCAGTGTTCAACGTTTCCTACAACGATCTCGAAGGACAGATTCCCACAGGGGGTCAGTTTGGAACTTTTGGAGAATCTAGTTATGTTGGAAATCCACGTTTATGTGGTCAAGTTCTGCATAATAACCCATGTTCGATTAAACCGGCTCCCTCAGTTACACACACGGGCAAAAAACTAAATAAGAGACTAATTTTGGGAATTGTACTAGGTCTCTGCTTTGCAATCGCCTGTGTTCTTGTTATTCTAGTGTATTGGATAATGTCCAAGAGACGGATACTTCCTGGGGGTGATACTGATAAAACTGAAACAGGGATGAATTCACGCTGTTATAGCTCCGATGATGAAATGGGAAAAGATACTAGTCTATTCGTACTCTTTCCAAAAACTACCACAGAGATCAAAGATCTGTCGATACTCGACATACTCAAAGCCACTAACAATTTTAACCAAGAAAACATCATTGGGTGTGGAGGTTTTGGTTTGGTGTACAAAGCAACCTTGGATGATGGGGTTAAGCTTGCTATCAAAAAGCTTTCCGGAGATATGTGTCTGATAGAACGAGAATTCAAAGCAGAGGTGGAAGTTCTATCACTCGCTCAACATGAAAACCTGGTTTCCCTTATGGGTTATTGTGTGCATGATGGTTTTCGGCTTCTAATGTACTCCTATATGGAAAATGGAAGCCTTGACTACTGGTTACATGAGAATCCTGATGGCCCGTCCCAACTTGATTGGCCAATGCGACTTAAAATAGCTTTTGGAGCTGGCAAGGGTATCGCTTACATGCACCAAATCTGCGAGCCACATATTGTGCACCGTGATATAAAGTCAAGTAACATTCTCCTTGATAATAACTTCAAAGCTCATGTAGCAGATTTTGGACTTTCCAGACTCATCCTACCGCACCGCACCCATGTCACCACTGACCTTGTGGGGACACTAGGTTACATTCCACCAGAATATGGGCAGGCTTGGATAGCCACCTTAAGGGGTGATGTCTACAGTTTTGGGGTCGTACTGCTTGAACTGCTCACTGGCAAAAGGCCTGTGGAGATATGTAAACCGAAAACGAGGGAACTAGTTGTGTGGGTCCATCAACTAAAGAACGAAGGAAAACATGAAGAAATCTTTGATCCTCTCTTGAGAGGCAAGGGATATGAACAAGAGATGCTGCAGATTCTTGAGATGGCCTGCAAGTGTGTCAGCCATAATCCCATGAGAAGACCAACTATCAATGAAGTTGTTGACCTGCTCGAGATTTTAGGGTCAAGCCCAAATACGCCCACAGCTGAGGAAGATTTTCCTGTAGAAATGCGGTAAAAATGTTCAGTACATTCCTGCAGATGAGAACAATTATCAAATCAAAGGGGACTGCAACTCCGCACTTCTTTTATTGTGAAATTTGTGCAAATAATTTGTTATATCTATTAGAGATGTATACCAACTGGGTTGTGCCAGTGACCTCTGTACAAAGCCGCTTTTTTGTGATCATGAATTGCATACAATCAGAACCATCAAAATTATTCTAACACAAAGATACATACCATGTAGAAAAATACAACAGTTAGAATTTTGCAAGTATTCTCTCAAGAAAGTATTCAGATTAACTGTTGCCTTGATAATTATAAATGATACCTTGACGACAGGCCGCATCATTGTCTACTACGGAGTACAGTATAGGATACATCTTCAACGTAACTGCAAGTCGACAGTACAATCGGTTATCTCTTAGACAAAGAGCACTCTATGACACAACACTGTGCATCAGCCATCACAGACAGAGAATTTCTCCTCATGCCACAGATGCATTTCCTACTCCTCTTCTCCTTCAACTACAGAGATTGCACCTTTGATCAGATGCAAGAGCACCAAGTCCCGCGAAGAAAACTAAATGTTTAGAACCACTAACTTCAAAGTAATGGACACGTATAAGAAATTTCAGCTCTAACTATGAAATATCCTCATACCACAACAATGCATTTTCTATTTATGTTCCCTTTAACTAGATAGGCTGTATGTTTGGATCTTCGATTAAAAGCAATAACAGTCCAAGACTTCACAAACTCTAATGAAACAACGCAGAACAAACGAATTGTAAGCAACCACCAACTTAGAGGCAAAAATCACACATAATAAGACCCCGAGACACGCCCCATATCTAACTGCAAACAAGGTAAGCTAAACAGCAGTTTATGCTGAGAATTTCATTTGATGATAAATTTCACATGCTTTCAAAAAATTGCCATTTATCGTTCCAATGCGGGTCTATCAGTCTATGTGTAGTGAAGAAATGGGTACTGAGACACCACTGACAAAAAATTCTGTGGTCTGCCACTGCATTTATCAACCGTAGTGATGATTAAATTATTAAACCCTTGAAAAACCCTAATTCATGTTTCTCCAACTGGGCTGCAAGTGCCAGATACGGTTATTTAGTGCGCAATTGCCAATATTTTGGTCTAAGATGAAGGGTCAAAATGTTGGGTCGTGTCAGACAGTGAAACACAACCAAAGTGAATACATGGAAATTCCGGTGCAAAATACCTACGCATAAAATCCACAATTGAATTATTCACGAAATCCAGACAATCAACACACATTTACATAAAACTTTTCAGTGTTTCACAATCACCGCTTAAACAGTTAAACATGATGAATTTGCGTAGCGCAATCTATAACGTTCGGTAGAGCGAAAAATAACAATAATTTGGCAGCGGAACAACAAATTAACGACATTTATAAGCTAAATTGAATGAACAGCATGTAAAAATGTATGATGAGTAAAAATATGAGACGAATTAGGGATACAATGGTGAAAAATTACATCAAATATGAGAATTTCTGAAGTGCGATTTTGCAACTACAGGAAAGAGAAGTAAACATACCGCCATTTTTGAGCGAGCTTCAAAGTATTAGGTTGTTTTGAACTTCGTTTCATTTTATGGGTTTAGTTCAATTCAGTCCGGTATAGATGGTTTCTTCCGCTCGGTTTAGACGGTAGATCGAATAAATGGGTCATTCAGTTTGATCCGGATTAGGTTAAACAATTCGTCTCATTGTACCCGGACACTATTCGTCTAAAATTATAGACGGATAGTGACCCTTTCACAAAATGTAAGTGGGAGGGTAAGTGGGGTATCCATTTCCCACTCTTTTTTTTGGTATAATGTAAGCTTTTTATTAATCAACATAAAATAGGACATGGAGTACATTTCTTTGTGCTATTACAAAACGCAACACAGCTAAATGAATTACAAATGGATGTCTAAATGTTGCAGCCAAACTTTATCCCTATTAGGCATTCTAGGACTAATCTTCTACCACAGACGAGCCCTAATGCAATGCTTCAGATCAGTTATCTTCTTAGCAGGTAAGGTAAGAGCAAGGTTCAACCTGCAAGTGTTCCTTTCCTGCCAAATGTAGTACTAGCCTAGCCATACAAGTCATCCGCACACGACTTTCTCGCAACTTAGAGTAGCCATTCGGTGTTGGAAATGCAAGTGCGACCATGCACGCTCAATTCGATAATAATCGAGAGCTATAAGCGCAAGACCTAAACGGTGGGTGTGAGTCTCAATGACTTGGTCACATAAGACACAATGTCATTAGTACAAATCCCCGGATGCCTCGGCTTCTCCCGGTCTCCGCAATCCTCTCTGCATAATCAACCAACCATTGAATGAATGTTTAGGCAAGTTCCAATTATCCCAAACAGTTTTATACCTTTGGACGGGGGGGTGTGGTCCCCGTAGCAGGTGATATCCAGCCCCAACGAGAATACCCTTTTAGAGCTAGGTACCCATTGGCCATCAACAAAACCATCTTTCAAAGCATCTTTAACTCTACAAATATTTCTCCAATTCCAATTAGAATCAGGAGGAGGAGAGTAAGTATGCCAATTAGCCCATTTCATATAAACATGGTCAATCCAGAGAACCCAAAGCCTGTCGGCCTTGGTGTAAATCCAATTAACCAACTTTCCAACAGTTGCAATGTTCCACACCCCAGCCTCTTTGATATTCAAGCCTCCTTCTTTCTTACTACAGCATACCTTGTCCCAGGCTACTAAGGGACACCTATGATACTCATTATCACCACTCCACATAAAATTCCTGCAAATAGCTTCTATTCTTTTGATAACACATTTAGGAATTAAAAAGATAGAAGACCAGTAGTTATGGAGGGTATTGAGGATAGAATTGATGAGTATCAGCCTGCCAGCATAGCTAAGTTTCCTAACTCCCATACTTTTGACCCTAGCAGTAATCTTTTTAATAAGGATGTTACAGTCATGTCTGGTCAATCTCCCTGGTTGGATAGGGATCCCAAGTATTTGAAAGGTAGAGTACCTTCCTGAAAGGCAAAGATAGAAGTAATGTCCTGCTTTAAGTCCTGAGAGACTCCATTGAACACAACCTCAGATTTAGCTGCATTCACCTGTAAACCAGAGGCAGCAGAGAAAGTTGACAGGACCCTAAGCACCAAAATAATAGATCTAGGATCACCCTTACAGAACATGAGAAGATCATCAGCAAACAGAAGATGTGTCAACTTCAAACTCTTACATAAGGGGTGATATCTGAAGTACCATTTATCAGTAGCATAGGCCATAATCCTTGTTAGGTATTCCATACAGATGCAAAATATGAAAGGAGAAATAGGATCCCCTTGTCTCAATCCCCTCTTACCCTTGAAGAATCCAAATTGAGCCCCATTCAAACTAAGGGTATAGGTAGGAGAGGTAACGCAGACCATAAGCAATTGCCTAAACTTGACAGGAAATTTTAAAGCTTGTAGCATATGATCCACAAAAGACCATTCAATAGAATCATAAACCTTTTGCAAATCCAATTTGAACATACATCTAGGGGAGGCCATCCCCTATTATAAAGTCTAATAAGATCTTGACAAATTAAGGGGATGTTTGGTTGGCTCTCTTGGAATGGATTGGAATGGATTTGCTCCATTCCAATGTTTGGTTGGAGTCTTTTGGAATGGAGTTAGATACCCAATGGATTCTAACTCCATTCCAACCCCCTAGAATCTCATACCCAACTTCCCCCATTGGTATCTAACTCAATTCCTCCCTTCTACAATTTTTAGATGAACAAACAAGTTTATAAAGGAATGGATTTAGAACCCCATACCATTATGGGTTCATATTCCAATCCATTCCATTCTATACTATTGAACCAAACGCCCCTAAGATGTTCTCAAGAATAAATCTCCCTTTCACAAAAGCTCCCTGGTTCCTACTCACAATATCAGGCAATATAGCAACCAATCTAGTGCACATGAGCTTAGAGATAGCTTTATAGAGCACATTGCAACAAGAAATAGGTCTAAAGTGTTTAACACTAGTTGGCCTATCTATCTTAGGAATCAGAGTAATATTGGTAGCATTGATTTGAGTTAAAAGTTTACCAGTATCAAAAAAATTAGTAATAGCTTCACAAATCTCATCCCCAACAATATCCCAAGCATCCTTATAGAATTGGCTAGTAAATCCATCAGACCCAGGTGACTTTCCATTAGGAATACTAAAGATGCTATGTTTAATCTCAGCTGCAGTGAATGGTGCAGTCAAGATTGCCCAGTGAGCTTCAGTGCAGCAAGGACCCCTACCAACAACATGGGCATAGACATCAGTTACCTCCATTTGAGTCCCCAGGAGCTCCTGATAATACCTAAGGAAAGCTTGCTATATAGCATCACCCTCAGTACATAAGAGGCCATCCTGGTCCTCAATCTGAAACACTTTGTTGAGCATCAGTCTTTTTTTAATTGTATGATGAAAAAAGGAGGTGTTTAAATCACCCTCAAGAGACCATTGAACCTTAGCCTTCTGAGATAAGAAGTTGTTTCTTGCAATATGAAGCTCCCTAAGATTGCAAGCCAAGTCCATTTCCTTCTGAATAAGTTCACAATTACCAGGATTACTCACAAGATCCTTCTGAATCTGTTTCAGAGCAAGACTGGCAATATTAGTATTATTTTCAATATCAGAGAAACAGTGTTTGTTGATGTCTTTTAGTACAGGTTTAAGGGTTTTCAACTTCTTAACCACACAAAACATTTTAGTACCATGATAAACACGATCCCACATAACCTTAACACTATCCTTGAAGCATTCAGCAGATCCCCACATGTTAAAATATTTAAAACTCTTCCTACCACCTATATCAAAACGTTTGTCCACCAAAGTGCAGGGACAGTGATCAAATAAACCTTCAGGGTGTAAATGAGCAATGTAATCTCCAAATAAATTCATCCATTCCAAATTCCCCATATCTCTATCAAGTCTACTATAGACTCTATCAGTAGCGTCCTGCTTGTTGGTCCAGGTAAAAAGTGCACCTGTAGCTATGAGATCTTCCATACAACATAAGGAAACACACTCCTGGAAGTGTTCCATTTCAGCATCAGTTGTATTCCCTCCAAGCCTTTCAATAGGGGACAGCACAGTGTTGAAATCACCCAACCAAAGTCAGGGTTCATTACAATGAGTAGCCACTCCCTTCAGGAAATTCCACAAGGAAATTCTTTCATATAAACCATTAAAGGCATAAATCATAGTGAGCAAAAATCTTTCCCATCAGACTTAGAATGCACCATCATGTGTATAAATTGAGCATCATATGCTAAAAAGTGAATATCAAAACATTGAGGTTTCCAGAAAATCCATATTCTACCTCCTTTATGCCAACTGCAGTTAGTAGTCACACTCCAACCATCACAAATAGAAGTATCCCTCTTGAGTAAAGTACTAGATTTAAGCTTAGTTTTCAACAGACCAAAGAGACCAACTTGCTGATTGTGCATAAACCATTTGACTACTTTCTGCTTATTCAGGTCATTAAGACTCCTAACATTCCAGAAACCAATGCTATGAATTGGTACTGGAATCAGGAGGATCCTTCCCACTCTCCACTACCCCTCCTCCAGGAGTAGTTGTACTTTTTAAAGCATTAACAAAAGTATATTGACTAAACTTGCCAGACAACCTTATACCAACCATACCACCTTGCCTATTCATCCTTATAATTTGCTTAGCAGGAGTAGATTTGACTACAGGAGTAGCTCTAACCTGCTCAAGAGGGGGGAAAAGGTCAGGGGTAAAGGTAGGTGGAGACAAATCAACAGAAGGTTTAGGTTTCTGGACAGGTTTCCAAACTTGTTGGGGAGGGTTTTTAGTGTTAGCTACTTTGTTCTTCCTACCCCCCTGAACATCTTTCTTCTGTGGTTTCCTGTACTGAGACGTATCATGCTCTATACCATTACAATTAGTGCAAGATATAGGCCTCCATTCATACTCCACATTCACAATAACTTTCATGCCTTTCTCATCCAGGAACATCACTTTGTCATGTAACTTCTGGTCCATATGAAGTTCAACTAAAACCCTAGCATAACTCAACCTAATCTTATCAGCTGTTGCTCCATCCATGTGAACATAGTGACCAACAAGATTAGCAATTCTAGGCAAACAATTACCCCAGAACTTCAGAGGTATACCAGACAATCGAACTCACACAGGAACAACATCAATTTTTTCCTTGACCAACTCGGTATCAACGTGCCAGGGTTTGATAACAACAGGCTTATTATCAAAGAGATAGTAACCTGCGTTTAAAAGAGCATCCATGTTCACAGTTTGGGTAAATCTAACAATAAAAATTCCATTATCTAGGAAGGAGACTCTATCTATGCCAAATTCATCCTAGACACGATAGACAAAACTCTCCAAAACTTCCCATGGTGGGTTAGCACCCAAGATATAACAATAAACAGAGTTGTTCCAAAAGGCTACCTCTGGTTTGATATCCTCAGGTGTAAATTGTAGTAGATCTGTAAGCTCCTCCTCCTCAATAATGGTATACATGATAGGAGTGGCTTTTCCACCACGCATCACCGTCCAACCTTCTGTAGGTGCAGTCTCTGCTTCCTCTGCGAGGTCAAGCACAGGGACCCCATTGATTTCATGAAAAGGTCGAGTCTTTCGTGCGTCAGCTTCTGTAGGACCTCGAAAGATTGTAACTTTAGCACCAGAAGATAAGCTAGAAGCTTTATCCATTGCATTAATGGTGTTTGTTGAGGATTTTGTTGAATTTTTATGTGAAGAAAACAGGGGAGAAAAGCGGTTATGGGAGGCCTTGACTGCCGTCATTATTAGGTTTCAAAATTTTAGAGCGTTTTCTCTCACTTCTTTCTCTCTCATAACTTTTTATGTATCCATTTCCTACTCACTCGCACTATCCACTCTCATTTTGTGAGAGGGACACTATCCGTCTAAAGCTCCGTCTACAGCTTTAGACGGATAGTGTCCGTCTAAAGTGAGAATTTGTGTAGGTTAAAATGGCACAAATACTATTATACAACTGGTTGTACAAGAGCATTGTACAACCATAACAAATCTAACTGAGCTAATGTAGATTTTTTTCGAGCTCTTATAATTTTTGATTTATATTTTAATTTTTGGATGTCAAAAATTAAAATCTAGTTGAATTTATATATATTATTTTTTAGTTTCATTATAATTTTTTACGTTCAATGTTTTTATAATGGAGCTCGGATTCTTTCAAATAAAACTCGTAATTTGTAAGTCTAAGCTCAAGGAACGCATTATAAAGCTCAGGTTCTGTTCTATACAACCAATACAACTAGTTGTATAGTCTACTTATTGTTGAAATGGTTTTTTTGTCAAGTGAACTTCAACTTCGATTTCAGTTTTATTTCATTCGGGTTCATTTCAATTAGTCATTTTTATCAATTTGTGGTATCTGAATCGGTACGGTTTTAACCTAAAGAAACTAGTTTTTGTGCTCGTACAATGTACAGGCTAATACAAACTAACATTTATGTTTGTAACTTTCGAGTACTATTTTGTTAAAATTTTAAGGACTTAATCCATAAATTTATAGAATTTTATTGATCAATAGTGATATGAGTCTAGATCTTCTCCAATGGTACCATTTGAATAAGTGGAGAAGGATGATATGGTATTATGTATAGTGTTGTGCAACTACCAACGTTCTCTAACTTTGTAATCATAAGTTGTCAAAAAATTGTAATGACCAATCATGCAATAACCTTTGCTAGCTATTTTATAATGTGTAAAAGAGAAGCAAGACATACCACCGTTGTGAAAAGATATACTCATTTTACGTTGTTAAACACAACTTAATGATCAGAAAGATGATAACGCATTTTTCACAGCATTCCTACTTCAAGACGACATATTAGAAGAGTAAAAAAATAAGCAAGTAAAAGCAATCAACACATTTTGATCTGAAGATCAACATATCAACATATACATATTAATGCATATGTTTGTTGTTGGCATTGCATGACTATCAATTTTGTATAAATCATGTGCGACAAACAACATAAACAAAAATATAACATTATTTAATAGGACGGCCTTTAAGCATAAGACCGGCCTTTTATCTAAAAGCCCAAATCGCAAAAGAAGAATCACATAAATATCAAACAGTAAATGAAACGGGAGGGAGTACAGAGCATGTTATAATTGACACCACCCTCTCAAACTCTCTAGCTACGCCCCTAATCCCATCACCTACAAACAAGGACCTCAACTGCAACCCCATATGTCGACTACGCTCCACGCACAAACCTTCCATTTACTTGTCAAAGTTTAGGACTCCTCGCGTAATCCCTCCATTAACTCAAAGATTAAGGGCCATAAACTTGTCTTTCAATCATTCAGTTCAAATTATAATTCGTAGTTATTAATCTTAAAACCATCCTTGACAAAAAAAACTATAGCATTTAACACTCTAAACTTGAATTGAAAAGAACGAAAACTAAAACTTTGAGTTTTGAAGTTACAACTTTTAGATGTTTAATTATGTGTATGTGCTAGTTAGAACAATGAGTTAATTTAAGTTTAATTTGTAGCCCATAATTTTCAACTTAAAAGTTCTCAATATAAAAACATGAGCATTCTGTTGGAACTATGCCCCAGAGCAATCGTTATGAAAACATTTTGAATGAATTTCATACGGATTATTAATGGAGATTAATAATTAGATGGCATTTTCTTATTATCTTATTAAAGTGTTAATACGACGATAAATCCTTGATTAAACTGGTATACTTGACATCATAATGGATATTATGATAATGAGAGTCGAGTATTATAGAGTTTAATCTAAAAGTGTTCTTGGTCGTTGGATCGTCAAAACGGGACTATGATAATCCGGATAGACCAATATATTGATAACGGTACTCATAGGATGAGTATTAATGGATCTCATTTATTAAGTTATAATATAGATAATGCATATGGAGATATGATTATTGAACGTGACCAACAGTGAGATTTCCCAAATGGTTATTATTACCTATGCACTGTCAATGTGGAAATTCTCTTAAGGAGGAATTGTATATTTTATCCTTTGACTTGAGATCATCATTGTAATTAATAGACTACTTATCGTACTTAGATACCGGACACCTAGTGTGTAAAAATGCTAGTTTTTTTTTTTTTTTTTTTTTGATTAGGTAAGAAAACTAGGTTGATCCTCTAGGGTAGGACCAACCTATCCATCCTTTCGAATGAGTGAGGTAAGTTGAAGCCACCGGCTATCAAACCATCTCGAAAGAGTTGGACATGAATGTCCAATAGTAGCTATGAAGTCAGCAAGCTTGTTGGCTTCACGAAAGTAATGTTTAATTATCACTTCATCGAAAAAATGAAGATTTAATTTTACATCCTTGATAATACTAGAAATTTCCCAAGAAATTAACCAAGTTCCTCGAATTGAGTTAATAACACATAAATTATCACCCTCCACAATTAACTTTGAGATTCCTAAGTATTTAGCTGCTAAAATACCTTCTTTTAAAACCAAAACTTCCGCAACAAGGATATTATTGGATCCGTACTTTTTTCCTCCCAACAAAACGACTTTACCATTGTGATCTCTTATAGAATATCCTAAAGCAGCTTTATTACCTTCTATTCTTGATCCGTCAAAATTTAGCTTTATAAATCCGTTTCTAGGTTTTTCCCACCAAATTTCTTCCTTACTAGAGTTATTTCTAGCTGACTCTTATATCTTGGGATTGTTGAGATCCTTAAATCTAGTCACATTCCAGATCTTAGTGCTATTATTACATAAAGTAATAAGTTTGCTGATACTTAAATTAACATTATTAAATATAAAATCATTTCTATGAAACCATGCATTCCACCAAATAAAAATAATCTTAATGAAATCATCTTTTGGAATTAAATCCTTGAAAACTTTGACTTATAATAGTATAATAATTTGACAGAAACTCGTTGAAACTAATAATATTCAGGTCTTGGATGATAAACCCAATCAAGGGACATTCGTAAAAGAAATGATCTTTGTTTTCAATAAGATTGTTGCACAAAACACAATGAGGTGGGACATCAATATGACTCTTGAGAAGTCCACTTCTCGTTGGAAGGCCGTCAACACAGACTTTCCAAAAAAAAAAAATTCAATTTTGGAGGAATATTTAATTTCCAAATCCACTGAAATTCACAATTGTCAAGAGCTTGATCGAACAAACCTTGCGCTAACCAAGTTGTTGTTTTGTTAGAGAAAATTCCATCTACGGACAACCCCCAAATGAGGGTATCTGGAATATCATTATGTGCCACTGGAATGTTAGTAATCTGATTAATAATATCGTTATTTACTAAACTGGATAATTTACAAACATTCCATTGCTTGTCTGAGGTTATGAAATCTTTAACCAAAAGATTAAGATCACGGTTACTATCATCATCAACCATACTGCCTGTAAGTGGGTGTGAAAAAATCCAATTATCAGACCAAAACTTAATGTTGCTACCATTACCTACCTGCCATCTCAGTCCTTTTCTAAATAGAGTCCGAAGACTCATTAGTTTACGTCATTGCCAAGAAGAGGCTGAATTAGGCTTATGATCAAAGAGTGAACAATTTCTCAAGTATTTTTTGTTGGAATATGTGTCCTCCGACAATAATGCAATCACAACTGTCGATCATGATGATCACATATTTAAGTCTCATTTTAAAGGATACAATTGGGAAGTAATATTTTACTGTCAACTGGTCCACACATATCGGTAATGATTGGTCGACTAGAGTTTGACATTCGTCGTCTTGACGGTGGTGACCAGTTGATCCCCTTAGGTCACACCTAAAGGGTAACACTCTTAATTGATTATTTAATTGATCGTATGACGATACGGGTTAATTAAATTGCTTAAAATTGACGGACGATTTTGGAAGTAATATTTACGTATCTCATTATAATTTGATTAAATAAGATACGGTCTAAGTTTAGACGAAATTATTGTTTAAGGAAACAATTGCAATTGAATGAATAATTTATTATAAATACAAAATGTTGTGATTTATAATTGGTAAAATATTTTGGTACAAGTAATTATGAATTACTAAGTCGATTTTGTATATGACGTATTTTATTAATGCGTTGATTTTTAATATGTTAAAAATACATAACAATTTTACATGACATGTGACATGTGACAAATTGACAAAGATAAAATGGAATCCATTTTATCTCAATATGACCGAAATAATGGGGTGTTTTAGGAAATTATTATGTTAATTATATTAGTGGTAAACATAATCATATTTGCCTAAAACTAGCCATGCAAGCCTACCTGTTCTTGTGAAGACAACCTTGCTCATGCATTGGCCCTTTGACCCCCTCCCTCTACCCGGTTTTGAGAAGGAGAAAACCATGGGTTTTTCCTCTTTATACACTAGATGAAATGTTAGTGTATTCATTCATTCATTCAACAATCAAAAATAGAGTTTTTAGAGAGATAAAAACTTCTTCTTCCTTTTCCTTCTCTTAGACGAAATTAAGAGAACCAAATAAATATTTTTGGGTCATTTTATTTAAATTAATATTGTTCTAGTAATAATAATATTAATTTTTGTTAAGAGATTACCTTGGGTATTAATCTTTGGGAGGGATTCTACACTTGAATCCTTATTCTTCCATTTTAGGAGTGCTCAAGAACAAGTAAGAAGGAGATCTTACTTGTGCCCAATAATCCGAAATATCAATGTAAGGGTTGACGATTTCTTCCTTATTTTCATTATTGTTTGCATGCATAAGATCAATGTTTAATTTTATGACTAAATTAAATCATAACATATATAAATATGTCAAGTAATGAGATATAGATTTCTAACAAGCGGTATCAAGAGCCTTTGGTTGTTTGCATGCAAATCGGTTATAATTTTTTCCGAGTTATACGATTAACATATAAAACTCATAAATTTGTTTTATTATCATATATCACGAAATAATTTATGAATGTTAAATTTTCTGGTCCTAAAATGTATTTAGGATTTTTGGGTTAGTTTATGGATTTTTATTGTTCATCTTATAAAATAATGGCATTAAAAATGTGATTTTATGATAAAAAATGTCATTTTCGGACTAAAATTAGCTAAATTTCGAATTTTACAGTGATTTTTGGATATGTTATCACATGTATTATTTTTAGATGACCTGTAAATTTTCATAATTTTTGGAGTTTTTATGCTCGAAATATGGATTTTTCATGATATAAATCGTATTTAAATGAAAAATAGGTTAATATGAGATAAATTTTGAATCTGGTCATATAAATTTAGTATGTTGTCACATGCAATTTTATAAGATGTGTGTAAAATAATAGGCTATAATGAAGTCTTCATGCATGATTTATGAATTTTTGATGAAAAATAGCATAAATAGTGACTTAATTAGTGAATAATTGCTAAAACATACTTCATGACTAAGAAAAAAGTCACATGTAGCATTTTATTATATTTTTCAGATCTAAAATTAAAAAGTTGATGAATATAATTTTTCTCATGTTTTTATGATTATAATTGATAAATCCCATAAACCGCAACATAGTTTTTCCGATAATTTTTCGAAATTTTAACCTAAGTTTTTGAACATTATGAGTGTCATGGTATTTTTCCAGAATGTTCATGAGTTTAAATTTTGAATTTATTTGAAATTTTTGTGATTTATTTGAAGTTTATAGCATTTTATTATAATTTTGAGTCCATTAATGAACAATTTTAAGAAATATAAGTTAATTATAGTCAAATAGTTAGTGGAGACTAATTTTGAGTCCTAAGTTGGTTAGGGTAATTAACTTGTGCATAAATATGATTTTATGTAATTTATTGTGATTTTAAAAGGTTGAATCACGCAAATCCGTAAAAACCATTTAATATACGATATTGGCTCCTTAAAGGCGATTTAGCATAAAATTGGGCATGTTCATACATATTATAATGCTGAATTTTATTTATGATTGTCATAATTTTATTTTATGTATTTTTGAATTATGTATTTTTTTTTTACTTAGTATGGCTTTAGTTTTTAATTGGTATTGCCCGAAATGAATGGGAATATCGATTCGGTTGTAATTTATTGTGATCTCGTATCACCGTTTTGTAATTTAATAGATTTATTTTTATTTTAATTACAAATGTATAATAGGAAATTATGTAATTTGTTATGTAATTTATTTATTCCGGAGTTCCTTGAAGACGGTGTCGCTCAAGAAGGCGATACATAAAGACGGTGTTACCTCGAGATGCGTGCCAAAACCGAAGTTCAAGGGACCAATGGAGTTGGTTTCCGAATATGTAATAGTTAATTAGATTTTCTATTTTAGGAAGGCCATACTAGGATTTAATTTATACTTTGCATTTTACTTATATGTTGCATGCATCGCTAAATCGCCATAACTAAAACATGCATTATCTTTTAATCGAGTTTATCGACCGTGTCAATTATAATTATCGTAGTTCACCGCTTTAGTTCACTTAAAACGTGATAGATAATAAATTGACATGACCTCTCGCTATAAATAATCAATTGAGACATAGCCTTACCAAAAAGTAGAAACCATGAAAACCTATTTCGTGAGGGAGTGCACTCGGCCACACCGGGGTACAAACCTTGTTACGTAGGGGAAGTGGGTGATAAATGTCTATCCAGCGAATTTATATTAATGAGGGGTATTTCGGCACACCGTGCCCTAAGTTGATATGAGTTTGGATCATGGACACATTTATTCGAAATTTGGGTTGAACTCAACGAAAGTATTCACGACGATTTCCGGATGTGTTTCGGGCTAGAGATAAATATTAATGTAATTTTATCGACCAAGAGTTCTAAAAGTAGAATCGATTAAAAGGTTAATCCACCGAGTTATGTTAATAAAGGGTATTTCGGCACACCGTGCCCTAAGTTAATATGAATTTGGGTCTTGGAATCATTTATAATAGTTGGGTAGAGGTCACTATATAAATGTTCATATCTTGTTAAAATTATTTACAAGTATGATTTAAAAAGACAAATGTTAATATTTCCTTTTCCTCCATACTTGTAGCTCATTACAATGAATCCATCAAACGCTACCGCACCGATAACTATTGAGTCTTGCCACAATGTTTTTGACGACGTTTGCTTCAACAATGATTTCGACACTACTAGAGAACTTCATTTTGGGATAGGATCGGATGGAAACCTTAACTTCATCACTTCTTCTAGACCACCTACTACTACTAGATCTCGTGTGAGCCGGTCTCAGGAAGACCGCCTCATAAAATCTATAGGATCTTTGTCTCTGAAAGTGATAGGCTTATCGCGTACCTATGCAAAAATAAATTCCCTAGACACAAGTTAATGTAGTAATAGGGGTCGAACACAAGGAAACGGGAATTACGTCGTGAATTGCTATGGGTGAATTTTTATCAAGGTCGATTACGATTTGGGTTTGGTTTGTTTGGTTTGATGATTAATGAAAATTGAAATGTAAATAATATGATAAAAGATAGTCTAAAGGGTTCGGGTCACTCATGCAAAGGTAAACATATGAACATGATAAACTTGATACTAATAATGTTGTCAATTGCTTAGGCTTAAAGATACCCACCTTACGGCATTAGTATCAACCATAGACCGGGTCCTAGAAAAATTCTCGTCCATGACTAGGTCGTCCTACCACACATGCTTAGTCTAATTCAATTCCATGCCTCTCGACTTTAGAACGAATGAACAAATATAACCTACGACTACGGCCGATAATCAAAGATTAAGCGTAACAAAACAAGCATGTGATGGAAACAATTGATCAATATTATTATGAACTTTATTTAATCATATTATATGTTTGATTTTGCATGGCTCCCCTAGCCTTTAGACTAGAGAATTTAGCTACTCATACTAAGATGTAAAATGTAAACTAATTTGTAAGGAATGTTGAACATGGTTATATGAATTATACTAATTAGGTGATATAACATATGAAAAGAGCAAAACTAAATAAGTATGAAATATTTGACTATGATAACTATGTGATAACTAAAGCAATGATGTAAATTGTAAACTTGTAATAAGAAATACCTTATAAAAGAGGACTTGTAAGGAATAACAACCAACTAATAACCAAAAGATTGAATAACAAATGCTTGAGAATCTCTTGAAATACAAAGTGTTGAAAGATTAACTAAGGAATGCTTAAACAACTTCAACTTGAAATGAAAACTAATGAGAGAAAACTTATAATGCTTGAGGCTTAATGTAGTAAACTTGGACGTAAAATGGGATGCCCAAAACCTAGGAATGCCTCTCCTATTTATAGGAGAGGAGGGGAAAAACGTAAGGACCAACGAGCATGCAACCCCGATCGGGGTTGGGCGGCCCCGATCGGGGCCGTGTGTTCCTCGGTATTTTGCCTTAACTCCTCTCTTAATTCCTTAGAGAATCCTATGTGGGTGATTAAATGTGCGATTAATCACCCGGTTAATGCTTGCATTTGGCATCTTAAGATCTTTTGGAATCCCATGCTTTCCCCTTGACTTTTGACTTGCAATTTGGGCTTGACTTGGATGTTTGATGTCATTTGTATTTTGCTAAATGATCCAACAAATTCTCATGCAAAAATCCATGCAACTTGAGTCACAAAGTCCATGCAACATCCAATCCTTAGTCCATTTGGTTTTCTTTCCTCTTAGCTTGCAATTTCTAGTACTTTGTAGTTATTTTAGCTCCAAAAAGCTTATTCCCTACAAAATATGTTAAAGTATCCAAAACAACTAGAAATGCAAATATTAGCTATAAAACACTCAAGATAAGTGCTAAAGACATGTAAAATCAAGCTAATATAGGGGGTTAAGATGTATAAAATATGCACTTATCAAACTCCCCCAAGCTAAATCCTTGCTTGTCCTCAAGCAAGAGACCAAATCCCATCTATTGCAATATCCAAACAAGCTAAGCATAATGATTTAAAAACCTGAAACAACATGGGCAAGGAATAAAGCAAGACATGGATGAGATTTACATGACGGCGTAGCATAGAAAACTTTGAATGAACCTTTAAGCTCTTGCATGATCTTTTGACTTATGGACTCTCACGGGACACTCAAACTCTTTTATATGTGAAAGGACAATTTTTGTGAATGAACACTCAACTATCCTCAACTTATAACGATGTGCCCGCAATCTAATATGGTAAACATGTCAAACTAGCAAGCAAAGACAATCAAATGTAAGCATGAATAAGAAGCCAAATGGGTAGGAAGAAGGCAAATAAACATGGGTAAGAAGGGGGAACAAAAGAGTTATGAATGTGGAGCTAAGTCAAGCTAGCAACTACCAAAATGCAAGGATGCTCAATCCCAATTCTAACCCAATTTTTTCAATTCAAACCATAAGAAATTTCTCCAAAATATAATGAATAATGCTTGAGAATTTCTCTTATATTTTCTTCTTCTTCTCTTTCTTTTCTTTTCTTTTTCAATGCATACTTCTTTTTTTCATGCTTTTTCTCATTCATTTGTTTTTTCTTTCTTCATTTTTTTATTTTCTTTCATTTCCAATTTTTCAATTTTTCCATTTTTTTTTCTTTTTTTTGAACATTAAGACCAAGCTCACATGACTTCAAACAACCAAATATATCCCAATGAGCACCCAAACACTATCCAACTAAGCTACTAGCTCAACAAGGGTAGGCAATTTCAATGATGTAGCTAAGGATAAATTTTGTGAAGGGGTCAAAAAGGCTAAAATATCATGTGATGGCTCCAAAATGCTAAAACAAATGAATGCATGCTTACCAAGAAATGACATGAAGACCATACTTGTGCGTTTTGATGTAACACATATTATAAGGAGACACCTACACTCACCTAAATGAGACCAAATAAAGATGAAATGGCCTTAAAGGAGGTTCTACCTCATCAATTTTGTAGCTTGCCACAAGTCAAGATCAAGCCTATTCGGTTCATTCTCCATATCCCACCTACTATGTCAAGACATCCACATGTAGCTAATATCCCATCATTAAAGAATAAATCATTAGCAACAAGCTATTAATAGGATAAGCAAAGAGGAAAGTAGGCAACAAGCAAGCACAAAGCAAAAATTTCTCTCAAAAAATTTCAAAATTTCTACACTACATGCAAACTACACTATATGCAAATGCAATCCCCCCCCCCCCCCCCAAGCTAAACATCACATTGTCCTCAATGTGCCAACTATCCAAATCACCCAATCAAACCATAAAAATGGCTCAAAGCACAAAGCAAGGACTAGAGGTTATGTCTAATGGGTTGCAAGATCTAAACTAATATGCAATGCAATTAAAAACTTACTCAACTTGCTAGCCCCCCCCCCATCCAAGCTAGCATGAATTCGGGGGATTTCTTCATTGATCAACTAAGAAAAGGGCCAAAAATTGAACCCCTTCCTCCCTTTCTTCTTCTTCTTGCCACTACCACTTGATTCTCCTTGTTGGCCACTTCCACTTGAGTCATCCCCTTGAAGAGGAGTGACATACTCACCAATATCTTAGCCACTACCAAGACCTTTACCATAACTACTAATCCCACCATAGTAACCATAGCCACCATATCCTCCATAGCCACCATAGCCTCCTTGCAATGCCTCAACCCCATAGTCCGAACCACAAAAGTCCGGGCCGGGCTCATAATGAGCAAATGTACCTGCATCATGGTGAGGAGGGGGAGGGGGAATAGGAGAAGGAGGAGGAAATCCACCCGGAGGATAAGTATAGAATGAAGGGTGTGGCCCCTCGGGTTGGATAACTCCTTGCCTAGAAAAATGATCATAAATAGGATGTAATGCAAGTCGTTGGTCATCACGAATTTGATTAACACCTAAGTTCATTTCTCGCATCATGTTCATCATTTCTATGCTAGATGGTGACTCAATGCTAGAGGTGGAATGACGTGCTTGGGAGGATGAACCTCCCATACGTCTCTCAACGGTGGTAGTAGACTCACCTCTAAGGGGTAAATGGTAGGTTGGTCTAACAAAGGGGTCACTTCCACGACGAGGTTTAGTGTGAACTAAAGCCTTTATCTCTTTCTTTTCCTCGGGTAGACGAATAGAGTCTTGCCTACCTATCTTCCAAGTCATGTTGGGATGTGCATCTTTAATTACAAGAAAGAAAGTATTCATAATCAAGACCAACCCCCTTAGCCCTAGACTCAAGTAAAGGTCTCAACCCGATAGTCTCTTGGTTAAACCGACACAAATGGTGAGCAATTTTAGTGACCAAATCACCTAAGACAATGCAACTATTCTTGGGATTAGTTTGCTTGGTCAAGTGGACCGCAAAGTGGTAGGGGATATTAATTCCCCACTTCTCATCACCATTAACATTCAAGAAAGCACCCAAGATTTCTAACTCAATATTCCTCACCGAGTGAGGTTCATTTCGACCAAAAAAAGTCCATCCCATAAACCTTTGCCAAATCCTTATGTCGGGATAATGAATAAATTGATGAGGTGTATGATCAAAACCCGGAAAAGTCAAGTGAGAAATGGCATCCCAAGTTAAAACGGGGTTATAATCATCGGGTGATTCGGTCGGTAAGTCTTTGCTAGGCAAATCAAAGATAGCGGCGAAATCCGCTAAGTCCATCTTATGATCTTCATTAAATAAGCGAAAGGTAACAAAAAGAATGAAACCGGGTTTCCTAGACCTATGAAACTCGAAAGAGCTTAAGAACTCAAGGGTGAGTTCGGGGAAGGTCTTATAATTCATGGTATAACAAGATTTCATGCCAAGATTTTTAAACAAAGCTTTAACATTTTTCTCTATTCCAATATTGTTTAAAGATGCTTAGTTAATGAATTTCGTTGGTTCCATACCTTTGCTTTTCAGAATAAACCAATTGTTGTATTGAGCTAGTGAATTGAAGATCACATTTGGATATTCCGGGTCATGCCATTGTGGGACTTCCTCCATGTGGACATCCGCTGCTGCATTTGAAGCTCCGCCTCACCTCTCCTTCTCTTTGAAGCACCTTGTGAAGAGCTTTTCTTGGTGCCATATTTCTGAAATTTTAAGACAAAATTCATCTTAAGGCAAACCAAAATTCATCCTAATAGGCATAATAGTATGAATTAGTGAACTAATTCACACTACAAACATGTAATAAACAATCTACAACCAATTTCTAGTACCAAAAAGCACAAAATCGAATTCCCCCAAATTGATTTAGGGTTTGCATAATCCAATTAATTGATTGTAATAGATGAATTTAAAGAGAAAAGAGAAGAGATCTTACCAAGATGATGTTAATGGATGAATAAAGCTTGCAAATCAATGAAGAACTTAAAGTTTCCTTGTGATTTTAGGTAGAAAAATGATGGAGAAAGGGATGAGGAGTACCGTCGGGTTTGCTGAGTTGTGATAGAATCTTGCTTTTTTTTTTTACATACCCGCAAATACCAAAAAACAGCTACAGTACCACGACCCCGATCGGGGCCACCAACCCCGATCGGGGTTGACTGCTTATCCGCGTTGACTTCCTCGTATAAGGGGGGTGACTTGTTTTTCTTTTTTTTCGAAAACCACATCCCCGAACGGGGTTTTTGCATGGGGTTGCGTGTCAAGTGCACTCCAAATTCTCCTACCTTCATTTTCACCTAGAAATCATAAAAGAAAAATCGTTAAGTTGAGTATTTTATTACTAATCTACGAAAAACAATTAAATTGCAGAAAATTAAAAACAAAAATAAATAAAAGCAATAAAAAGCTTGGGTTGCCTCCCAAGAAGCGCTGGTTTAACGTCCCGCACGACGAAAAAGCTTGAGTCGGTTTAAGCTTTCTTTGGTAGAGGTTGAACGGTCATTTCCTCTATCACACCAACGATCACATTCTCATGGTAGAGCTTCAAACGATGACCATTTGCTTTGAATTTTTCGCCCTTGGTGGTCACTACTTCAACGGAGCCAAACTTGTTGATATTTATGACGGTATATGGACCGATCCACCGTGATCGTAACTTTCCCGAAAATAGCTTGTATCGGGAATTGAATAGCAAGACCTTATCACCAATTTGAAATTCTTTGTTCAAGATCTTCTTATCATGCCATCTCTTTGTTCTCTCCTTGTAGAGACGGGAGCTCTCATAAGCTTGCAAACGGAATTCATCGAGCTCATTGAGTTGCAACAACCGCTTCTCTCCACTCAATTTCGGGTCCATGTTAAGCTCCTTAATTGCCCAAAAAGCCTTTTGTTCCATCTCAATGGGAAGATGGCACGCCTTTCCATAGACCAACCTATATGGTGAGGTACCAATAGGTGTCTTAAACGCGGTACGGTAGGCCCATAAGGTATCATCGAGCTTCATACTCCAATCCTTTCGTGATTTGGCAACAACTTTCTCAAGTATTGACTTGATATCACGGTTGGAAACCTCCACTTGGCCACTAGTTTGTGGATGATAAGCCAAGCCTTTTCTATGATAGACTCCATATTTTTCCAACAAAGCATCAAGTTGTTTCTCACCGAAATGAGTACCACGATCACTAATGATTCCTCTTGGAACACCAAACCTCGGGAATATGATCTTATTGAACAATTTAATCACGTTGCGAGCATCATTGGTAGGAGTAGCAATTGCCTCTACCCATTTAGAGACATAATCAACGGCAACCAAAATATACCGATTCCCTTTTGAGGAAGGAAACGGTCCTTGATAATCTATGCCCCAAACATCGAACACCTCTACTTCCAAGATTCCATTTAGAGGCATCTCGTGTCTTCTTGATATGGAACCCGTTCTTTGGCAAGCATCACAAGCCATCACGAAATTTTTGGCATCTTGAAACATAGTTGGCCAATAGAAGCCGGATTGCAACACCTTTGCAATGGTCTTGGATGGTCCATGATGACCACCATAAGGAGAAGAATGGCATCCTTCTAGCACCCCTTTCACATCCCATTGTGGGACACATCTCCGGAATAGCCCATCGGAGCAATGTTTGAACAAATGTGGATCATCCCATAGGAAGAACTTGGCATCATGTAAAAACTTCTTCCTTTATTGATATGAAAGGTTGGGTGGCAATTCTCTTCCAACTAGGTAGTTGGCTATGTCGGCATACCAAGGAGTATTGGCTTCCAACATCATTAGAACATCTTCGGCGAACGAATCATCAATAGGTAACTCAATACCTCCATCCTTGAACTTCAAACGGGATAAGTGATCGGCAACAACATTTTCGGCCCCCTTCTTGTCTTTAATCTCAAGATCAAATTCTTGCAAGAGCAAGATCCATCTTATCAACCTTGGCTTGGCTTCTTGTTTGGCTAGGAGATGCTTCAATGCGGCATGATGTGTATGAACAATGACTTTGGAACCAATCAAGTAAGAGCGGAATTTGTCTAAGGCATAGACAATGGCAAGTAGCTCTTTCTCCGTTGTGGCATAATTGATTTGAGCCGTATCCAAGGTTTTGCTAGCGTAGTAGATAGCATGGAGAACCTTGTCCTTTCTTTGTCCTAGCACGACACCTACCGCATAGTCACTTGCATCACACATGATTTCGAATGGTAAGTGCCAATCCGGTGATTGGATGATAGGTGCGGAAATCAAAGCCTTCTTGATCCTATTAAAAGACTCAAGACAATCATTAGTAAACACAAAGGGAGCATCTTTTAAAAGAAGCTCCGTAAGGGGTTTGGCAATATTAGAAAAATCTTTAATAAAACGGCGGTAGAAACCCGCATGGCCCAAGAAACTCCTTACACTCTTCACATTTACCGGTGGGGGTAGTTGCTCAATAACTTGGACCTTAGCACGATCCACTTCAATTCCTCTCTCCGAAAAAATATGACCAAGCACCACTCCTTCATTCACCATGAAGTGGCACTTTTCCCAATTCAACACCAAATCAACTTCTTCACAACGCTTCAAAACTTTGGACAAGTTAGTCAAACAAGCATCAAAAGAAGAACCATATACACTAAAATCATCCATAAACACCTCCATGATAGACTCAATGTAGTCGGAAAAGATGCTTATCATGCAACGTTGGAAAGTGGCGGGGGCATTACAAAGACCAAAAGGCATTCTACGGTAGGCAAATGTACCATAGGGACATGTAAACGTGGTCTTCTCTTGGTCATCCGGGTGAATGGGTATTTGAAAGAACCCGGAATAACCATCTAGGTAGCAAAAGTATTTGTGACATGCCAACCTTTCCAACATTTGGTCAATAAAAGGTAATGGGTAGTGGTCTTTCTTGGTGGCTAGATTTAGCCTCCTATAGTCAATGCACATTCTCCAACCCGTCACAATTCTAGTTGGGATTAACTCATTTTTATCATTTTTGACTACGGTGGTTCCTCCTTTCTTAGGAACCACTTGGACCGGACTCACCCATTTAGAATCGGAAATCGCATAGATAATTCCCGCATCTAACAATTTAAGCACTTCCTTTTTGACCACTTCTTGCATGTTAGGATTTAGTCGTCTTTGACCTTGAACATATGGTTTATGATCTTCCTCAAGATTGATTTGGTGCATGCAAAATTCGGGACTTATGCCTTTTAAATCGTCAAGTTTATAACCAATGGCTTTCTTGTGAGACCTCAAGACATGAAGCAATTTAGCCAATTGACTCTCATCTAATTTAGCACTAACGATTACCGCGCACATCCCCTCATTATCAAGAAAAGCGTACCTCAAATTGGAAGGAAGGGGCTTAAGCTCGGGTTTTTGTACCTCAACATCTTGGGGTGTAGCAACCAAGCCTATAAAGTGTGAGCTTTCCTCCAATGATAGCTCCTCTCCATCCAACTCTTGCTCCAAAGCATCAAGCTCCTCATTTCCAATCTCATCGTCACCTGCAAATGATTCTAAAAGCAAGAGTGCCTCCAAGGGATCTTTAGACAAAGATCGAGGTGTAGAGTCTTCTATAACAATGTCAACAACATCCAAAATGTCAATAGAATAACAAGACTCTTCTACCATAGGACTCTTCATAGCACTATTCAAGTTATATGTGACCTTATCGTCACCCACTTCCAATGTAATTTTACCGTTCTTGACATCAATCAATGCACCCGCGGTGTGTAAAAATGGTCTTCCCAAAATGATTGGGATTTGGGCATCTTCGGCCATGTCAAGGACAATAAAATCAACCGGAATGAAAAACTTACCAACCTTAACGGGAACATCCTCCAAAACTCCCAAAGGGCGTTTTATAGAACGGTCCGCCATTTGCAATGTGACACTAGTGCATTTTAAGACTCCCATATTAAGCTTAGCACAAATAGAGTAAGGTATTACACTCACACTAGCACCTAAATCGCATAAGGCTTTATCAATTTGGTAGGTACCAATTGTGCATGGAATAGAAAAGCTACCGGGATCTTTTAACTTAGGAGGGGACTTGTTTTGCAAAAGAGTACTCACCTCGGCGGTGAGAGCTATTGTTTCAACCTCATCAAAAGTCCTCTTCTTAGTTAAAATGTCTTTCATGAACTTAGTGTAAGATGGAATTTGAGTGATTAATTCGGTAAAAGGAACGGTTACCTGTAAGTTCTTCACAACTTCCATGAATTTACCGAATTGGAAATTCTTTTGATTCTTTGCCAATCTATGAGGAAATGGCACTTTGACTTTTTCCGGAATCTTTGCTTCAACATCTTTCTTTGGAGGAGCATCTTCCACTTCCTTGACTTTCTCAACAACAACAAGTGGGTCATCCACTTTCTTGGGAATTTCTTCAATTTCCTTATCATTTGGAGAGACCTCCAACTCAACAAGTACCTCCTCATCATCTTTGGGCATGGATGGCCCATCATATTTCGTACCACTTCTTAAGGAGATAGCATTAAGGGTAGCATGAGGTTGCTCACCTTGAGGGGGTAGTTGACCCGATTTCCTTGAAGAGCTAGATGAGGCCAATTGAGCCACTTGTTGCTCCAACATTTTGATTGCGGCATTTTGAGCTTGCTCATTCTTTTGGATTTGAGCCAACAATTCCTTTTGCATACGGATTATCAAGCCCTCAAGCTTACCTCCCTCTTGGTTATTTTGTTGGGCATTTTGTTGTGGAGGTTGAGTTTGTTGGAAATTGTTTTGTGGGGGCCTTTGTTGATTTTGATACCCCGGTGGAGGGATATATTTTTGTTGTTGAGGGACATAGGCATTTTGTTGTGGTGGGGATTGTGGTTGAGGATTTAGCACATTGTTGCTTCTATAAGACATATTCGGGTGGAATTTTGAGTTTGGATTATATGTATTTGAGAACGTACCCGGTGGATAAACATTTTGTGCATTTTGTCTTAAAGCTAAAAAGGCATTTACCTCTTCAATGGGAGCTTGGCAATGAGCGGCATAGTGACCCGCACCTCCGCAACCTTCACACACAACGATTTGGCTCGTTGAAGACATGGCATTGACTTTTTGAATGGAATCTCTAGCATCCCTCTCCGCCAATTGTTGTTGGAGCAAAGCAATTTGAGCTAGCAAAACAGAGTTGTTAGAGGATTCTTCTTTACCTTTAGATGACACAACTCGAGAATTGACATATTGGGCGTCATGGATCGCCATAGATTCGATCGTGGAATGAGCAAGATCGGTGTCAATTTGATCAAACCGCCCATTGTTGGCGGAATCGAGAATCCTTCGGGACTCGGCACAACATCCATTGTAGAATGTTATTGCTAGAAACCAATCATCTAGCCCATGATGTGGGCATTGCCTTTGAAGCTCTTTGTACCTCTCCCAAGCTTCATATAAGCTCTCAAGAGCTTGTTGACGGAATCCGGTGATTTGGCTCCTCAAGGTTTGAGTTTTCTCCGGTGGAAAAAACTTTTGGTAAAAAGCAAGAGCCAATGTCTCCCAATTGGTGATTCCCAAGGTGGTGCGGTCAAGGCTATTGATCCAAAGCATGGCCTTGTCCTTCAAAGAGAAAGGGAAAAGTATTTCCCTTATTTGGGCTTGGGTGACGCCCGTTTGACGGATCATGGAGCAATAGTCACAAAAGTTTTGCACATGCAAATTGGGATCCTCCAAAGGACTTCCTCCAAATTGCTTTCTCTCCACAAGGCTAAAAAAAGCCGGTTTGATCTCGAAGTCCGGCGCGGTGATTTGAGTGGTTGTGATTCCGGCCGGAAGCATAGCCGCGATGGGCTTTGAGTGATCGGAAAGTCTCACCATCTTTTTGGTAGTAGATGGTGATGGTGGTGGAGATGATGAATTTGAAACCTCCTCCTCTTCAAGGGCTTCTAGATCGTCTAAGTAAGACTTTCTAGCACTTTCAACTTGTACGGGAGAAGTGGATTCTTTCATTTCCCTCCAAAAACGTCGTCTTCTCCTAAATGTTTTCTCGGGATCGGAATCCGGTGAAAGCAATTCTCCACTACGAGAGGACCTTGGCATAAGACAACAATTTCTAGAGAAGTGATAAGTAACGGTCTCAAGGAACAAGTGTTCCCCAAGACAAAGGAAAACAAGATAAAAATCGACAATTCAAAAAGCAAAAAACGTTTCCAACAACGGCGCCAAAATTTGATAGGCTTATCGCGTACCTATACAAAAATAAATTCCCTAGACACAAGTTAATGTAGTAATAGGGGTCGAACACAAGGAAACGGGAATTACGTCGTGAATTGCTATGGGTGGATTTTTATCAAGGTCGATTACGATTTGGGTTTGGTTTGTTTGGTTTGATGATTAATGAAAATTGAAATGTAAATAATATGATAAAAGATAGTCTAAAGGGTTCGGGTCACTCATGCAAAGGTAAACATATGAACATGATAAACTTGATACTAATAATGTTGTCAATTGCTTAGGCTTAAAGATACCCACCTTACGGCATTAGTATCAACCATAGACCGGGTCCTAGAAAAACTCTCGTCCATGACTAGGTCGTCCTACCACACATGCTTAGTCTAATTCAATTCCGTGCCTCTCGACTTTAGAACGAATGAACAAATATAATCTACGACTACGGCCGATAATCAAAGATTAAGCGTAACAAAACAAGCATGTGATGGAAACAATTGATCAATATTATTATGAACTTTATTTAATCATATTATATGTTTGATTTTGCATGGCTCCCCTAGCCTTTAAACTAGAGAATTTAGCTACTCATACTAAGATGTAAAATGTAAACTAATTTGTAAGGAATGCTGAACATGGTTATATGAATTATACTAATTAGGTGATATAACATATGAAAAGAGCAAAACAAAATAAGTATGAAATATTTGACTATGATAACTATGTGATAACTAAAGCAATGATGTAAATTATAAACTTGTAATAAGAAATACCTTATAAAAGAGGACTTGTAAGGAAGAACAACCAACTAATAACCAAAAGATTGAATAACAAATGCTTGAGAATCTCTTGAAATACAAAGTATTGAAAGATTAACTAAGGAATGCTTAAACAACTTAAACTTGAAATGAAAACTAATGAGAGAAAACTTATAATGCTTGAGGCTTAATGTAGTAAACTTGGACGTAAAATGGGATGCCCAAAACCTAGGAATGCCTCTCCTATTTATAGGAGAGGAGGGGAAAAACGTAAGGACCAACGAGCATGCAACCCCGATCGGGGTTGGGCGGCCCCGATCGGGGCCGTGTGTTCCTCGGTATTTTGCCTTAACTCCTCTCTTAATTCCTTGGAGAATTCTATGTGGGTGATTAAATGTGCGATTAATCACCCGGTTAATGCTTGCATTTGGCATCTTAAGATCTTTTGGAATCCCATGCTTTCCCCTTGACTTTTGACTTGCAATTTGGGCTTGACTTGGATGTTTGATCTCATTTGTATTTTGCTAAATGATCCAACAAATTCTCATGCAAAAATCCATGCAACTTGAGGCACAAAGTCCATGCAACATCCAATCCTTAGTCCATTTGGTCTTCTTTCCTCTTAGCTTGCAATTTCTAGTACTTTGTAGTTATTTTAGCTCCAAAAAGCTTATTCCCTCCAAAATATGTTAAAGTATCCAAAACAACTAGAAATGCAAATATTATCTATAAAACACTCAAGATAAGTGCTAAAGACATGTAAAATCAAGCTAATATAGGGGGTCAAGATGTATAAAATATGCACTTATCAAAAAGATAAAGATGCCAAAACTAGTGGGAGCTCAAGCAATCAAGTTCTTGCTTCAAAGGGCAAAAAGTTCAAGAAGAAGGGAAAGAAAGTGAAAAACTTCAAGCAAGTTGATGATGAGTGCCATTATTGCTATGGCATGGGACATTGGCTTAGGAATTGTCTTGTATATTTGCGAAATATAAGGGAAGGAATCATCGTTCCAAAAGGTAAAATTCCTAACGAAATTTATGTTATTGATATAAATTATACTACCACTACGACATGGGTACTGGATACCGGTTGTGGTTCTCACCTTTGTAATCATTTATAGGGTTTAAGAGACGTGAAGAGGCTTAGCAAAGGAGATGTGGATCTACGCCTTGGAAATGGAGCTCGAGTAGCGGCCGAATCCAAAGGAACTTATGTATTAGCTTTGCCTAATGGATTTGGGTTGTATTTACATAATTGTTTTTATGTGCCTACACTCTCTAAAAACATTATTTCTATCGCTATGTTAGACATGGACGGTTTTTATTTTGTCATTAAGAACAATCGTTGTACTATTTCTAGGAACGACTTGGTTATAGGCCAAGCTTCTTCCATTAATGGCATTTACATTTTAGAAACCTCGAATCCGGCTAATGATATCTATAACATTCAATCAAAGAAACTCAAATCAAGTGACCCAAATGAATCGTTCATTTGGCATTGTCGATTAGGTCACATAAACGAGAATCGCATCAAAAGATTAATTTTGACTAATGTGATAACACCATTTTATTTTCAATCATATGGAACATGCGAATATTGCCTTCTTGGCAAAATGACTCGAAATCCTTTTAGTGTTAAAGGGACGCGAGCAAGTGAACTATTGGGACTCATACATACCGATGTGTGTGGACCAATGAGTATCACCGCTCGTGGAAATTATGACAACTTCATAACCTTCACCGATGACTTGAATAGATATGGGTATATCTACTTGATGAAGCATAAAAGTGAAGCGTTTGAGAAATTCAAGAAATTTCAAAACGAAGTAGGGAACCAATTGAACAAAAGAATTAAGGCACTACGATCCGATCGTAGTGGAGAATATCTTAGCCTTGAATTCGATTCACACTTGAAAGGTTGTGGTATTATATCACAACTTACTCCACCCGGAACACCACAACTCAATGGTGTTGCCGAAAGGAGAAATCGAACCCTGCTTGATATGGTTCGATCCATGATGAGTCAAACCGAGTTACCAAACTCGTTTTGGGGATTTGCAATTCAAACCGCAATAAAATCTTTGAACGTAAGTCCAACCAAAGCAACTGAAAAGACTTCATATGAGATATGGAGAGGAAAGGTTCCAATTCTATCCCATATGAAAATTTGGAGTTGTGATGCTTATGTCAAAATTAAAAATGACAATAAGTTGGCACCACGATCCGAAAAATGCATTTTTGTAGGTTATCCCATGGCCTCACGAGGCTATTACTTCTATAAGCCTCAAGAAAACAAGGTGTTTGTGTCTTGAGATGCTGTCTTCCTAGAAAGTGATTTTATTTTTAGGGGACAGAGTGGGAGAAATTTTGAACTTGATGAAGTTCAAGAGCCACAAACCGAGGTAGAGACGCAAGAAGATGTTCCTTCGTCGTCTAGCGCGGTTGTCCCTCCTCCTCTTAGAAGAACGGGCCGAGTTATTCGCCATCCCGATCGATATGTGGGACTTATCGATGAAGATGAAACACTCGATGTGTTGCTTTTGGAAAGTGACGAGCCCGCCACCTACAAGGTCGCAATCTCTAGTCCCAATTCCTCCTTATGGCTTGAAGCCATGAAGTCCAAAATGGATTCTATGCATGAAAACCAAGTTTGGAACTTCGTAGATTTACCTAAAGGGGCAAGACCTCTTCAGTGCAAATGGATTTTCAAAGTCAAGAATGGCATAGAAGGACATGATGATGTCTACAAAGCTAGGCTAGTGGCAAAAGGATTTACCCAAGTCCAAGGTCTCCATTATGATGAGACCTTCGCCCCCGTAGCCATGCTAATATCCATATGGATTTTGTTAGCGATTGCCGCATTTCATGATTATGAAATATGGCAAATGGATGTCAAAACCGCTTTTCTAAATGGGGCATTTAGAAGAGGAGGTGTACATGATATAACCCGAAGGTTTTGTTGATTCTAAAAATCCTAACAAAGTGTGCAAGCTTAAGAGATCCATTTATGGTCTTAAGCAAGCATTTAGAAGTTGGAATCATCGATTTGATCATGTGATAAAAGAGAATGGTTTCACTCGAAGTGTTGAGGAACCATGTTTATACATGAAATTCAGTGGAAGCAATGTTGTGTTCCTAATCTTGTATGTCGATGACATACTACTCATTGGAAATGATATTCCAATGTTGTCTTCTGTTAAGAAGTGGTTAGGTAACCACTTCCAAATGAAGGATTTAGGAGAAGCACAACGCATATTAGGTATCCGGATCCATAGAGATAGATCCAAGAGGATATTGGCACTAAGTCAAGAGTCTTATGTTGATAAGATTCTTCGACGGTTCAGCATGGACAAATCAAAAAGGGGTTTGGTACCTATGGTAACTGGGACTATATTGAGCAAGTCTCAATCTTCCTCCGAACCCCATGATGTTGAACGTATGAAGTTGATCCCTTATGCTTCCGCTGTTGGATCAATCATGTACGCTATGATATGCACACGTCCTGATGTCTCGTATGCCTTGAGCATGACGAGTAGACATCAAGGAAATCCAGGTGAGAGTCACTGGATAGCCGTCAAGAACATCCTTACGTACTTGAGAAGAACTAAGGATTCTTTCTTAGTGTTTGGAGGAGACACCGAGATCCGTGTTAATGGTTACACGGATTCAAGTTTCCAAACGGATAGAGATGACATGAAATCACAAGTTGGTTTCGTTTTCATGCTCAATGGTGGTGCCGTTAGCTGGAGAAGCTTCAAGGAAGCTGTAACTGCGGATTCAAAAACGGAGGCTGAGTACATTGCAGCATCAGAAGTTGCCAAGGAAGCTGTGTGGATCAGGAAATTCACGGAAAGTCTAAGAGTAGTACCTACCGCCAATGATCCCATCACTCTCTATTGTGACAATAGTGGGACGATCTTCCAAGCTAAAGAGCCTAAGTCTAGTAATAGATCTAGACATGTACTTAGAAAATATCATGTAATTAGAGATTTCATTGAAAGAAAGGAAATTGCGATTTGTAAGGTTGGGACGGATGACAACATAGCCGATCCGCTCACCAAGCCTTTATCGCATGCCAAGCATGATGGACATGTTGCGTCCATGAGACTTAAACGTGTACCAAGTTTTTGTTAGATTTTGAAATGAAATAAAAGTGTTGTTTTTGTTCATGTTTATAATCACATTTGTCTTTTATATTTTCTTTATACATTGTTACATCCAAACGGGTTGTGGAGAAAATTGAACCCCGTTAAAGTGAACGCGAATTAGCATTGTAGTCGCCCATAGTTACTTACATGAGGTGACGTCTCGAAGTGACTAGAATGTGATGCGATTGATGGCAAGTTCAAGTGTCATGGAGTCATATGAGAATGACTAGTCGATGACATAGGCAGACTGTTAGGAACACTTTGTCGGGCCTTATGACCGCTTATAGAGTTCTGGCAAATTTATATAGCCTGGTCGTGGCGAGAGCTACTATAGTATTCTAATGAGTCGATTCTTTTGACTAAAGACTATTCGCCTAAGATGGCACAGTTTCAGATTAACTTTGATTTGTGTTACTACGACCTTCGTAAATGGGGTCAAATGGGCATATTTTGGGTTATGATGGTCGTGGCTAGTCGAAGGGAATGAGTGTGATAGGAATTGTCCACCCCTAGTCAGGGTTATAACAATATCTCAGGGCCACTCGAGGAGTAATGAACTGGAAATGCGTGGCCACGCTCGGCAGATATCTATGGTAGATAAATCCGGTCAATCAGTTATTCTCCAGATCGAGGAAACCACTCTCGATATGATCACTTGCAAGTACGACCTGAAAGACACCTTTCATTGAGTGGGAGATAGCAATAGGACAAGAGAATTGGTGACGCACACTTGTCGAGGACAAGTGGGAGATTGTTGGAATATGTGTCCTCCGACAATAATGCGATCACAACTGTCGATCATGATGATCACATGTTTAAGTCTCATTTTAAAGGATACAATTGGGAAGTAATATTTTATTGTCAACTGGTCCACACATATCGGTAATGATTGGCTGACAAGAGTTTGACATTATTGTCGTGCGACGGTGGTGACCAGTTGATCCCCTTAGGTCATACCTAAAGGGTAACACTCTTAATTGATTATTTAATTGATCGTATGACGATACGGGTTAATTAAATTGCTTAAAATTGACGGACGATTTTGGAAGTAATATTTACGTATCACATTATAATTTGATTAAATAAGATACGGTCTAAGTGATCGAATTGTTTTATTGCTTAGACGAAATTATTGTTTAAGGAAACAATTGCAATTGAATGAATAATTTATTATAAATACAAGATGTTGTGATTTATAATTGGTAAAATATTTTGGTACAAGTAATTATGAATTACTAATTCGATTTTGTATATGACGTATTTTATTAATGCGTTGATTTTTAATATGTTAAAAATATATAACAATTTTACATGACATGTGACATGTGACAAATTGACAAATTGACAAAGATAAAATGGAATCCATTTTATCTCAATATGACCGAAATAATGGGGTGTTTTAGGAAATTATTATGTTAATTATATTAGTGGTAAACATAATCATATTTGCCTAAAACTAGCCATGCAAGCCTACTTGTTCTTGTGAAGACAACCTTGCTCATGCATTGGCCCTTTGACCCCCTCCCTCTACCCGGTTTTGAGAAGGAGAAAACCATGGGTTTTTCCTCTAATTTTTACCTTATACACTAGATGAAATGTTAGTGTATTCATTCATTCATTCATTCAACAATCAAAAATAGAGTTTTTAGAGAGATAAAAATTTCTTCTTCCTTTTCCTTCTCTTAGCCGAAATTAAGAGAACCAAATAAATATTTTTGGGTCATTTTATTTAAATTAATATTGTTCTAGTAATAATAATATTAATTTTTGTTAAGAGATTACCTTGGGTATTAATCCTTGGGAGGGATTCTACACTTGAATCCTTGTTCTTCCATTTTAGGAGTGCTCAAGAACAAGTAAGAAGGAGATCTTACTTATGCCCAATAATCCGAAATATCAATGTAAGGGTTGACGATTTCTTCCTTATTTTCATTATTGTTTGCATGCATAAGATCAATGTTTAATTTTATGACTAAATTAAATCATAACATATATAAATATGTCAAGTAATGAGATATAGATTTCTAACATTTTTTAGATACCACTTTGACCCATATACTTTCCTTATCCATAAGAATTTTCCATAAAAGTTTCATTTGAGCAGCTTTATTAGCTGCTTCAGAAGATTTAATTCCTAAACCACCAACCGACTTTGGTAAACAAACTTTATGCCAACCAACCAAATTAGGAGAACGCTGGGAAGGATTCTTATTCCAAAGAAAGTCTATTAATTTTATCTATTCTATTATGGATCGATGAAGGGGTGAGGAAGCTTTGCATCTGAAAAGTTCCCTCCGCGGCTAAATTAGCATTGACAAGAACTAGTCTACCTGATTGAGATAGAGAATTCGCTTTCCATTTCGATAATTGAGTGCAAGAAGATTGAATAATGTTCTCGAAAGTATTTTTAGTCACTCTGCTATCAATTATAGGACATCCTAAATACTTACCCAAATGAGCTTCCTCGTTCATATGAAGAATGCCTCTAAAGGATTCACGAAGAGAACGCTCAATATTTCTAGTGCATTGAAAAGTGGATTTGTCAAAATTAACAAATTGTCCGGAGATCGTGCAAAATTTATCTAAAATAGAATTAATAGTTCTACAACTTTGGTTAGAGGCTTTAGCGAAAATGATAGTGTCATCCGCAAAAGTGAGAAACGAGATTTTCTCCACTCCGGATCCAATTCTAATACCAATATCACTAGAGCTAACATCACTATTTTTTTGTAGAGATCTTGCTAAAATCTCGGCGCACATAATAAATTTATATGGCGAAAGTGGGTCTCCTTGTCGAATACCTCGAGTGGGTCTAAAAATGTCTCCCGGTGTTCCATTTACTAACAATGAGTAAGAAACAGTGTTTACACATTCCATAATCCATGAAATCCACTTAGCATTAAAACCCATTTGCTTAAAAGTTTCCTCAATAAAATTCCATTCTTGTCTGTCGTATGCTTTCTCCATATCAAGTTTGATTGCAATCCAACCTCCTTTGCCTTTTTTACGTTTAAACGAGTTGAAAATCTCGTGTGCTAAAAGAATATTATCTTGAATGAATCGATTAGGTGTAAAAGCACCTTGAAACGGGTGTATAATCTTATGCAAGACACTTCGAAGACGATTAGCCAAGATTTTTGCAATAATTTTATAAATTGTTGAACAAAGACTAATCGGGCGAAAATGGTTCGCTGTTTGAGGATTTTCAATTTTAGGAATCAATGCTATGAAAGTATGATTTTGTTTTTTAGTAATTTCTCAGAATGGAAAAATGCTAAAACTGCATTAGTGACGGAATTTCCTACAATATCCCAGTATTTTTGAAAAAACTCTGCAGGAAATCCATTGGGACCTGGGCATTTATCTGCGGCTAAACTAAACACAGTTGTTTAACCTCTTCTCTACTCATATTACCTGTAAGAAATCTGTTATCTTCGTCTGTAATTAATCCACAAATAGACTTAAAATCCTCATTCTTGTCGAAATTACAAAGATGATTTTTCGCAAACCTAAGTTTAAACTCCTCAGATATTTCTTGCTTAATGAGGGTTTGATCAGTAATACAAGCACCATTCTTTTTTATAAACTGTTTAATACCATTTCTGTAATACTATGGTTTTATGAGTCTCTGGGTACTCTATCGAGTGGGCCTTACTCTTTAGAGTAAGGGTGTTTTGGTTTTTAGAAAAGTATTCTGCCCGTAGGATACTCGATCGAGCATCCTGGGTACTCGATCGAGTAAGTGGCACTCGATCGAGTACGTCAGCTACTCGATCGGGTAGCTCGGTTTACTGTTTTGTCGGGTTTTGTTAATAATGAGAATTAGTATATAAACCTTTCCGTCACTTTCATAATACACTTTTATCAAACCTAATTACTTCAAAAGAGATTTCAACCTACGTACTTCGCATCTTTCGCATTATTGACAAATCCCGGAGCTTGAGAGGTCGGAATTCATCATCCTTTACATTATTGTGATCCTTGCGTCGAGGGTAAGATCTACGTACCGATTCTATAGTATTTTATTAAGTTTGTTTAAACCCTAATTTGGGGGTTTTATTAGTTTTTATGATTGTTAGTAATTATGTGATCATATGTTAGGAGGAGGATTCGTAGAGGAGGCTTTTTTTATAACAGCTGTTGAGATCGTCTGATTGTATTGCATTCCAGGTAGGGTTTCCCTACTCAGTATTAGTCACATGATGTGTTGGTTGTTCTTTGTGATTGTTGAGTTTTATCGTACGAGTATTGTGACAATTGTTGGGTTTGATTGCTGATTAGTAGTTGTGTGTGATTGTATCTGTCTGTGTTCTTCGGGGTGCGTCCCTGGCTGAGTGGAGTCACTTGCGGGAGTGTCTTCACGCCCATGATTCGCCTTCTATTGAACCCGCCACAGAAGGGATGTGTACATTAATGGATTTGGGTTTATCACTCGACGGAGATGAGCGGGGCTTAGGTGGGAACGGCTGCAGTCCCCCACTGGCGGCGAGGAGTAACCTGTTGCGATGGGTTCTTTGGCAGGGCTACACACTTTAGTGTGTAGTCAGTATGGTGGAGTTGGTGATGGAGTTCGGAGTATATCTGTGACGATTGAGCTGTGTTGTGTGTTGTTTTGTTTTGTTGAGTTATGTAAATTATGTGATTATTACTGACCCCGTTTAATTGGTTTAAAAACTGTGGTGATCCTTTCGGGGATGGTGAGCAGTTTTTGAGCAGGTATGAGTCGAGATACATGGGATAGCTGGGATGTGTCGCCATCAGATGATAGAGTCATCCGCTGTAGTTTTGATAGTTTCTTTAGACAGTGTTTTGAGATCATGTAAACCGTATTTTGGCAGTTGGTTTTGGATTGTATTTACTCACTTAAACTTTATACTATTTAAATGTTGTTTCTTTATTGTCTTTTGATTATCATTGTCTCGGGAAACCGAGATGGTGACAGCTTTATACCTGAGTGGTCCTGGTAAGGCACTTAGAGTATGGGGTGTCACAATTTCTACTAAGTCTAATCGTGGCATGAGTTTGAAAAAATTTGGTATTATTATCTCCAAAATTAGCTTTGTTTATACGAGCTTTTTGTTGCTAGTAAACACGTTTATAGTCAAGGAGTGCATCGCACTTTTTCAACCATCTCAATTGCGCGACTTTTAAATTGGAACTATGAGATGTGCCTAGTTGATTTTGTATATTTTCTAACTTTTTTTCAGCAATTGAAAGTTGTCTAAAAATATTTCCAAAAGTAGACTGATTCCATTTCTTAGCTTTTTTGTTTTAGCAATTTGCATTTTTGGGAGAGACAGAAGATATATGATCCCTGAAACTTGTATTGCCAACAATTTTTAACCATTTTACTGAAATCATTCCGGAGGGTCCACATGAGTTCAAATCGAAAAGGAAGGGCTTTCCTATGAACTTGGTCGTGAAACTTAACAGAGATAGGACAATGATCGGAGCTAGTGAAAGCATGATGCACAAACTCCATATTTGGATATCTACTTATCCAATTAGGAGACGCTAAAACTCTATCAAGTATTTCAAAAACATTTACTGAACCACTTTTTTTTTTCTCCAAGTAAAAAAATTACCGAAAAAAGGGAGATCTATACAATTTGTATTACTTAAAAACATTAAAATGCTAGTTGAATGGTCATTGGGTATAATTAAGTACCTATGTATTTAGTGGGGAGTCAAGATGGAATCCGTCAACTCAAGGTAATGAGTTTGAACTCTATGTTGTCATTAATCTTATTGGTCATATAAAAACCTTGGACAGGGTAGACGAATGATTTAAGAAAGGAGTTTCTTAAAGTCATTCCCGACCAATAATGATTGACATGTAACATAGTGGTCGTCTAGTGGGGTTTGACAGTCGAACCATACCCTAAGATGATCCAGAGTTGGAAGGACGGAAGGAAATAATTACAGTGTCCTTTACCAGGTTCGAGTACAGTGAAGTACAGTGAATATTGGTATTATGCACGCTATCCGGCCGTCGGGGAGTGTTGTTAGACGCCAATCTCAATTAATAGTTAATGAGATTAATTATTACCGATTTAGCGATGAACCTATGTGGTCACACACTTACGGTTGATATTTAACGTTTACGATTATTTAATTTATTATGAGATAATTAATTAAATGACCAAGATGACTTATTTTTATATTATCCTCTAACACGGAAATATAGTTAATATCGGAAAGACGTGTGTGAGAAACTGAGATGAGAATAAGACCATTGGGTTGGGCCTTAGAGGCCACGTATCTTTTTAGCCTTAAATGTCAAGCGTGCAACTCTTATCATTTAGAGTCTACGTGCTGCTATTATGGTCAATCCTTAATTGTTAAGGATGTGACTCGCCAATGACATTACTTGATGGCTAAGAAATGTTTTGCCTATAAATAGTAATGGCACATTTCAATTTATATATACAAGAAATCATCTTCGTTCTCATACCAACTTATAAAAGAGAAATTGTTTCTCTATATTCCTAGGTTGGCTCAAGGGTTGAGAACGTTAGTCTATCTATTGGTGTGAATACACTAGAGACTCCGTATTTATTTATTGTCTACACATAAAATATATGCCCCTTTACTCAGTTTTACAAGTTTTTAAATGCAATAGATCTCAGGAGGACCGCATTTCTGTCTTCCGCTACTACATGTAATGTGCCGCGGTCCCTTCACATTCAACTTAAAAAAACAATTAACTAGACTTTAAAAGTGTGAAATCTTAATTTTGAAATCTGAAACATTCAAGATCGAATTACAAACCTGATAGACTTATCGCGTACCTATGCAAAGATAATTACCCTAAACAACAAGTTAATGTAGCAATAGGGGTCGAACACAAGGAAACGGGAATTACGTCGTGAATTGCTATGGGTAGATTTTTATCAAGGTCGACTTCGATTTGGTTTGGTTTGGTTGTTTGATGATTAATAAAAATTATGATGTAAATTATATAATAAAAGGGAGTCTAAGGGGTTCGGGTCACACATGCAAATGTAGATATATGATCATGATAAATGCGGTACTAAATATATTGTCAATTGCTTAGGCTTAAAGACACCCACCTTACGATATTAGTGTCAACCATAGACCGGGTCCTAGAGAAACTCTCGTCCATGACTAGGTCGTCCTACTATACATGCTTAGTCTAATTCAATTCCGTGCCTCTCGACTTATAGAACGAATGAACAAACTTAATCAATTGAATAGGGCCTTAAACAAAGATTAAACATTATGGCACAAGCATGTGATAGAAGCAATTTAAACAATATTATTATTAACCTATTTTATCATGTTATATACTTATTTTATGCATGGCTCCCCTAGCCCTTAGACTTAGAGATTTAGCTACTCATATTAGGGTATAAATTGTAAACTATATTAAGAGAAATGATAAACATGATAATGAAAATGATGTAACCTAAATGGTAAGACATATAATATAAAATTAAACTATGTGGTATAAAAGGACTAATGATAAAAACTATGTGATAACTATAATAGAAACGTAAATTAACCAAGCTAGAATTAGAATTACCGAATGGAAATAGAACTTGCAAGGAAGAACAAAGTAGAACCAAAAGCTTGAATGTATAAATAACCAAATGTTTAACAACTACAAGCTTAATAATATTGAAAACTAATGAGAAAACTAATGAGAGAAATATAATGCTTAAGGCTATTGTAAAGTAAAATGAGACGTGAAAATTAGATGTCTAAAACCTTGGAACACCTATCCTATTTATAGGAGAGGAGAAGGAAACGTAAATTTCCTAGATGCATGCGGCCCCGATCGGGGCTGGGTGGCCCCGATCGGGGTTGTGGTTATCCTGGTAATTTGGCTTAAATTCTTGTTTAATGCTTGAAGGAATCCAATGTTTGCGATAAATGATCCTTAATGCACCCGGTTAATGCTTCATAAATCCTTCTAAGAGCATCCAAATGAGCATCCTAAGCTTTGATATTTTCCACATGATTTTTGGACTTCTTATTTGGCTCTTTGTAGGATCATTTTGCATTTCTCACACACACTTGCTTGGGATTGGAAACACCTTTCATTGTCATGCTTGGTCCATCTTGTTCCCACTTAGCTTAGTGAACTTGGTGTATGCTAATGTGATAGGAAAAAGCCTCTAAATGCTTAGATTCCTACAAAAGGTAACAAATGCAAACAATACACCTAGAACACAATATTAGCTCACAATATACTAATTAAAGTACGATAAACAATAGAAACCGAGCTAAAATGAGGGATATAAGTATATATAAAATGAACATATCAAAACCTAGATAGTCGATTATCGACATTTTTCATCTTTTACATTAAATTGATTGGTGGAAGGATATAAAGATGGAATCATGGTTATGAGAACGCCAATCGAGAAGTTGGAGATGATGTGGATTTTGAAGCGATGGAAGTAGTTCGCGGCGGGGGGCGTGGACTGCAGAGGGGCGGAGGAGGTGGTAGTGATAACTCTGATAAGTTAATTGCAGTTGTCATGGGGGTTTGGTAGTGGCAGGGAAGAAGATGGGTTTTCACATTTCTTTTGTCTACTCTCTATAGGACCGTCTTATAGCATAGGACGGGTCCAATAGAAGGTATGAGCCCAACATGAGAATTTTGTAAAACAAAAAGACGGTTAGTTTTGAGAAAAAAAAAGAACGTGAGGGTGAGTTGGTGCAAATGTGCAATTGAGAACTGAAAGTTTACTCTTTGTGGGTCCCACTTTTCTTTGACTATTTTTTTTCCCGAAAACACAACGGTTTTACTTTTATCGGTGATATATGTTATTTCATTGTTGTCAAAAAAAAAACTTTTATCGATGACGTAACTCGTACTTTAAGTATTGAGGTAGTACAATGTAGTTTTCAAGCTAAAAAGTCAAGTATTAGGTTAAAAAACTGGAGTTTGTAATATAATGTAGTTTTCAAGGTAAAAACTCAAGTTTTATCCTAAAAAACTAGAGTTTCCTAATTTGAAACGGGTGTTTTTTCTAGATTTAAGGCCAATTTTTAAAATTTAAAGCCTGAGATTTTAACAATAGGAATTGTTAAGGTGACTTCTCAAATTTTAAGTTTAAATTTAAATTTTGTAACCAAGCAATGACTTTAACCATACATTATTTTTCCATTTGTCTTTTCATTATAAGATACACAGATTTCAAATTCAAGCCATGAGATTCAAGTTAAAAAAAAACATCAATTTTCAACTTAAAATCACAAGTTTTAATAGTTAATATGGAAATCGAACCCATACCTTGTGTTTAACACACGCTCTTCCATTTGAGCTAATTGATTTTGATTTAACAAAACTGGTGAATTAAATATATATATATATATATTTGCCAATTTTGATTTTGCTTGCCAATTATTCTTTATTTTCAAGTTAGGGTTTAGTCGATAAAAAAGTAAAGTAACAACCACAACATGTATTTCAAAAACTAGCGGTTTTAATGTATACTCGTGATATAACTTTAAAAACTACTAGTTTTTAGCTTTAATGTATGTCTTCTAAATCACTTATTGTATTGTAGTTAACATTGAACACTTTTAGAATGAAAACTTACCACTTTCATGTATTTACTTCACCTTTTAAATTATAAACATTCATACTTATATAAGTCGTCTAAATGAATAAAGGCACCTACAAATCTACAATCCATTCTTGGGACATTAGAAATGAACTATAATTTGGATGAAACTTCACACAAAACTTACAATATCACCAAATCAACCTCATGCATGTTGTATATATAAGAAAATATGTATCGGAAATAAACCTTACTTGATGAATCTCCTTTTTCCACATTGTTGTGATGGATAAATATGCTAACTTTAATGAAAGCTCGAGTTTTTACGCCTTTTAATTGCTCGAAAGTTGAAGGCATGGAGGAATCCATAAAAAAAATTGCAATGAAATTGAAGATTAATTTTGTTTTTTGGAAGACAAGAAGGCGATTTTCAAGTTGGGAGACAAATATAGTGATGTTAGTCGTAGGTTTTTCTTTTGGATGATGAAAAGTACATAAAAAAATCAGTTTAGTAGGTAGTTGATATTTTCCTCTTTTATGTAATTTGATTTGATTTGTTTAGGGCCTTAGTTAATCATAAATGGGTCGGTCTTATGGTAAGAGACCGCCCTATATAACAATTTGTGTTTGTTTTATACTTTTATTTAATCTCCTTTTATTGGGCTATTATCTTCTATTGGACCCGTCCTATGCTATAGGACGGTCTTATAGGAGAGTTACTGTCAGCAACTCTCCTATAGGACCGTTCTATAGCATAGGACTGACCCAAAAGGAGAGAAGCCCAAAAATAACACCTCTAAGTTAATTAGTATTCTATTTTTATTTTAACAATACGATATTCTTTGATAAAAACTAACATATTTAAATATACAATTTATTAATATAAAATTTTAGGTTATCAAAATAAAATATTTTTTTTACAAGTATATTAAGGACTTTTGGTTATTTGAATTTATAGCCTTATAGGCATTTTTGGGTCGGCCCATGAATTTTTTTAGTTCAGTTTTTGGGACTTTGGGCTTTTTGGTCCAGCCCATGGGCTTTTTTTAACCAAAATGAAAGGCCCAAGCCCTTCAAAAAGCGGATTGAGCCGAGCCGAGTCAATGGGCTTGGGCTATTCGATCACCTCTAGCTGAACTGAACTGAATTGAATAAAGCTAAAGTAAGAGTTAATTTGTGAAGAGATGAACTGAATTGAAGCTAAAATTAAGGCATAAAGAACAAGGCCTAACTAGATAGTAGATACTCCATCTGCCTCAACAGATTCTTTATCTTTGCCTTTTCACATTTGTCGAGGCGCATTTTACACTATCAATATCTTTCATTTTGCATTGATAAAAATTATAAAAATTTGATATTCTTAACGTATTTACAAAGACGAATCAAATAAGATCCCACATTACTATATTTTCTCTTAGAGATTGTCGAAAATATTAAGGGTGTTTGGTTCAAACACAAAAAGTATGAGGTATAAGTTTGAAATGAGTCAAACTCATACAAAGTGTTTATTTGTCAAACATAAGGGTTTCATACCCATATTTCAAACCTATGAGATATGAGTTTCTCATACCCAAGGAGGGGGTGTGTATGAGATTGATACCTATGGGTATCAAATTAAAAGAAACAAAAGTGTGAAAATAAAAATTATGACAATATTGTAAATAAACTTTTATATATTTATTTGATTAAATCTTTATTTATATGATTTTATAATATTAAAAAATATTATTTAAAATGTTATATTTTACATATTTTAGCTTTAATTGAGTTTCAAACTCATACCACTCGGTATTGAAACAAACACATGGAATGAGGAATGAAGTTCCAACCCCATACCACCCAAGTATGATTCCTGATTCCAAACTCATGCTCATACACAAAACAAACGCCCCCTAAAAATTCTCTTGAATTGTTTTTTTTTTGGTGCGCAAGAGGGGCAAAGCCCCGAAATTAACTAAGAGCTATTACACGGGGAATATCAACCCCAAAAATGTCCTCCCTAAGAATAGGGCTTAATTCACTAGGAGGAGAATCTAAATGCGTAATTAAAGTACTAGAATTGACTCCCTTATTAGCAAGGAAATCTGCAGCTCTGTTTGCTTCCCTATAAGAATGTTCCAGCTTGATCCTCCAATGGCCCTCAGCTATCAAATCTTTGCATCTTTTAACTATGAATTTTAGACTGTTGCTCACTAGTTGTTCTTCATTGATGAGATTGACACAGGGGGAATTATCCATATGAATGAGAAGCCTAGAGATGTGAAGAAGCTTCGCTCTCTCCAACCCGGCTAGTAAGGCTAGAAGTTTGGCTTTCATAGAAGAGCAAACTCCACAGGAAAAATAATAAGCTGTAATGAAATTACCGATCTCGGCTTGAAAAATTCCTCCTCCACCTGCTGGACCTGGATTACCTTTAGAAGCTCCATCCGTATTTAATAAAGCCCACCCGTGGGGTGGAGGTCACCAACGTATGAAAATTTCCGTGTCCTGAGGCCGTGGCGATGGAGTAAAAATATTATGGTGGTCAAAAGCATGTTTTGTAGCCTCGAATTGTTGATAAAGAAAAGCTCGAGGGTCAATAGGATTTTCTCCATCTCTACCAAAGACTACATTGTTTCGCCATCTCCAAATCCACCAGCAAGTAACTGCAAAATAAATAGGCCAGTCCGCAACTGATGTCTCCACATCGTTACTAGCATTCTTAGCTAGCCAGGTGGGAAAGGACGTACTAAAAAAGAAAGAGTTGGCCGACTAACTGCCAAATTTGTTTTGAGACGGGGCACGAACGGAGAAGATGTTCAACGGTTTCTTCACCCACGCTACAACGGGGACAAAGGGGGTCAAATCCCATATTTCTTCTTACCCTGTTAACATTTACCATCAAGCGACCATGTGCCGCAAGCCAAATAAACATACGGATTCTTTGCTGAACTGGTAATCTCCAAATAGTACGTCTGACAGGAGATTCAGGAGAATCCCCATAATCAAACCCTTTCAAGTAACCTAGGGCGGATTTTAAAGTAAATTTACCTGATGACGTACCCTGCCAATAAAGAGAATCTTCCAAATCCGGGTCGTTAGCTAAAGAGATAGACGAAATTCTTTGAAGAATATTCTGTGGTAGAAGGTCTGCAAATAAATCCCATTTCCATCCATTTTGCTCGCACCACATATCACTAACTGTTGCACCCAAAGAGACCTCGGGAATTGGAGCTATATTATGGTCAAATAAGCAAATACCATCAACCCAAGAATGATCCCAGAAAAGGGTTCTTCTACCATTACCTACCGCAGTGGCTGTGCCTCTCACAATAGTTTTGGCTTGTGCCGAAATACATGCCCATATATTAGACGAATTCTGTTTAGATTGAAAAATATCAATATCACACCTGTTGTTGCAGTACTTAGCTCGTAAAACTCGTGACCATAGGCTTGTGGGCTCGGAAATAACTCTCCACCCCAACTTGGTAAGAAACGCAGCATTAGCCTGTCTTGCAGATATAATACCTAGCCCCCCACAGGACTTTGGCTTTTGAACCGTTTCCCAGTTAATAAGATGGACAGACTTCTTATTTTCGTCACCACCCCATAAGAAACGATGGGCTTTTCTATCAATCGAGTCACAAACTGTTTTAGGAATCTTCGCTGTCTGCATACTATAATTAGCTATAGTGGTCAAAGTAGACTTGACTAGTGTATCCCGTCCGGCCAAAGAGAGGCGTTTCGTCGCCCACCCAGCTAACCTTGAATTTATTTTATCTTCCAAATGAGCAAAGGTATGATGAATCACCCTTCCATTAATAGCAGGCATGTCTAGGTAAGTACCAAGGTCATCTGTTTCGTCAATTCCGAGAGCTTGACTAACAGAGGTTCTACGAGAAGCAGCGATATTACTTGAAAAGAAAACTCGGGATTTAGCTAGACTTACTTTCTCTCCTGAGGCTTGACATAAATGGTCTAAAACATGTCGCATGACTAGAGCTTGATCATCTTTAGCTTCTCCAAATAATACCATAACGTCGGCAAAAAATAAATTAGTAATAGTTGGTCCATGTCGTCCCAAGACTATCGGCCTCCAATTATTATTCCGCACTTCTAGATCAATAGCTTGTTGTAGCTTCTCGAGGCACATAATAAAGAGGTAAGAAGATAAAGGATCTCCCTGTCGAACACCTCTAGAAGGGATGAATTGCTCCGTCGGTTCCCCATTCCATAGAATCTGCATACGTGTAGATGTAACACATTCCATAACCACGTCCACAAGAAGGTCTGGGAATCCCATATCATTCATTGTATCTCGGATAAAATCCCATTTCAGACGGTCATATGCTTTTTCTAAGTCAATTTTGATAGCCATAAAACCCAGCTGACCCTTCTTTTTCCGCATAGAATGTATAGCTTCTTAAAAAATAACGATATTATTTGTAATTTGTCTCCCTAGGACAAAACCACTTTGGGTCTCAGAAATAACATGAGGCAAAACCTTCTTAATACAGTTAGCTAGAGTCTTGCTAATAATTTTATAAGCTACATTACATAGGCTTATAGGACGAAATTGAGAAATAAATTCAGGGGAGTTCACCTTTGGTATAAGAACAATATGCGTATCACCTTCCGGGATTCCTTTTCCTTCGAGAGCTTTTATAACCATGTCACAGAGAGAAGCTTGAACCAGCTCCCAATTTTTCTGATAAAAGAGGGCTTGAAACCCGTCAGGTCCCGAAGCTTTTAATGATCCCATATGATTAATAACTTGTTCAATTTCTGCAACATTAGCTGCACTTTCGTCCGTATATAAATTTTGAAAATATTCCATTACAATTCTCTTAATTTCACGCTGGTCATCTGTCAGAATACCGTCTGCATTTTTTAGAGTAGTAATACGATTCCTCCACCTTCTTATCAACGTGATAACCTGGAAAAAAGATGTGTTACGATCCCCGTCTTTAATAAACTCCACACGCGATTTTTGGTACCATAACAGTTCGTTCCTCGTGTTCCATCACTCCTTCCAATTCTTTTCTCAGCCTTGCTTCCAATTTGATAAGATAACTCACTCTGGATAAGGAAAGTTCTCGTTGACATCCTTCAATCCTAGCCATTAGCTCTTTCTTCTTGCGGAAAATGTTGCCAAAAACTTCTTCATTCCAGGTTTGTAATTTTTGAGACAGTTCTCCAAGACGGGTCAGAAAAATACCCTCAGAGGGCCAATTAGTGTCAATAAAATTCTTAAATTCTTCATGAGTTAGCCAACATGCCTGGAAACGAAAGGGACGGTTAACTGCATTCAGCGGAGCAAATCCATTTGGTGAAATAAACAGCGGGCAATGATCAGACGATATAGCAGGAAGGTGTCTGACCATAGCTTCTTCAAAACGAAGTCCCCAATAAGAGTTGCACAGTGCTCTATCTAAACGAGCACTCTGTCTCGTCTCTACAGATTTCCCATGAGCCCAAGTGTTATTCGGACCCGTAAATACAAGTTCGATTAATTCACAGTTTTCAATCCATTCGTTGAAGCGTTCACAGCGTCTAGCCATACTCTGATCACCCCCATGTCTCTCACTGAGGGAACGTGTTTCATTAAAGTCTCCCGCAAACAACCAAAGACGGTTATTACTCCTCGCAAAAGCTTCCAGTTCGGACCATAATTCTCTCCTATTCGTTGGGTCAGGACTCGCATAAACAGCCGAGAACAGCCAGGGAAACTCTCCATTCCTAGCTACCTCGATTGTGATATACTGCATATGCTCTGTTACAAGAGTAACTGAGACAACTTCTTTTTTCCAATAAATCCAAATTCCTCCGCTAAAACCAACAGCATTGACTCTAGAATGACCATCATAGCCGAGAATGTTACCTAATTTGATAGCATGATCCCCTCCCATGTGGGTTTCTACAAGAGCTAGAACAGTTGGTTTATAAGTTCTTACGACTTCTTTAATGGTAGAAATTTTGTTTTTACTACCCGTGCCTTGCACATTCCATACCATAAAAGTGATATGGGGTAAATTGGGTGTTCAACTTGGAATCCTTGTATTCATATGATCAGGTAGATAGTTTAAAGAAGATAGATAAGCACGACTTACTAGTTTGAGGACATTATTAATACTCCATGGTATCGATAGTTCCAGCATTAGCTTCGATGGATTGTTCTTCATTAATTCGAACTTTATGTCCATTACTGGGCTCTCCCGTACCATTATTCCCAAGTAAGGGGCCGCCATCTTCGGTCAAGTTGAGATCGTCACTACCTGAGTTGGTGGGATTATCTCTATCCGGGGGTTTTGTGGGAGGCAGCGAGGTTGAGGGAGGGGGCGGTCTAGATAAGAGAAGTACGGATGAGGATTCATCGGTACTAATCAGAGCACGACTGGATGTATCAGGCAAAACAGACTTCGAAGAAACAGGGGAGGTTGTAGGGTTACTTACGTTGGTAGATTTTGTTTTAACTATGGGGATATTAGTAATATCTTGAAGAGTTTGAGGTGGGGTAGTGGAAATATTATTCTTATTAGTTGGATTATTATTAATTTGGAAATTAATATTGTTTTGGAAATTAGAATCCTTTTAAGATTAGATATTATTATTTTTGGGAATATTAGATTGTGAGAGGAGATTATTAGTACGTTTATTTAGGGAAGCGATTTTTAGCTTGATTCTGGGAGTTTGAATAATATTCCGTGAGATAGCATTACTAGAATTTGAGAATGATGCAGGGACTATGGGAGGATTATTCGGGATTGCATTATCTTCGGGATTATTTTGTAGGACTCCAAATCTCGTTCCTGATATCTTCATTGATTGACCATAATTGAATATTTGTTTATCGTTACCTATATTTCCGGGTTGGTGGGTTGTATGAGCAGACGGTTTTCTTCGCGGTGGTTTCTTAACCATCATCCAGTCACCGAAGTCCGCACTTTCCTCTGGCCGTAGGCCTGCTTCAAGTGAATGTGCACTAGGAGGACTATTTGGACATTCTGAACTTTGATTTAGATTCAATACTTCCATGTCAGTGGTGTTAGCTTCTTTCATCGTACACCCTTTGCTTGAATGACCTAGTTTTCAACACTTAAAGCAGATAATCTTGAGACCTCTGTACTGTATACCGTAGACCTTACCGTATAGACGAAATTTTGACAGTAGCAGTTTGGATATGTCAACTTCAATGCTCAGACGAGTAAACTGACCTCGTTGTGCTGTAGCAGTATTGTTGTCAATACGAATAACTTCTCCTATTTTCGACCCAATTTTCTTTAAGAACGTAGCATTAAGGTATTCTACAGGGAGATTCAGAATTCGAACCCATGTTGTGAGCTTAGTAATGCTATCTTCTGATGGTCAGTAAGGGTGAGTTTGCCACATAATATGAATTCGTGAGGTCAGTAAGGGTGAGTTTGCCCTTTATCGACCATTTTGCATTAAGTTTTCGCATGAGCGATAAGTACCTAATGTTCTTATCGAACATTTTGATGATGAGATAATGTCGCCATGGTTTGCGAAGAATTGCTTTTTTTTTTTTTTTTTGTGAGAAGAATTCGAGGGCAGAGGGTATCATCATCGCCATCTTCAATGTCATCATCAGAGTCTAAATCGATATCGTCCAGAGACAGATCCTCTAATGAATCGAAATCAGACCCAAAACCTTGCACCTTCTCCTTATATGATATTGCCGCATGCTGTTCAACAGGATCACCGGTTTTGCCAGCCGGAGGAGAATTAGATTGACTCCTTGGGGATTCAGCATGAAATATATCTATGTGCATCGTCTTTCTTTTCAAATTCTTCGGGAGTGGAGGAAAAGAGGAGCCTGGATGACTGGCCGTCGTGTTCCCAACCGTGAAGGTGAAAGCAGGGTTGATGCTAGTCTCTGGCGGGAGACCCTGGTTAGGATCCAACATTCAAAATGTGAAAGAATTGTGAGTAGTGTCTAAAAGCACATGTAAAAAATCTCTTGAATTGAAGGAAGTAAAAATTAACATTACATTAAACTATCCCTAAAATTAAAGACGTCTTGATCTAAATCGAATAAACCCGTTTGTCAGGTCGTAAAAGGCAAACAAAAGAACCACCAAAAACCCTTGTTAAGCCCCCCTCGTTCCTTCAATCTAACCCTTTTATCTAATCTCTACCCTCTTTCCAAACCCTCTTCTCCATTTCCCAGAATCCGATCTAAAGATTGGATCATTTTCATTCTAATTTCTGGGATTTATCAATTCAACATCAATTAACATAAACCCTAATCAAAGTTCAAATCTTTTTCATTAAAAATGTCAGCAACCCCAATTACAAAACCAACAACATTGGGTCCAATACCTACTGATTCTCCCAAAATTGATGAACATGTTGGTTACAAGAATCTTCCTTGCCCTATTCCTTATGAAGAAATCCACCGTGAAGCTTTAAGTTAGTGTTTTTAATCACTCAAATTTGTGTTTTTTGGGTTAATTGTATGTTTTGAATATTAAAGTTTGTTAGATTTGTTAGTGTAGATGATGGAGTTGGTAATGGTGTGCCCTTATGTCCGTAATATTGTATAGCGGGTTCGGTTCTATGTGGCTACTATGTTCTGCTAGGAGCCGCAAGTAAACACTTTCCAACTGTTGATTTAATACTGCAAGTTGGAAAGTGTTTACTTTGATGTGGATGGTGTATTTACTGAATGTAGTTTCCAGGGTTTTGTAATGCTTGAAAAGTGTAAGAATGATGTTAATATTCTTTTGCTTGGTTGGTAGCTTTCGCGTATCGTTGTCGAATGGTTTGGTAGTATGTTCTCTGCGATTTTCGGTGCAATGTACTTGAATGTACATATCTGAGCTGACTATGCAGCTTACTTTGATGTAAACATGGTATTCCATTAGCATTACTTAATGAGTTGTTATTAGCTTTCTTGTGTGAGTATGAGTTTTGGACGATTGCGGTTGATTGTATGTGACCGAAATTTTCCCATGGTCTCAAATGTAACTGTTAGGGGATCGAAATAATGCAATTACTTATACTGTAAATAGTTTGGGTTACATATGAAATTCAAGAATGTAACTTTTGGGGTGTCTCATTTGATGAAATAATTCTCGTGTAAGAATAATGGTTGAAGTTGATGCTTTTATTAGTATGTTTAAACTGAGTAGTGCTAGAATTGGTAATTAGCTCATCTTTCTTGCGCGTCATTAATTTGAATTTGCCAATGTTGGTGACAGTGTCTCTGAAGCCGGATGTTTTTGAAGGGGCACGCTTCGATTATAATAAAGCACTTAGCCCAAAATTTTTCCTTAGCCACAGGTAATCTCTGCTGTTCGATCACTGCTTACTGATGTTTACCCTATAATTCCAAGTGATCCCTGCTTCCTGAATAATTTTCAGTGTATCCATGGGGCCAATGGAAGTTCCGACTCAGTCCCCAGAGACCCTCAAAATCCCCACATCCAATTATGAGTTCGGTGCTAATTATATCGACCCACAAGTAAGAATGCCTGATAATTAATGATACTGAGGATTGAGATAATGGCTTAAAATGAGTATCTTATCATATGTATGATATTCATATAATTAATCGAATTAGTGTGATTATAGCTGATGCTTATTGGGAGAATAACACATGAGGGTAGATTAAGTGCAAGACTCAAGTATGATTTGCTTGATGATCTTACTTTGAAGGCCAATGGTCAGGTAATTTTTTTTAAACAACATTGCATACCTCATAGATGATTCGATTCTAGCTAATAGTTCTTGTTGTTTTCCAGCTTACAAGTGAGCCTCACATGTCCCATGCAATTGGTACCCTTGACTATAAGGTAAGAGCTTCATATCCCTCTCTCTTCTTATCTTAATTTCCCCCCTCAATTAAAGTTAAATAAGGTAACGTAGGTCTAGTAGCTTCTTGTAAAATTTAGGGTGCCTTTGGATAGGAAAAAAGGCGGAAAGGATAGATATTCTCAACCTATGTGTGATGTCTGACTCCTTTCTGTGGGGTTTTTATAGAGGGACTGCTCCTGATATTTTGGTAGTTTGGGTTCTTAGATGCTGTTTCTGCTTTAGTGCTCATCATATGATCGATGTTTCCGTTTCATCATAGTTAAGTGCATCAAATAAGCTCACTTGTGTCTGGCATATGCATTGAGGCTGTAATTGTCGGCACACTTTTCCACGTCTTTTATAACACGACATACTTCAGCGACAGCAACATAACCGTAGTGCCTCAATGGTTCCCACAATTGCCTGCAAAGTGCGGTGTAAGGAAGAGGGATCAAACCTACCCAGCCTTACCCTCGTGTTAGCAATACAAAGAGGCTGTTTCGGAATGCTCAAGATGAAAACTGTGTCGGTCACTGCATCGAAGGACTAATACTTTATAATAAAAAGTAGTGCCCCACCTTTAGTTAGTCATTTTGCTCTATTCCATCTTATCCAGAACCAATGTGTAATGAGTCTCTGGCTCCATTGGAAATGGAAACATACTTCAGCATTTATAAAAAATCTATTGATTATAATTATCCAGGGAAGTTCTACTGAGTTGCAATGTTTATGTTCTTATATGTTGGGTCTTTTGGCGGTTTCTTCCTCAGGGAACTGATTATAGGGCACAGTTTCAATTTGGGGGTGGTGCGCTTTTGGGGGTTAGCTACATACAGGTATTTATGTCAAGCTTTAATTGTCTCAGTATAACTGTATCATTTTTTGTATTTTTTTTTTCTCTGACGACGAACTCATACATATTTTTACTTCGTTAATTTTCTCACGTTTTCTCGGACTATCTTGACAGAGTGTGACCCCGAATCTTTCTTTGGGTGGTGAACTTTTCTACACTGGTCAACATAGAAAATCTGGTGTAGGCTACGCTGCTCGATATAGCAACGATAAAATGGTACTTCTTTTTTCCTTCCATAAGAATACTATATCAGTATATTAAATGGTTTAGTTTATCAATTGGGCTCCTCCCTTATGTACCCTCTTTTTTGTCTCTCTTTCATTTTGTTGCCGTTTTGTAAGTCAACTACTTGGTTGGGTTCTGCATGATATAGAAGAGAGTTTCGTAGGGTAAGATAAGAAGTCCTGCATGCCAACTATGTCTTTTCGGTCCCTTTGTAGAATGGTAAAGTTGATCAAACCCTATTGTAGTGCTGAGTCAATTGAGGGAATGACTTAACTCTTGGTTCTAACAAGGGTGATTTTTATAGTTAACTTAGCAAACAAACTATATCTGCAGTAGAAAAGATTTGTCTAGACAAGAGTACTTTCGGTTTGCATTTTGTCGTGTTTTCTGCTACATTTGTAGGTTGCAACTGGTCAAGTAGCTAGCACTGGTATGGTTGCCCTTAGCTACGTTCAGAAGGCATCTGAGAAGGTGAGTTGACTGTATATTAACTGCATAATCTCTGCCAAGTTCCACAAAATTTTCCTGGAAGCTTGCTGACTTGTGTATGATGTAGGTTTCACTTGCGACGGAATTAGTGTACAACTATTTGTCTAGAGATGTCACAGCTAGTGTTGGTTATGACGCAATACTTCGCCAGGTATCCCTTCGGCCTCCCATCCATGATTAAACTTTGCTAAATACAATCTACTCCCTCACCCTTTCACACTTCCGCAGGCAAAAGTTGTTGAATGACTTGTTGTTTTGCAAGTGTATTACCCACCTCCCCCTTTTATAACTCTCACTGTCAGTCTTTTAACTAACGCCGGGAAGGTCTTTAGGTTAACGAAGCCTTTATGGATGTTGCATATGTTGATTTTAAGTGAAGTCATAGCTCTACTGTTCAAAGTAAAACTTTCGAAGGGACTTGAATTAAGCTGGAATACATGCTCTTTTTTTTTCGAATGACTAATCATTGAACAACCTACGATGTGTACACACTCGGCCCTTTACTTTTCTGGTTTACCTCTTTGGAGGATTTGGACAATTTTAATGGTGTAAATAGAAACTAGTTTAGATCCCGTGCAAATGCACGGATTTTTTAGATTGTAAATATTTAGAGAAATTAACATTTAGCAACTTAACATTAAATTTAATATAATATTCTACAATTATTAATGATTAGTATTAAGAAATAAAATAAAATTAATTTCTATTTTCGTGTTCGTGTTAAAGGTAAAAAAAAATCACCAAAAAAAGAGGTAAATATTAATGATTATTGATAAGAGGTAAAAATCACAGTAACTTTTAAAATTTAATGTTGTAGTCTACAATTCTTAAATGTTAAATACATTTATGGTTAAAATTTGATGATAAATATTAATAAAATATATAGTAGTCTGATATTATATGATAGAATACATCACACGTAAAATGTGTAGTAGTCCAAAATAATGGGTAGAATACATTTCTCTACAAAGATTGACGCATAAAAGTTATAGAGCATAGTAAGGCCCACATATAAAATATCCAAAAATGTTCGGCCTAATTTATAGGTTAAATGATTTGAGCGGGAAAATCTCTAGATTCACCTATTCTTTTAGTAGATAGGGGATTCGATTTGTTCAAGATACTCTGTATAGAAAAGGTGCAATAGTATTTATACCCCTCCTTTCTCTATACAGGCTCGTGTAAGAGGGAAGATAGATTCAAATGGATGTGCCACAGCGTTTCTTGAAGAGAGACTTAGTCCAGGGCTTGGATTCTTACTTTCCGCTGAGGTGAGTTTAATGTGCCTGACATTTTTTTTTCTCAGGCAACTTCGCTAATCCTATGGCTTGCCTGTATTCTAAAATTCCTAGGGCAGAGATACTGTCGTCTAAACGTTTGTGGTCATAATAAGAAGCCAGTAGTTCTTTTTTTCTGCACTTGAACACTTGATAAGGTGTGTGTTATCTTTGCAAGTTAAAGTTTGGAAGCGATTGATTCGTTTTCTAGTTTGGCTTCAGATAATGTGATCAAGTGATCATATAGTTCTGCTACCAAGGAAGTCATGACCTTAGTAGTTAAGACGAACATAACCCATAAACTGGGACACGGTCCTCGTGATTATTTGAATGGACATACACAGCCTTACTCTGCGCGTTTGACATAGAAAGGTTGTTTTTGGTGACCGATTATGAATATTGCATTGATTGCTACTTCGCTATTAGAAAAAAAGATCTAGCGATTTATTTTGTTTTATTCTATCATAATCCAGAACCAAAGAAAAGGTGATTGCAGTACTCCTCTTAATGGTCTTCCCTCTTTTTTTCGCCCTCCCTTTCCTCTGAATGGACTATGGTGCACATAACATTGTTTTCATATCAGCGCATCCGCGTTTTAAGTTCTGACTTTGTCATGCAACAATGCAGCTTGATCACTGGAAGAAAGATTACAAATTTGGTTTTGGTATGAATGTTGGGGAGTAAACAATTGAATTTGGCTCCCCGAGATCAGCATTGAAGCCCAACTGATGTTGGGATTCTTATCAACTTTAGCCTGTTCCAGACAGGCTTTTTTTGTTTACATTCAATTCATGTGTGTACACTATGTTCCGAGTTATTGGTCTAGAGGGCATTGTTGCCGAGATGCAAAAGCATTCTTTACTCTTATTTTACCCTTGTTATCGAGGAATATTGTTGTTCCCTTTTCTTCTAATTATTTCTCCTCCGCCATTGTAGAATTCCAAATAATTAAAATTTACGTTCTCGTCACCATGAATGATTATTTTCCGGTAATTCGTTTAAGGCCATTTGTATACTTTTTTCCTAATCATTTATTTACCTTTTTTATTCTTTGTGAGAGTTAATTTTAATCAAATGTAAACAAATGAATTGGACGAAAGAAGTACTCCGTATCTTGTAAGCCACAATTCATTATTGTTGCATCTATAGCATGACGCTTCACAAATTAATTTTGCAATTATTATGCTTCTTTTCCGGTGATGATGGCGTTCCGTAGAGTCAAACAGAAGACCTAGGATTATCTTAAACAAATATTACTATGCTGCAATAGTAATGAACCATAGTACATGTGGTTATACAAATTTTATGTTCACATACGGTTGAGAAAGAATTCCTAACCTGAAGGCTGAAGCCTCAGTGTCATTAAGAGAATAAGAGCTACAAAATTACAGGATATAGAGCGCTAGGGTAACACAAAGAACTGAAGAAGGATGTTGAAAGGCCAAAAGTTAAAAATAAACAAAACCAAACAATTTCTATGGACAAAGAAATGCTGTCAAAGAGGCACTCATTTCCATTGTAATGTACAGATGAGACACGATCAGCAACTATGACGCCTACGAGCTGCCATGTGATCTGGTAGATGAAACCGACTGTGCAGAGAGAGACGCGGTAGGGCTGTTCATCTCGCGTTCTCCATCGTTTGCTCGTGGTCTTCCACTCAGTGTCTCGATTGCATCTTGACATACGTCGTTGAACCAGTTGTCTTCAGGCAGTACACTGTATGGTAAAGCCGCATAAAATCTCACATTTAAGGAGCACATATTCAAGTAACCAATTAATTGGACTACAAATAACATTCCATTGATTTATGTTGTACCTATTTACTTTTTAGTTCATCTCAAAATAATTGACCTCTTTCTATGTTTAATAAAATAAAAATGAAAACTTTTTTACACTATCCGTAGTTGAATAACATTACGAGACGCGAGAAACATTAGTGAGTCTAGTTAATTACCAGTTTCTCTCTCTAAGAAAGGAGAGAGCTTTCTTCTCTCGTTCCGAGAGCTTTTTTCGCGTTTTTTCTTCTATAATCTCTGCAAATTCCTTCCTTTTCACTTCCCAAAGAGTGCTGTCAGGTCTTGAAGATTGTAGGGGATTGGGCTGGGATCATAGGGTAATATCCTTTACGTATTAATATCAAGCTACCTACCCAAAATGATTGAGCTACAGTGGCTCCAATTGGGCGTTTTAACCCTAATCCCTCTTTCTGCAATTGTGGGTATTTCCCAATTTAATTAATTCAAGCTACTCTACATTCCTACCTATTCCTAATCATTATGGTTTAGCTCATTTAATTGGCGCCTCTATCTCTATTACTTCTGATAGCTGATCTTTGAGTTTCTTCTCGTGCAAATCTTTCTTTAATATCCCAATTATTATTTCTGCAACACATTTAATTGGTGGTCTGTTTGCTTTAGTTCTTTCTCTTCGATTCCCCATATTTGCCTTGAGGTGTCAATTGGGATTGACGTCTCAGTTTCTCTATTTATTTTTTCCTATTTAAGCAGATCATTATGGCTGTGGGTTTGCATTCATAGTCATCACACTTCATCTCCTTAAAAAGCTCAAAATCAAAGAGACTTAAAACAACCACACCTCAATCAAATAGTCCACATAACAAAAGCTCTATTATGGATTTCGAGCACCAGTTTGGAAGATTTAATCAGGGTTTTGAGGGAGAGGGTAGTGGGAATTTCCATAATGACCAACATCATAACCAGTATGCTCATCAACCTCAACCCGATGCTGCTTTCAACCCTATGAATCCACTTCATGCTAATGTCTGGCGTTATCCGAGGACGGGTGGAGTCATTAATGTGGACCCGGCTGAATTAGGAAAGTCAAGGGAGTTTTGGGGCAACTGTGTTCTGGGTTTCATGGTGGACTATCGTCTTTTTGAAGCTGAGAAATTGAATGACATTATTTCTAAGAAATGGAGTTCAAATGGGAAGATTACAGCTTTCAAGATGGGGGAAGTGTATGTTTTCCATTGTCAGGATGAGGAAGACTTACAAGGGCTTCTGGCGAAAACAATGGTGACTGTGGATGGGGCTGTGATGGTGTTGGCAAGGTGGTACGCTGATACGGTACCTCGTACTGTCAGGTTTCCTTTTGCGGAGGTATAGGTGAGGGTGTGTGGCCTGCCTTTTGAGTATCTTAATATGCATGTTGCCCAAGTTGCGGGTAAACTGCTCAGTCATCAGTTCCATCAGTTCCAGGTTGAACCTTTTAGCTTTGTGCCTGAACATGATTACCTAAGGCTTAGAGTATGTCTTAAGTTGAATGAACCTTTAATGCCGGGCTTCTTTTTGGCAATGGAAACGGGCCACTTGCTGTGGGTTCAGTTCAGGTATGAAAATATCTTCAAGTACTGTGTTAAGTGTGGGAAAATAGGACACAAGGGATCCCAATGTAGGGAGAGTTTGGTGTCAGTTGTGTCGGGTATTGAGAGGATGTTGGATAGGTCAGTGGAGAAGGGTTTTGCGGTTTTTCAGGCACACAGTACCCATACCATGTTTAACTTGGATCTCAAGGCGATGCCTACTACTACAAAATTTCTTTCACCCAGAGTTAGTGTTGGGAATTATAGGGCTAGAGCTGGGCAGAGCAGTAGGAGGGAGTCCCCTGAAAGACATGTTGAGTACGATCTAGGTATTACTGCTGGTGGAAGGGTTACCCCTGGCATGAGGTTTGCAGTCACTGCACAACCTTTTGCAGGACCGGTCGTTTTTCGTAGTGGACAAGGAGTGAATGGAAGGGGGGTGGGGGGACAAGGGGATGTGGTAATGGGTGAACCTCAAGGGATGATGGGGGAGGTGGCAGGATCACAAGCTCCTGTCGATATCATTGCTCCTGCTTTGCCAGTACAGGATGCAGTTATGCACAATGCTGATGATCAGAATACAAGAGTGATTTGTTGAGACAGTTGCAGGAAAATGACCCGTATGTCCTGTACGCTGGTGAGGGTACTGTGAGTGGGGTTCTTGATAGAGATTTACGAATCCAGGAGGCTATCAGTGACAGGGTGGAAGGAGATGAGCAATGGGCACGATGGGATGATGAGATAAGGGGTTTTAATCAGTTTTTTGATCCCCCTGCCAGTGGGATTCCCATTAGGTACCATTACCCTGATGGGTCTGTACATCATATTGTGGAAGGTACAAATCTTAATGATCAATATCACAACGTTGTAGCTGCTCAAGGGGCGATGAACCAGAATGAGGTGATTATTATTAGTGATTCTGACTCTGATATGTCAGAGGCTCCTAGTAATGTTTGGATTGAAAATGCTGAAGCTGAGGATGAGTTTTATGCGGAATCTTCTGAGGACAGGTTTACTGATGCTGTTATTGTTATTACCTCTTCAGAGGAGGTTGGGACCGAAGCTGCTGTAGTCCCAAATGTTGTGGCTGTGGGGGATACGAGCCGCCAAGCTTTGCTACGCAGAGGAGGATTTGGAGGGACCGGGAGCATGGTTTTGCGGAGGTGGTTCCTCTTCCTTTAAAATCTGTGGGTATTGAGCGTAAGGGTAAAGAGATCTGGCCGAGTCTTCCACGCTGCGGCCGGGTTGGAAATGGTTTTTCGAATCTTGGGACTATGGCGGAAGGTAATCCGGAGAAGGGTGAAGGAAGCAAGAAAGGGATTGATAAGCTGTTTGACATTCCTGCAGTTGGAAACAAAGCTAGACTTTTTGCTGAGGTTTCTTCTGGTAATATCTCAGATGGTTTCATGGGGTTGGCTGACACATATCACGTTTCTGAGATGCAGTTCACTCATAGGGAGGAGATAAGGATGGCCAGGAAAAGGAAATGCAACACTGATGTGGTGGAGTATATCGTGCACGAAGCAGTGCAAAGGAATCTCGGAAAATGCTAAGGAGTATCGAGGCGGTTAGCAAAGAGGAGTTGTCTTTGGGAAGGTATCTTCTTACGGAAGAAAGGAGTGTCACGCGTTATGGTTTCGGGGTGAGTGTCCCCGATATTGTTATGATTGATTCAAGTGATTCATCTTCTTCTTACTCCGTTAATGGAGTTCTTTGGGACCGAGGCTACGGACTTTTGCGGCTTTGCGGAGGTTGGGCTGTCAACCTCCTTTGTCGCCGTGATGGGCTTGGTATGGAATTGTAGGGGTCTCGATAACACGCCGCCCCTACAATTCCAAAGATAAGAGCGTTATTAGGTAGTACGTATTATGATTTCCTTTTCTTAATAGAGACCAAATGTAATGCAAATAAAGTTTTCCCTATGTTTAGATCTCTAGGGTTTGTGAAGTCTTTTGGGGTGGATGCGGTAGGGGCATCTGGTGGGTTGTGGGTAGGATGGAAAAAAGAGGCAAAAATGACCCTTGTAAGGGCGTGTAAGAACTTTATGGTGCTTTTGGTAAGGAAGTATGATGGTCTATTATGGTATCTTGTGCTTTTTTACGGTGCCCCAGAGTTAAATTTACGTTCTGCTGTTTTGAGTGAATTGGAAGAATGGATGGAGACTTGTACATACCCGTACCTTATCGTTGGCGATTTCAATCAGGTGGACTGTTTTTTGGATAAATGGAGTTGTAGTCAAAATCCTATTAGGGGGGCAAATGAGTTTATAAATTGGAAACTAAGGAACGATTTAATTGATATTCCTTTCAAGGGACCGAGATACACTTGGTGTAACAATCGTAAGGGGGACATGAGAGTTTATGAGAGGCTTGATAAAGCATTGGCCTCAAAGGATTGGCTTATCTTTTTCCCAAACACGGGTATCAAACATTATCCTGTTCAAATTTCGGATCATGCCCCAATTGAGCTTGATTTACACCTTACAGGGAGTGGGGGGAAAAGACCATATAAAATGGATGCTTGGGTTTTGGATCATGAGGAGTGTATGCGATTGGCCTGGAACCTTGCGGTGGTGGGTTCTCCGGCGTATCGAGTAACTCGAAAACTAGCTCGGGTGAGGAATACGGCTAAGAAGTGGGCCTTGGATAAGAAGAGTGAATGGAGGAAGGTATGGGATGATTTAGATGGAAAATTGGAAGATGGTTTAAATACCGATGTCATGGGTGGGGGGGATGATTTGTATACAAGGACAAATGAGGAGGTAAAGGCTTTTGCGAGAGCAACTGCGATCTTTTGGAAGCAACGTGCTAAGATGAGGTGGATGGTGGATGGAGATACTTGTACAAAATTCTTTTTCAATTGGGTTAAGGGGAGAAAGGGAAGGAATTATATTCATGGCATCAGAGGGAAGGATGGGACACGGATGTACGATCAAAATCTTGTCGCCTCGGAGTTCCAACAGAATTTTAAGGCTTTATATGCTGTTTGTGATGACAACCAGGAGGGGGGGATGGAGTGGAGATCTGCGAATTCTTTTGATCGGATTCTCTCTTCGATAAACAGGAAGGTTTCGAATGATGATGCAGACTACCTTATGAAACCGTTTACGGCAAAGGAGGTACGGGGTGCAGTCTTTCAGATGGGTGCTTTTAAATCGCCGGGACCAGATGGTATTCCTGCGTGCTTCTTTCAGAAATGTTGGTCGCTGGTGAAGGAAGAGATTACTAAGGCTGTGCTCTCTATTTTGAATTCAGGACGGGTCTTACGAGAACTAAATCGAACCTTTATCACTCTTATTCCAAAGACTGATAATCCAGAAGGGGTTTCGGATTATAGGCCCATCAGTCTGTGTAATGTTTTGATGCGTATCGTGTCTAAATGTATCACGAATAGAGTGGCAAGAGTTATGGGGGATTTGGTGAGTGATGCTCAAAATGCTTTCATTCCGGGACGTCATATTAGCGATAACATTCTCCTTGCCCATGAGACTATTCATCGCATTGTGAGTCACAAGAAAGGAAAACATGGACGGTGTGCATTTAAGGCAGATATGAGTAAGGCTTACGACAGAATCAAGTGGGATTTTTTGGAGGCGGTTCTCCTTCGGTTTGGGTTTCCACAAAAACTGGTGTCTCTCATTATGAATTGTGTTACCACGGTGTCCTATGAAGTCTTGCTTAATGGCTCTCCACTACCCCGCTTTCAACCGCGTTGTGGTTTGCGACAGGGAGATCCCTTATCTCCTTTCTGTTCATTCATGCATGGAGGTGCTAGGAGGGGGGTTGAAAATGCAAAGGAGGTGGGGGAGTACATTGAAAGGGATCACGTTATGTCACGGGAGAGACCAATCACTCACTTATTCTTTGCCGATGATTCGGTTTTTTTCTTCCAAGATAGCGGGCGAGCGGCTTTTACCCTAAAAAGGATTTTGGATGATTATTGTGATGCGTCTGGGCAAAAATTGAATTTGGACAAATCTGGCATTCTCTTTAGTCCAAGTACGACGCTAGCAAAGGCTCAAGAGACTATGAGGGTACTTTGTGTACAAGCAACAAAGGGTATTGGAAAGTATTTGGGAATCCTGCGAGAATTTAAAGAGTCAAAGAAGGGGATCTTTGATTCCCTTCTTGATTATGTCTCTAAACGTATCTCTTCATGGAACGGAATTTTCTTATCGCTTTCTTTGGTAGGTTAACCCTAATTTCTTGATCCAATCAAACCTTTCTAATTACTTTCTATCGGTTTTCAAAATTCCGGTAAGTGTGTCATCAAAGCTCAATACTTTGTTGGCACAATTTTGGTGGGCTTGGTGCAAATTGGGGAAGAAACTACATTGGTGCAGTAAGAATTTCCTCAGTCTTCCCAAGAGTTCGGGGGGATTGGGCATAAGGAATGTGGGGTGCCTTAATAAGGCGCTGCTTGCCAAGAACGGGTGGAGATTGGTTTCAGGGGATGATTCTTACTTCAGCAAGATCTTAGGCGGAAAATCTTTGGCACTAATATTTTTGTTGATGGAACCCGCCTAAGCGGGTTTAAGTTGCTCTTGGGGGGTTAAAAGTATTACATATGGTCCGGAGTCGATCATGGAGAATATTGGTTGGAAACCAGGGCTTGGAATCGAGCTCGATGTGTGGAATGCGAAGTGGGTAAATGGGGAATCACCTGAACCACAGGATCGTTTACTGGATTCTGCTTTTCTCTTTCTGGAGAGCCTTCAAGTTCGTGAGTTATGGAATAGCGATTTTACTTGGAATGCCCCGTTGGTGCGTACACTTTTTAAGTCACAGGATGCGGAGCGGATTATTGCAACTACGTTATGTGCGTCGAGGAAGCAGGATGAAGTTTTTTGGCCTCTTACGAGTAATGGTGTTTACTCGGTTAAAAGTGGGTACGGTCTTGCCTTCATGGAGTTTTTTGAAAAAAAGGGGACGTTAAAAGATAAATCTAGGATCACGATGACAGGGAGGGGTTTCTGTAAATCCCGATTATGGAACTTACCTGGGCCGAATTTATGGAAAATTTTGATCTGGAAGATCATCACAAACACTCTTCCAGTGGGTTTTGAGTTCCAGAAGCGATCAATTGATGGAAACCATACTTGTCAAATGTGTCTGGGGGATCAACCTTTTTGTGAGACGGTGGAACACATTTTTAGGGATTGTGCTTTGTCTGCTAGGGTTTGGGCGGGGACGGTCTTAGGTATTCGGGTTGAAGGGGTGACTATGGTACCACTTTGTGATTGGATCGTAAATTGGATCCGGTTTTTGGAGAAGATGGAGGGTGGGGAACGGAGAGTTATTGTCTTCCTGGCGACGTTATGGGGTCTTTGGTGCCCCATGATAATGTGGTATTGAGGGGGTAGGGTTATGCCGCGTATTCTTAAGTGGAGTCCGTCGATAACAATGTGGAAACGATATACAAGCTATGATGAAGGAGACGGAACGGTGATAAGGTGAAAGGTCGGGGATGCTTTGATGGATGGCACCGAGATGAGATCTATCAAGGAGGGGTTTCCTGTGTATGTGGTTGGTCGGAGGGATCCGTGTAGACAAATCAGGGTTAAGGTTGACGCAGGGTGGTCTAAAAACTTGGCCGCCGGGATTGGGTGGGTGGCTTTCGATGATGCGGGGGTCGAGTTGCTCACGGGAGCGGGAAGATTACTGGCGGGAGAATCGGCTTTGCACGCGGAGGCTCTCGGTATCTTTGAGGTTATCCGGTGGGTGCGTCGGGAAAGGTTTCCTCCACCTAGAGGTGGTGTCGATTGTTTACCACTAATATGTCAGATTGCAGGTTTGGCAGGAGTGCATCATGTTGTCAAAGGCATTCTGCAGGATCTCAAGGGGTTTTATGCTTATTTTCATTGTTTAAGTTTTTCGTATATTTCAAGGAACCTTAATCTTCAGAGCACATGGCCTGGCATCTCGGGCCATGAGATTGTAATCCCTTTCTTTACTGTTGCCAAAAAAAAAAAAAAAAAAAAAAAAAAAAAAAAATAACATTACGACAAGGGTAATGACATAATGTGATCTCTACATGTAAATTCTAAGTCAACGGGTAATAATATTTCACCACTATATCTGAGTAGCACCTCTAAACAAAAGATTGACATCGTGACAACACTACGGGCTACAGCAGCAAAGTAAAGGTCCTAAAGAAGAAAGCGATACTTGTCTAAAGTAGTCAGGATGAAACATGAATTACCTGTAAGGATCCCAGCCTGTTGCTTGAAACGCTGCTATTGTCTTGGTTATGATCTCGTTGATGACACGAACTAGATTACGAGACAAGTAGCGACCTTGAGAAGCAAAGCAGATGACAAATTTCATGTCCAAGTAAATCTGCAATAACAATCAAATACATTGGTCTCGGACAATGTTTGAAAAAAAGGAAGAGGACGGTAAATTGCAAAAGGTGCGACACATGGTAACTATGTATTAATAACCAACATGGAAGATAGAATAGTAATCACAGAAAAGTTTAGACGGACTGAAAAAAAGAAGAGCGATAACTCCAGGAATTCTATTTCTTCTTTTTCTTTCATTACCTTGAAATTTTTGTCAACACAATACTCTATGGCGTTGCCATTTGGTTTTGTAGGGCTCAAGGTTAAATTTGTATACCTGTTGAAGGCCAAGAGGACCTAAAGGCCTAGAACCATCCTCAATATCATCCCAGAAGCTCTGGTCCTGAGATAACCATAAGATGACCGTCTCTGTGAGTTTCATCAACAACAGTGTCGCAAATCTTTCCTTTCCTGCAACATTTCTGCTGCTATAGCAGCCATAGTGTTGAGTTTAAAGAAAAGTCCCTGAAAAGAATGTGAATCACAATGTAAACAAAAACGTCCAGCTATTACCACAGCAATATAAAGTGAAGGAAAACTAAAAAAAAAAAAAAAAAAGGGCAGCACGGTGCACGATGGCGTCCCCGCTAGGCGAGGGTCCGGGGAAGTGTCCCACCACAAGGGTGTAATTGGGGCAAGCCTTCCCTTGCCATTTTGGCAAGAGGCCGCTCCAAGGACTTGAACCCGTGACCTCACGGTCACAAAGCAACACCTTAACCGGTGCGCCAAGGCTCCCCTTCAGTGAAGGAAAACTAAAAAAAAAAAATCGGATTCCTTCCAAACAACCAAGCTTTAATACCACAATTTAAAGATATTGAAGAACACGAGCAACTGGAGCCGCTAATATGCAGTGGGGCGACGTAAAGTTTATAGAACTCTGTCAACTGTCATGAAAAAAATGAAAAAAAAATATTTCACAATAGTCAAGAACTCTACAAACAAGTCCGGGTCAATCTCAATTTTGCTTTAACAGCTTTTAAGTTTTAATTGAACAAGTGTTCGGGTTAGGGTAGCATCTCTTAGTATAACCAAGAGCGCACATTTCAGCATAGCATATTCGGAAGCAAAGCCTACAGATGCACACTTAGGGACAAGACACATATGGTGACACTAACTAATAAATTCCAAAAGATGACCAATCTGAATGACTAGCTTGCCATAAACTCATAGAGCATCACAAGTGGGCCATTGGGCATGCCACGGCGCATCAAAGGCAACCTGTGGAGCCTATGGGTCATGCCATGGTGCATCAAAGGCATGCAGCACATGCTTGCTCCCATGCATCGAATATGAGTCACAACATCACGCCATCACCATGCCCATGGCCATTTTAGGATGCGAAGGGACCTGGAAAAATCCCGGGATTATCCTTGGGTGGTTATTTATTGGTGTTGTCAACTCTTAGCAATCTCCTCCGAAAATGTCACCGTCACCCGCAATGATTGGAGACGGCTGAAATTGAAGGCTATATAATACACGCTTGAGACGACTTCCCAAAACAATGTGTTCTAAAATTCATACAAAGTTTCCAAAGGTGAAATGTTCTGCACTTAAGTCAAACTTTGTATTTACACAAGAACGGCATAAAATCCGGGAAATCATGTAACATAATTGGTGTTTGACAACCAACCCTCATTCTGACATAATCACCCGTGGTGGTCATATTACTCATATAAAGCCAAATTTGAAGTTTAGGATACATGCTCGAACAGCTTCATGGCACATAATTGAAAAAAAAAGAAAATGAAAAAAGTTGGCAACTTCAAATGTTAACAGGGAGAGACGGAAAATCAACAGAAACACTACTGAGGATCGAAGGAATGATTGCAGATTACCATCAATTTTGAAAAATTAGAACATGTTGACTGCTGAAATACTTGAAACGAAACAGTAAATGAAGCAAGAATGTTGCAAAATAAATGAAGTGTATATTATACCTGAAATATGGGTGATGGGAACCATAGAATTTCTTCTCCACGTGCATCTACACTTATGTACATATCAGAAGTAAGATTGCTCTCGCCTTCCTCTGTAAAGATCAGATCCAGAGCATGATGCTGACAGAAGCTACTTTTCAGTCTATCAACTGAGTTTACAAGTCTCCTCTTCCATTCTCTTTGCTCAGGGTGACGTTTTGTCTATCAGAGGCCCTCCTCTGAGGTTCATCAGGGTAATCAGCCTGATAGACGTGAGAAAGTTTCAAGGCTGCACGAGGAAGTAACTCATCAGCCAACAAAGATGCATTAGCTAGTAATGCGATTTGTTGCGCCTCATTGTCAGCCATCCTGACAATTTTACTTCCAGCGCCCTCATAAGTTGCTTCATCTTCAATGGAGTTTGGTAATGCTTTTATGAGCATGTTAACAACTTAACATATGTGTTGAACACTTCATAAACACCCTCTAGTGATCTACTACCTAAATGCATATTCTGAAGTGGTCCAACATCTTCAAAAAAGTTCTAATAAAAGCAACCATTAGGTAGCGTGAGATTACAACATTGAAAGCTGAAGAATATGAAGATCAAATTATTGTAATCATACTTCTCACCAAAATATTTCACTAACCAACACATCTCACTAATATGAACTAAATCTTCCAACAGAAAAATTGGGGAACAACAGATAAAACAACCCTACACACTCCAAATATAGATGTAGCCCTTCGACACATCCTATCTTAAACAGTTGGTAGTCTGATGATAGTAGGAGGTGTGAGTGTATGACGGTCTTATAAAAGACATACTGCCATGCTAGGGTCGCGGCACCACACATGTGGGGGGGGGGAGACAGGGTCTTTCAGAATTAACACTACAAAATTGCTCGAACTAGGTCGATAATCTAGCAGAGGAAAAAGTTGGTGCCGTATAATTTCATTGCAAAACCAGAAAACCACTAACCTGAACCATCAAAATGAACCTGTGAGCACTACTAGTAAGCTTATATTGGTAACCAGCCGCGCTAGTAGTAGATGTACTCAAAGGCCTCCCAGATTGACGTGTGACACTAGGTGGACTGGTTAGAACCCAATCATCAGCAGCAGCTAAGGCAGCAGTACTGGCCTCAATCCTTCTCAAATTAGCCTCCACAGCTTGCTCGACACTAGGCCTAAAAAGCTTCACTAGTGTCGGACAAAGAGATAGACCATGAGCTTCCAATAATGAACAATGACCTAGAGCAATTTGAACACACTCAGCAGCAGCCCTTAAACCTCCGGCAGCTGCAGATGAAGCTAAAGCATGTCGTTTCACAAGATGGGCAAAGGCTTCAGTTTGTTGAGTAGCCCACGTTACTAGTTCAGAAGTGTAAGCTGGCTCATCGCCAAATATGGTCAATGAATCACTTGCAGCCTGGGCAATGGAAGAAAAGACTAACTGTGAAAGAGCGGCAGTATAGGCTCCTCCATATGAGCTGCTTGATGGATGAAGACTGCATGTTATACTGGTATCGTTGTAGATGTGCGCTTAGAAGTAACGAATGTGCTCGAGGTCCATCACCAAGGTTCTTAAGAGCGGAGATGGACGAATGAAGCTCAGTACCACGTGTGGTGGGCTGACAAGCAGCTTCGGCTAGCTGATCAGCTAATCTCTGCCTCCGTTCTTTTATAGCATTTTGCAAAGAGCTAATCACATCTGCCCTTAGTGTCTTGGTTTCTTTTGCTTCATATGCAACTCTCTCCCCTTCATTAAGAGCATCCAAAGCTTCTTCTACTCTTCTTTCAGCTAATAATACATCAAGATGATCTGGAAACTCAATCACCCACTCTTCCAGCTCAGAAGGTTCACTATCATCACTGTTAATTGTGCCGTTTGCAATCGACGCTTCAAGACCAGTCGCTGATATTGATTCCAAGTCTACTCCTTCAGCTAGTCCATGAATAAGAGTTGCCTGAGTAGACAGAAGGTTTCTAATAGACAGAAGCTCTCCTTCCAAATCTGATATTTCTTTAGAGGTACTGCATCATAAAAAAGTAGCATTAAAATCGGAAGGGAAAAAAATCATCCAGGCCACAACCAGTCTTGCCTTTAAAGGAGTAAACTAGCTACAATCTACAAGAAAGACACCGTAACAGCGTGCTAAAAAAAAGAAACTAAAAAGTCTGGTCTTTGAAGGAATAAGCAACATAAACAACAGCTAAAGATTCTCACCGTATAAATGCTGAATAGTTTGCATAAACACTTTTCCGCATTTCTTAATTAGAGGCCTTCTTTAGATCCATCAGGTGTGAGCATAAATGCTTTATTTCCTGCGTCAACAATAAAGAGCAAGCAAGGTTGACGAATATCACAAATGAATAAGGCCTAGCGTGAAGCCTAAATGCTGCAGATACAGTCATACAGATAGTCTGGAATAAAACATAAATCACGTATAAACATCTTGTGTGTATATAAAGAACCCACACACAAACCGCAATTCATAACTTACCAGCCCCAGACCATCAATCCCTTTCCTTGAAGATAAGTGGGAAAACTGAAAGAAAGAATGCTAAGTCGACAGCCTGACAGGGTGACTGATCGAGAGTTTATTTCTTGTTAAAGAAACTCCTAGATTACAATAAAAATGCCAGACGATGTTTGCTAGGGACAAAAGGTCAATTTACGAATTTCTATGCATCATACACGTCTCAATGTGCGGTCATGGACTCATGGTTATACACAAGTGCATACTATAACTAGCACAAGATAGCTTTTCCTCGGAACGTGACATACTCTGACAACTCTAAATCCAATCTTTTTCTAGTTACAGTAAAAGACTAAATGGCTAATACACAACACATTATCCATTCCTAGTAAAAACCGCCAATCAATTTTTCGATGAGCTAATACAACAAGTAAAATATTACACCTCGAAAACAATACTCATGTGTGCTCATTATAACCACCAAATTCAAAAGGTCTAATTATAGTAAAGCAGAAAACACTCATGTTTGCTAAATTAAGCAAACACAAATCTTACACCACTGCAGAATAAAATTCATACAGAGTCCGATATAGATTTCCTAAATTTTATGTAATCAACTAATCATCATAATCGTCTTCTCCAACATTTCTTCTACAACTCGTCGACAAGACGACAACGCTGGCATTCTCCCTTACCCATACCTCCTCCATCCAATTCGCAATTTTTTCGCATAATATCATGAATACTTCACATTCCACATATATACCTAAAAAATAATTCCTCATAAACATCATCATAACCAAATAATTCATACACATGAACAAAAACAATTTTATAAAGATCAATAGCATTAAATTACTCCATAAAAGCTCCAAAGATTCAATAATCACCACAAAAACAATAAATAACCAAAAAAATGCAAAATTATACCTAAAAATTAAGAAAAACAAGAGATTATACCTTCTCATTGAGAGAACATTTGGATTGAACATAAGTATCAGGATCAAACCTATCATTACGAAAAGCATTCAAACTTTCTTCAAGTTTCGGCAAATTCTCCTTTGCCGGAGCACCGGAATGCGGTCTCGACCTCGGAACTTTCGCCGTCGACATCGAAAACTTATTAAACTAGATTGAATTGCAGGGATGGCGGTAAAATTAGGGATTTTCCGATGACCTAATTTGAAATTGAATTGATTTTGATAAAATATTTTCCGGAAAATCAATCTGTGTTTTATTGATAATAAGCACCCTATTTATACTAATACAATTTCCATAATCCTACCTTAACATAAACAAGGATACTTAACATAAACTAGGACTTCTAAATGACAATACCGTCCTAATCTAATTGGAAATAGAATATCGTAATATCGAATATATCGTAATACCCTCCCTTAAGATGGAGCATGAAGATTGATAATGCCCATCTTGCGCAATAACTTGTGAAATTGAGTACCACCCAAAGCTTTGGTGAACAAGTCCGCTAACTGATCCGTTGTAGAAACATGGTCAGTTGCAATTAATCCGCCAATAAGAGCATCTCGAATGAAATGACAGTCCACTTCAATATGCTTAGTCCGTTCATGAAATATAGGATTTTGAGCAATATGAAGTGCCGATGCATTATCGCAATATAGTGTAGCAGCCTGAGGATGGGAAACGCCCAAATTTTCGAGTAAGCCCTTCAACCATTTTAGCTCACATGTAACAAGGGCCATAGCACGATATTTAGCCTCGGTAGAAGAACGAGACACTATAGGTTGTTTCTTGGATCTCCATGAAACAGGGGAGTTCCCAAGAAAAACCATCCAACCACTTATGGAACGGCGTGTCGTAGGACAAGCCGCATAATCGTAATCACTCCATCTGTCAAAGTAAGATCACATGAGGCGGGAAAGAAAATTCCTTGTCCCGGAGAACCTTTTAAATAGCGCACAACTCGTAATGCAGCATGCCAATGATCAACTCGAGGCATGTGCATAAATTGAGACAATACATGAACAACGTACGTCAAATCGGGACGAGTATTGACCAGGTAAAGTAGGCGCCCAATCAGACGACGATATTTTTCGGGGTCACTCATCAGAGCACTCGTGTTCTGCCCCAACGAGTGGTTTTGCTCAATGGGTGTAAGTGCGGGCTTGCTCCCGAGATAACCCACTTCACTTATCACATCCAATGCATACTTGCGCTGACAAATCACGATACCTTCTGGATTTCGTGCAACTTCAAAACCGAGAAAGTACTCGAGAGCTCCCAAGTCCTTTACTGGAAAACAAGAACGCAAATAGTCTTTAAATGACGCCAAGGCCGCATCATTATTGACCGAGACAATCAAATCATCCACATAAACAAGTATATTAAGCTGAATATCACCGTTAGAATAAGTAAACAAAGAGTAGTCAGAATGAGACTGAACAAACCCGTAGTCAGTCAAAGCACGAACTAGTTTAGCAAACCAACACCGAGGAGCTTGCTTGAGCCCATATAACGACTTACGAAGTCGACAAACATGGCCTGGAGTGGTAGGAGTAAAACCCGGAGGTAACCGCATATACACCTCTTCATTTAAATCACCATGAAGAAACGCATTGTCAACATCCATGTGATGTAGCGTCCGTTTTTACACGCGACCATGACTAAGAAAGTACACGTCGTAGTGATTTTAACCACCGGAGCAAAGGTCTCATCATAATCGATTCCTTCAGTTTGGTGATTTCCACATACCACAAAGCGTGCTTTGAGTCTCTCAATAGAGGAATCGAAGTTATATTTTATTCGGTACACCCATTTACTACCAAGCGCCTTCTTCCCCGCTGGAAGTGGTTCCATGGTCCAAGTTCCATTATTTTCTAATGCTTGCATTTCAAAGATCCATGGCAAGACGCCATCCTTCAATTTTAACGACTTCCTGAAAATTCTTTGGCTCTGTATGTGTAGTAATAACTCCCAAAAATTGATGATGAGAGTGAGAAAATTTATTACAATTAACACAATGTACTAGAGGATACGGCGTACCTGAGAGCGATGAAGACACAGTGATTTTTGAAGCATCAGACGGACTATTACTACCACCAACTGTAGACTCAACAACAAAATCTCGTAACAAAGTCGAAGGAAAACGAATCCGTTGCCCACGACCAAGCTCGTCCTCTGTGGCAGCATTATCACTACTTATACCAACACCATCCTTATTGGTTATTTCACCATGTGGTTCATCTCCTGCCTCCTCTATTTCAACATTAATTTCCGGTTCACGCACCTCTATCGCAGGCCCTGTTTCAACATTAATTTCAGGTGCACGCACATTAATTTGAGGTGCCCCTCCCTTTGCTTCATAACCAAACCAATCACATGTACCCTCCCTTAAGTCTTCATGGTTAGAATCAGGTGAAATGTTAACACTTTCAGGCTCAAGGAAGGGAAAAACAGTCTCATAAAATTGAACATCACGAGAAACAAAATAAACATTGTTTTCGAGATCATAAAGATACCACCCTTTCTTCCCAAATGGATAGCCAACGAATACGCACTTACGACTTCGGCTAGCAAATTTATCTCCTTTTGCCTTTTGATTATGAGCAAAACATAACGATCCGAAAACTCGTAAGTTAGTGTACGTTGGTGCTGACCCAAAAAGCATTTCATATGGCGTTTTTCCGTTTAGAACAGAGGACGGAGTCCGATTAATAAGGTATGCTGCGGTAAGAATGCACTCACCCCAAAATCGTATAGGTAATCCGCCCTGAAATTTCAAGGCACGTGCGACATTTAATATGTGACGATGTTTTCGCTCAACCCTCCCGTTTTGTTGAGGAGTCCCCACACAAGAAGTTTGAAAAATTATTCCTTTGGAACGAAATTGTGGTTGAAGACAATTAAATTCTGTTCCATTATCACTTCGAACCAATTTTATTTTCACCGAAAATTGAGTGGAAACCATAGCAACAAATTCCATAAAATATTTAAACACTTCTGTTTTATTAGGAAGTAAATAAATCCAGACGGCACGCGAAAAATCATCTACAATAGTGAGAAAATACCGCCCACCACAAGAAGCGGGGAGGGTCATAAGGCCCCCATAAATCGCAATGAACGAGTTCAAAAATCCGACTACTAGTACTATCACTAATTGGAAAACTAGTCCTAGTTTGCTTAGCTCGGTGACAAATTTCACAGGGCACCGACAAGCATTTATTTGATGACTTAATAAAAGGCAAAAAACAAACCACTTTCTCAGACACATGTCCCAGTCGGTGGTGCCATAAACTAACAGGAGAGGACGCATCCAAATGCCCAGCAACACAATTTTCATTGTCTCGAAGGTAGTATAGTCCGTCGACACGATCACCCATGCCAATCATCGTTCTCGTTGGTAGGGCCTGTATAGTACATATGTTAGAGTTAGTAATAAATTCGCAATTCAGAGCATCACATAATTGCGAAGGCATACAACAAGTTACAAGTTAATTTTGGCACATATAAGACATTATCGAGTATTAAAGAATTTGTAATCATGACTCGTCAATACGAGTAGCTCGCACATTTTGCCCATCAGGCAATCTCACCATTCTTGCTCCAAGTGTTCTGACATTAGTGAGTAAGGAAAGAGTACCCGTAACATGTTGTGAACACCCGGTATCTATGATCCACTTACCTGTGAATCGAGGGGTAGGTATGCCACATACGTTCACTGGCTTTTCTTCTTCGAGACGGTTTGACGTATGATCAGTAATTACACGAGTGTGACCTGCACCGCTACTCCGGTGCAATTTGTTTTTCCATTGACTTTCCCAGTCCGCGCTTTGGAGGTTTTGCACCCTTGAGTTCATACCACCAATCCGGCAATTCTTCCATTAACTCAAAACACATATTTATGTCATGACCAGCCTTATTACATTGAGTACATCGTAATTTGCTTCGCTCTTCTTTGCTTAAGAATTTCGAACCTGTACTCGAGCTTTTGCGAAGAGCGAGTGGGTTGAGAACGAACCACGTACCCACTAGATCGTCCTACCGTAGTTTCTTTGGCCTTGTCAATTCCCTTCACACGTTCTTCTTGTGAGATAGTTTGAAAAGCACGATTTAAGGTTGGCAGCGGATCTTGAGACAAAAGAACAGAACGAATCGAAGCGTATTCGGATGATCGAAGTCAAGAAGAAAGCGATGTAGACGATCGGTGTCACGTCGAGAGACATAAGCTTTCCCGATGTCACATTCGCACTTCCCACAAGTACAAGAAATTATTGGTTCGTGCTTGTCCAGTTCATCCCACAACATACTCAATTTTCCAAAGTATATGGGCTATGAAGTATTATTTGTTTGAGAACATTCATGTAAGTCGATTTAATTTGATGAATACGAGGTCCATCGACAAGGGAGAAGCGTTCATGTAAGTCGTCCCAAAGTTTCTTTGCATTATCATAATTGGAAAGTAACGATTTTACCTCTGGATCTATGGTGTTCATTAACCATGAGACGAGCATGCAATGAACTGTCTCAAAATCATCCTTGTTGAAAGGCGCCTCTGGTCCTTCTATTGAACCATCAAGGAATCCAAATTTTCTTTGTGATCGGAGTGCGACTCGAACGTTGTGAGCCCAGTCATCAAAATTATCTAACTTAAGTTTCACAGGAGTGATATGATCACCTGGTCGATCATGGGTACCAAGGAAGAACGGAGAGGAAGGATCCGTCCTTGATGCCAAGGGCTCTGGCTTATCTCCCATGACAAACGAATTTTAGTGTTTTTTTTTTTTTTTTCGGAGAAGATTTTAACCTGCTCTATGATACCATGATAAAATATTTTCCGGAAAATCAATCTGTGTTTTATTGATAATAAGCACCCTATTTATACTAATACAATTTCCATAATCCTACCTTAACATAAACAAGGATACTTAACATAAACTAGGACTTCTAAATAACAATACCGTCCTAATCTAATTGGAAATAGAATATCGTAATATCGAACATATCGTAATAGATTTTTTAGTTAATTAGAGGAGAGAGAAAATAAGGCGGTAGACAGAGGTGTGGGGAAGTTTGAAAACGGCGGGTTTGGGAGTGGTTTTTTTTTATACGGTATGTTCCAACTATTTGTGCTGAAAGAGTGTGAGTTGGTTTTGGGTTGTTTTACTTGTTAGTCCGCGTGGTAATTAGGCCCCTTAACTCTGTTCAATTGTAAAATTGGATCCTATAAGTTTTAGTTGGGGCAATCAAACCCCTTAACTTTCACTAAAAGTAAAATTCAACCCCATTTTCATAATTTTCTCCAAATTCTTATATTAATATCACTCTTAATACAATTTATCAAATATAAAATATTTTTTTTTTATAATTTTAGAACTTTTATATTTATATTAAATATTGAGAATTATTTTATTTTAAATTTTATAATATATAGACAATTTATGTAACACCCGCAAATTTTCTAATCTCATTTATTCACTTTTAAATTATGAGATGTAATTTTAATCCTTCAAGTACGGATTTGATTTAATTAAATTCGTTTTATAATCGGTGTTCGCTCTTGATGCGTAATTTATCCATTTTGACTCGGAATTTAATTCCGTCAAACCCGTAATATTTTGTAATTGTCTTATACATATATTATAAGATCAAAGTGACCCCTACATAATACACCCACCAGATTTTAGAGGCCATCTAGCTTGCCTCCTACATTTTATTTTATTGCAAAAACAACCCTAATCTATACCATAGTTCGGCCCCTTTTCTTCATAGCTTCCTTATTTTATTTTTGGGTGGAATTTACCAATAATTGTGCCTTGCTTTGGCTGGTCACTTGCTCTATTTAAGGACTCCATTTTCCTCTTCATTTCTTACTACAAACTACTACAATTCATACTTCAAAGCTCTTGCAATTTGAATCAATTCTCCTACTCTTTTTACTAGTTTACAAGCTTGTTTTCCACCATAATTTAGGAGAAACATATCAAGAGAATTCATCCTATTCCTTTCCTTCAAAACTCTAATTGTTATTGGTAATCTCTTCTTCTTTGGTAAGAATAGTAATAATAATAGTCAAGGTAGTTTTATAGTCATCATAGTTTTATTTCATATACTTAATCGTGACATATGGTGCAATATACCATATGTGTTTTTATTTTATAGGTTATCAAGAAGACTCAAGAAGAAGACGAGTATTTAATCGACTCGGACCTTGACAACTAAGGTAACAAAGGACGTTACTCGGTGTTACCATATATTTGTTGTAGTTGCTTGTATTAAGAACTTTGACATTTAGAGGACTTACTAATAATTTGGACTATAAATTGATAATAACTAATTTCGAAATTATGAGTAAAATGGCTATAAATTACTTTTCTGGAACATTTGACATATTATAAGTCACCATGAATTTTTATAGTAATTGTTTTGCATTTAAAGTATTTATTTCGTATTTTACATTATTGTTGCAATTCTTGCAAATATAGTATACTTGGACTGTTTTAATTAGTTTTAAAATACTTATACTAAATTAACAATTTATGAAATTTTAATATAAGGCTGAGACATTATATATTACGGTTGTGTTAAATTTTTAGCCCTCGAAACCTTCATTTCGTAATTTAAAGTAAATTGGAAGTTTTAGTCAAAACCGAAATTTGTTGATAAACGATTTCGACAAATCTGTTTGTAAAATTTATATCCCCTGTTTATATTTCGAATAATTAAAAATGTTGTGAATAAAGTCCTGTTATTTTCAAGACTAGGATCTACACAAAAAATTTCATAACATTTGGACGTGTGGTTTGATCAGAAGAAAATATTTGTGAACATCTATCCAGAATACAACAATTCTGTCTTTAGCTCAAAGTTTAATTTGAAAAACATATTTATCCTTCGAAACATAAGCTTATATATTTCATGAATAAACTTTAGGATGTCTAGTATCCTGTAAAATTTTAATTTACCTCAAAATATATTCTAAAAGTCGATTTATAAATTAAGACATTCTGGTTATCATTTTATGACTGATTCTGCAAATCAATTTATATACCCCTACTACTTTCGTCATTACAAGTTTATCAAAGAATAAAAGTTGTAGCTAAAACCTTCTGGAAACCATGAAAATTGACCTTGCATCATTTCTATTTTTATATATTTAATTATGAATTTTATCGTAAGGTCAGTTTTCTTTTTTTGTAAAACTGTTTTTATGACTAAGTCTCAATAAAGGCCTAAATAATACATATCTTCATAAAGTACTTTCATTTAGACTTGATTTAAAGTATAAAGCAGTAGCTTTATCATATGTAAACTTCGAAATCATTTTATACCTTATAATTATACAGTTAAAAGTTTTCACTCGAGATAATAAAAGAGTAGTTTACTTACAAACCTTGAAATAAGATACTACCTTTTGGGTATTTTTGAGTTTGGAATATTTGGAGGGAAGGCAAGGAATAATAAACTGAGGTATACTATTTTCTTACCACCATTTGATTTGTTACCCCGGGCCGAGCAGGGGTTCCGTTGGTACAGATTGTCGTAGAGTCATGTACATGTACTTAGACCGGGCCGAGCAGTGGTTCCGTTATGGTTTGTGACTAGTGGGTTGACCGAGCGGTGGTCCCCAACAATTAGCACATGGTAGGTGAGCGGGGTCTACGGTTTTTAGCGATATTGCCAAAGCATGTTAAAATCTAAGTCCGAACTATATTATTTCCATTTCGTTGTTTGAGGAATTTTCTTTGTTAAGCATGCAAAGACGATTTGTTCCGATCGTAATTTTGATATCATATTTTAATTACGTTTGTTATAATACTTCAATCTATTTTGATATATTATTTCTTCTATACCATTTATATTGTGTAACATGGCTGGGAGAACGTCTAGTTACTCCCCTCTCGATCGTGGTCGTTATGTTTATAACATGACGGGTATTCTTATGGATGGGATATCGGTGTGAGAGCTAGCGAGTAGTCTCAAGATCCTACCTGTTCTTCTTTATGTTTTCAGTTGAACACTTTGAGGATTTTTGTTTTAGCCCTTTTTCTAGGAAAGTGGCATTTGTATTTGACCGAGCTTTGCAAAACTTCATAATTGAGAATTTTATATTCTCAATTTTTATCGATTAGACTTTTATCATTGTGTTATTAATCCCGTTCGACAGTGATTCCGCCACTGTTTTGCACTAGATTTATAGGGGGATTACAGTTGGTATCGAGCATCGTCGCTCCCAACGCTCACACATTGATCTCGTAGGATTATGCCTAATAAATAATTTAGTGAGAGATGGGTAGAAACCAATAAGGACTTGGATGCTAGTTTATCTGTTTTTGCAAATCAGTGCTTAGCATTGACTAAGTGTTAACGTTCTTTTAAGATGGCCGGACGCGGACGTGGACGTGGACGTGGATGTCAACAGGAAGAGATTCCGGATCGGACAAAGAATCAACCAAGCGATCGTCAACTCGCTTAATCATCGACCAACAGGATCGAAGACTTGGCCCCTCGCGGTAGAGGAAACGGTGGACAGCGAGAGTTCGTTTTTCCGAGAGCTGCCGGACGGATGGCGAAGAGCAGATTGACCTTCTTCAAGGGTGTCATTGACCCGAGGCTCGAGGTCGTGGATCGGACAGATGGAGCGACGTTTGAAATCTGCGAGGTCCCAAACCAAAGAGACATGGTGAACCTGGCCGTCCATTATCCGCAAGGTGAAGCCGACCATTGGTGGAGGATTGTTGGTTCCGCACCGCACTAGCACGGGTTCGGATGGACCGAATTCGTCACCATGCTTGAGAGAAGATTTTACCCTGAAGAACTAAAACACCGGAAGATCGAAGAGTTCATGGAATGCAAAGCGTGGAAACCTATCACCCAAGACTTCACCGACCTTTTCAACAGTCTTGCGCACTTTGCCGAGGAGCCGCTCCCGATGAGGCCCGAAGGGTTTTCTATTATCGCAGAAGCCGAAAGCCGAGGTCACTCATTTGATGCCTAAAGACCGGATACCGTAGAGAAGATCTACAATGTCGCCTTGCTAAATGAGAGATCCTTAGCTCGAATCAAGGAGGAGGTCGCCTCGTTAATGTACCATCTCGAAGAGGCCTTTTTCTTCTCCTACTTATTCTCGCTCCCAAGAGGAATAAATCTCCGGAGGTTCTGGACCTAAGAAACCTCACTTTACCTCCCGACCGCCCGGAAGAAGACCGATGAAAAGAAAGACTTCGTGAAGAAGGATGCCGTTTGCTATTCTTGCGGTGACCCTTATCATCCTGGGCTTACTTGTGGTGGTGACCCTATTGTATCCGCTTCAAGTGCAATGAACCGGGTCATAAAGCTACTGATGATGCCCGAAGAATGATATCTTGGTACATCAATTGTTAAGACTGCTGCCGCCGCCACAATCGCAAAGACCGGAGGTCCGCCGCCGTAAAGGTCGTATATTTGTCTTTGAGCCGAGCCGATGCCGAGGCTAACCCGGATGTGATTACCGGTACGTACCTTGTTTCTGGACGTCATGCTTTTATTCTCGTTTGACACCTTTGGTGCATCTATATCCGTCATATCCTCTAAATTCGCTGAAAAAGCATCCCTGGTATCCATTCTGCCGAGCCCGTTCCCATATCTTTACCTTCCGGTGAAGCTATATCTTGTGTTAAGGCATATGTTGACGTGCCTATTCTCATCGGGCCGTGAGGTCTTTCCCACCACTCTTTTGGACTTCCCTGGGTGAGTTCGATGTGATCCTTGGTATAGATTTGGCCCTTTATGACGCTCGTTTCAGTCTTCGAGATCGAAGATTTCCTTGAAGAGTCCTGCGGTAGCCGAGTTACCCACCATGGTGGTAGACGTCGGGGAGGGTATAAAGATCGTTTCGCCTTGAAACCGATGAGTCTACAAAGGAAGGGTTGTCAAGTGTTTCTATGCTCGTTTCCTCATCCGCCGAGTTACCCGAGCTTAAGGAGGTTCGTATCGTGAACGAGTACCCGATGTTTTTCCCGAAGACTTACGGTATTCCTCCCGAGCGAGATGTTGAGTTCTCTATCGATCCGGTGCCTGGCATGGTCCGATTGCTAAAGCCCCGTATCGTATGGCCCCGCCGAGTTACGGGAACTACGGAAGCGGTTGGATGAGATGATCGAGAAGGACTTTATCCGCCCTAGCTCCTCGGCTTGGGGTGCCCCTGTCCTCTTTGTGAAGAAGAAGGATGGTTCTATGCGGTTGTGCATCGACTACCGAGAGCTTAACCGTGTTACGAGAAAGAACAAGTACCCTCTACCCCGTATCGATGACCTTTTTGATCAGTTGAAGGGCGCTTCCGTCTTCTCTAAGATCGATCCGAGATCCGCTACCATCGATCCCCGTACGAGAGTCCGATATTCATAAGACCGCCTTTTGCTCAAGGTATGGTCACTATGAGTTCAAGGTTATGCCTTTCGGTTTAACCAACGCCCCTGCGGTGTTTATGGATCAGATGAATCGTACCTTCCAAGAATTCCTTGACAAGTGTGTGGTGGTCTTCATCGATGATATTCTGGTCTACTCTAAGTCTGAAGCCGAACATGTTGAACATCCGAGGATTGTTCGGGCATCCCGCGTGAGCGAAGTGGTATGCAAAGTATTCGAAATGTGAGTTTTGGCTCTCCGAGGTAGCTTTTCTTGGCCATGTTATCTCGAAGGAAGGAATTAAGGTGGATCCCGCAAAGATTTCTCGCTATCTCCGATTGGTCTAGTCCATCTAATGTTGGTGAGATTCGTAGTTTCTTGGGTCTTGCAGGCTATTATAGAAGGTTTGTTAAGGATTTTTCCAAGTTAGCCCGTCCGATGACTCAACTTCTAAAAAAAGAATCCAAGTTTCTATGGTCCGAGGCTTGCGAAAAGGCGTTCCAAGAGCTCAAGAAGCGTCTTTACTCGCACTGTGCTAACTTTGCTCGAAGACGGTGTTGGCTTCAATGTGTTCTGTGATGCTTCTAAGCATGGGTTAGTTTGTGTGCTAATGCAAGAAGGTAAGGTGATCGCCTATGCATCTAGGCAGTTGAAGGTTCACGAAGTAAACTACCCTACCCACGACTTGGAGTTAGCTTTGTGGTTCATGCTCTTAAGATTTGGCGTCATTACTTGTATGGTGTGAAGTGTAAGGTTCACACTGATCACAAGAGCCTGCGTCATATTTTCACGCAAAAGGATTTGAACGCAAGGCAGAGACGCTGGATTGAGTTGGTGAATGACTACGATCCGGAGTCATTGTACTATGAAGGAAGAGCTAATGTTGTTCTGCGATGCTTTGAGCCGGAAGAATGTTCATTCCCTTATCCCTTGCTCTGCTTTACCCGAAGCTCTGGTTCGCGAGTTCGAGAAAATGTCCATTGGCGTGGTCCTCAATGATCCTGCCGTTTGTGTTAACTCCTTGGTGGCTGAACCCGACCTCTTTCAGAAATCCGTGAGAAGCGAGTTGGTTGACTCTTTTGTTCTTTGAGATCCGTGTGAAGATGGGTCTTGGGAAAGCTGTCGACTTTGCTAATGACTCCAGTGGAGCTTTGAAGTTTAAGGGTCGTTGGGTTGTACCCAAGGATGATGATTTGAGAAAGAAGATTTTCGATGAGGCTCATAAAACTCCTTTCTCAGTGCATCCTGGTGGCGACAAGATGTACAAGGACCTAAGGCTTCACTTCACGGTGGCCGCATATGAGAGATGAGGCGCTTATGTGAGTAGATGCATGACTTGTCAACGTGTCAAGTTTGAGCATAAGAGACCTGGAGGTTTGTTGCAACCACTACCAATTCCCGAATGGAAATGGCGGTGTGTGTGGCTATGGATTTCGTAATGGCCCTACCGAGGACTGTATCTGGTAGGAATGGTATTTGGGTTGTGGTGGATCGTTTAACCAAGAGTGCTCGCTTCATCCCGATTCGCGATACTTGGAGTTTGGAGCGGCTTGCTGAGACCTACGTTGCCGAGGTGGTACGACATCATGGTGTTCCCTTGGAGATAGTATCCGATCGTGATCCGAGGTTTTGTTCTAAGTTCGGGAAGGCTCGCAGAAGGCTTTAGGTACCGGTTCTTTGATGAGCACTTGCTTTTCATTCGCTATCGATGGTCAATCCGAGAGAACAATCCAAACCTTGGAGGATATGCTCCGTACCTGCGCTTTGGATTTTCGGGGAAACCGGGAGAGACATCTACCTTTGGTTGAGTTTTCATATAACAACAGTTATCACGCTTCAATCAAGATGGCTCCTTTTGAGGCTCTTTACGGACGTCGTTGCCGTAGCCCTGTGTGTTGGGATGAACCTGGAGATGTGTTGGCCCTTGGACCAGATGTGATTGCCGCCACTATCGATCGAGTTCGGATTGATCCATCCGTATGAAAGCGCCCAGGATCGTCGAAGTCTTATGCCGATGTTCGCCGTCGACCTTTGGAGTTCGAGGTTAGTGATTTGGTTTTCCTGAGGGTGTCTCCAATGAAAGGAGTGAAACGGTTTGGAATTAAAGGCAAGCTTAGTCCTAAGTTCATAGGACCATATCCGATCGTTGAGAGAGTTGGCGAAGTGGCTTACAAGCTCAAGCTACCCGCTTCGATGGGTAAGACTCACGACGTGTTCCATGTATCCCACCGAGGAAGTACGTAAGTGACCCCGCGCATGTGATCGAACCAGAAGTTTTAGAGATCGAACCGGACGACCTATGAGGAGAGACCGATCCAGGATAATCGATAGGAAGGAAAAACGCCTTAGGAATAAAGTGGTGCCTTTAGTGAAGGTTCTCTGGCGTTGCAACCGCTTCGAGGAGGAGACTTGGGAGACCGAATCTTCTATGCGCATTAAGCACCCTCACCTCTTCGATTAAGGTAATCTCGTTTCCCTATCAACACTCTTTAACTCCTTTCAAGTTTCGGGGACGAAACTTTTTCTTAGTGGGGGAGGTTGTAACACCCGCAAATTTTCTAATCTCATTTATTCACTTTTAAATTATGAGATGTAATTTTAATCCTTCAAGTACGGATTTGATTTAATTAAATTCGTTTTATAATCGGTGTTCGCTCTTGATGCGTAATTTATCCATTTTGACTCGGAATTTAATTCCGTCAAACCCGTAATATTTTGTAATTGTCTTATACATATATTATAAGATCAAAGTGACCCCTACATAATACACCCACCAGATTTTAGAGGCCATCTAGCTTGCCTCCTACATTTTATTTTATTGCAAAAACAACCCTAATCTATACCATAGTTCGGCCCCTTTTCTTCATAGCTTCCTTATTTTATTTTTGGGTGGAATTTACCAATAATTGTGCCTTGCTTTGGCTGGTCACTTGCTCTATTTAAGGACTCCATTTTCCTCTTCATTTCTTACTACAAACTACTACAATTCATACTTCAAAGCTCTTGCAATTTGAATCAATTCTCCTACTCTTTTTACTAGTTTACAAGCTTGTTTTCCACCATAATTTAGGAGAAACATATCAAGAGAATTCATCCTATTCCTTTCCTTCAAAACTCTAATTGTTATTGGTAATCTCTTCTTCTTTGGTAAGAATAGTAATAATAATAGTCAAGGTAGTTTTATAGTCATCATAGTTTTATTTCATATACTTAATCGTGACATATGGTGCAATATACCATATGTGTTTTTATTTTATAGGTTATCAAGAAGACTCCGAAGAAGACGAGTATTTAATCGACTCGGACCTTGACAACTAAGGTAACAAAGGACGTTACTCGGTGTTACCATATATTTGTTGTAGTTGCTTGTATTAAGAACTTTGACATTTAGAGGACTTACTAATAATTTGGACTATAAATTGATAATAACTAATTTCGAAATTATGAGTAAAATGGCTATAAATTACTTTTCTGGAACATTTGACATATTATAAGTCACCATGAATTTTTATAGTAATTGTTTTGCATTTAAAGTATTTATTTCGTATTTTACATTATTGTTGCAATTCTTGCAAATATAGTATACTTGGACTGTTTTAATTAGTTTTAAAATACTTATACTAAATTAACAATTTATGAAATTTTAATATAAGGCTGAGACATTATATATTACGGTTGTGTTAAATTTTTAGCCCTCGAAACCTTCATTTCGTAATTTAAAGTAAATTGGAAGTTTTAGTCAAAACCGAATTTGTTGATAAACGATTCGACAAATCTGTTTGTAAAATTTATATCCCCTGTTTATATTTCGAATAATTAAAAATGTTGTGAATAAAGTCCTGTTATTTTCAAGACTAGGATCTACACAAAAAATTTCATAACATTTGGACGTGTGGTTTGATCAGAAGAAAATATTTGTGAACATCTATCCAGAATACAACAATTCTGTCTTTAGCTCAAAGTTTAATTTGAAAAACATATTTATCCTTCGAAACATAAGCTTATATATTTCATGAATAAACTTTAGGATGTCTAGTATCCTGTAAAATTTTAATTTACCTCAAAATATATTCTAAAAGTCGATTTATAAATTAAGACATTCTGGTTATCATTTTATGACTGATTCTGCAAATCAATTTATATACCCCTACTACTTTCGTCATTACAAGTTTATCAAAGAATAAAAGTTGTAGCTAAAACCTTCTGGAAACCATGAAAATTGACCTTGCATCATTTCTATTTTTATATATTTAATTATGAATTTTCTTTGTAAGGTCATTCATTTGTTTTGTAAAACTGTTTTTATGACTAAGTCTCAATAAAGGCCTAAATAATACATATCTTCATAAAGTACTTTCATTTAGACTTGATTTAAAGTATAAAGCAGTAGCTTTATCATATGTAAACTTCGAAATCATTTTATACCTTATAATTATACAGTTAAAAGTTTTCACTCGAGATAATAAAAGAGTAGTTTACTTACAAACCTTGAAATAAGATACTACCTTTTGGGTATTTTTGAGTTTGGAATATTTGGAGGGAAGGCAAGGAATAATAAACTGAGGTATACTATTTTCTTACCACCATTTGATTTGTTACCCTGGTGAGCAGGGTTCCGTTGGTACAGATTGTCGTAGAGTCATGTACATGTACTTAGACCGGCCGAGCAGTGGTTCCGTTATGGTTTGTGACTAGTGGGTTGACCGAGCAGGTCCCCAACAATTAGCACATGGTAGGTGAGCAGGGTCTACGGTTTTTTAGCGAGTATTGCAAAGCATGTTAAAATCTAAGTCCGAACTATATTATTTCCATTCTCGTTGTTTGAGGAATTTTTTTTGTTAAGCATGCAAGACGATTTGTTCCGATCGTAATTTTGATATCATATTTTAATTACGTTTGTTATAATACTTCAATCTATTTTGATATATTATTTCTTCTATACCATTTATATTGTGTAACATGGCTGGGAGAACGTCTAGTTACTCCCCTCGATCGTGGGTCGTTATGTTTATAACATGACGGGTATTCTTATGGATGGGATATCGGTGTGAGAGCTAGCGAGTAGTCCAAGATCCTACCCTGTTCTTCTTTATGTTTTCAGTTGAACACTTTGAGGATTTTTGTTTTAGCCCTTTTTCTAGGAAAGTGGCATTTGTATTTGACCGAGCTTTGCAAAACTTCATAATTGAGAATTTTATATTCTCAATTTTTATCAGTTAGACTTTTATCATTGTGTTATTAATCCCGTTCGACAGTGATTCCGCCACTGTTTTGCACTAGATTTATAGGGGGATTACAATTTATTATATATGTATGAATGTTATATAAATTATAAATAATTTACTAAATATGTATGTAAAAGTGTTCTTCAATGATTAATAAATTATGTAAAAATTCGTAAAGTTGCAATTAGTAATTTTTAATTATTTAATAAATTATTTAATACTAATATAAATTGTTTTTAATTAAAATTCTTGTGTAAATTTAAAAAATGGGGTTAATTTCACTTTTGATGAAACTTAAGGGGCTTGATTGCTCCAAATAAAAGTTATGGGGCCTAATTTCACAATTGATCAGAGTTACGGGGCCTAATTACCACTTTCGCGCGCGTCCGTACTGTGTTAGGTATGAATTAGAGCTGATCAAGTGCGGGTCGGCCCGTTTGGCCCAGCCCGTCTGGCCCGCTTGGACAAGAAAATCAAAATTAAACGGGTAATGGACAAGAAAACTAGGCCCGCTAGAATAAATGGATGGGCTTGGACTAAACAAAATTGCCCATGGGCAGCTCGCTAGGCCCACTATTAAAAGTAACCTTATAAAAGTCCTCAAACCCTCAATCCTCCGACGTTCTCTGCCATTTCATTTACAATTTGTACACTCTAAACCAATTAGGTAGCGCAAATGAATACTTATACCTTACGTATAACTGGGAGATTGTCGGTATTTACACTTATCGTATAAACATTCTCCGAGAATAGACATGATAACGGGATTGTCGTATAAAGATAGTACTGTTTCGGGTGTAATTCCGAAGCAGTTATTTGTTACCACTCGTGGCTTGTAGAATGACGTCTTTGATTGAATCCTCCTTTCGGTCTCCTGAAACAATGAACAAACTGAGGGCTCGGCTTTGGCCGAGCGTACTCACTCCGACGCTCAAGTCAGTGGACTTAAAGAGATAAGTTATGTGTTACTTGGCGAAGTATATGTTGTAGAGAGATAAGGAAGATATTACCAGATTATGAGGTGTTTAGGTTAAATTGTGGATCCTTTCCTCAATAAGGGTTGAGGAGTATTTATAGACTTTCACCTTTTGTCACGTAGTGACCAAGTGGCCAAGTGGCTAGCAGGTGGAAAGACTGATCTGCCCTCGGCCGAGGGACCCATGGCAGGCCGGCGGGCCCTGTTGACTCGCCGCCGAGGGGTCTTGGATATGAGTACGCGGATATGTGCCCCGGCTGGCTAGTCGCCGTGGCCGGGACATAGGTGACAGGCCGACAGGTTGCGTCGGTTAGGCTGTCTAAGTCGTTGACTTTTTGTGGATATCTTTGACCTTGCTCAATGTGTTGACTTGGTCGGCGGGTGCAGAATATGCCCCATCAATTTGCCCCGCCGTAGTCTATGCCGTGGTATGGACCTTCGATGAGTGTTGAGCGTATTCTGCGCAAGTAAAAATTTTTTCGCCCGGCTTCTTCTACCTCGGCTTGGTTTCGCTTAGGCCGTACCATATCCCCCTCCACATGGATGTGTAATGGACATCAGATGTGGAAAAGAAAGTGGCGCGGGCCGAGACCGAGGTTGTGAGTGCCGTGTGCTTTTGATTGCCCCGGTAGGTCTTTGTGCCAAGCTTGGTTGAATCAGCGGGCCGTTTGGCAAGTAGATACCAAGGGGTGTGTTGAAGAAGATACGTCGATTGGCATTCTGTCAAGGAGCGTGTTGAAGAAGTTTTGTAACTGTTTGTCGATTGACCTTCCATGGCTGCATGCTTGACATGTGTCTCGTTGTTGATTGGTTGGCGCTTCATGGGCTTTGCCCTGATTGGTCGGATTGAGTGGGCTTTGCCCTATAAATAGGAGAGTTAGCCCCTGAATTTGGCCTTCCAAATTCATTTTCTCAAAAAAAAAAAAATTCTTCTTGCTTAACTTTCTTTGACGAAACTTCTCTCTAGTCTTCGAAGCGTTACTCCGGCGTAGCACTTTTTCTTCAAGGTAAACAAACAAATTTTCAACTTTTAATTGTTAAGTTTTTTGTTGTGAACATGTCTTCTCGCGATGCCGGTCCTAGAATCGTGCGCCGGGGGTTCCCCGTCGCGTCTTGATGAGGAGGAGATACTAGACGCCATCCCGATAAGGTCTGGGGGCCCTAGGTCTCCTTCTCCCGAAGTTGATCCAAAAGCTTTGAAGGATTGGGAGGATGATGATGATGTTGATGATGACGGTGATGATGAGGAAAGGGCTCATCCTAATGAGGAGAGGCCGTACATCATGGATCACGGCGACGCCTGTAAGGTCTGCCCTGACCGTGCTTGGACCCACAAGTTTGCCAGTTGTTCTGGTCCTGACGTTTTCGAACGTCACTTCTCCTTCGGCAGGGAGTATAGTATCGTAATTCCTGAGGAAGGTCAGGCGGTCTGTTGCCCTCCTCCGGGCTGCATCGGCGTATACATCAGACACCTGGAGTATGGACTCCGGTTTCCTCTGAATGAACACGTTATGACCATAATTAAAGCCATGAACGTCGCCGTGGCCCAACTGCACCCGTTGGCCATTAGGACTATAGTCGGCTTTGTGTGGCTCTGCCTTTTCAAGGGGGAGGTCCCGACGGTGAACTTATTCCGCCGGATTCATCACCTTCGGCCGTCGGCCCTTGGTCGCGTTGGGTGGTAACAGCGTGCGACGGAGCCGGGTTACGTCTCCGTTGATAAGCTTTCTTCCTGCAAGGACTGGAAAGATCGGTGGGTGTACGTTGAGGTTCCGGAGGATTATCCACTGCCCCGGTCCTTCCAGCACCAAGTCAATTTGCGGTGCGAGACTAAGGCGGAGCATGACAAATGGGTCTCCCGGAGTAAGCTTAAGATGGACGCCAGCAAGGTCCTTCTTAATGCGGATGAGAAGCGGGCGATGAGGCTGTTTGAGGCGGAGAAGAATGGGATCTTTGAAGGGATGGATTCCCCGACGCAGATCATTCTTCGGGATGAGTCGCTTTCTGCCACGTCGACCTCATACCGGCCCTCGAACGGGGTGAGTGGGGTCGGTGTGAGGCCCATCTCTCGCTTTTAATGTTTCGTTATTTGAACTTTGATTTATTTCTTTCACTGATGTTGCTTCGTTTCCTTTGCGAGACCATTTCGGTTCGGACTGTCTCGAAAATATCCTTAGGAGAATGGGACTTGCCAAGGACAAGACAGTTGTTAATTTGCACCCTAAGGCTCAGACCCGTGATCGCAGAACGCCGCCGAATGATCTCATGGACCAGCAGCTGAAGGGCTTAAATACGACGGAGGCCCAGGCGAAGGTTGCTGGTAACGTACCACGCCGAACGCGGAAGACAAAGTCTTCGGCGGCGACGGCGTCAACATCGGTTCCACCTCCACTCTCTTGATCGAAAAGGAGACGGTGGAGGTCGTTGATATTACCGCCGAGGAGGTGGTCACCTTGCGATGGAAACCCCTCTCTTCCGTAAGAGGAAAGAGCCTATTGTCGCCGATGCTTCACTGCTCTGCTGCTGCATCGCTCGCCGCCGGCAAAGAAATGCGACCTCCGACCAAGAAGGCCAAGCATGGTACAGATCTATCCCGTGGCTCAGACTTAGCCGGTTCATTAAGCGTTCACGATGACGGGCTCTAAGGTATGTCCATGTATGTTGACACGGATACTTTAATTGAATTTTTGTAGATCAACCCGTCGTCTCTCACCGGCACGCCGTTGTTGAACGGCGTGCCGAGAAGAAAAGCGCACAGGCAAGTGGTCAAGATGCCACCGTCGTCACCTCCTTCCCTCAGCCTACCCCCGTCCGGGTTAGGTCGAGGGCCTAAGTTTGGCCAGGATCTTTGTCGAAGTGGGCGATACGGCGGTGCTCTTATTGTGGAGCAAGAGAAGGCCATTCTTGAAGCGCCCCACAGCTCGAGCGGCTCAGATTGAACTCGACGCTGCGAACAAGGAAGCCGAGAGGGCCAAGGCCGAGGTGAAGAGGCGTCCGTCGAGAGAAAACTTAGGGAGGACGCTGAAAAGGCGGTCCTTGCTGAGAGAGCTAAGGCCGAGGTCGCGGCGGTGAAGCCGCTAAGGCGCTTTGGAGGGGCGTGACCACCTTCGGAAAGTCGCCGACTTTAACGCTAAGCGGAGGGAAGAATGGAGGTCCGGTTTCAGGCCCGGGGAAGGTGGTTCGGAATAAGGATGCTATCATCGCCCAAAGGGAGGAGGACATTGAGATGCTCCAACGCGAGATTCTTCCTAACATGTGCGCCCACACGGACTGGCCGAGGAAGCCGCAGGGAAGTGATTGGGGAGCTCTTTCCTCTTGATGGCTCCTTTCCGTGGCCAAAATTTGACGAGATGCTTGATGACAAGCTTGAAGGTAAGGAGAAGGCCGCGGAGGAGAAGGCCAAGGAGGAGGCAAGGGTGAAGAAGGAGGAAGAGGTGGCCGCGGAGAAGGCACCCTTCTTGCCGAGAAGGCTAAGGCGCCAAGGAGGAAGCCGAGAGGATGAAGGCGGTGAGGTCGCCGAGGCCGAGGCCGCCAAGACAGCCTTCGGGTCGCCCACCAAAGACGATCCGCTAACGTTGCGATGGCAAGCAAAGAATGAGCATAGGGAGACGGGCGGTCGTCACCGTGCTCACCGGCATCTCGGATAGCTTCACTGTTCGGGGCCAATTATTAAGCCTTTCCTCCCTGCCATCTTTTGGCGCTTCAAATGATATGTCTGTAACCTTTTGCTTTTCCTTGTATTTTGTAAAACTTTGGTAGGTTGTGTTTTGGCTTATCCCTATGGGGACGGCCGTCGTCTGTATTCTCCTTACTTGTAATCATTTTTTTTAATAAAGCTTGTTTATTGGCTCCCGGCTTGGCCGGGTTTTGATCACAATCCTTCACTTGTCTTCTTGCGTTATTAATTGAGCGTTTTTTCGTTTTTACCTTCGGCCGCCGAGGCTAGAATGTGTATCTGTTGTGTTTAACGTCTTTTTCTTTAAACATTTTAGCATGTTGGTCGCTTCCTCTTTCACTCTCGGTCTGGCCGAGGCGTCCGATTTGCGTTTCCAACCGCCGTTGTAAACATGTTAGCGTGTCGACCGTTGTGTCCCCTGCCAGGCCTTCGGTTGGCCGAGGCGGCTAGAGGTTACGGCTCGACAGCGTTCGTATCTGTAGACATATTGATCGCTTCCTCTGCCAGGCCTTCGGTTGGCCGAGGCGGCTAGAATTGCGTCTCAACTGTACTTATACGTTCCTAAGGCATGTTGGTCGCTTTCGCGAGTATCAATCGCTATTTGGTAGTGACTGCCGCGGCGTCTACTTTTTGGGGTGACTGCCCGGCTTGGGCCGTGGCGTCTACCTCGATATGACTACGGGGGGGAACATACACTTTGATGGAAAACTTGGATGGTCCTTTATTAGGTAAAAACATGCGCCGGGGTGCCAACAATTGTTTTGGACACCTCCGCCGCTATACAATGTATTTCCTGAGATTGTCAGTGTTCCAATGGCTCATCAAAGGCACACCCTCCATGTCTGTCAGCCGGTATGTACCCGGCCTCATTTCTTCAACCACTTTGTAGGGACCCTCCCAGTTAGCCGTCAATTTACCATGAATGTTTCCTTTGTTGGTGGCGGCCGACTTTATTAGGACTAGGTCCCCTACTTTTAAGTCCCTTTTGTGGACTCTTTGGTTGTAGGCTCTTCTCATTCGGTTTTGGTATACTGCCAAGTTGAGGCGTGCTGTATCTCGGCTTTCTTCGACCAGGTCTAGGGAGGCTCTTAGACCTTCCTCATTTTCAACCGGGTTAAAGGTGGCCGTTCTGAATGTGGGCACCGTTGCTTCAATTCGCGGGGCGCCGGACCGTAGACTAAGTGGAATGGATGTACCCCGTTGCTTCTTTCTCCGTGGTCCGGAGGGACCACAGAACGCCGGGTAGTTCATCGGCCCATCTTCCCTTTAGGTCTTCGATTGTCTTCTTCTTGCACCGTTGAGGATTGTTTTATTGGTCGCCTCACTTTGTCCGTTGCTTCGTGGGTGGCAGACGGAGGAGTATGCAAATTTGATACCAAGTTCCTCCAACCAGTTCATTATTGTGTCACTCCAAAACTCTCGGCCGTGGTCAAATACCATGACTTGGGGTAACCCAAAACGAGTTATGACATTTTCCCAGATTACCTTTCTTACGGCCGCCGTGGTCTTGGCGTGTACCGCTACTGACTTCAACCCATTTGGTGAAGTAGTCAACGGCAACAATCAAATACTTTCTTCCTCAGGATGCCGTTCAAACGGCCCTAGTAGATCCATCCCCCCTGTGCAAAAGGAAGGGGACTAAGTACACGCTGCAGGTCTCTCGGAAGGTGCATGTATCACCGGAGCATGCATTTGACGGTTGTTGCACTTCTTGGTTTTGGCTCGGAATCCTCAAGCATGGTGGGCCGAAGTAGCCGGCTCGGAGAGCTTTGTGGGCTAGCGTTCTTGCCCCCATGTGATGACCACAGATGCCTTCGTGAATTTCTCACAAGATATAGCTCGCGTCCGGGCCGACACATTTCAAGAGTGGCCTTATCACGGACCTCTTGTATAATTCTCCTTCAAACACCAAGTACCTTGTTGCGATCCTCTTTATCTTCTCTGAGAGACTGCGGTCCTCCTGAACTCATTCGTCGTTTGTATTTCATTATCGGAGTCATCCACGTCGTCTCGGCCTCTATGTCGCCCACCATGCCGACGGTCTCGGTGATGCTTTTGGTATTCCCGATGTCCACCAAAGACGGTTCGACCGACATTCTTGATGGTTGAACGGCAAGCTTTGAGAGAGCGTCGGCTCGGTTGTTCTCGACACTGGGAATGCATTGTATCTCGAAAAGATTTCAATTTTGAAGTGTCGCTTTTACCCTTTCCGGGTATCTTACCATTCCGTCGTCTCGAGTCTCGTACTCTCCTCTGATTTGATTGGCCACTAAAAGTGAATCTGTTTTCAAAATGATGTGTTCTGCGCCGGCAGCTCTAGCTAACTCGACTCCGGTTATCACCGCCTCGTACTCGGACTCGTTGTTTGAGGCCGGGAAGGTAAATTTCAAGGCGTACTCAAACTCGTCCCGTTTGACCGATGATAAGTATGCCGGCTCTGAGCTGTTTGCCGTGGAGGACCCGTCGTGTGTATACTTCCCATACTCCGGGGTTTTGCTCTTCTTGATATGTGCACTCGGCCAGAAATCGCAAGTGCCTGTCCCTTTATCGTGGGCCTCGGCTTGTATTGAATGCCGAAGTCTGGATAGCTCTCTTCGCCCATTTGATGAGCCTGCCGGATTGCTCAAATTTTTCCAATGCTTTCTCCAACGGTTGGTCGGTTAGGACCGTCACGGGATGTGCGTCGAAGTAAGGCTTCAATTTTCTTGCGGCAACGACAAGAAAGGTCGCTTTTTCAATCGGTGGGTAATTCCTTTCGGCGGGCAACAATGTATGGCCGACAAAGTAGATTGGGTGTTCTTTGTTTGTCTTCTTCTCTCGATGATCACGACATCGACCGTGGCCGAGGTAATCTGCTATGTATTGATATAGCGTCTCCCCTAGCATCGGCACGGGACGGGGTTGGGAGAGTTTGAAGATGAGCTTTCAGTTGCTTGAAAGCGGTGCTCTGTTCCTCCCCCACCAGTCCTTATTTCCCTTTAACACTTTGAAGAATGGGGTGCTCTTGTCGGCTGACCGAGAGATAAAACGGCTAAAGCCGCCATCCTCCCTGGCCAACATCATAACCTCTTTTCTATTCCTCGGCTCCGGCAGTCCAGATTGCTTGGACTTTTCTCGGATTGGCATCAATTCCCCCGGCGCCGACAAGCACGCCGAGGAACTTACCCGACCAGGACACCGAAGTTGCATTTCATTGGGTTAAGTTTCATCTTGTATTTCCTCGGTGAACAAAATGTCTCGTGTAAATCGGCTAAGTGCTCATTTCATCGTCGACTTGCTTTTTACAATAACATCGTCGACGTAAGCCTCAACGTTTCGCCCTTTTTGATTTTGGAACACTTTGTCCACCAGTCTTGTGTAAGTTGCGCCGGCGTTTTTCAAACCGAACGGCATCATTTTATACATGTATGTGCGTTCACGGTGATGAATGCACATTTAGGCATGTCTTCTTCGGCCATGAATACCTGATGATACCCCGAGAAGGCGTCCAGCAGGCTCGAAGATAGTGTAGCTCTGCCGTGGCATCGATTAAACTATCTATTCGAGGCAAGGGATAGCAATCTTTGGGGCACGCTTTATTAAGATTGGTAAAATCTACACACATCCTCCACGCCCCCGATGATTTCTTCACCATTACAACATTAGCTAACCACTCAGGATAAGTACAAGGCATGATAAAGCCCGCCGCTAGTAATTTATCTACCTCGGCTTTGATGGCTTCATCTTTCTCGGCTGAGGAATTCCTCATCTTCTGCTTGACAGGGCGAGCGGTGGAGAGTACGTTCAATTTGTGAACAATTACCTCCCGGCTCATGCCCGGCATCTCATTCCGAGTAAGCAAAGACGTCTTTGTTCTTCCTCGCAGTCAGGAGAGCGGCTCGAATTTTGGCTCCAGGTTGACACCGACAGTTACGAGGCGCCCTGGGTCAATTTCCACTTCTTCGGTCTCGGCTCCTTCGACCATGCCGACGGTTGCATCCATGAGGTCGCCCTTCTGTTGTAGGGATGGGCTCTTCCCCTTCTCTAACTTCTTCGCCACTTTGAGGGATTGCATATTGCACCCTCTAGCAGATATCTGGATGTTGACCACTTCGTCTTTCTCATCCTTTGAGACGAGTTTATGCACTTCCCCCGGTCCGAGACATACATCGTGTCGTGGCCCGGATGGACATTATCGCATCGGCCTCGCTCGAGTGACTCGGCCTATGAGAACGTTGTAGGCGGACAAGCCGTCAATGACCACGAACTCGCACAGACGTTCTTAGCCGCATTCCCCTCGCCGAACATCACTTTGGCGGCTGATTGACCCTGGGGTACCAGGCCGGCCCCGGAAAATCAGTATAACGGATTGGTGCGGGGGCTTAAGTCCTCAACCTTCGCACCGAGGTTGAGAAAGCACTCCTCGAACATGATGTTTGTGTAGGCGCCTGTGTCAATCAGGCACCTCTTGACCAGGTGGTTGGATATGTCCAAGTGGACTACAAGTGGGTCGCTGTGAGGGGCGATGACTCCCTCGTAGTCCTTCTTTCCAATAGTCATATCGGGGATGTTGGAAGCGGGGATCGCTGTTTTGGGCACAAAGTTGATGGCCTGATACATCTCGTTCAGGTGCCGTTTGTGCCCATGAGCGGACCCACCGTTCTCGTTGCCCCCAATGACAACATGGATTACTCCTATCCGTTCAAAGACGGACTTTTTATTTGAGCCGCCGGCATCAGTCTTTTGGCCTTTGGCAACATATTTGCCGAGGCTCCCCTTCCGGATCAGCTCTACAATGGCATTCTTCAGATGCCGGCAGTTGTCAGTTAAGTGGCCGGTGTGGCCATGGTAGTCACAGTACTGGCTCGTGTCACCGTCCCCCCTTGCCTTGGGAGGCCTTTCCCACTTCTGACCCTCGTTCTTGCTCAGGGCGAAGACCTCGGCAGCAGATACGACCAAGGGGGTGTGGCCATTGAACCGCTTTTGGTAGTATGGTCCTGAACTCCCCCCGGCGCCCGCCGAGTTCTGTCTCCAGGCAGATTTGTCAGACCGTGACCTATTATTGTCACGGCGTCCTTCATCCGGGCTGTCCTCCCGGCGGCTCTTTCTCTCTGAGTGCCCGGCCTCGCTGGGGCCTACCCAGGTTTTGTGGTAGTCCTCCACCTTTATGGCCTGGTCGGCCATCTTCCTGGCGGAGTCTAGGTTCAGGCCGCCGCACTTGATGAGCTCATTTTTTAAGTCTCCTCTCGGGAGGCCTTTCATCAGTGCGAAGGCCGCCAGTTCGCTGTTCAGCTCACGAATCTGCTGAACCTTGGCGTCGAACCTCTTCACATAACTCCGGAGAGACTCGCCTCCCTCCTGTCTGATAGTCAGGAGGTCCGATGTCTCGACGGCCCTCCTCTTGTTGCAAGAATACTGGGCCAAAAATGTGTCCCTTAGGTCGGCATAACAGTATACCGACCCATCGGGTAGCCCCTTGTACCAACTTTGTGCCATCCCATGCAGAGTCGTTGGGAAGACTCGACACCAAAACTCATCGGGTTGCTCCCATACCGACATGTAAGACTCGAAAGCCTCGGCGTGGTCGGTTGGGTCGCCTTCTCCTTTGTATGATATGGGTGGCAAATTTAGCTTAGTCGGCACCGGGACCTCTAGGACATAGGCATCGAGGGGTTGTCTGACCACGTGTCGAATGACACGCGGCGATCGGCTCCTCATTGTAGGTTAATATCCGTATACTACCCTTTAATTGCAGGACTATAACGTAAATTTAGACATGCAATTTATAGTCATAAAACGATAAACACAATGAAATGATTAATGTATAGAAATAACCTCGGGTCCTTTAAATTGCGGCGTAAAGAACAGAAATCAAAGCAGATTTCCTCCTAATCGTTACACCCAAGACTTTGTCCGAGATATGCCCTTGTGCTAGAACAGTGTTCTCCGATTGCCTTGCAATATAGGGAGAACGGATGTGAGTTTTGTCGAGATGAGAGATCTCGGGTTTTTCGAGGAGAATGCTCTTCAAAACCCTAGTTTTTCTCGCAAATGAAATTGTCTAGGTCAAAAGGAGAGGGAGTCTCTCCTTTTGTTTGGTTCGGCCGGACCGAGTGCATGCATGGGGAAGTGGGCTTCCACTTCCTCTTAATTTTAGCTCGAGGTCCAGTTCGCAAATGCTAAAATGTATATGACGGGTTTATATTATAAACTGTTATCGGTTATCGGAAATTAAGGCATCGGCTAATAATACGGGTTAGCTGAATTATTAATTCGTGTCCGACAAAAAAAGTATTGTATAATTATATTCAATATACATTTAATTAAATATAAATCGTTTATATTTAATTTTACGAATTAATAGTTAATTCGCCTTTAGCCCATGATATTTAATCCGTATTAAATATAATATCTCAACATCATATTTTGACTAATTATTAATCAAATAACTCGGACTAATGGTTAGTCGATTTGGCATCTACATGATTGTATTTTCATACCGTCACATCACTCAAGACGTATCCTATAGGTGTGACTTTTAGGGACCAGTTGATCACCGCCATCCGTATGACAATAACGTCAAACTTATCTAGCAAGCCAACCGTTATTGATAAACGTGGATCAATTGATTATGATACAAAGTATACCCTTTGATCCTTTTAGAGGTTTATAAGTCCTTGCACTAACTGTTAAGGACACCAACCCCAACAAGCTCCCACTTGTCCGTACAAGTGCATGTGCAATGACGTTATCCGCACTAACTGGAGGACACAAGCTCCAACAAACTCCCACTTGTCCGTACAAGTGTATGTGCGATAACCGATTCTCATATTCATTTAAAAATTTCTCCCACTCAATGTAAAACAATTTGCAGATCTGGATCCGCAAAGGTCGTATTTTACAATCGATCTGTATCTAGAGTGGTTTCCCCGACTAGAGAGTAACTTAACTGATAAAACGAATCCGTATCCGAGCATGGCCATGCATTTCGATTCTGACTCCTCGAGTGGCCCCGAGAAATATCGAGTACACGATAAAGGCTGAATATTTCCTTCAACTCGACTCCTTCCGATCTAAGCACACGACATGAAATGACCAGAAAAAAATCTACTTGGCCCCTGTTACGGATGACCGTGAGAAAGAAACCAAAGTCACCCAAAATCTGCCGTAGTCTCAAGAGACAGTCGATAGTCAAGAGATTCGACTCTAAGGATCACCATGGAAGTCCTATCCACGACCAGGCAACGAATGTTATAAAACATTTAGGACTCCACGTCGATGTCACAATGGTGTCCTACGAAATATCCGTATAAATCGCCTCTGTGATTGGTCGGTCAACCGGTTGACTTATGGCTCGTTGAACCCACCATCAACCAACGTCACAAAATAATTGCCGAGTTATCAGCTCATGTGGGCAATTAAGGACTAACAATATATGATGTTTGTTCAGTTCACTTTGTGGTGTTCAAAATCGTCGTACAATTCCACATGAAAAACAAAATATATATATATAAAATATCAAAACGATGATGTCGTATAGAGTACAAAGGAGAATGAATCTGATCCATAAAAGAGTACTACAACTTAGGAACACGTTTGATTCCCATGGAATTAACGTGCCCTTCATGCTTATCTTGTCGTAATGCTTTAGTGAGAGGATCTCGCTATGTTGTCATCTGTAGCAATCTTTTCTATCACTCTGTCTTTTGCTCCACGTAATCCCGGATTAGATGAGCTTTCCGTTGTACATGTCTAGACTTGTTGCTAGACTTTGGCTCCTTAGCTTGGAAGATGGCACCACTATTGTCGCAATAGATGGTGATCGGGTCATTCGAACTAGGCACTACGGATAGCCCATGTAAGAATTGACGCATCCATATCGCTTCCTTTGTAGCTTCAGACGCGGCATAGTACTCGGACTCGGTCGTAGAATCTCTTTATAACAGTTTGTTTCGAACTCTTCCGGTGATCAGCGCCATTAAGAGTAAAAACGAATCTCGACCGAGATTTCGAGTCATCACGATCCGTTTGGAAGCTAGCATCTGCAGAATCGGTTGCGCATAGCGTTTGAGAGCCTCCATAAGTCAATGCCCAATCTTTAGTCCTCCGGAGGTACTTAAGAATGTTCTTGACAGCCAGCCAATGTGGTTCACCTGGTTCTTTGTTGGAATCGACTTGTCATACTCAATGCATATGCCACGTCCGGACGTGTGCATATCATGGCATACATGATAGATCCTATTGCCGAGGCATAAGGTATCCGTGCCATGCGCTCTTTCTCTTCCGGTGTCTCTGGTGCCCGAGACTTGCTCAAATGCACCCCTGGAGCCATAGGAAGGAACCCCTTCTTGGAGTTAGTCATCTTTGAATCTCTCTAGGACTTTGTCTATGTAAGACTCTGATCGAGAGATAGCATCCGTCGTGATCTATCTCGATAGATACGGATGCCTAGAATTCTTTGTGCCTCTCCCGGATCTTTCATCTGGAAATGGTTTTTCAACCATACTTTCACCGAAGTTAAGAGAGGTATGTCATTCCCAATCAGGAGTATGTCGTCAACATACAATATTAGGAAGACAATCTTGCTCCCACTCGACTTGATATATAAACATGGTTCCTCGACTGATCGAGTGAATCCATTTTCTTTTATCACTTGGTCGAAGCGATGATTCCAACTCCTTGATGCTTGCTTAAGTCCATAAATGGAACGCTTAAGCTTGCACACTTTCTTAGGATGTCTTTGGATCGATAAAACCTTCGGGTTGTACCATGTACAACTCTTCCTCCAAAAAGCCGTTTAAGAAGGCGGTTTTCACGTCCATTTGCCAAATTTCATAGTCATGAAAAGCGGCAATCGCTAAGATAATCCGGATGGAACGCAACATGACTACGGGTGCAAAAATCTCATCGTAGTGCAAACCTGGCACTTGGGTGAAACCTTTAGCAACTAGTCGTGCTTTGTAGATATCTTGTTGACCTTCCACAGAATGCTTTATCTTGTAAAGCCATTTGCATTGAAGGGGACGAACCTTAGCAGGTAAGTCAACAAGATCCCATACGTTGTTCTCATACATAGAGTCCATCTCGGATTTCATGGCCTCAAGCCATAGTTTCGAGTCAGAACTAGTCATGGCACCTTTATAGGTTGCGGGTTCACTACTCGTTAAGAGTAGAACGTCATCTATGTCATGTTCCTCGACCATACCGATGTATCTGTCCGGAGGAAAAGAGACTCTTCCCGACCTCCTAGGTTCCTCAGGAATGTTCACCGCAGCCGGGATTGAAGGAATAGGTTCCTCCAATAGTTGCTCGGTATTTGGTTCTGGAATCTCCGACAGGTCGAAGGTTCTATCACTCTTTGCATTCTCGAGAAATTCCTTCTCTAAGAATGTCGCACTAGCCGCAACAAAAACACGTTGTTCGGTTGGCGAATAGAAGTAATGACCACGTGATCCTTTAGGATAACCTATAAAGTATGTCTTGACCGATCGCGGGCCGAGCTTATCTTCAGGTCTCCACTTGACATAAGCCTCGCAGCCCCAAACCCGTATAAAGGACAAATTAGGGACCGTTCCCTTCCATAGTTCATATGGAGTTTTGTCAATGACTTTAGACGGACTTTGTTAAGTATTAGAGCGGGTGACAAAAGAGCATAACCCCATAATGAATCAGGTAAAACCGTGTGACTCATCATGGATCGAACCATATCAAGTAGTGTTCGATTTCTCCGTTCGGACACACCATTCAGCTGAGGTGTTCCAGGTGGAGTTAACTGTAGGGCGATCCCACAGTCTTTAAGGTGTTGATCAAACTCGTGAGAAAGATACTCGCCACCACGATCTGAACGTAGTGTTTTTATCTTTCTACCAAGTAGGTTCTGTACCCTATTTTGGTATTCTTTGAATTTCTCAAAGGATTCACTTTTATGCTTCATTAAGTAGACATAGCCATATCTACTTAAATCATCCGTGAAAGTGATGAAATACCTATAGCCTTCTCGTGCGGTGATTGACATAGGGCCACATACATCCGTGTGTATGAGTCCTAATAGGTCAGCAGCGCGCATTCCAACACCTTTGAAGGAAATACGAGTCATCTTACCGATGAGACATGATTCACACGTGCCAAATGATTGAAAATCAAAGGCCGAGATAGCTCCATGTTTGATGAGCTGTTTTACGCGTTTCTCATTAATGTGTCCCATACGGCAGTGCCATAGATACGTTTGATCTTTGTCACCAACCTTTAACTTTTTATTCATTACGTGTAATATTTCATTGGTCTGATCTAAAACATAAATTCCGTTCATGGAGATCGCCTTGTCAGTAAATCATATCGTGTAATGAGAAAATGCAAGTATTATTTTCTATTACAAATGAAAAACCAAGTTTATCAAGTGCGTAAACCGAAATAATGTTTTTCGAAAGACTAGGAACATAATAATGATCATATAATGACAACTCGAATCCGCTAGGAAGCTGGATCACATATGTCCCCTTGGAGATGGCAGCTACTCTTGCTCCATTCCCAACACGCAGGTCCACCTCACCCTTTACGAGGGGTTCGATGTTTCGGAGCCCCTGCACATGATTACACAGATGAGAACCACAACCAGTATCAAGTACCCAAGTTCCGTAACTTGCGTGGTTAATCTCAATCATATGAATAAAAGTAGAAGAGAGAGAAGACATACCAACAGGCTTAACACGACCTGCCTTTAAGTCCTCATGATAAACAGGACATGTGCGTCTCCAATGCCCAGTCTTGTGGCAATGATGGCATTCCATGTTTTCACTCTTGCTCTTTGTCGTGCCTGATGAGTTGCTCGCCTCACCAGGACCACTCTTACCTGAGCCCGACTTCTTGAACTTCGCCTTACCTACTGCTAGGTTTGCCTGAGCTTTGCCCTTACCCTTTCCTTTATTTGATACAACGAGAACATCCTGTTTCGAGCTCCCATCGAACTTCATGTCCTTCTCGGTGCGTACGAGGAGGGAGTGCAATTCATGGGGAGTTTTCTTCAAATCATTCATATAGTAATTCGCTCTGAATTGCGAATAACCATCGTGGAGTGAGTGAAGAATACGGTCGATAACAATATTCTTCTTTGATGTTACGTTAAAGGTCTCCGGTTTCTCGACATTCTCAATCATGCCGAGAATGTGTGGGCTAACCGGTTGGCCTTTCGAGTCTCGCATCAAAGAAGCGAGTGGTATGCTCATAGGTCACGATTCTCGGTGCTTTCGAGAATTCCTTAGTGAGCGTGGTGAAAATCTTGTTTGCACCATGGGCTATGAAGCGTTTCTGCAAATTGGGTTCCATTGCAAAAATAAGTACGTTCTTTACCGCACCCGCTTCTAAAGCGAAATCGTTATACTTGTCGATCTCGTTTATTCCGGCCCGTGGGGGCCTGGGTTTAACGGCATGGGCTCAAGCAGATATCCGAGCTTTCCGTCAAACAGCGGCGGCATTCCGTAATGCCGCCTCCCGATCGCGAAGTTGGATCCGTCATTCTTGATCGAGTAGGCGATTCATCCGACTCATGAAGATCCTAAGCCGGGACTCACGGTCCAATGTGGCACTTGGCATTGGGTTATCACTTGAACCAGCCATTTGATGTTTAGCGATTTAATACGTGATCTACACTTTGAAAAAGAAGGAAAAACAAAACGAAATAAGCAACTCATCGAGGTGATTTAAGTCTATTTTAAAATTCATTTTAAACATGTAGACTCTCCCACTTGCATAATTGATCTCCCTCAAGAATGATACAAGTGATCCCAAGACTCAATTTCGTAAACCGATAAGCCAACTGTTTAGCTAATTCTTAGGAAGAACTCTTGGTCGATAGATTTCCGTAAATCCTATCTATAGTCCACCATAGTCACAGGATCGTACGAGTGACCATAGTGTTGAGATAAAATAGGTCAATCGGTTCCAACTTACCCGACGTAGAAGGGGTCATAGTATGCCTACCGACGAAGAAGGGACTCATTGGAGTTTGACCTATAAAGACTGTTCTCAATTTTTGTTTATACGAGGAAGATCCCATCAACTAAATTATAATTCATTTTAAGTGAACGAATAACTAGCGTCTGCGTGAATGAATTAATTTGGGTGATGGCTTAACATGATCGTGTGACATACGAATGTCAAAGAAAACTAACTCGTGACCTCTATATGTGTCGGTTTTTCATGTAATAATTAGGTGGTTTGGTTTTTAGGCGGAAAATGATGCAAATTATCGTAACAATGAATAAATAAAGTAATGCAATACGTAAATAAAAAAATTTCCTAGTGTGGCCTATCCTAGTAAAAGAACATAATACAACTTTGGAATCCACCGTTGGACCCGAAAAACTTGTCTTGATGTTCCATCTTGATCCAAGTAGCGGGAGTGAGCATCCGGTCTCCATCTTTGGTCTTCTCAAAAATTACAAATTTATAATTACAAAATATAAACCTATTTACATTCTAATTAAAACTGTAATTACAAGTGAAAAATCCAAAACGGAGATACAAGATCTCAAAATACAACCAAGACCGTGTTCCATCATTACGGTAACACGTTCTACTAAGGCCACACTAAGTTACAATCAATTGTAAAAATTAAATACGTAATTAAAAGGCATTCACGGCATTCATAAATTAACGATAAATAAAAAAGCATCAACTAAAAAAAAATTCATTCGTGACATAATTCCGTAATTATGTTAAATTTATCCAAACCACCTTTTAATGATTAAAATTCATGTGATAAAACCGCTTCTATCATTTAATTTTAATCCATTATAATCCGTCATTTTAAAGACGCTTTAAAACAACTATATGGTACGTGAGTGAATCAATTCACTATTAAGCGAGTGTACTATATCCGTATAAAGTACATATTTAAGCCAAAAGAAAATTTAAATCAAAAGAAACAAATTTTCAAAGTCAATTAAAGAGCGAAATCCCTCGATCCAGGGACATAAGTGCTCGATCGAGGGACAGGAGGGCTCGATCGACTGAACTGCAAGTCGATCGAGAGGTATGCTAACCAGGAGGTGCTCGATCGACTAAACTGGAGGTCGATCGTGTACCTATATCAGCAAAACTACTCGATCGAGTACGAGGACAACTCGATCGAGCAGAGGGGTTTTGAAAGCAGGTCGATCGAGTACAAAGAAGGACTCGATCAAGCAAAAAATTTGAATGTGGTCGATCGAGTACAAAGCGGGGACTCGATCGAGCAAAAATTTATCTGAGAAAAGCCACTCGATCGATTAAAAACATGGTCGATCGAGTGCAAAAATCTCTGGAAAATCCAAAACCCTCGTGAAAACATATTTCGAGACAAAATCAATTGCAAATATGATCAAAAACGCATTAAAACAAATTTGACAATTGACAAAACATGACATATTGTTATAATCTCTGTATAAAACAACAATATGCAAAAACCAAATCGAAAAAACATGAAATTACCGTGTAATACATGACACGGTTTGAAAAAAAAAATGCCAAAGTGTATACTAGGCACGGTTTTCAAAGCGAGAAAATCATCGTTTCAAAACGCGTTTTATGAAAAACACATGAAAAATTCACGTGGCCTCGCTCCGATACCACTTGTAGGTTAATATCCGTATACTACCCTTTAATTGCAGGACTATAACGTAAATTTAGACATGCAATTTATAGTCATAAAACGATAAACACAATGAAATGATTAATGTATAGAAATAACCTCGGGTCCTTTAAATTGCGGCGTAAAGAATGTAAATCAAAGCGATTTCCTCCTAATCGTTACACCCAAGACTTTGTCCGAGATATGCCCTTGTGCTAGAACAGTGTTCTCCGATTGCCTTGCAATATAGGGAGAACTGATGTGAGTTTTGTCGAGATGAGAGATCTCGGGTTTTCGAGGAGAATGCTCTTCAAAACCCTAGTTTTTCCGCAAATGAAATTGTCAGGTCAAAAGGAGAGGAGTCTCTCCTTTTGTTTGGTTCGGCCGGACCGAGTGCATGCATGGGGAAGTGGGCTTCCACTTCCTCTTAATTTTAGCTCGAGGTCCAGTTCGCCAAATGCTAAAATGTATATGACGGGTTTATATTATAAATTGTTATCGGTTATCGGAAATTAAGGCATCGCCTAATAATACGGGTTAGTGAATTATTAATTCGTGTCCGACAAAGCGTATTGTATAATTATATTCAATATACATTTAATTAAATATAAATCGTTTATATTTAATTTTACGAATTAATCAAGTTAATTCGCCTTTAGCCCATGATATTTAATCCGTATTAAATATAATATCTCAACATCATATTTTGACTAATTATTAATCAAATAACTCGGACTAACCGGTTAGTCGATTTGGCATCTACATGATCTGTATTTTCATACCGTCACATCACTCAAGACGTATCCTATAGGTGTGACTTTTAGGGACCAGTTGATCACCGCCATCCGTATGACAATAACGTCAAACTTATCTAGCAAGCCAACCGTTATTGATAAACGTGGATCAAGCGATTATGATACAAAGTATACCCTTTGATCCTTTTTAGAGGTTTATAAGTCCTTGCACTAACTGTTAAGGACACCAACCCCAACAAGCTCCCACTTGTCCGTACAAGTGCATGTGCAATGACGTTATCCGCACTAACTGGAGGACACAAGCTCCAACACTCATATCCTTAGTCCGGCTCCTCTCCCCGTGGCGGGAAGGGCTTCTTCTCCGACTCTGGTGAGTCGGGCTTCTTCTCCGACTCTGGTGAGTTGGGCTTCTTCTCCGACTCGGTGAGTCGGACTTCTTCGCTCCTCCAGGGCAGGCCTCGTCGTCTTTGCGCGGCGGCGACGCCTGTCCTCCCGCGAGTGCGAGAAGGACTCGGTCTACCACTAGCGCTCCGGGCTCCCCGGTGTCTTGACAGGTCGCCTTCCTCCAATGCTTCGTTCAAGTTTCTCGGAGTCACATTTTGGGCCCTGGTCTCTGTGCGGGTGCCGCCGCTCTTGTCGTTGTGACGGTGTGAGTCGGCGTGCCACCCATTAGGTCCAGTAGCTTCACTTAGCTGCATCAACCACATGTCCCATGATGGTGACTTGGTCGGCGGGCGGGCGCAGATCTGGTATTATTGGCATCCCGTACGCCGGTTGAATTACTCGGCGTGGAGGGCTGCACAACCCTGAAATTGTGGACGGTATCATCTTGGCAGAATTCGGTTTCGTCAGTCACAATTGCTTCTGGCTGCTTTGACATCTTCTTAGCTTGTTGGGTGGGTTTTGATTTTGTGTTTTTTTTGTAAGGGATTTGACTAGCTTCTAGTATCTGTTTTCCCCACAGACGGCGCCAATTGTTCCGGGTGTAATTCCGAAGCAGTTATTTGTTACCACTCGTGACTTGTAGAATGACGTCTTTGATTGAATCCTCCTTTCGGTCTCCTGAAACAATGAACAAACTGAGGGCTCGGCTTTGGCCGAGCGTACTCACTCCGATGCTCAAGTCAGTGGACTTAAAGAGATAAGTTATGTGTTACTTGGCGAAGTATATGTTGTAGAGAGATAAGGAAGATATTACCAGATTATGAGGTGTTTAGGTTAAATTGTGGATCCTTTCCTCAATAAGGGTTGAGGAGTATTTATAGACTTTCACCTTTTGTCACGTAGTGACCAAGTGGCCAAGTGGCTAGCAAGTGGAAAGACTGATCTGCCCTCGGCCGAGGGACCCATGGCAGGCCGGCGGGCCCTGTTGACTCGCCGCCGAAGGGTCTTGGATATGAGTACGCGGATATGTGCCCCGGCTGGCTAGTCGCCGTGGCCGGGACATAGGTGACAGGCCGACAGGTTGCGTCGGTTAGGCTGTCTAAGTCGTTGACTTGCTGTGGATATCTTTGACCTTGCTCAATATGTTGACTTGGTCAGCGGGTGCAGAATATGCCCCATCAAGTACCTTTCAAGTATTTATACGGGAGTGTATGTAACCGCTAACAATGCCGCGGAAATACTTAGGCAAAAATGAACGTTTAATATTTGTAGTAGAACATTGCCAAACTTGTGTTTTTTCCAAAATGTAGTAAACTTATCTTATGAAAATTGCTATACTTTCTTAAGGGTAAGTTTTTAAAGAAAATTGTTAAGTTTTAGTGGGATGTAGCGATAAAAAACTCGTGTTTTAATAGAATAAATAATTTTTGTATTTGATTTAAGTCAGGCCCGCGGGTCAGTTAGCTCTCTTGAAGTGGACGGGTACGGACAGTGAAAACTGGCCCGCTTAGCGGGCTCGGGTTAAAAAATAAGGCCCGTCGGACACTTTTTTAGCAATTGGGCTCAACCCATGTCCAGCGCAAGCCCGCTTTTGATCAACTTTAGTATGAATGCAGATAGAGCTAGGGTGTCTATGTAGGTATGACATGTCACAGGTTTGTTGATTCATTATTTAATAGGATCAGAATTCTGAGTTTTAAGTCATTTTCATGCGTTTATTCAAAATATGTAAGTAGTATTTCACGTTAATTGAAAACGTTATTTAGGTGACCTATTTAGAAGGTTATAGCCTCGACTTTAAGTTATTCAGAATGGGTTTCAAACTTTCAATCGTGTCTAGGTCGGTGGATTATTTTGAATTTGTATGACATTTTGGATTGGGAGAGGTTTCTTGCTTGTTTGACGGGTGGTTACTAGTTTTTTTAATTAAGTCATTCAGACTACAAGTACTTCAAGTTAATGAATTTCATACCTGATTATCCGTAAACAATTTTAGTACATAAATGCAAGTGTGATTTCGAATATAGGTCGTTTCGGTCTTTGGGTCATCTAGGGTCCATTCTGGTCATTTCAAGTCGGGTTATTCCCAGGTTGCTGGTTCCATATTTCGAGGCAGTAATATGAAGGTTCACTTGACAAAGTTGGGTAAATATGGGTTTTGACGCATCAACCGGAAACCAAGTTGACGAAGTTGGGTGATGTGGGCCTTGCAAAAGCTGGTGGGAGAGGACAAGGGGAGGTTTCTAGCGTTGATATGGGCTTTGTGGACAATCAGAAACGCACGACTTTTTGAGGAAGAGCCGTGCAATCTAGAGGTGGTGGTCATGGGGTTTACGAGACTGGTTGCGGACTATCAAGGCTATGTGAATGCGGGTTTGGTGAGGGAGAGCAGTGGGGAAGGGGAAAGTACAGGTTTGAACTTGTGGAAGCCACCAGAACAGGGGACGATTAAGTTCAATTCTGATGCAGCGTTTTTAGGGGAAATGGATGTGGGGCTTGGCGTGGTGGGGAGAAATTCGAGAGGTGAGGTCGTAGTGGTGGCGAGTAAACGATGTCGAGCACAATGGTCTGTGGAGACGGCTGAAGCAAAGGCTATGATGTTCGGATTGGAAGTGGCGAAGCATTTAGGGGTGAACAATATTGCATTGGAGTCTGACTCTATGGTTGCTGTCCGGGCTGTTAAAAAAAATGCAGACATGCGTCACAGTTTTGGTCTATGTGTTAGGGATGTTTGTGAGCTTATAAAATCTTTTGTCTGCAGAGGTGTGAATCATGTAAAACGTGAGGGAAATACGGTTGCGCACTTAGTTGCTAGACTTTGTTCGGCTATAGGTGAGGAACTGATATGTGTAAGTGACTTCCCGCATTCCGTCCTCAGTTTGGCGGAATTGGATTTAATTTAATAAACACTCACGTTTTCCTTCAAAAAAAAAAAAGTTTGGATGAAATTAGGATTTTAGATATTTCTGAGTGTTGGTTTGGTAGTTTGGTGGTTGTGGTTACTTGCTTTTCTTTCAAGAAAGGATACATCATACTCCGTACATGTTAAGTGTTTCCATTGTAATAGCAGCATGTTGGGTATCTAAAAGTAAACAGTAAAGATAAAGGTGTGGTCCATGAATGTTTATCCAGTCTACAACACCTGGAATAATTCAACAGAGCTAGAAAATTACGGAGTATTGATTATTTCTACCATTAACTGAAAGAGTGTCAAATTACTTTTTTTTTTTTTTTTTTTTTTTTTTTTTTTTTTTTTGCAGCTGTGAAGAAAGAGTTTTACATTATAGTGGTACGGTTTACTAAACCATACCTATAGACTACAACATAAAACACTAGAGTACTACTAATCACATAAACTAAAACAAGGTAAAGAATGCATCGGTTAAGAACATAGTGCTGATGGCGTAAGACGGAAGTCTGAACACGCTCTTCAAAATCCAAATCTACCCCAATCGCTAATGGATGAGCAACGCTGGCCCAAGGAAAATACTCATCTTTGTTTGTCTTGTTTGATGTAGCGTCGGAGAAATACCTGCAACAAAACCCAAGAAAGGGTCTCGGAGATTCATCTCCTTGGCTGTGAAAATCTTCCTCAGAAAGCCAACGAGCCTCCACAAACTCATTGTTACTCGTCTTTATTGATACAACTTCGGAGAAATACCTGCAACAAGACCTAAGAGAGCGTCTCGGAGATTCATCTCCTTGGCTGTGATACACCTTATCTGGAAACCAACGAGCCCCTTCACCCAACGAGAGAGAACAAAGTGCACTTACGCCCTAAGGACGTAGAAAGAAAAGGCGGAAAACAGACCACAAAAATCTGTCTCCAGAGGAGAGCAAACTCCTACACTTTAGGACACAACCCCCGCTAACCAAAACCTCGTAACCAAGAGAAGCGAGTAAAAAGGTAGAAAACAAAGGGGGAAACCATATAAACATCCCCTAATCAAAACCAACTCTGGAGACCGCAGTGAGTTGGGCTCAACACTGTCCCGATGCAAAGTACCATTCATCCTAATTACCCCGGGGATAAGGGGACAAGACACCCCAAACCATCCACCAGAGCTGATTATTTGAATTAATAAAAAACAGAAAAAGACGGAAATACACATTAATCAAGTGGTGAAACCACCGCATCCGACACTACCCAAGAACCCGACTCCACCCTACCCAGCACTTCTCCAACAGACATGACATATACCCCAGCCAAGACGTCGCGCCAATCCAAGAAACAAACGGCCCCAACTTGCCCTCACGAGAAACCCGACAGACCCGAAAACCTGAAACATACACCGAGACTTCAAATTCCAACAAACACCCCTCCTCCCCCCCGACCATCGGCTTCCAAGCAAACAAACCAACCAAGAGATTGACTCAGACTTGACACTAGAAAACCAGTACGTGGAACCGATCGGTGGGGGAAGGGGAAAGGGGAAGGGGAAACACCAAATCGTCCCAAAACTAGCACCACAAACAAAAACTACAATAAGATGAGCTATACTCATCGACCAAAACAGAAAGCTCACGAACAAGGGGAACATACCAGGGGTGGGGAAATGGGAGAGGGAGAGGGGAAACACCCCTGGGCAAGCAAGGCTTCGATGACAGGACAGGGGAATGGAGGAACGGACCGACCTCGGAGCACAGACACGACAACCAACACCACGGCCAGCCGGATGATCGCGACAGAGACGAGCGCCGTCAAGGAGGAGGGCGCGATCAAGGCTTAGGGGCAGAAAACAGAAACGGGAGAGGTGCAATCGCCGGAGATAGGTCCAAAGGGGAACCCATCTCCGGCGAAAGGGTAGGAGGAGCAGAAGGGAAGTGTGATGTGAGGGGAGGCGGCGGAACAATAAAAAAATTAGGGTTGCTTTTGTGTTTTTTAGAGAGAGGGGAGAGTAAGGATTTTAGAGAGAGATTTCTTATTAATTGTCAAGGCAAAAAACTTAATGGGACTGATTCTCTACCAGTATATTACTTATCTCCGTCAGCTTCCGAAACTGGATCTTCAGTTTCCACTTTCCAGAATCCGATAGGAGCTATGAACTGAAACCCGGTTTGAACAAAGAACAATACCTCTACAGTACTGAAACAGGTAGTAATTATATTGCCTGGTAAACCGCTGAACAAAAGAAACAATACTAGCTGTGTCCGAATGACCCAAGATGAAAATTGCGTCAAGAATTGCATGTACTCCCAACGCATTATTTGGCGATCATGATGTTGACAAATTATTACCATGTACTCCCAACGCATTATTTGGCGATCATGAAGTTGGTTCCATGTCACCATCATCCTTGAACAATACAGGAAGTGTCCTGTCACAGGTCAATTAATGGCGTCTGAAAGTCTGATGCAACATTTTCACTCAGCAAAGCTTAGATTTCTGACTTTAATTGTTGCTAGCCTTGTATAATCACGCATCGACTTGGAGCAACCCACGGCATCAGCTTCTTGTAGAAACATTTAGATGCTAGAATCAGTAACCATGTACTGACGCCAAAACTACAACAGCATGAATTGCAATGAGTCGATAAAAAACACTTTACACTGAAAATACTGACGCCAAAAGTCCAACAGCACGAATTGCAATGAGGTAATTTATCAAGAGCTCAAGGGACAAATTCAAAGTTTATAACATGCAGAAAATAGTGAAGTGGAGTACCTAATAATACCTGATGTGGACAGAATGCACTGTATTCAAAGAGCTGCTGAAAAGTTCTCAGGAACAAGTTTCCTCATATCAAAGTGCCAAATGACAGTGCAAGGGATCATTCTTGCAGATTGTATAAATTGTCAACTACTTGTCAGAATTTTATAGAGCCAAGAATATGTCGTGACAACCAATAAATTTTCTCTCTTATGTATGGAATTTAATACTCAAGCTCCATGTTGTGATTCCAAGAAAAGCCAGATAGACACTTACCAAAGATTCGACATTCTAATCCTAGGGCATCAGGAAATCAAGAACGCACCTTTACCAAACAAAGTTAGTTTTGATCTGAGTGTTACTCTTAAGGGCTTGCTTGGAATTGTTGCGAAGTAATGGAGGAAACAGTACGAACACAAGTGGTGGAAGTGGTAGTGGTGGATACAGGAAGGAGATGAAAATAGGCTAATTACTAGTCCGTTAAGGGGTTACCTTCACATAGGAGTAATAATTCCCCCCAGTCCCCCACCACCCCATCATTTCCTCCTTCCCCACTCTATTTCCCTTCAACTCAAATCATTTTACTCCATTTCTCTTTTACCCCATCATGACTACCCCGAATCCAAGTGACCCCTTGGTAATTACCAGTAATTTCCACAAGAGCAAGAACCATTTTGAAAATGATGAAACCGTTTTGTATCCCTCACTAAAATTTCTCTCTTAATTACCCGTGATACAAACTTAATGGCAGAGTGGCAGTCAACACTCAACACACATCCGAATGTTCTTTTTAATACGAATAATGGATCCAGGCGGTGTGTTCAGAATCGCAAAAGCCAAGGCAAGCTTTTCACTGTGATGCTGCAAATTCACTTCTCTCTCTCGGTCGTCCACAAACAAAAGGACCTGGTTAGTGTCGGGTACATACCCAATTTCTTTGATCTTTGCACTTATATTTTCCCAAGTTTTGTAGATCTCTTTGATCTGAGGATACGTATGATCATCCGCATCAAACACATGGACTACATTCTCGATCTCCACCCAGCTACAAGCCGGTTCTTTGCTTACACCACATTCCTTCATCATCATTCTCACTTTTGCCACATCAGCCTTCGTACCAGCTGAAGCGTAAATGTTAGAGAGTATAACATAGGGACCCGGATCACAGGGATCAAGCTCAAAAACGCGTTTGGCAGCATAAACACCCAACTCCATGTTTTTATGTGATCTGCAAGCACCCAATAACACTTTCCATATTTCGGTAACAGGTTTAATTGGCATATTTGTTATAAATTTCACTGCCTCATCAAGCCTGCCTGCTCGACCAAAGAGATCAACCATGTTAACATAATGCTCAACCTTTGGCTCCAAACCGAACAATTTCATCCTATTAAGGTGATCCCATCCCTCATCCACAAGCCCAAAGATGGCTACATGCAAAGAATGTGCCAAGAAATGTTATCTCATTAGGCTGTATTTTGGTCTTTAACATGGCGTCAAACAGCTTGAGCGATTTGCGTCCAAGACCATATTGGGCATACCCAGTCAACATTGTGTTCCATGAAACAACACTTCGCTTTGTTAATCCAGTGAATACCTTTTCGGCATCCATAATGCTCCCACACTTTGCATACATATGTAGAAGAGTATTCCCAACAAAACCCACGAGCTTCATCCCTGATTTTATTACATGACCATGAATCCACTTGCCTTGCTCCAAAGCACCACTACTAGCGCACGAACTAAGTACACTGGAATACGTAAAATCATCAGGCTCAAAGGTTTCTCTTTTCATCCTTTGGAACAAATTAAGTGCTTTGTCTCCTTGGTCATTTCTAGCATGCCCAGCAATTAAGGCGTTCCAAGAGACCTCGTTTTTGCTCAAAAGCCCATCAAATATCAATCCCGCTTCAATCATAAGGCCATATCCTACATAAATATCTACTAGAGCTGTCCCTACGTAAGCACACGAGTCATAACCATATTTTATGCAAAGCGCATGCATATGCATACCATGCTTGACATCAGAAACTGCCCTAGAGGCCTTTAGAAGGCTAGAGAAGGTAAATTTGTTTGGTTTGACACCAAAATGAAGCATCTGTGGAAACAACAAAAGAGCTTTCCAGGGGCTTCCATTCTGCGAATAAGTTAAAATCATAGTAGTCCAAGTGAACGTGTCTTTTATGGGCATCTCATCAAAAACTTTTGCGCTTCACCTACTACACCACATGTTGGAGTATAAATCCACTTGTGAGTCCCACATCGGTGAAAAAGAGAGAGATTGTCTATCTTATAAGGCCTAGGGGTGTTTCTCCCATTGCCAATTGGTTTTGGGAGATAAGAGCATTCTTGGGCTTGTGAGTTAGATTTCTCTCCTCCACCGCGGGTAAGGCCAGACCCATCTCGTGTTTCTCATGATATCGTGAGCCAGAGACAATTCTTCAAAAAAAAATAATAACAAAAATCAAAACAACACAACGAAAATACAGAGAAATTGTGATTTCACCATGTCTGGTGAAGGGGCATTAATAGTGTCGAAGGAAAGTCCAAAGACTATTCTTATAACAAAACGGATTAGATGCAAAGAATGCAGAGAGTTCAAACCAGCAGTTCACAAATGAGGAGATAGCAAAATTGCGAACCTTATTGAACGGCAGTCCTGACGGTAATGAAAAATTACAAGGTATGAAGGTTACATTAGATGTCGAATGGTTGATTGACAGTGGGTGTTCACATCACATGACTGGAAAGAAAAATTTGTTAAAAAACATCAGGTATGAGGACCAATCTACTGTCAGTTTGCCTGATGGTAAGATAATGAAGGCTGACATCCATGGAGAAGTCAAATTGGGCAAGGACTTTGTCTTAAAAGACGTCTTATATGTGCCAACACTTGCTTGCGATCTCATTTCTGTTCAACAACTAATTAGTGAAAATAATTGCGTAGTAACTTTTTACAATGACCATTGTGAAATGCAGGACCGGACTACGAGGATGATGATTGGACGGGGTGAGCATAGGCAAGGGGTGTATTATTACAAGCCGAAAAAATCATAGAAAGCAGGACGAATAGCCGTAAGCAAGGAAGGGAGTTTATGGCATAAGCGGCTTGGGCATCCTTCTAAGAGTATTTTATCACGTTTTTCTTCTTTAGTTGGACGTAATTTAAGTTGGGATTCCGATATTGTTTGTGATTCATGTTGTAGGGCGAAACAAACTCGCAGTGCTTTTCATTCCAATAATAATCGATGTGATGCTTTATTTGGTCTTATTCACTGTGACATATGGGGGAAATATCGAATTGCTAGTTTAACCCGAGCACATTATTTTTTAACCATAGTCGATGACCATAGCAGGGCCGTTTGGGTTTATTTGATAGATAAAAGTGAAGCTGGAGATTATATGAAAATTTTCTGTCAAATGGTAAAAACCCAATTTGAGACTTGTGTTAAAATAATCCAAAGTGACAATGTGACGGAATTATTAGCCGGGTCTATGAAGCACTATTATGAGTGTTCCGGGTGTAATTCCGGAGCAGTGTTTGTGACCACGTGAGCTTGATGAATGACGTCTTTTGCTTGTTTCTTCCTTTCGGCCTCTCCTGAAACAATGAACAAACTGAGGGCTCGGCTTGGTACCGAGCGTACTCACTCCGACGCTCAAGTCAGTAAACTTAAAGAGATTAAGTTGTGTGTTACTTGGCAAAGTATATTGTAGAGAGATAAGGGAGTTTATACCAGATTAATAGTGAGTTTATGGATGAAATGTGGATTATTCGATCATTTTCTCAATGACGATTGAGGAGTATTTATAAACTTTCACCTTTTGTCACGTAGTGGCCAAGTGGCAGAGCAGGTGGAAAGACTGTTCTACCGTCGGCCGAGGGACCCATGGCAGGCTGGCTGGCCTGGTTGACTCCATGCCGAGGGGACTTGGATGTGAGTACGCGGATATGCCTCCCGGCTGGCTAGTTGCCTAGCCGAGACCCAGTGACAGCCGACAGGCTGCGCGTCGGTTAGGTCTGTCTAATACGTTGACTTGCTGTGGATATCTTTGACCTTGCTCAATATGTTGACTCGGTCAGCGGGTGCAGAATATGCCCCATCAATTTGCCCCCAGCGTAGTCTATGCCGTGGTATGGACCTTCGATGAGTGTTGAGCGTATTCTGCGCAAGTTGAATTTCTTCCCCGGCTTCTTCTTCCTCGGCTTGGGTTGTTGGGCCGTACCATATCCCCCTCCACATGGATGTGTAACGGACATCCTATGTGGAAAAGAAAGTGGCGCTGGCCGAGACCAAGGTTGAGAGTGCCGTTTGTGCTTTTGATTGCCCCGGCGGTCTTTGTCTTTGCTTTGTTGATTAGCTGGCCGTTAGCAAGTAATACCAAGGAGCGTGTTGAAGAAGATTTGTAATTGTATGTCGATTGACATTCCATGGCTGCATGCTTGACGCGTGGCTTGGTATTGATTGGTCGACGTTTCATGGGCTTTGCCCTGATTGGTCCATTTCATGGGCTTTGCTCTATAAATAGAGCAGTGTGCCCCTTAATTTTCCGCACAAATTTCATTTTCTCAAAAAATTTCTTCTCTCTAGTTTTCTTCGAAGAAACTTCTCTCTAGTCTTCTCGGCGTAACACTTTTCCATGGTAAACAAACAAATTTTTCAACTTTTATTTGTTAAGTATTTGTTGTCATGTCTTCTCGCGATCTTTGGACCCGGATTTAAGCGCCGGGGGGCGAACCGTCGCATCTCCGATGAGCGGGGAGCCACTTGCCGTTACCCCGCTAAGGTTCGGGGGCCTCAGGTCTCCTTCTCCTGAAATTGATGAGAGATATTTGGAGGGTATTTATGATGACGATGATGAGGCGACCCCTTCTGCCATAGAGAGGCCGCTTGTTTCGGGTCACGGTGATGCCTGCTCAATCAGTCCTGATCGTGCCTGGACGAATAAGTTCGCTAGTTGCTCCGGTTCTGAACTTTTTGAACACCATTACTCCTTCGGCGGGGGTATAGAATTGTTATCCCCGAGGAGGGTCGGGCCATCTGTTGCCCTCCCGAGGGTTGTATCGGCGTATACATCGGACACCGGAGTCCGGGCTCCGGTTTCCTCCGAATGAATACGTTGTCGCCATTATTAAAGCCATGAATGTCGCCGTGGCCCAACTGCATCCGTTGGCCATCAGGACGATTGTTGGTTTTGTATGGTTGTGTCTTTTCAAAGAGGAGGCCCCAACGGTGAACCTCTTTCGCCGGCTCCACCACCTTCGGGGGACTACCCTAGGCGGCCCGGGCTGGTACAGTATATAGACTGAGCCGGGTTATATCACCGTCTCTAAGCTTACTTCTTGCAAGGACAGGAAGGGGCGGTGGGTATACGTTGAGGTTCCGGAGGACTATCCGCTGCCCCGGTCCTTCCAAGACCGCGTCAATTTGCGGTGCGAGAATCAAGGGGAGCATGACAGATACGTCTCCCGGAATAAGCTTAAGATGGACGCCTCGAAGGTCTATCTTAATGAGGACGAAAAGCGGGCAATGAGGCTGTTTGAGGCTGAGAAGGATGGCACGCCGAAGGGATGGATGCCCCCGACGCAGATCGTTCTTGGGATGATGAGCCGCTCTGCACGCGTCGCCTCATACCGGCCCTCGAACAGGTGAGTGGGGTCGGTGTGAGGCCCATCTTTGCCTTTTATGTTTCTGTTTTTGAACTTTGGTTTATTTCTTGTACTTAACTCCTGCTTCGTTTCTTCTGCAGACCGATTTGGCCCGGAACTGCCTGCCTCCGTCCTCCAGAGGTTGGGACTTGACGAGAACGGGAGAGTTGTTGAGCTGTATCCTAAGGCCCTGCCACGTGATCGCAGACCGGCTCCTCACGAACTTATGGAGCAGCAGTTGAAGGCACTGGATGTGACGGCGGCTCAGGCGCAGATCGCCGGTAACGTGCCGCGCCGGAGATCAAAGACAACGTCTTCGGAAGAACGGCGTCAACCCAGCTCAATCTTGGTCCCGTGGTCCAAAAGGAGCAGGTGGTGGTGGTTGTCGATGTTGAAGAGGAGGTCACCATTGCGGAGGGTCCTCCTCTTTCAAATAAGAGAAAAGAGGCAGCGTCTGCTGCTACCGCTGTTTCCGAGGCCGGTAAAGAAAAGGGTCATCCAACCAAGAAGGCCAAGGCTGGTACGGATCTAACCTATGGCTCAGATTTAGCTGGTTCATTAGGCATTCCTGATGATAGGCTTTCTGACATGTCAATGAATGTTGACATGGATGCTTTGTCCGAATTTTTTGTAGATCAACCACTGCCGGCTATCCCTCTTACTGAACGGCAATTGGAGAAGCGGCCTGTGCAGACGGGCAATCAAAATGTCACCATCGACTCCTCATCCCTGAAGCCTTCCCCCACCCAGATTAGGGCGGAAGGCATAAGGTTGTCCAAGATGCTGGCGAAGTGGACTGAACTAGCCGGCGTTCACATTATGGAGCAAGAAAAGGTCATGGCTGAAGCTGCCCCTGTGCTTGAACGGCTTAGGCTTGAGCTTGCTGCCTCTAAGCAAGAGGCCGAGAAGGCGAAGAAGGACTTCCAGGCCGCCGAAAATGATTTCCTCGAGCGAAAGCTCGGGGAGGAGGACGCTGAGAAGGCGGTCCTAGCCGAGAGGGCCAAGGTTGAGGCTGTACTGGCTGATGCCGCTAAGCTGCGGGAGGAGCGGGACAAATTAGAGGGCGGCTACAATGCCGTGGTTGGGCAAAAGGAGAGGTGGAAGACTCTTCATTTGGCTGAGGCGAAGGATCACAAGAACACAAAGGCTATCCTCGCCCAGAGGGAGAAGGACATTGAGACGCTTAAAACCGTCATTATCCCTAACATGTGTGCCCAGTACCGGGACCAGGCCGAAGATGCTACCAGGGATGTGATCAAAAAGCTCCTTCCGGAAGGCGATTTCCCGTGGCAAGAGTTTGACCGGCTTCTGGATGAGAAGGCCGTTGCTGAGGAGGCAGAGGCTGCGGAGAAGGCAAAGGCGGCGAAGGCCGCTGAGGAGGCTGTGGAGAGGGCAGCCCGGGATGCCAAAGTGAAGGAGGCCAGAGAGGAGGCTGAGAGGGCAAGGGCACGTGAAGCTGCCAAGCCTTCTTCTGGGCCGACCACCAAAGATGATGCTGCTGTTGCCGGTGGCGAGCAGCAACAAGCATAGGGAAACGGGCGGTCGTCACCAGACTCACCTGGCCCTTCGGATAGCTTCACTGTTCGGGGCCAACTTTTGAGCCTTCTCTCCCTGCCATCCTTTTGGCGCTTCATTGTCTCAATGTGATACTTTTTGTTGTTCCTTCTTTTTTTTTTGTAAAACTTTGGTAGGTTGAGTTTAGGCTATCCTTATTGGGACGGCCGTCGACTTCGTTTTGTATCACCTGTAAACATGTTTAATAAAGTTTGTTTATTTGCCCTCGACTTGGCCGGGGCTTTGATCACAATCCTTCATTCAGTTGTCTTCTTTCGTTATTAATTGAGCGTTTTTTTTTTTCGTTTTTACCTTCGGCTTGGCCGAGGCAGTTAGAATGCGTATCTCAACTGTACTTAACGTTTTTAAACATGTTGGCATGTCGGTCGCTTCCTCCTTCACTCTCGGTCTGGCCGAGGCGTCAGATTTGCGCTTCCCAACCGCCGTTGTGAACATGTCCAGACGGTCGTTGTGTCCCCGTCACTCCCGGCTTTGGCCGAGGCAATCGAGGTTACGGCTCGACAAAGGCGTTCAGATCTGAGACATGTTGATCACTTCCTCTTTCACTCTCGGCCTGGCCGAGGCGTCCGATTTGCGTTTCTCAACCGTACTTATACGTTCCTAAGCATGTTGGTCGCTTTTCGCGAGTATCAACGCTGTTGGCAAATCGCGTTTCCCACGTCACTCCGGCTTTGGCCGAGGCAACCGAGTTTACGTTCGATCGCTCGTATCTATAGACATATTGATCGCTTCCTCCGCCACTCCCGGATTGGCGGGGCGGTTGCGTCTCAACAACGGTGCTTATACGCTTTTATACTTTCGGTAGTGATTTGCCCGGCTTTGGCGCGGCGTCTATTCCGCATGACTATGGAGGGGACTAGTATTTTGATGAAAAACTTGGATTATTCTTCATAAGGTGTAATCATGCGTTGGGGTGTCCACAACGGTCTCGGACACCTCCGCCGTTATACAAAATATTTCCTTAAGTTGTCCGTGTTCCAGTGGCTCATCAAAGGAACACCCTCCATGTCCGTCCCCAGATGTACCCGACCTCATTTCATCAACCACCTTGTAGGGTCCTTCCCAGTTGGCCGTCATTTTTCCATGGACGTTTCCTTTGTTTGTGGCGGCCGACTTTCTTAGGACTAGATCTCCTACTCTTAAGTCCCTTTTGTGGACCCTACGGTTGTATGCTCTTCTCATCCGGTTTTGATACACTGCCAAGTTGAGCCGTGCCGTGTCTCGACTTTCTTCGACCAGGTCTAGGGAGGATCTCGTGCCTTCCTCATTTTCGATCGGGTTAAAGGTTTGCGTTCGAATGTCGCACCGCTTCTTCAATGGCGGGACGGCCTCGACCCATAGACTAGGTGGAATGGACTGTACCCCGTTGCTTCTTTTTCCGTGGTTCGAAGTGACCACAGTACGCCGGGTAGTTCATCAGCCCATTTTCCCTTTAGATCTTCAACCTTCTTTTTCAACCCGTTCAATATTGTTTTATTAGCTGCCTCCGCCTGCCCGTTGCTCTGAGGGTGGCAGACGAAGGAGTATGCGAACTTGATACCGAGCTCTTCTAGCCAGTTCATCACCATGTCACTCCAAAACTCTCGGCCGTGGTCAAATACCATGACTTGGGGTAACCCAAAACGAGTTATGATGTTCTCCCAGATTACCTTTCTTACGGCCGCCATGGTCTTGGCAGGTACCGCGACAGCTTCGACCCATTTGGTGAAGTAGTCAACGGCGACGATCAGGTACTTCCTTCCTCCGGAGGCCGTCGGAAAGGGTCCTAGGAAATCCATCCCCCATTGTGCAAATGGCAGGGGACTAAGTACCGGTTGCAGGTCTCGGGAAGGTGCGTGTATCACTAGAGCATGCATCTGACAATTCTTGCACTTCTTGGTCTTAGCCGGAATCCTCAAGCATGGTAGGCCGAAGTAGCCGGCTCGGAGAGCTTTGCGGGCTAGCGTTCTTGCCCCCATGTGATGTCCACAGATGCCTTCGTGAATCTCTATCAATATGAGCTCCGCGTCGGCTGGGCCGACACATTTCAAAAGTGGTCTTATCACGGACCTTCTGTATAGTTCTCCTTCGAACACCAAGTACCTTGCGGCGATCCTTCTTATCTTTCGAGAGAGACTGCGGTCCTCCGGTAACTCTTTTGTTAGTTTGTATTTCATTATCGGAGTCATCCACGTCGTCTCGGCTTTGATGTCGCCCACCATGCCGACGGTCTCAGTGATGCTTTTAGCATTATCGATATCCACCAAAGACGGTTGGTGACATTCTTGATGGTTGAACGGCAAGTTTTGAGAGAGCGTCGGCTCGATTGTTCTCGACACTGGGATGCATTGGATTTGGAAAGATTTCAATTTTGCGGTGTCAGCTTTTACCCTTTCCAGGTATCTTACCATCCCGTCGTCTCGAGCCTCATACTCTCCTCTGATTTGAATAGTGACTAAGAGTGAATCTGTTTTCACCACAACATGCTCCGCCCCGGCAGCTCTAGCTAGCTCGACTCCAGTTATCACCGCCTCGTATTCGGATTCATTGTTTGAGGCCGAGAAGGTAAACTTCAAGGCGTACTCAAACTCGTCCCCGTTTGGGCTGATGATAAGGATGCCGGCTCCTGAGCTGTTCGCCGTGGAGGACCCGTCGGTGTATACTTCCCACACTCCGGGATTTGGTTCTTCTTGATATGTGCACTCGGCCAGAAGTGCAAGTGCTCGCCCCTTTATCGAGGGCCTCGGCTTGTATTGAATGCCGAAGCCGGATAGCTCTACTGCCCATTTGATGAGCCTGCCGGATTTTTCGAATTTTTCCAATGCTTTCTCCAATGGCTGGTCGGTTAGGACCGTCACGGGATGTGCGTCGAAGTAAGGTTTCAGTTTCCTTGCGGCAACGACGACAGCAAAGGCGCTTTTCGATCGTGGGTAATTTCTTTCGGCCAGCAGTGTATGGTGATAAAGTATATTGGGTGTTCTTGCTTGACTTCTTCTCTCCGATGATTACGGCATCGACCGTGGCCGAGGTAATCGCTATGTATAGATATAGCGTCTCCCAAAGATCGGCACAGACGGGTCGGGAGAGTTAGAAGATGAGCTTTCGATTGCCTCGAAAGCCGTGCTCGTTCCTCCCCAGCTGAAGTCTTTATTCCCCTTCAACACTTTAAAGAATGGGGTGCTCTTGTCGGCTGACCGAGAGATGAAACGGACGAGAGCCGCCATCCTCCCGGTCAACATCATAACCTCTTTTCGATTCCTCGGCTCCGGTAGGTCCAGTATTGCTTGGACTTTCTCTGGATTGGCATCAATTCCCCTGGCGCTGACAAGTACGCCGAGGAACTTACCTGCCCGGACACCGAAGTTGCATTTCATTGGGTTACGTTTCATCTTGTATTTCCTTAGTGAACAAAATGTTTCGCTCAAGTCGGCCAAGTGCTCGCTGTCAGACTTGCTTTTTACAATAGCATCGTCGACGTAAGCCTCGATGTTTCACCCTTTTTGATCTTGAAACACTTTGTCCACCAGCCTAGTGTAAGTTGCGCCAGCGTTTTTCAAACCGAACGACATCATTTTATACATGTATGTGCCGTGTATGGTGATGAATGTGCACTTAGGCATGTCTTCTTCGGCCATGAATACCTGATGGTACCCTGAGAAGGCGTCTACCAGGCTTAGCATAGTGTAGCCTACCGTTGCGTCAATTAAGCTATCTATTCGAGGCAAGGGATAGCAATCTTTAGGGCATGCTTTATTAAGATTTGTAAAATCAACACACATCCTCCACCCCCCTGATGACTTCTTCACCATTACAACATTTGCTAGCCACTCGGGGTAAGTACAAGGCATGATAAAGCCTGCCTCTAACAATTTGTCTACCTCGGCCTTGATGGCCTCGTCTTTCTCGGCCGAGGAGTTCTCATCTTACGCTTGACAGGGGCGGCGGTGGAGAGCACGTTCAGCTTGTGAACGATCACCTCTCGGCTCACGCCTGGCATCTCGGCGGCGGAGTACGCGAAGACGTCTTTGTTCTTCCTCAGCAGGTCAAGGAGATCGGCTCAGAATTTTGGCTCCGGCCGACCCCGACGATTACGGTGCGTCCCGGGTCAATTTCCACTTGCTCGGTCTCGGCTCCTTCGACCATGCCGACGGTGTTCATCGGATCACCCTCCTGTTGTAAGGATGGGCTCTTCCCTTTTCTCGATTTCTTCGCCACTTTGAGGGATTGCATGTTACACCCTATGGCAGATATTTGGACATTGACAATTTCGTCTCTCTCGTCCTTTGAGACGAGCTTTTGTGCGTCCCCCCAGTCCGAGACATACATCAATGTCAGGGCCCGGATGGACATTACAGCATCGACCTCGCTCAAAGTAACCCGGCCTATCGAACATTGTAGGCGGACGAACCATCAATGACCACGAACTCGGATAAAACATTCTTGGCCGCATCCGCTTGGCCGAACATCACCGGCAACCTGATTGACCCTGTGGGTACCAGGTAGGCCCCGGAGAGAGAAGTGTATAGTGGGTTGGTGCGAGGGCTCGGGTCCTCAATCTTGAGACCGAGATTGAGGAAGCATTCCCTGAACATGATGTTTGTGTAGGCGCTTGTATCAATTAGGCACCTCTTAACCAAGTGGTTGGCTATGTCCAGTGGACTACCCGGTAGTCGTTGTGCGGGCTACGACTCCTTCGTAGTCTTTCCTTCCGATGGTTATATCGGGGACGGTGGAAGCGGGGATCGCTGTGGTGGGCACAAAGTTGATGGCTTGGTAAAGCTCATTTAGGTGCCGTTTGTGCCCATTAGCTGACCCTCCGTTCTCGTTTCCTCCGATAACAACCTGGATCACTCCCATCCTCTGGAATACTGATTTCCCATTCGCCCCGTCGGAGCTCGTTTCCGGGGCCCCGGCTACGTACTTACTGAGGCCCCTCTTTCGGATCAGCTCCTCGATGGCGTTCTTCAGATGCCGACAGTTGTCGGTCTTATGGCCGGTCTGGCCGTGGTAATCGCAAAATTGGCTTGCGTCACCTTCCCCCCTCTTCTTGGAGGGTCTTGCCCACTTCTGCCCTTCATTCTTGCTCAGGGCAAAGACCTCGGCCGGAGATTTGACCAGGGAGGTGAGACCGTTGTACCGCTTCTGGGTGTATGGTCCCGAACTCCCCCCGGCGCCCGCCGAGTTCTGCTTCCTATTAAATCTCTCAGGCCGTGACCGATTCATGTCACGGCGACCTTCATCAGCATTCTCCCGGCGGCTCCTCATTTCTGGGTGCCCAGCTTCACTGTGGCCTACCCAGGTCTTGTGGTAATCCTCCACCTTTACGGCTCGGTCGGCAATCTTTCTGGCGGAGTCGAGGTTGAGATCCTCGCACTTGATCAGCTCATTTTTGAGCTCGCCTTTCGGGAGGCCTTTCATCAGTGCGAAGGCCGCGGATTCGGTGTTGACTCACGGATCTGCCGAGCTTTTGCGTCGAACCTCTTCACATAGCTTCGTAGAGACTCGTCCTCCCCATGTCGGATAGTGAGGAGATCCGATGTCTCCACGACCCTTCTCTTGTTGCAGGCGTACTGGGCTATGAAGTTATCCCTTTGGTCGGCGTAGCAGTATACCGAACCATTAGGCAGCCCCTTGTACCAACTCTAGGCCATCCCATGCAGGGTTGTTGGGAAGCTCGGCACCATACCTCATCAGGCTGCTCCCATATCGACATGTAAGACTCGAAAGCCTCGGTGTGGTCGGTTGGGTCACTGTCCCCTTTGTATGATAGGGACGGCATTTTCAGTTTGGTCGGCACGGAGACTTCGAGGACATAGGCACTGAGGGGCTGTCTGACCACGTGTCGAATGACACGTGGCGATCGACTCCTCGCAACCCTAGTCCGACTTCTCTCCCCGTGGCGGGAAGGGCTTCTTGTTGTCCAACTTTGGAGAGTCGGACTTCTTTCTTCATTTCTTCGGGGGTGGCCTCGTTGTTGCCGCGGCGACGCTGTCCTCCCGCGAGTGGGGGAAGGACTTTGGTCTGCCACTGGCAGCACGGGCTCCGCCGGCGTCCTAGTATGCATGGCTCCTTGTATCGCCCCGGACAAGTTGTTCGGGGTCACTTTATGGGCCCTGGTCACCTGTGGGTGCGCTCCCGTCACCGTCGTTGCGGCGGGGGTGATCGGCGTACTACCCATCAGGTCCAGGAATAGCTTCAGTTTGGCTGCATCGACCACATGTCCCATGACAGTGACTTGGCCGTGGCGCGGTGTTCGGCTCTCTTGGCATCCCGTACTTCACCGGCTCAATGACTCGGCCGGTGGGGGACTGCCCGATCTCAGAATTAGGAAACGTGTCATCCTGGTAAAATGCAGTTTCGTCGCTCACTATTATTTCTTGTTGTTTTGACATCTTCTTAGCTCTTTGAATGGTTTTTTGGTTTGTTTTTTTTAAGGTAGGTGACCAGCTTTTAGTATGTTTCCCCACAGACGGCGCCAATTGTTCCGGGTGTAATTCCGGAGCAGTGTTTGTGACCACGTGAGCTTGATGAATGACGTCTTTTGCTTGTTTCTTCCTTTCGGCCTCTCCTGAAACAATGAACAAACTGAGGGCTCGGCTTGGTACCGAGCGTACTCACTCCGACGCTCAAGTCAGTAAACTTAAAGAAATTAAGTTGTGTGTTACTTGGCAAAGTATATTATAGAGAGATAAGGGAGTTTATACCAGATTAATAGTGAGTTTATGGATGAAATGTGGATTATTCGATCGTTTTCTCAATGAGGATTTAGGAGTATTTATAGACTTTCACCTTTTGTCACGTAGTGGCCAAGTGGCAGAGCAGGTGGAAAGACTGTTCTACCCTCGGCCGAGGGACCCATGGCGGCATGGGCTGGCCTGGTTGACTCCATCCGAGGGGACTTGGATGTGAGTACGCGGATATGCCTCCCGGCTGGCTAGTTGCCTAGCCGAGACCAGTGACAGCCGACAGGCCGAGCTGCGTCGGTTAGGCTGTCTAATACGTTGACTTGCTGTGGATATCTTTGACCTTGCTCAATATGTTGACTCGGTCAGCGGGTGCAGAATATGCCCCATCAATGAGGAAAATGGGATATTATTTCAAACTAGCAATACAGACACACCCCAACAAAATGGTAGGGTAGAAAGAAAACACCGTCATATACTTGAAAAAGCTCGGGCCTTACGTTTTGAAGGGGGGTTGCCTTAATGTTTTTGGGGCGAATGCATACTTACTGCTGCTTACCTTATAAATCGTACACCTACACCATTATTAGATGGGAAGACCCCGTATGAATTATTTTATCACAAGAAACCAAATTACGATCATGTTAAAATTTTTGGGTGCTTGTGTTACGTTCACAATAAAGACAAACCCCGGGATAAATTTGGAGAACGGGGGAAACGTTGTATTTTTCTCGGGTACCCACATAGTAAGAAGGGATGGAAGGTGTATGATTTAAAGGAGAGACGGGTTTTTGTGTCACGAGATATTATTTTTTATGAACATGTGTTCCCTTATTTGCTGTCTAAAAATGGCGAAACTACACAACGAGGGGGAGAAGCATCCGTGCTGCAAAATCATCAAGATACTACCTTGTACACAGATGACTTTGAGCTAGAAGGAACTCCTGTTGTGAAGGGGAGAATTGCAGACAACATAGTGGCAGAGGACCCTGCCACGGCAGGAACATATGGAGCTGATACTTTTGAGGGTATTGGTGGCATTAGTGGAATTCCAAATGCTAGCACAGGAAATAATGAAAGCCTTGACAACAATATAAACAATAAAGAAATAGATCAATCCGTGACAAACGTGAATGACAGTGAGATGGAAGAAAGAATGGGTAGAGGTGCAAGAGAAAAGCGAAAACCCGCTTGGAAGAAAGATTATTATTGCAAGTCAACGCGAATAATACACCCAAAGTTACATGCTCATCCCGAACAAAGCAAATCCTGCGTCGCACGCGATATCCGTTAGTCAATCATGTTACTACTAATTGTTTCTCTAAATCACATAAAGTTTTTTTAGCACAAATTGATAAGCACAAAGAGCCTACTCATTATTATGAGGCGGCCAAAAGCTCGGAATGGCGAGAGGCGATGAGAAAAGAGATAGATGCCTTGGAGGGAAATGGTACTTGGAAAATAGTGAACTTGCCTGAGGGTAAGAAACCCATAGGGTGCAAATGGGTTTACAAAATCAAGTACCGTGTAAATGGAGAGATTGAGCAGTATAAAGCGAGACTTGTGGCACAAGGGTTCACTCAAATAGAAGGAATAGATTTCCATGAGACATATGCGCCGGTGGCCAAAATGACGAGTGTGAGATGTATGTTGGCAGTTGCGGTAATGAAAGGATGGATCATTGAACAATTGGATGTAAATAATGCATTTTTACACGGAGAATTAGAAGAAGAAGTTTACATGAAGATTCCGCAAGGTTTTGAAAGAAAAAGCGGGAACAAAGTATGCAAATTGATGAAATCGATTTATGGGTTGAAACAAGCCTCACGTAATTGGTTCGCTAAGTTAACAATTGCCATGAAAAATTACGGGTTCGTGCAGTCATTGGCGGACTACTCTCTCTTCACACGTAATAAGGATGGAGCTTTCATTGGGGTGCTTGTTTATGTGGACGACATGATCGTGGTCGGTAACGATAAGAGAGCATGCGATAATTTTAAGTCTTTTTTGGATGCACAATTCGGCATTAAGGACTTGGGGAAACTCAAGTTCTTCTTGGGCATAGAAGTTGATCAGGGAGCTAATGGATTATTTTTGAATCAAAGAAAATATGCCATTAGTATAATAGAAGAAAGTGGTATGGCAGGGGCAAAAACTGCGTATACGCCAATACAACAGAGACATAACTTGTCTTTAGCAAAGGGATACGTACTGAAAGATATTATGAAGTATCGGAGACTGGTCGGAAAATTGGTGTACTTAACAATTACAAGACCGGACCTTGTGTATGCGGTTCATGTTTTATCGCAATTTGTAAATGAACCAAGGAAGGAACATTGGGAAGCGGCATTACGAGTGGTGCGATATTTGAAAAGAAATCCGAGCAAAGGAATTATTTTCAAGAAAGAAGCGGATTATCAAGTAAAGGGATATTGTGACTCGGATCATGGAGCTTGTCCGATCACAAGGAGGTCGTTGAGTGGTTATTTTGTATCAATTGGAGAGTCACCAATATCTTTGAGGGCAAAGAAACAAGCAAGGGTGGCCATGTCAACGGCAGAGGCGGAATACCGAGCAATGGCGGGAGTAACTAGCGAACTGTTATGGATAAAATCATTCTTGGCTTCGTTGGGTGTCTTCCATACACAGCCAATGAAATTATATTGTGATAATGAGGCGGCACTTCATATTGCAAAAAATCCGGTGTTTCACGATCGAACAAAACATATCGAGATGGATTGTCACTTTGTGAGACAACATTTAATTTCGAATACAATAGAGACGTCTCACGTGCGTAGTAAAGAGCAAATAGCGGACTTATTCACAAAGGCGCTAGGGGGAGAAAGTTTCGATCACTTGCAGTACAAGTTGGGACTCGGCTTACCGAGTGCTCCAACTTGGGTGTTAAATTAAGAAAACAGAATATGGAGATATGCAAAATATTTGGAGGGATTATTCTGTGATATCATATTGTTACATATATGTAAATTGTATATTTAGTTGACGTACTTGTAGGAGGAAAATAAGGATAGTTAAAGATCTTGCTAACTGCATCTTGTATATAAGTAGGATGTATTACGTTGATTAATCGAATAAGAAAAATCATCTTCTTCTTCATATATGTTCTGGTTTTTCTCGTTTTTAAACATGAGACCCAGGTCTTTTTTTTTTGCCTTGGGCTCTGATACCATGAGAAGAACCAGAACATATATGAAGAAGAAAATGATTTTTCTTATTCAATTCATCAACGTAATACATCCTACTTATATACAAGATGCAGTTAGCAAGATCTTTGACTATCCTTATTTTCCTCCTACAAGTACGTCAACTAAATATACAATTTACATATATCTAACAATATGATATCACAGAATAATCCCTCCAAATATTTTGCATATCTCCATATTCCGTTTTCTTAATTTAACACCACACTTAGAATACATATACAGAATGTTGTTTTTGATTGTCACATCATCCTTAAAATCTGATTTAAAGACATGAGCATGCACCATTCTGCCATGTCTGAGATGACCAAGCTCGGCAAATTGCTTCAGTAATCCACTATAGAATGAGGGATCAACAGCACTAAGAACTTCTCCTTGAATTGAAGTTCTTACTGAAACGTATTTGCCATAACATATGTTTGGTATAGGTACATCAATGGGTCTTTTTTATTCTCCTTCCGAGACATCATGTTCAGCGCTTGTGCGCAGAACTGATGCTCCCAGGAAAGTCGAGAATGGCTCATGAAACACCTTTTTGATTTTGAATCGATTTCCATTCCCGTACACCAATGTCCGTAGTTCCAGGGATACAGGCCTTCTCATATGTCACAAGTTGTGAAAGATTAACAGAGAAGAGTATTGATGAAAGATTGATCTTATTCAATGAATAGAATGATGAAATATACACCGTAATATATACTACCAACTTAACTATACCTCCTATATTATCTCCTACAAACAAGGCAACTAATGATCTATTTACTAAATACAAACACTAACAAATATTCATAAGATAAGTATAATATCAAGGAATATATCCTTGATATTATTCTCTACACTCCCCCTCAAGTTGGAGCACTTGGTAAACCGAGTCCCAACTTGAACTTCAAATGATCAAATGTTTCGCCTCCTAATGCTTTTGTAAAGAGGTCAGCGATTTGTTCCTTGCTTCGAATATGAGCTGTCACAATGGCATTTGAAAACAAATGTTGACGCACAAAGTGACAGTCTATTTCGATGTGCTTTGTCCGATCATGAAACACCGGGTTTTTCGCTATGTGTAAGGCCGCCTGATTATCGCAATACAAACTCATTGGCTTTGTATGAAAGACACCCAACGACGCCAAAAATGATTTGATCCAAAGCAACTCACTCGTTGCTGCACCCATAGCCCTATATTCGGCTTCCGCTGTCGACTTAGCAACCGTCACTTGCTTCTTCGCTCTCCAAGAAATTGGTGATTCGCCTATGGAGACGAAGTACCCACTTAATGATTGTCTCGTTATCGGGCAACTAGCATAATCTGAATCGCAATATCCCCTTAGATGTAAATCCGAATCCTTCTTAAGAAAAATTCCCGTGCTCGGACTTCTTTTAATATAACGCACAACTCTTAAGGCCGCTTCCCAATGTTCTTTTCTCGGCTCATTAACGAATTGAGATAAAACGTGAACTGCATATACTAGGTCAGGTCGTGTGATGGTTAGATATACTAGCCTGCCTACAAGTCGACGGTACTTCATTACATCCTTCAAAATGTATCCTTTTGCTAACCCCAGATTGTGCCGTGGCTGCATTGGTGTGTACACGGTTTTTGCTCCTGTCATACCTGCTTCTTCAATGATATTCATAGCATACTTACGTTGATTTAAAAACAATCCATTCGGACCTTGAGCTACTTCTATTCCTAAGAAGTACTTCAACCGGCCCAAGTCTTTAATTCGAAATTGCTCATTCAAGAAATTCTTAAAACTCTTGCACGCTGCTTCATCATTACTAGCCACTATCATATCATCGACGTAAACCAACACGGCGATAAATATTTCATTCCGTCGAAAAATTAATAGTGAATAATCAGCCATCGATTGCACGAACCCATAATTTTTCATTGCCAATGTTAATTTTGCAAACCAATTTCTCGAAGCTTGTTTTAAACCGTAAATAGATTTTAATAGTTTGCAAACTTTACCTTCTCCTCTTTTTTCAAAGCCTTGTGGAATTCTCATGTAGACTTCTTCATCGAGGTCTCCGTGCAAGAAAGCGTTATTCACATCCAATTGCTCAATGAACCATCCCTTTGTGACCGCAACAGCGAGCAGGCATCGTACACTAGTCATTTTCGCCACCGGTGCATAGGTCTCATGGAAATCTACCCTTCGATTTGAGTGAATCCTTGTGCCACGAGTCTTGCTTTGTATCGCTCAACCGTTCCATCCGCCTTGTATTTAATTTTGTAAACCCATCTGCATCCTATGGGTCTTTTTCCTTTCGGTAATGTTACCACCTTCCAAGTTCCATTTGATTCCAAAGCTTCAATTTCTTTACTCATGGCTTCTCTCCATAGCTTATTCTTCGCTGCTTCAACATAGTTTCTGGGCTCCTGACCTTTATCAATTTCAGCTAGAAAAGCTTGGTGTGATAATGAAAAGCAATTAGTAACCACATAATTAACAAGGGGATATCGAGTACCTGACTGTAAGGAGCTTTCATGGGCGTGATGAGCATCTTGTTGTGGGGTATCTACTCTTGTCGACTTGCAATAGTAGTCCTTCTTCCACACCGGTTCATATTTTTCTCGCGCACCATGACCCATTTTCTCTTCATCAGTACCAGAAACGAATTCATTGTTCTGGATATTCTCATCTATGCTCGGTATTTCAATAGTTTCCCCTGTTTCGATCGCTGTTGTGGTCTGACTTGTGTCAATATTCTGATTCTCGTTGTTTCCCAAACTACCATCAACTTCTACGTCTAAATGATCACTCCCCCTCACAACATGGTCTGGGTCAATGTCAATATCAGAATTAATAAAGAACTGGTCATCAGAAGGTTGTGTGAACTCATTAGGCTGCCCATGTTGTGATGTATGCTCTGTATTGCTGATAAGGTATGGGTAAATATCTTCATAAAAAATAATATCTCTTGACACAAAAACTCGCTTTTCCTTTAAATCGTATACCTTCCACCCTTTTTTGCTATGCGGATAACCAAGAAAAATGCATCGCTTACCACGTTCTCCAAATTTATCTCTTGATTTATCTTTGTTATGAACGTAACATAAACAACCCAAGACTCTCAAATTGTCAAATTGTGGTTTCTTGCGATAAATAATTTCATATGGACTTTTTCCATTTAGCAAAGGTGTAGGTGTCCGATTAATTAAATAAGCCGCTGTCATTATACACTCTCCCCAAAATTGCAAGGGTAACCCTCCTTGGAATCGTAAAGCCCTTGCTATGTCAAGTATGTGACGGTGTTTCCTTTCTACTCGACCATTTTGTTGGGGTGTATCTACGTTACTAGTCTGAAATAAAATTCCGTTTTCTTCATAGTAACGTTGCATTGGTCCAGCTAACAACTCTGTCCCATTATCACTTTGAATGACTTTTACATTTGTTTCAAATTGGGTTTTGACCATCTGACAAAATATGCGCAAAAACTCACCAGCCTCGCTTTTGTCTTTCATGAGATAGACCCAAACCCCCCTACTGTGGTCGTCAACTATGGTCAAAAAATAATGTGCCCGGGTCAAACTTGTTATCCGATATTTTCCCCAAATGTCGCAGTGTATAAGACCAAACAAACCATCATATCTTTTATTATTAAGTTTAAAACGAGTACGAGATTGTTTTGCTCGACAGCAAGAATCACAAACAGTGTCCAAATTCCAACTTAAACGTTGTCCAACCAAATCAGAAAATAGAGGAAAAATACTTTTCGAGGGATGACCGAGCCTCTTGTGCCATAATCGACTTTCCTTTGAAACCGTGACTTGACTCACTAAAATATCCTTGTCCAGTTGATAGTAGTACACCCCTCTTCCATGCTCACCTCGTCCAATCAGCGTCCTCGTAGTCCGATCCTGTATATCACAATGTTCAGGGAAAAAGGTTACTATGCAATTACTCTCACAAATTAATTGTTGAACGGAAATGAGATCGCAAGTTAACGATGGCACAAACAAAACATCCTTTAAAATAAAATTCTTGTTCAATTTCACACTGCCATGAACACGAGCAGGCATTTTTCGTCCATCTGGTAGACTCACTGTCGAAGAGTCATCTTCCCACGTATTCTCTAGCATATCTCGTCTTCCCGTCATATGATGAGATGCTCCACTGTCAATAATCCATTCAGAATTTACAGTTATTTTCATACCTTGCAAATTTTCATTTCCTTCTGGACTACTATTCAACAATAGGCGCAATTTTTCAATTTCATCATTTGTGAAAGGAATGTTCTGTTTTGACGACGATTCCCCTGTATTGTTGCTGGAAGTTTTCGAAACAGCGTTGGCCTGGTAGTTATTTCTGCCTCTGCCTCTTCCTCGGCTTGTACCACGACCTCCTCGTCTTCCTCTCCCCCTTTCACGTGCCTTCACCTCCTCGTATCCATGCTTGTCATAACAGTTTTCTTCTGTATGGTAGTACTTCCCACAGTGACTACATAATGGCGGTGGTGGGCGTTCTGAATCAGTATCGTCTGCCTTGGAGTATGCACCTCTGCCTCGTCCTGTCCCATAGCCTTTGACTGCCATAGCTGCTTCGTTTCGCTCTTCCTTTTCCTTGGTAACAGAAACATGGCGCTCCTCTCTCAAAATAAGGGCATAGGCACGATTTAATTCGGAAATTGGATCTTCCATTAGTAAGTTGCTCCGTATATTTCCGTATAACTTCGAGTCTAACCCCATTAGGAATTGGTGCACTTTCTCTTCCTCTTTCTCCTTGGCTATGGATGCCGCTGCACCACAGGTGCAACTTTTCACCTTGCTATAATTGCCCAACTCGTCCCATATCGTCTTTAACCGTGTCTAGTATTCAACAACCGAGTCTCTTCCCTGCTTACATTCATTCAATTCAGTTTTTAATTGGTGAACTCGCGGTGCATTACCGACCGAGTACCTATCACGTAGCTCCTCCCAGATGTTTGCAACCGGTTGAGAGAAAGCTATACTCGGGTGGAGTTTCGGATCAATAACGTTCCGAAGCCATGCCCTGATCATGGCTTGACACTACCTCCACGCAACTTGCTCCAAAGTCTCTTCATCACCATCGCCTTCTGGCTTCTTGACTTTCCCTTCGACAATCGCCAATTTATTTTTTGCATCTAGACCGTTTTTAACGGCATCAGCCCACATATCGTAGTTGTTGCCATTAAAGATTATTTGTGTGACATTTAGATTGAGACTATCTGAAGGATGGAGATACAAGGGTGATGTTATGGGAATGGTCTTTGGACCGCTTCCTCCGATACTCAATTTTCCATCGGTACCAACCATGATGAATTTTGAACAATATATTTAAACAAAAGATGGAACGATCTTTGGATCGATCTTTGTGGCTCACGATACCATGTGAAAGATTAACAGAGAAGAGTATTGATGAAAGATTGATCTTATTCAATGAATAGAATGATGAAATATACACCGTAATATATACTACCAACTTAACTATACCTTCTATATTATCTCCTACAAACAAGGCAACTAATGATCTCTTTACTAAATACAAACACTAACAAATATTCATAAGATAAGTATAATATCAAGGAATATATCCTTGATATTATTCTCTACACAAGTACACTAAATTGAACATACGCGAGCCAAATATTTATGAATAACTAGCCATCAACCATTTTTGATAACAGTTTGTTTGCTATCACGACCTCCTATAGACCTCTACTCTGTAAACATGTACAGCGAAATGAATGCAAGGATAAGGAATAACGCAAAAATAAAATAGCTACGTAAACAACAGCACACAGTAGTGCCTAGTGCCTTGAACTCCCACCTGTGATGGGCAAGAAGTCAGAAAAACAAATCTAACACTCCCTCCGTCCCAATTATATAATCCTTAATCCTTAATTGACGACAATGCGGTAAAACTATGTCCACTTTGGCAGTTTGGCAGATACTTTCACATTCTCACAGTGTACCATACTTAATACTTTCAACATTTTTCACAATAACTACTCATTCCATCCCAATCATTTGTTCACCTTAGATTAAAATACACTTCGTAAAGAAAAAAAAAGGCAAACAAATAATTGGAGGGAGTATAAAAACAATTGGTTCGATAAATGAAAGACGAAAAATCTTAAATTTAATCTCTGTATATTTCGGAAAGAGCCGTTCCGGAAGCCCTTAAGGCATTGGGCTAATATTGTTGTCGTAATGGTGACATTAGAAATGCGGGAAAGTGGTAAACGACCCCCTTATTTTTGCTTCTATGTGAGATTAACTCCCTAACTTTACTTTGGAGTAAACAACCCCCTTAACTTTACTTCAACGTGAAATCTAGCCCCTTTTATTTTTCCAGCCAAAATCTCACCAGATTGTCAATTTCTCACCAATATCTCATCCTATTATACATATTAGATATAAAATTTCACCCATTATACTCTGTTAGTTAGTATATATTTTGCAAATATATTGTGAATATCTTCTACTGATTATGCTCCTAGAATATAGATATTATAGTTGTGAATATCTCGTAAATATAGGAACATTAGTTTGTACTCATATTATATGTTAGTTAGTATATATTTTGCAAATATATTGTGAATATCTTCTACTGATTATGCTCCTAGAATATAGATATTATAGTTGTGAATATCTCGTAAATATAGGAACATTAGTTTGTACTCATATTATATATATGAATGATAATGAGAAACCCTACTCAAGGGATTACGACTATTGACATGGTATTAGTGAATGAATAAGATCTCGATATATTTAAGAATCCTGCCCTGTGCCTCCTTCATCGTGCTATTTTTCGAAGTAGCACCCCCACCTGCCTCACGCTAAAACTGCCTCACGCACAACAACCATGACAAACGACTCGTCATCCTCCAAAACCGGCTTGCATCCCGTGTTTACCGTATCCAATATTCAGCACAAAATCCGTGTCCTTGATGGCACCAAAGTGACATATGCGTCGAGGGTTCGCCTATTCAAACTTCATGCTCGTGGGTATAAAGTTTTGTCTCACATCGATGGAACTCCCTCACCCGCCAAGACTGACGCCTCATATGAGTCATGGTATGAAGTCGACGCTCATGTTCTCCAGTGGATCTACGGTACACTCAGTGACGAGCTTCTTCCCCGTGTTCTTGAAGACGAATCTACGGCCCGTGAGGCTTGGGTTCGCGTAGAAAACATCTTCAATAACAATAAAGGGGCTCTTGTTGTTGCCCTCGAATCTGAGTTCAATGCTCTTCGATTGGCCAATATGCCCTCGCTTGAGGCCTACTGCCAACGCTTCCGGGAGATCGCCGGTATGCTCAAAGATGTCGATGCACCGGTCACTGACCATCGTCTCGTTATCCAATTGGTTCGTGGCCTGCCTAAGGAATACGACACCGTTGCATCCTACATCAATCAGACTTCCCCCAATTTCGAGACAGCCCGTAGTATGCTTGAACTCGAACAACATCGTCAATCCGGTAGTGATGAAGCTGCCACTGCCCTAGCTGCTCCTGCTGCAGCCGCCACTGATGCGTGGGTTGACAACGTCCCAAAGGCCACACCTCCGGGTTCCTCTCGTCAGCCTCCTCATCAATCCGGAAATTCTGGTAATAATCGTTCTTCTCGTCGTCACAACAATTATTCTAATAATCTTAATAATAATAATAATAATAGTCGCTCTAATTCGACTAATTCACCACAATTGAGTGCCCCTCAAATGACTCAATGGACGCCTCCTGCTACTTGGCCATCTCCCTGGACACCTCCACCGTGTCCCTATCCCATTTACCCCGGGTGGGTTCAACCGTGGCCATCACACGCCATGCCTCAACAGCGTCCAAATTATCGTACTCAACAACCTCGTGCATGCTTCGTTTCAAGCTATGCCTCGGGGACAGGCGTTTGTTATGGAAAACGAAGCCCCTCAACCAACGGACCTGACTCAATCGTTTCAAGCTCTCTCGGTCCAATCTCACGTTGACCCATGGTACATGGATACGGGTGCATCATCTCATTTAACCTCTGACCCAGGTATGATTACTTCCCCGTTTAATACAAGTAATATTCGTTCTATATATGTCGGAAACGGCCATAGCATACCAGTTTCGGGCTCGGGAACATCCCTTATACACACTAATTCCCGTTCCCTGCACCTTCGCCAAGTCCTTCACACACCCAACATAATTAAAAATCTCATATCCGTCCGCCAGTTTACAAAAGACAATAATGTCAGTGTTGAATTTAACCCGTTTGGTTTTTCTGTGAAGGATATTCTGACTGGGACAGTGATTTTGCGGAGTGACAGTGATGGCGAGCTCTACCCCGTGTCCACCCTTCCACCCACGCGTCATCCCAGCAACTCCACCAGCCCGCCTCAAGCCTTTATTACTCACGGTCCCGACATTTGGCATTCTCGTCTCGGTCATCCCGGACCATCTATTTTGCAATTTTTGAACTCACGTCATAGTATTGCTTGTAATAAAGTACAAAACATTGCCTCTTGTTCTTCATATCACATTAGCAAAAATAAGAGATTGCCATTTTATGACTCAATGTCCCAGACCATTGCCCCTTTCGATATTATTCATAGTGATCTATGGACATCACCAATTCCGAGCAAACATGGTCACAAATATTATATGGTCTTAATAGATAATTTTACACAATTTTTTTGGGTCTACCCTCTTAAGTTTAAGTCACAAGTTTTTGATAAATTCCTCCAATTTAATACTTATGTTAAAACACAATTTAATCGGCCTATTAAATCTTTTCAATGCGATATGGGTCGCGAGTTCGATAATACTTCCTTTCACAATTTCGCCACCAAACACGGCCTTGTCTTTCGTTTTTCATGCCCTCAAACATCCCCACAAAATGGAAAATCCGAAAGAATGATCCAACGACTTAACAACATCACCCTTGTCCTCCTAAACCACGGTTCCATCCCACCAAAGTACTGGGTTGAGGCTCTTCATGCTGCCACCCATATACACAACATCCTGCCCACCACAACTCTCAATTATCAAACCCCAACCTCCGCTCTTTATCTCAAACATCCTACTTACGATCATTTACGCGTTTTTGGTTGCGTGTGCTACCCGAATACCACTGCCACCCGACCACACAAACTTGCCCCACGTTCCAAGTACTGTGTCTTCATCGGTTATCCTCCCAACCAGCGCGGATACCGGTGCCTTGACCTCACCACGAGCAAAACAATTATATCTCGCCATGTTGTCTTTGACGAAAATCGCTTTCCCTTCGCAGACATGCCACGGTCCAAACCTCATTCCTATACCTTCCTTGACCCGGATTCTGACACCATCAACCCACTTCTTTACGACTCCATGACCGCCACACCTGACCACCACACACCCGAAAACGTACCCATACCCACCCCTGCTTCCTCCCCTCCTACCAGCCATGCAACACCACAACACGTCCAAACCCCTTCCCCTGCTGCCTCCCCTGTTCTGTCCCCTGCCCAGTCCACCCCTAACTCACCTCCTACCCCAACTTCCGCTCCCAAATCCTCCTCCCCATCCCCATCCCCGCCACCACCCCCACCCCCACCCCCCCCCCCCCACGGCAGCCAATTAAGCTTCCCTCCCACACTATGTCTACCCGTGCCATGCACGGTATATTTAAGCCCAAAGCCCTCGTCACCACACCTGACATATCCCCCTTGCCCAAATCCTCCACCCTTGCCCTCCAAGACCGTAATTGGCATAGTGCTATGCAGGACGAATTTACTGCTTTACGGGATAATCATACTTGGGACTTGGTTCCCCGTCCTAACAATGCATCTGTTATTCGTTGTATGTGGTTGTTTCGTCATAAATTTCATGCAGATGGTTCGTTACAGCTATACAAAGCTCGCCTCGTGGTCAATGGAAAAACGCAGCAAGTGGGCATTGACTGCGATGAAACTTTCAGCCCGGTTGTCAAACCGACAACCATTCGAACAGTACTCAGCCTAGCTGTTTCCAGGTCATGGCCCATCCACCAATTGGATGTGAAAAACGCATTTTTACATAGCGACTTGGCAGAAACAGTATACATGCACCAACCACCTGGATTCGTCGATCCGTCTACCCCTCATCATGTTTGTAAGCTCCGCAAATCACTCTATGGCCTTAAACAAGCGCCACGAGCCTGGTACCATCGCTTCGCTACATTTATTCTTTCTCAAGGCTTCAAAGGTAGTGTGTATGATTCCTCTTTATTTATTTATAAAACACCTACAGCTACAGCTTACTTACTTCTATACGTCGACGATATCGTGCTCACCGCTTCAAGTGCTGCTCTTGTTAAATCAATCATTGCTTGTTTATCTAAGGAGTTTGCTATCACTAACCTCGGCTCTCTTCATCACTTCTTGGGTATTAGTGTCAGTCGTACTTCTCACGGCCTGTTCCTATCGCAACAACAATACGCCAAGGACATTATTAGTCGAGCAAAAATGAGTTCCTGTAAACCGAGCACTACACCCGTGGAAACTGGTGCTAAATTAAGTGCGGATTCTGGTCCGAAAGTTGCTGACCCGACCCTATACTGAAGCTTAGCGGGTGCCCTTCAATATCTTACCATTACTCGCCCCGACATAGCTTATGCTGTCCAACAGGTATGCTTATTTATGCATGATCCTCGTGCCTCTCATCTTCAATTTTTAAAGCGCATTATTCGATATATACAAGGCACTATTGATCATGGTCTTACCATTCGACCCTCACGGTCTGTTCATCTCACGGCGTATTCCGATGCCGACTGGGCCGGATGCCCTGAATCTCGTCGAAGCACGTCCGGGTACTGTGTATTTCTTGGCAATAATTTAGTCTCTTGGTCCTCTAAACGATAAGCCACCATTTCTAAATCCAGTGCCGAGGCTGAATATAGAGGCGTTGCCAATGCCGTTGCTGAGACTAGTTGGTTACGAAACTTACTACTTGAGCTTCATGTCTCCCTTAAGCGCTCTACACTTGTTTTTTGTGACAATATTTCCGCAGTTTACTTATCCGGTAATCCGGTTCAACACCAACGAACCAAGCACATCGAGATTGATATTCATTTTGTTCGTGACAAGGTTCGATTGGGCGAAGTCCGCGTACTACATGTCCCATCCGAATACCAATATGCCGATATATTCACTAAAGGACTTCCTCGACATCTCTTCACTCGTTTTCGTACCAGCTTGAGCGTTCAGCCTCCTACCGCTCCAACTGCGGGGGCGTGTTAGTTAGTATATATTTTGCAAATATATTGTGAATATCTTCTACTGATTATGCTCCTAGAATATAGATATTATAGTTGTGAATATCTCGTAAATATAGGAACATTAGTTTGTACTCATATTATATATATATGAATGATAATGAGAAACCCTACTCAAGGGATTACGACTATTGACATACTCGTATATGTACCGAAAAAATTTGTAAAGTCCCATTTTAGTACACTTTCCACAACTCCTACTGGTCCACCTGAGAATCCTATCTCCTTGTCTCTCACCCAACACCAACATTTTTGTTTTGTTATTTGCTACCATCTGATAATCTATTGCTAGTTTGCTACCATCTTACTCCGTAATACAAAATCTAAAACTAGCACCTAACCTCAGACCCAGTGATAAATTATGAGCAATTTTCTAGAGATCGGGCAATTTTATGGAGATCGAGCAATTTTCTGGAATTCGAGCAATTAGGGAAGATGACAGATAACTAGTTCAGGGAATATAATTTTATCTATATAAATTCAGAAGACAATACTCATTGTAAAGCGCGCCACATCATAAATGCATTTTTTTTTTGAAAATCCAGGTTATGGTGGGACCCATGAATGTGCAACGTATTTAATTATTCAGATATCCGTCTTTTCGAACATGCGCTAAATTCCGTGTCGCAACAGATTATATAAAATAATCTTATGGAATACTTCTTCGAATTAATATTATGATAAAATTTTATACATTCCGTGTAAAGAAAATGCATAACATTTACGCAGAATTAATTACAAATGCGAGTAAATGTGATTAAATTACATAATTTTTAAAACAAAATTACATAATTTCACGAAGGAATTACAGTTATATACGGGATCGAACTTAAAACGGAAATGAATTACAAAAATGAATTACATGTATTTTTGTTAATATTATTGTACCACAAATTCACAACATAATTTTTTAAAACTACAGGGTACAATTTTTTTTTTTTTTCAAAAAACAATAATGACGGCATATGTACTTGGAATATAAAACTCGACATCTTAATTATCAGCCGCGCACACCGAAATTGGTAGGTGACAATGATAGAAAACCGAGTTAATACAGTCTTCAACAAGCATTTAAAGATATTTTTAATTTTTTTTTACTCTTAAAAAACAAATAAATAAATTTTATTTTAATTTACAAGTGGTTACAAATTTTTTAGTAATTTTTTTTAATAATTTTTTTAATAAATAATTCACAATTGTTATAATAAATATTGTTTAAATAATAAAAACACGATAAGGTAAGTCGAATAAATTAAATAACTTAAATATTTTTTAAAACTAGATAGTACGATGTTGTTGAGCGCTTAGTGAGAGATCTATATGCCGAATATGGTGAAACTCTTACTAATGTTAATCCGTCTGTAACTGGAAATGAACATTCACCTGGTAGTTGTGGTTTTAACGCATCATATTTACGTGGAGAATGTTCATTTTCAGTTAGATCACTGATCACTGATATAAAACAATTAGATAATTACAATAGAAATGTAAAAATAAAATATTTATCAAAAAACATTCATACCGTCCTAAATACAAACCCGTGCAATTTTGCACGGGTTTAAAACTAGTTCTTATTTAAGGGAACATACTTCTATAACATATGATGAGATATTGGTGCGAAATTGACAATCCGGTAAGATTTTGGCCGGAAAAAATAAAAGAGGTTTGATTTCACTTTGGAGTAAGAACTTTACCCGCGGAGTGAGATAGGAGTGAGAACTAAAAAGATAGGAGTGAGAACAAAAAAAAGGTTATGGCAATCCGGGTCGGGCTAAGGTGGGCGGCACGGGCACAAGACGAGTCCCAAGACACGCACGCACGACACAAGCACGGATGAATAATGCGATAGCACGCAGCACGACACGAACGGGTTGGAGGGGACGCGGCTGCGTTTTTGGAAATTCCCGTGCCTAAGCACGGCACGGCCCAAGCACGGAGGGTCCGACACGAACCAGGCACGGCGGGCCTGGCACGGCACGGCCCGAGATTTGGCCCGTTTCTTAATTATAAAATTAAATTCTATTTTTTAATATCGTTTTTTAATTATTTAATTAAATCTAGTACATTAAAAATACAAGTAATCAACTAAACAAGACATCAAATACATTAATATTTAATAAAATATATATTTAAATCATTAATATCCATTATTTATTTAAATAAAAAAGTATTTAGAAAAAAACACTAAGGTTATTGGGCCGGCTCACGTGCTAGGAACGATTAGCCCATGGGCCAGGCACGGCCCGAGCACGAAACTGGGCGTGCCAGGAGCGGGCCACGGCGGGGATTTGGGTGAGTGGGCCAGGCACGGCACGACACGGCCAGCCCAATATCCGTGCCTGGGCCGGGCCATATTTTGGGGAAGGCACGATGGGCCGGCACGCGGGCCGACCCAGCACGGCCCATTGCCAACTCTAAATGGAAGCCAACACCGCAAGAAACTGAGAGTGAGGAATGGGAACTGGGAACTGGGTTGAGGGTAGATAAACTAAGTCAAGCCCATTAACCCAACATGCAATAGTCCTAATTCTTACCGAATTATACCCGATCCTTTTTTAGGACCGTCTTAACTTAAGACGTCTCTGTTATTCGAAAGATGCAGAAACAGAAGGAGAATAGAAATACCAGATGAAGATGAATTATAAGCGATCAGAAAATAAAACCCGTAAGTAGTGCCGTGGTAGAAGCCATTGCCTTGAAAACTATTTCTCCGGTACGACCGTGGTGGCGATCAGCTAGTGCCGGTAGTTCCCCAAGGATAACACTATAAATCTCCACGCAGTTCCGCCCACTCGGAACTGTGAGACTTGGAACGATATTAAAACCAGTACCTAGAAATTGTAAGATAGATGAGAAGAGAAGAATAGAGGAGTGTATGATTTTCTGTGTGAAAAAGGTGTGGAATAGCTGCTGTATTTATACAGCAGAGCAGACGGTTTTAGGAGCCAAAAACTACTCCTCCATAAACGCCAGTCAACGAGAGAAAGGGGGAGAGAATAACTCACCCACTAACAACACTGACTTATCCCACTAACAGCCCAATAGACTGTTTCAACAAAACAGAAGCACTCCACTCGGATGCGGCCAAAAAGATAGGCACAGCCCGCCGCAGGCGATTGCCAAATCCCGAATCACGAATCCGGATCCGGGCCGGGCCGGGCTCGGGCACGGGCACGGTGCGCGCGCGCGTGTGCGAGCTAAATTAAGCACCTCGCAAGGCTTCCACAAAAGCCTCCCTTGACCCACTAGTGATAGTGTAAGGTAAGAGGACATATATAAACACATGAAACTCTCTTTTCCTCACCAATATGGGACAATTGGAAAAAAGGAGAAGCCTCACAAAGCCCCTATTTCCAACAATCCCCACTAGGGCCGGAGAGACAAGAAGAAAAGAATTCTGGGTAAAGGAAGGATTGGATACTTAGGTATCAATATCTTTCGATTTGAATTGATACTTTAGTGCGATGAGGAAACAACTTACTTACAGCGAGAGAATATCTTGCGATTTGAATTCCTAGCTGAGCTTCGGTCGATACCCCCCACAACACATATCATACCTTGATTAAGATGATCGTTCGCGAAAGTGCAACGCGCTCTTTTAGAGCTATGCGTTTACCTCGGTACTAATAGATGTGTTCAGAAGACTTCTCATAGTCTAATGATCGTTACACCTACGTAGGTGACTCAAGTGCTTCTCAATAGCACTTCTCACATGAGTCATTAAGGACTAAGTCCAACCTGGTGTATGATCCATCAAGTGCGTCTCAATAGCACCACCATAAAGGCTATGAATCATACAACGCCATAGGAATAGAAGCTTTAGACCTAGTCAAATCTCACTCTTGACCTAAGGACTTAAGCCCCATTCCCCTCGACGTATCAACGACTAGTCTCCTAGCCAGCCCTTTAGTAAAAGGATCAGCAAGATTGTTTTCGGACTTCACATAGTCCAAAGCAATCACTCTGTTGTCTTGGAGTTGTCTAACTGCAGCGTGCCTTATTCGAATGTGTCTCTTCTTTGAATTGTAGACACTATTCTTTGCAACACCAATAGCAGCCTGTGAGTCACAGTGTAGGGAGACCGGTGTTAGCCGTCCGCCCCACACTGGTATATCAGCTAAAAGGTTTCTCAACCATTCAGCCTCTTGTCCTGCCAACTCAAGAGCTATGAACTCAGATTCCATGGTAGAGCGTGCGATACAAGTCTGTTTAGAGGACTTCCACGATATAGCACCTCCACCCATGGTAAAGACATACTCCCTCCCATCCAGACCAAAGGTTACATTTGACTTTATTACGCTTGTCGAGGCGCGTTTTGCAACGTGAATATCTTTAGTTGCACATTATTAAAAATTATAAAAACTTAATATTCTTATAGGATTCATGACGACAAATCAAACAAGATCTCGCATGACTATGTTTTCTCTTATACATTACTAATAATACCAAAGATTATATACATTCATGAATAGTGTCAAAAAGTCAAATGTAACCTTTGGTTTGGATGGGAGGGAGTAACCACTAGTAGAACAGATCTCATTGTTACCTGCAACTAGAGCTGGCAAGTCTGACCCGACCCGAGTGACCCGACCCGAACCCGAGCAAACCCGACCCGACCCGAACCCGAAAATATTGTGACCCGAAACCGACCCGACCCGATGACGACCCGTAACACGACACGACCCGATTATCAGTGACCTGAACCCGACCCAGACCCGACCCGATATTGACCCGACCCGATACTGACCCGATTAAATTGATGACCCGACTATTATTAAGCTTAATTTTGATCAAAATGAAAGTCATTTTGTGTTTAGATTGATATGTTTGACTTAGTAATAGATTAATTAAACCAAATAATAGGTTAAAAAGTAAATTTAATGGTAAAAAATTATAGTAATGCGATTAAGTTACCGGACCCGATAATGACCCGACCCAAACCCGACCTGACCCGATATATTATTTGACCCGAAATGACCCGACCCGATAACGACCCGAACCCGACCCGACTCGACCCGAAAGGGTATGCTGACCTGATATGACCCGAACCCGATATGACCCGACCCGACGTGACCCGACCCAAACCCGACCCGGCTGACCCGATTGCCACCTCTACCTGCAACCCAGTTCGCATCACAATATCCCTCTAACACAGCAGGAAATTTGCTATAAGGCAAACATAAGTCAGTTGTTCCTTTTAGGTACTTTAGTAAACGACGAAGAGCATTCCGGTGTTCATTACTAGTGTTATGTGTATAACGACTCAGTCTACTAACTGCATAAGCAATATCTGGTCGAGTACAGTTCATTAAAAACATCACACTACCTAGGATTTTAGCATACTCTTCTTGGGAAACACTCTTGCCCAAGTTTTTACACAATGGTATACTAGGATCATAGGGTGTTCTAGCAGGCACATCATTAAAGCAGTTAAACTTTCTCAACACTTTTTCAACATAATGAGATTGACTTAGACAGATTCCATTGGGGTTTCGGATGACCTTAACTCCTAGGATAACATCAGCTTCTCCTAAGTCCTTCATCTTAAATTGTGATGACAAAAAATCTTTGGTTCTAATTATGACCTCCAAATTATTACCAAGTATTAACATGTCATCAACATATAGGCATATAATTACACAATCAGATTCCATCTTTTTTGAATAAACACATGAATCAGAATTGTTAACCACATAGCCATTACTTATTAAAATGTTGTTAAATTTCTCATACCACTGTTTAGGTGCTTGTTTCAGTCCATAAAGTGACTTGTTCAGTTTACACACTTTACTCTCTTGACCCTCAATCACAAAACCTTCAGGTTGAGACATATAGATCTCTTCCCTTAGTTCACCATTCAAAAAGGCAGTTTTAACATCCATCTGATGTATAACAAGGTTATGAATAGCAGCTAAGGCGACAAGAGTCCTAATAGTCGAAATTTTGGTCACAGGAGAGTAAGTATCAGAATAGTCAATACCCTTCTTTTGTGTAAAGCCTCTAACTACAAGTCTAGCTTTGAACCTCTCTATTGTACCGTCATGTCTCATTTTCTTTTTAAAGATCCATTTACTTGTAATGGGTTTACTACCTTTAGGTAAATCAGTCAACTCTCAAGTCTGATTTGACACAATAGAGTCAAGTTCACTTTTAATAGCATCTTTCCAAAAATTAGCATCAATGGATTTCATTGTCTCACTATAGGTTTTTGGGTAATCTTGTATTAAAAAGGCTGAAATAAACTCATCACTAGCAGAAACAGTGTATCCAAGTTCAGACAACATAGTTGTATCATAATCATCACCAAAGTTCTTTGGGCATCTAGGTCTTTTACTTCTTCTAGGTTCAACAGAAACATCAATAGAAGTGCTAGCACTAGCATGTGAAGACAAATCAGGAGATGCAACAGATAAACTAGGAGATGGTACAACAGTTTTCTGAAAAGGAAAAACATGCTCAAAAAATTCGGCATCTCTAGCCTCAGATATAGAACGATCACTCAAAGACATAAATCTATAAGCAGAGCTGTTTTGAGCATAACCTATAAACGCACAATCACAGGTCTTAGGTCCAACGGTAGGTCTCCTAAAATCAGGTAAACCCACTTTAGCTAAACACCCCCATACCCTAAGGAAGCTTAGGTTAGGAGGATAGCCCTTCCAAATCTCGTAGGGTGTCTTGTCGATTTTCTTATGAAGTACACGGTTAAGAATGTGACAAGCTGAAAGAATTGCTTCCCCCCACATATCGTCAGATAGGCCAGAACTTAAAAGCATAGCATTCATCATTTCTTTTAAGGTTCTATTTTTACGTTCAGCTACACCATTGGATTGGGGTAGGTAGGGTGGACTAGTCTCATGTATTAAACCGTTTGCAGCACAAAAGTCAGCTAGATAACTGGATTTATACTCACCACCTCTATCAGACCTTACCCTTTTAATTTTCCTGTCAAGTTGGTTCTCAACTTTATTCTTAAAGTTTATAAAAGATTGTTCTACTTCATCTTTAGTCTTAAGCAAATAGACACGGGTGTATCTAGAACAGTCATCTATAAACGTAACATAATAATTCTTGCCACCTCTACTTGAAACATTTTTGAAGTCAGCTAGGTCGGTGTGAATTAACTCAAGAAGACTCGTGTTCCTAGTAGTCACAGGTTTACTAGGTTTCTTTGTAAACTTAGCCTTAACACAGCTAGCACATTTAGAGAATTCTTGACTCGACAAACTTGGAATTAAACTCATAGTTCTAAGTTTTTTAATGTAGTCAACATTCACATGACCTAATCTACCATGCCAAACATCAATAGACTCAGCGATATAAGCAGAAGAAGATGCAATATTATTAATAGCAGAATCAGTGTTCAATACAAAAAGACCTCCAGAAAGATAATCCTTGCCCACAAATTCCCCATTACGCGACATTACCACCTTGTCAGCCTCAAAAACAAGTTTCAAACCAGCATTGTTTAACAAGGCATCAGAGACAAGGTTTCGACGCAATGAGGGTACAAATAAAACATTACTGAGAGCAAGTGTTTTCCCCGAGGTGAGTTTGAGAAAGATCTTGCCTTTGCCTGTGATCTTTGCAGATGAAGAATTACCCATGTAGACGCATTCCCCATCAGCAACTTCCTCGAACTCAGCAAATAAACCCCTATCAGCACAGAGGTGTCTCGAAGCTCCAGTATCCAAGACCCATTCAGCAACATTACCCACCAGATTAGCTTCCACAACCACAGCTGCAATAACATCATCAGTCACAGCAACATTGGCCTCGGCAGATTTCTTCTCAAAGCATTGGTAGGCTTTGTGCCCAGGTTTTCCGCAAACATAGCAGACAATAGGACCCTTAGCAGCTTTCTGAATCTTAGGAACCGGTTTGGTATGCTTCCCTGGACCATTCTTCTTAGCAGGACCCTAGTTCTTACCCTGACCAACCTTGGCCTTACCCTTACCCTTATATTTCTCAGCATAAGACGGACCACCAGACTCAATCAGATTAGCTTTAACAGCAGCAACAACAGGAACAGTCTCAGATTGACTAGCAGGAAGGTCTTTAAGGCGATTAGCATCTTCGGTCCTCATATGTCCTATAAGTTCCTTAAGGGACATGTGTAATACTCCGTATTTATGAGTCTCTGGGTACTCTATCGAGTAGGCCTTACTCTGTCGAGTAAGGGTGAGTTGTGTTTTAAAGTAGTTTCTGACCTGTTGGGTACTCGATCGAGTAACGTTGAGACTCGATCGAGTAAGGGGGCACTCGATCGAGTACCTTAGCTACTCGATCGAGTAGCCGGTTTACGGGGAGTTATTTCTCGGGTTTTGTTAATTATGCGATTAGGTATATAATCTTTTCCGTCATTGTTCTTAAACACTTTTCAAAACCTATTACTGTCAAGAGAGAAAACAAAACATCGTTCTTCGCTTTAATCGCATTGTTAGCAAATCCCGGAGTTTGGAAGGTCGGATTTCACCTTTCTTTATAACGTTGAGATCCTTGCGTCGAGGGTAAGATCTATGTACCGTTTTTATAGTATTTCCTTTAAGTTGTTTAAACCCTAATATGGGGAATTAGGGGTTTTGTTGTAGATAATGATTGGTAGTGATTATGTGTATGTATGATAGGAGGAGGATTTGTAGAAGAGGCTTTTTGATACAACTGTTGAGACCGTCTGATTGTTGTGCTTTCCAGGTAGGATTTCCTACTCAGTATTAGTCCCATAATGGGATGATTGTTGATGTGTTGAGATTGGTTGTTTAATATCGTAATTGTATTGTGACGGTTGTGATTGTGATTGTTTGTCTCTGGTTCTCGAGATGCGTTCTCGGCTGAGTGGAGTCACTTGCGGGAGTGGCTTCACGCCCTAGTTTCGCCCTTCGTGGAACCCGCCACGGAAGGGGATGTGCACATTAATGGACAGGGTTATCGCTCGGTATGATGAGCGGGGCTTAGGTGGGTACGACTGCGGTCCCCCACTGGCGGGGGTTCGATGGACGATCGGTGATTGAGATTGATGGGACTGGTGTGATTGTGTGTGTGTGACGGTTAAGCTGTCTGTTTATCGTATTGTTGATATATATATAAGTTGTGTGATTAGTATCGACCCCGGTCGTTGTTTTGTAAAACTGCGGTGATCCATTCGGGGATGGTGAGCGATAATTGAGCGAGTTTGAGTTGAGTCACATGGGATTCTTTGGGATGTGCCACTGTCGACGATAGAAGTCTTCCATTGAACTTAGTAGTTTTATAAACTTTGCATTTAGTTGTTTAGACAGTTGGTTTGAGAACTTGTACCCGTATTTTGGGATTTGGCCTTGGTTGTACTTTTCACTAAAGTTATATCATTTAAAGTTGTTTCGTTATTGTCTTATGATTATCATGCCTCGGGTAACCGAGATGGTGACATCCTTATACCTGAGTGGCCCTGGTGATTTGTTTTACGTGCTTCTGATCTTCACCTACTCGATCGAGTAAGTCCCTTACTCGATCGAGTGGCCTGTACTCGAGCTAGTGACCCCTGTTTTGGGTCATATGCTTATCTTTTGACATTCGTTGCATATTATGTTTAATTTAAAGGTATTAATTTGCTTCTTTATGCACCGTTTTACATGTATGTTGATCCTGATGCGTAAGTTACCCAATCTTATGATGTAAAGAGTGACACCTATGATGAGTATGAGTTCGGTGGGAAGGACATGATTTATATGTGTTGTGATCGGTAGAGGAAAAAGAAAAGGAAGATTGGTAAGGCTTAATTGAGGCATAGGGCATATTGTGTGGGACGAGATGAGTGACATGATTATATGTTGAGTAATGTAAATGTAAGTGAATGTGGGCAAGGGATGATGTAAGTTTAAGGAACGTGAGAATGAAAAGATTGAAAGAAAGGATGTGGATAGTAGCAACCTGAAATGTATAACGAGTTATGAAGGGAGATGGTTAGAAATAGTGTTGAGTAAGAATATATGTAATGAAAGGTCGTTTTAGAGGAATTGAGAAGAGTGGTATATAGTGAACTTAATGGAGACATGTCGCGACGTGGATTTGCAGATAGTGACTGAGTATGGAAATTTGTGTTATCGAGAGACGAAATTAATGTGTGATTCCCTTGGGCAATTAACGGTATAAAAAGAATTTTGATTTCTAGAGATGTCAAAAGGGAGATGTATTTGTTTGAACATTAAACATTGATTTTTATGGACAAAATTAGTGGCAAGTGTGAGTGAGTGGAGTTATGAGAAGGGACCCATGGTAAGGAAGAGTGAGATAAGATCGATAAGAAATAATGGGATTGGAATTTTGGAGCAATGAGAAGGTGATCGGAGCACTAAAGAGTTAGGAAGAAGTAATAAGGAGTTGAATGGTTAATTGCTTTAGTCGAGTGTAAAAAAAAAAAAAAAGAATGAGGGGAGTAAAACTAAGAAAATGTTCACCGGAGTTATGTGATAAAAGTAAGGAATCGTCGAGATGCATGATACTATCATGAGGAATTGAATTAATGGTTATATAGAAGTTTCGGAATAACATGATTAGTCTTGAGTTTTGAGGGATTAAGGAAAGTAAGAAGTTGATAGAATATCTGCATGATATGAGATTTTGGTGGAAAGTTAGATGATGATATAATCAAGGATAGTATTGGGAAGAATGTTGAGGTAATTTTGTTGATGGGTTTGATGCTCGTTATTGGGAATGATGACCAAAGATAGGGAAGAAACGGTGATGTTTAGAGATGAGTGTAAGAAGTTTGATGTACGAACGATAGTTGTGTGGAGGTGTTGTCGCTAGTGGTTAAGGTTAATGATAAATAGGAAAGACGGCAATAGGCTGATTTTGTAGAGATTGAATTGATAGGTATGGTCGTGAGGAAGTATAAGACATGGTCTTAGGAGGCGGTTTCTCATAGTGAGTGTTAGCTGTGTAGTTATGTATGGAAGAAGGTGCTGGTTATGCGAATGGAAGAAGGTGATGAGGGGCATGCGAGTTAAGCTCGGGCGACAGGTAACCTTAGTTGAGTGGTAACTTATGTGATTAGGATTGACTGGTTGGATGTGATTACGGGTCTGTGATATATAAATGTTTGTGTGAGGTTTTGACCTCACAAGACGTGGTATGGTGTGATTATCATAAAGTTGTTATTTAAATGTTCTGTAATGCATGTTGAGTACGCTAATCTAATTGAATGATATTCAAAAAGGTAATAATTTGAGTGATCTGGCATGACTGGCTGTACTTGTATGTATTCATGATACATGTCAATCTGTGATATGGTAAGGAGATAATATTCACGAGGTTATTACCTGTTTAATTCATAAAATATGTTATGTTATGATTTAGTAAAGTGGATTTGAGTAAGTTTTCCTTGTCTGAGAAGTTATTCTGAGTCAGTATTTATGGGAGTTGTATGCAGTTGTGATGACTATCGATGTGGTTGTGGTGCCTCGGGTGGTGATCTGGGCACGATATTTAGTGTTAAGATGCGGGTATTTTTCGCACTGCGGTGTGGCTGTTGGTGGCGGTGTTGTGATGCCGTCACCGGTTGTGGTGGAGTAGGCGGGATGATTATGATTCGAGTTTCGAAAGTACATACCAGTCATACATAGATTGTTGTTTTGTTTGATGTTGCTTCCTGTGAGTTTCAGTTTGTACAGATAGACAGTTGTTTTGTTATCGATGTTTCTTACCAGTTAAGTTTTGGAATGAGGGTAGAGTATGATATGAAAGAGAGTTGTACATATTTTCGTTGTTGTCATGGTATAGTGACATTCTCATTGATGGGACACGATTGTGAGAAGTTGTTCTGATAATTTTGCTCTTGTTTTAAGATGAGGCATTGGTAGTCATAGTCATGACAAGTGATTCGTAGAACATGTGTGGTAATGATCTGATATATGCAGGTGGTTCATAATCCTTTGTTGAGACAGTGAGTGTAGGGTGTTGAATAATAAGTGTCGTGTTAAGTTATGTATAAGTCTGGCAGTAATGAAAGAAAGAAACTTGAGGATCTAGTGTGAGTGTACGTAACAAGTGTGGATCGTGAGTTATGCTTTTGCCGATAAGCGTTTTATATAGTTTATATAGAGAGGTGTGTCATGTTGCGGTAATAGGGAACAAGTGAAGTTTTGGGTTAAGCTAAGGATTTTGTGGTATAGGTTAGGTGGTGTGACAAGTGAAGTGAAGTATGAGAGTTGTTTAAGTAAGAGAGCCTTGGATATGTCCATGGCGAGTGTTTAGATTATAGGTGGTTATCTTTGATATGCGGTGGTGATGATGATAATGAAAAGATATATCTAGGATTTAGTATTAGCGAGTTACGCGGACGTAACATTATTCTTAAGAGGAGTAGGATGCGATAAAAGAGATTTTGATGGGTGTGCATATGGTAATATATTTGGAAGTTGAGTCTTGATGTCGAATAAAAGGTTGATTCGTGTTGTGGTTAATTTTGTTAAAGGTCATGACCGTGCTTGTAGTAGTTCGATGTTTAGGAGTGTGAGAATTTTTCACCGGTGTTGTGATTGGATGATAATGTTTATGAGTGTTAGTAAACTTCGAGGACGAAGTTCCTTTTAAGGGTGGTAGAATGTAACATTCCGTTTGATGTCTATGAGTGTCTTGATTTTGGATTTGATAGTGGATGATACTATGGAGCTAGCAGCGTTAGAGGATGGTAGTTGGTTATGTATGGAGTTGGTGTCGTGAGAGATATATATGTGGTGGATACGATATCGTGAGTCATGTTAAGGAAGTAAACATAGTTGGTGGAGTAGGTGTTAAGAGTTCATGTTTTATGTTTGGTCGAGTTCTTGAGTTCTTAGTTATGTTGTTGTGCCTTGGTCGGGTTAGCATGGTTGTTTCATGTATGGGTTGAACTTCGGGGACGAAGTTCTTTTTAAGGAGGGAAGACTGTAATACTCCGTATTTATGATTCTCTGGGTACTCTATCGAGTAGGCCTTACTCTGTCGAGTAAGGATGAGTTGCGTTTTAAAATAGTTTCTGACTTGTTGGGTACTCGATCGAGTAACGTTGATACTCGATCGAGTACCTTAGCTACTCGATCGAGTAGCCGGTTTACGGGGAGTTATTTCTCGGGTTTTGTTAATTATGCGATTAAGTATATAATCTTTTCCGTCATTGTTCTTAAACACTTTTCAAAACCTATTTACTGTCAAGAGAGAAAACAAAACATCGTTCTTCGCTTTAATCGCATTGTTAGCAAATCCCGGAGTTTGGAAGGTCGGATTTCACCTTTCTTTATACCGTTGAGATCCTTGCGTCGAGGGTAAGATCTATGTACCGTTTTTATAGTATTTCCTTTAAGTTGTTTAAACCCTAATATGGGGAATTAGGGGTTTTGTTGTAGATAATGATTGGTAGTGATTATGTGTATGTATGATAGGAGGAGGATTTGTAGAAGAGGCTTTTTGTTACAACTGTTGAGACCGCCCGATTGTTGTGCTTTCCGGTAGGATTTCTACTCGTATTAGTCCCATAATGGGATGATTGTTGATGTGTTGAGATTGGTTGTTTAATATCGTAATTGTATTGTGACGGCTGTGGTTGTGATTGTTTGTCTCTGGTTCTCGAGATGCGTTCTCGGCTGAGTGGAGTCACTTGCGGGAGTGGCTTCACGCCCTAGTTTCGCTTTTCGTGGAACCCGCCACGGAAGGGGATGTGCACATTAATGGACAGGGTTATCGCTCGGTATGATGAGCGGGGCTTAGGTGGGTACGGTTGCGGTCCCCCACTGGCGGTATCGGGTTCGGTGGACGATCGGTGATTGAGATTGATGGGATTTGGTGTGATTGTGTGTGTGTGACGGTTAAGGTCTGCATTTATCGTATTGTTGATATATATAAAGTTGTGTGATTAATCGACCCGGTTGTTGTTTTGTAAAACTGCGGTGATCCATTCGGGATTGTGAGCAGAATTGAGCGGAGTTTGAGTTGAGTCACATGGGATTGCTTTGGGATGTGCCACTGTCTGACGATAGAAGTCTTCCACTGTAGCTTAGTAGTTTTATAAACTTTGCATTTAGTTGTTTAGAAAGTTGGTTTGAGAACTTGTACCCGTATTTTGGGATTTGGCCTTGGTTGTACTTTTCACTAAAGTTATATCATTTAAAGTTGTTTCGTTATTGTCTTATGATTATCATGCCTCGGGTAACCGAGATGGTGGCGTCCTTATACCTGAGTGGTCCTGGTAAGGCACTTGGAGTATGGGGGTGTTACAACAGGTCTTTCTTTTTGTGCTTAAGTTGGTTTCGGTAATCCGACCAGGAGGGAGGGAATTTCTCTAACAGGACATTGGCTACAAAGATATCATCAAGTTTCATGCCCTCATTGACAACATCAGCACATAAGTTTTCATAGACATGGACTTGATCCATGATAGGTTTCCCGTCAGCCATTTGAAATCCCAACCATTTTCCCACAACATACATCTTTTTCCCAGCATCATCAGCCCCATACTTAGTTTCTAAAGACTCCCAAATAAACTTAGCAGACTTATTGACAGCAAATAAGTCGAACAGGGTGTTTGTCATATTATTCAGAATATGCCACCTACCAGTTTTGTTGTCCTTCACAAATTTTGCAATATCCTCTTCATTGGACTTAACATCTTTAGCAGCAGGAGGGGTCGTCTCAACATCAGTGGGGGTGATAGGTTTAGGCGGGTCATTAAATAAAACATAATAAATTTCTAACTGCTCAAAATACATCAATAATTTCTGGGACCAACGCTTATAATTGTGACCATCCAACGACTCTAGTTTCGCCAATTCAGGAACAATTTTCGAAATAATGGACATGTTAAAGAACAAATAGTTTTCAAATTGTTATTCAAAGATGCGAGAAAATGAAGGAGAATAGAAATACCGGATGAAGATGAATTATAAGTGATCGAAAATAAAACCCGTAAGTAGTGCCGTGGTAGAAGCCACACGCCTTGAAAACTATTTCTCCTAAGACGACCGTGGTGGCGATCGGCCTAGTGCCGGTATTTCCCCAAGGATAACACTACAATCTCCACGCAGTTCCGCCCACTGAATCGTGAGACTTGGAACGATATTAAAACCAAGACCCTTAAAATTGTAAGATAGATGAGAAGAGAAGAATAGAGGAGTGTATGATTTTTCGTGTGAAAAAGGTGTGGAATAGTCTTTGTATTTATACAACAGAGCAAAGTGTTTTAGGAGCCAAAAACTGCTTCAACAAAACAGAAGCACTCCACTCGGATGCGGCCCAAAAAGATAGGCACAGCCCGCCACAGGCGATTGCCAAATCCCAAATCCCGAATCCCGAATCCGGGCTCGGGCACGGGCACGGCGCGCGTGTGCGAGCTGAATTAAGCACCTCGCAAGGCTTCCACAAAAGCCTCCCTTGACCCACTAGTGATAGTGTAAGGTAAGAGGACATATATAAACACATGAAACTCTCTTTTCCTCACCAATGTGGGACAATTGGAAAAAAGGAGAAGCCTCACAAAGCCCCTATTTCCAACAGTCTCTTACACAGTCACACCCGATAAAGTAAAGATGGAAATGATTCAATGAAAGGAGTTGTGAAAGGTTTTAAGTTAAACCGTTGTATGAAAGATCCACTGCAATTAATAAGTTTGAATATTTGTCAAATATTGCTAGAGAAAATTTGTCAAACATTACTTTTAAGGATAGGTCTCCCAAAGATTTAGTCTCTTAATAAATTTATTGAGAGATGATTACAAATATAAATTAAAAATGGCACAAAAACTTATAAAATAGGTACAAATTATACATAATGTCATAATGGTGTTGTGACAGCTCGTGATAACGCAATGAGAGTAGATATATAGTTGGTAGTGGAAAATCATGGACTTTTAAAGCTTTTTAATAAATAAATCGCAAGTCTGAGGTTCATGTTTTCATGAATGACAGCTCATAGATTTCTATTATCTAGGGTGAAACAACAATGTGTCGATGTACTCTTCACGATGCAGCTGGAACTCGATCTTTTAGCAGCTGGAACTCGATCTTTTGGACTAGGCTTGTATTTGTTCTGAGGGATTGTGATCTCTTGAAGACATTTATGTTTTCATTTAAACTCTTTTATTGTATTAAAGCTTTAAACCTCTCGACTTTATGTTTTAGTGAGACTTGCGATTTTAATAGTGGGAAATACAGTACTAATTCCTGTCATATACTTCAAGAGACAAGAGGACTGGAGAAGTATATAAGAGGATAGCAATGCCGTTTTTAATCCATTAGTCTTGCTGAAGACGGGTCGGAACAAGTGACGGATAATACCACTCACAAAACGAATAGGGGGTCTCCTCTATTTGGGTCATTTGTGAGGGAAAATGGTATCCGTCACTCCAAAGTGACGGATACGTGTCGTCACAAATGAGATTTTGTGGTTTTTAATACCTGGATAGATTTAGGGGGACTCTTGTCTCTAGTCGTCGCCTCGTTATCAAGTGCTCTTTTCATCCCATTTATATAACCGTCACTAGATTGATCGCAGGTTGCAACAACTACCTGGCTTGACTGCTAAATAGATTGAACCACGCAACATAAAAAAAGGACATATCGATAGAAGCAAGTCTTACAAATGAGTAACTTCAATTACATTCCGAAAAAATGGGAATTTGTTAGCAAGAATTAGCCACATTCAGGAAATAAACTAGGTCCTCACTTAGTCATATACGGAGCAATAAGTAAGTCTTCCGATGTTCCACATTTTTGGGCCTCAGGCGTCCATGCAACTATGCAAGGGTAAAAAAAGCACAGTTTGCCTAAGGTTTTCCTGACGGGCGATAAATTAGCTGCACTATATAAATGGAGGTAACCAGATGAGCAATATAAGTACCAAAATGAGTATCTCAAGCCTTATCAGTTGGAGATCAAAGGTCTGAATGATCAATGTCTTCCAACCTGTTCATGAAAGACGAGATGATGTGTATTAGGCATCAAGGAAGAAGAATCAGATAATAAGAGCTGCAAAACTCGAAAAGATTTCTTCCCCAAAAAATTATCAAGGTTAAAAAGATCAAGTCACAAACAAAACTACAATAACTGGATCAACTTGTTCATAGAGCATGTGTATTGGGAAAGGCCTCCAATGGAAGTGGAGCAAGGCCTACCAGCAGTAGTACCAAGGACAAAAAGTCGTAAAGAATTGAGAGAGATACCTTGTACATCCTCTAGTACCGAATTCAATTGGTAGGTTTCTTGTCAAAAGGGCACTTGCATTTATCTCTCAGCTCCTCAAATCTAACGATGTCAAAATTATTCTTCTTGAGCAGCTTTCGCTGCCTTGAAAGGAAGATTGTCTTCATCAAGTCTCGGTATGTGGGATCTTTTGAGGTGAACATGAAGTAGCCGTAACCAATAACTATGCTGAAGGCTGTTGTGAAAAACGTGATTGGTTCCATAACATCCCATGAAAATTCCCAGAAAGTGAGCCGGAAGAAAAGTCCGACCTGCATTATAGCAAGCCCCAGACCAGACCACAATATAAGTCGCACCTGCTTGTGGGCCTGTCTGTCAATTTCCTCCTTCCTTTCTTGCAGCTTCTTCAGCTCCTCCCTCCTTGGATCATCTTCAGGTGTTAACGCAAGTGGCACCGAGCTCGTCACTAGTTCAACCACCTAGTACAAAGAGAGTTAGAAACCATGAACGCTGAGGCTGATATGTGAAACTGCTGCATGATTAAATCATACAGAGCCAAGAAAAAGCAGAGTTTCAGAGTAAATCACCAAGTGCAAAATCAACATCCAAAGAACAACGAGAAAAAAGTACAAGGGAAACAAATGCCAAACCGCAACCTAAACAAATCTTGCAGTTCAAGCCACATTGTTATCAACTAATCATATTAAATCTTGCCTCACCATCAATCTTAATGAAAACCAGCTGAGAGAATGTACACTGTACAAGACCTTTACACCATTTTCTTTTTAAAGTCGCCGTGCTAGTGGTGGGCACCAGCATGATTCTAAAGTTTTGTAATCATCAACGATGAGACTAAGAATGATAACATATGAGTAAGTGACTAACCAAGCACCAATTGGAAAACAGAAGGTACTTTTCATTCATCGACCCCAGCAGGGATAACCATTAAATCTATTCAAATTTCCAAAAAGCAAAACGAATATTCTTTCATTTGAATCTTCTTCCAACAACATGATCAATGTGACAATGTGTATATTGTTCGCTTCAAATCAATGTATCCCCTCACAAGCATTCAGAATCCTCAACAACTCCCAACTGAAAATTTTGAAGCAACAGAATCGTAATAGTCCATCTGAATCTACCAATACAATCATCTTAGATCTGAAGTCTAGAACTCTTTTCTAATTACAATATACTCCCTGGTTATGTACACACTTGATTGCAGCTAAACAGAATCTGAATCAAACATAGTGGACCATGGACTCTAAAAGAACTCATCCAAAATGTTTAGCAAGAATAAATGATTAAATCACGTCGATTTGGTCAAAACTCCCACCAACTCATGTCCCACCCGAAAATATTCAAAACATAACAACTACTAAAGGCAATCTAAACCCCTTGTTTTCAACCAAAAATCATCATTTACTTTACCAATTCAAACATACTATCAACCAAATCTAGCTCATTCCCTTCACACACCCAAAAGGCGATATCCAAATCAACAACCATTAAAAGAATTTCAAAATTCCCCGCATTATATCAACGCCATGAGACAAACTCAAGAGCCATAGCCATACGACCCTTGCCTAGATCAAAATCCCGAGTCCCCAATTATACATATGCAAAACGATAATACAGCAATGTATCCAATGAATCTTCCTCTTCACATCCTAACAAATTAATTACACCAAATGAAGTATGTACGCAACCTCAATCAATCATCCTTGACATATAAATCAATACCACTCAGATAAACGTAATGTATAATCAATCAACTAATTAACTACCCCGTATACACTAAATTAGTAACAATCCTTGAATATACGCAACCTCACCACCTAATTAACCGAATCTTAACAATCACTCACACCCTAACTTATCAATGACGAAACATGGAATGTACGCAATCATGATGTTAATCAATCATTAATCCTAATTTGAATCAAAAACACCAAAATTCCGACAAAATTAACAAATTAATTAACAGTCCTTCAATTTACGCAACCTCGGCCCTCTAATTACCAAAAATTAACACAATCAATCATAACGTAACTTATAAACAAAGAAAAATCCGAATGTACGGCAACCTTACCCCTACCTATAACTAACTAATAACGATATTAATCAATCACTAATCAGAATTAAAAACAAACTCAGTAAATTACGATTAAAATTCAACCTTATCAGGATGAAGATAAACTCGATCACGAAACAAAAGAACAACACCAGCTTCATCAAGAACTTTCGCGAAATCTGCAGCTTCGGCGACAGATCTCCCGACTCCCGTACTCTCGCAAGCCTTCAACAATTCACCATATCCAATAACCTCTTTACCTTCATCAACAAGTTTCGTCTTCAACGCCTCCACGTTGACTAACCTCATCAATTTCCTCACCTCACTCAACGACATCCTCTCCGCCTCCGCCTCCTTCACTGCCTCTGTCGCCGCCGCCGCCGAAGGTCGGATAACTGTCTTTTCGCCGTCTTCGTAATTCACCGGCGACGATAAGAATCGCGCCGCCGTCACCGCACGCGGCGGATGTGAGATGAGGGAAGACCGGCGTGCGACCGTTGATGCTGTCTGAAAAAAATGTGACCTCCACATTGTGTAGTTAGGTATTGATTTGTTATTGTGTAGTTTTGATTGTGTTTACGTGAAAGTGAAGGAGGAGGAATTATACATCTATTACCCCCAATTCATTAGTTTCTAAGCATTATAACTTGACTTTTGTTTTAACATTACATATAAATTTAGTAAAATTTGAGTTTTGAAGGAAAAAAAAACTAAAATTTAACTTAAAAATTTTAATAAGCTCAAAAAAATTATACATGTGCTCAAAAACAAATAAAGTTTGAGGTAATAAGCTCTATATATATATATATATATATAGAGAGAGAGAGAGAGGCAAGATCCGGTGAGAACGAACACTCGGTGAGAACGGTGAGAACGATAATTAAAATAACAATCCACCAAACATAGACCTGCGAACTGCCAGCTATATATTTCAACACCAATTAGACCAATCATACACCAGTGAATTCCCCATCCACATTCGGACGTACCGGCGACCACAGACGAAGCCGACAACCTCGGATTATACGGGAAACATCGACGTTTACCACTGACACCAAGCATACCTTCACCGATAGCCACCATGACTAACGCCGACGACATCACCAGTCCCCCAGAAAACAACGGCGACGTCGCCGACCACGACACATTCTAGACAGCCCTAATTCACTGCCAAACGGTCGCCATTCCCACCCCCATCTTACCGTGATAACCCCTTCGGCGTGTATTTCCGGCCACCAACCACGTCCCTCCATCTTATCCTTTCCACCGTCGTCGCCTATCACATTACTAGCGAAAATCATCGTTCTCACATCTCCTTTTTTAGATTTACTAAAAACCTAATTGAATTTCAAAAAAATCAATCGTCGCCTATCACATTATTAGCGAAAATCATCGGTCTTACATCTCCTTTCCACCGTTTGTCGCCTATCACGTCCCTCCATCTTATCCTTTTCAGCCTTTTTTGTTGTTTATATACTGGTCGTTTCGATGGCGGCGAAAGCACGCCGGAGTTGGTTAGCGAGAAGACAAATGCGTGGTGATGTGAAGGGAGTGCGAAAGCCAACAGTTTTTTATGTGTGGTGTCGCGTGGTGTTTGGCGGTGGTGTGGTGGTGCTGGTGGTGGGTGGTGTGGCGGTAGATTGGAGATGGCAGTAGTGGGTACTCACGAATTCAACTTTAGGGGTTTGAAAATGGTGTACATGTAAATTGATTAAAAGTATTATTAGTATAACATATAACACGTGCATGGTATTATAATATTTTAAATAGATATAATTAGGTAGAAAGTGTGTCTAGGTTATGAAAAAGTGTATTTATATGCTTAAAAAGTATATATAGAATTTAGAAAAAAGTGTACGTAGAATATAAATAAGTGTATATGAAATTCGCGTAAAATATGTACATAGGATAAAAAAAAGATGTACCTACATTCTTAAAAAGTGTATATAGAATTCGGTAAAAAGCGTACCTGGGGTAGAAAAAAGTGCATCTGAAATTTGGTAAAAAAAATATTTGGTAAAAAAAAAATATTTGACATATTTTTAGTGTATAGTGCGTTCTCACCGTTCTCACCGAGTGGTCGTTCTCACCGGATCCTAAATCTATATATATATATATATATATATATATATATATATATATATATATATATAGAGGAAGGATCAACTAAGGTCCATTATATATTTGAGTCCATAAGTCTATCATGAGCCATTGGATGGAGGGAGATGGATGGCCAAGATCAACCTCCAAAAGTGTGTTTATGTACTAATATCACTCATTCTCTCCTCCTTCACTAATCCTTCTAATTAATCACTAATTCACTATAATTTCTTTTCCTCTCATCCACTTCTCTCATATATCACACAACTCATCTTCTCTCTAAAACCCCAAAAAAAAAAACCCAAAAATCCAAATAAATAAAAAACCCAAAACCCAAATAAATAAATAAAACCCAAAAAATCCAATTAAATCAAAAAAACCCAAAAATCCAATTAAATCAAAAACCCAAATAAATAATTCATTCTTCTCTTCCTCATTCACTACCACCCACCACTATCCCACCCGACACCAACTCACCGCCCACCACCGCCACCACACCACACCGCCACCGCACCGCCGCCAACTTTTTTTTTTTTTTTTTTTTTACCTCGGTTTTTTTTTTTTTTTTTTTCGTTTGGTCTTTATTTTCATGTTTTGAGTTGTTTTTTCCATTCATTTTTTGTTGTTGTCTTTTATTTTCTTTTATTTTGTTACTTCTCCTTTTTTATTCATTTTCTCAAATCTCTTCTTGTTATACTTTTTTTAAGATTTCGGGTTTTAAATCTTGTTATTTGGTTTATTTTAGATTTCGGGTTTGGTTGGGTTGTTGGTTTTATTATTGTTATTTGGTTTTTTGTTTTTGTTATTATGAGTTTTTTTTGGTTTTTGTTATTATTTTTTTTTTTCATATTTTTCATATTTATTGTTTGATTTTTTTACTATTTACGACTAAAGTTATACATTTTATGACCAAAGTTATACAAAAAAAGACTAAAGTTATACAAAAATTGGACTAAAGTTACACAAAAAATTGGACTAAAGTTATACAAAAATGAACAGAGTTATACAAAAATGAACCAAAGTTATACAAAAATGAACCAAAGTTATACAAGAATGGACCAAAGTTATACAAAAATGAACTAAAGTTATACAAATATGGACTAAAGTTATACAAAAAAGAACTGAAGTTATACAAAAATAGACCAAAGTTATACAAAAAAGACGAAAGTTATACAAAAATTGGACTAAAGTGATACAACAATGGACTAAAGTTATACAAAAATGAACCAAAGTTATACAAAAATGAACCAAAGTTATACAAAAATGGACTAAAGTTATACAAAAAATTGGACTAAAGTTATACAAGAATGAACCAAAGTTATAGAAAAATGAACCAAAGTTATACAAAAATCGATCGTAGTTATACAAAAATGCACCAAAGTTATACAAAAAATGTACTAAAGTTATACAAAAAATGGATTTTTGTATAACTCTGGTGCATTTTTGTATAACTCTGGTCCATTTTTGTATAACTTTGGTTCATTTTTGTATAACTTTGGTTCATTTTTTGTATAACTTTAGTCCAATTTTTTGTATAACTCTGGTGCATTTTTGTATAACTCTGGTCAATTTTTGTATAACTTTGGTTCATTTTTGTAAAACTTTGGTTCATTTTTGTATAACTTTAGTCCAATTTTTTGTATAACTTTAGTCCATTGTTGTATGACTTTAGTCCAATTTTTGTCTAACTTTGTTGCATTTTTGTATAACTCTGGTCGATTTTTGAATAACTTTGGTTCATTTTTGTATAACTTTGGTTCATTTTTGTATAACTTTGGTTCATTTTTTGTATAACTTTAGTCCAATTTTTTGTATAACTCTGGTGCATTTTTGTATAGCTTTGGTCCAATTTTTGTATAACTTTAGTCCATTTTTTGTATAACTTTGGTCTATTTTTGTATAACTTCAGTCCTTTTTTGTATAACTTTAGTCCATTTTTGTATAACTTTAGTCCTTATATGAATAACTTTTGTCCTTATTTGTATAATTTCAATCATTTTTTGTATAATTGTAGTCCAAAATGTATAACTTTAGTCATAAAATGTATAACTTTAGTCATAAAATGTATAACTTTAGTCGTAAATAGTAAAAAAAAATCAAACAATAAAAAAAATAAAATCAAAACATAACACAAATCATAAAATCAAACAAATAAAAAAACTTGAATAACAATAATAAAAACCAAATAACAACAATAACAATAACAAAACAAAAAACCAAATAACAATCACAAAAAACCAAATCTAAAATCTAAAAAAAAAAACAAATAACAAAACCAAATTTAAATATCGTGTGTATAACTCTAATGCACGCAGTGTATAACTTTAATAGACAAGATGTATAACTTCAGTCCAAAAAATCAAATAACAATAACAACCAAATAAAAAATAAAAACAAAAAACCAAAACAAAAAACAAAAACAAAAGAAAAAACAAAAGAAAAAAACAAAAATAAAACAAAAAAAGAAAGGAGAACGGAGTACACAGACAAAAAAACAAAGAACAAAACAAAAAAAAAATGGAAGGAGGAGGAAGGAAGGAAGGACGGTGGGAGGGGGGAGGAGGAAGGAAGGAAGGACGCGGGTTGGTGGTCGGATCTGAAAAACAAAAAAAGAAAGGAGAAGGGAGAGGCGGCAGATAAGTGCGGCGGCGTCGGGTTGGCCGAGGGCGGCAAGAAGGCTGGTTTGGGGTAATGGAGAAAGGAAGGAGGGAGGCGCTGTGGTGGGTGGCGTCGGTTGTGGGTGGTTGTGTGTGTGGTGGGGGGGGGCTGTCGGTTCTGGGGTGATAGTTGTCGCGGTGGTGGGTGGCGGCAGTAGTCGGGGTAATGGAGAAAGGAAGGAGGGGGAGGGAGGCGCTGTGGTGAGTGGTGGTGGAAGGAGGAGGAAGGACGGAGGGAGGCGGCAGTTGTTGTTGTTGTGGGTCGGTTGTGGGTGGTTGTGTGTGTGGTGGGGGTGGGGGGGGGCGAGAGAGGGAGGGAGGGAGGGAGGTATTTGAATATGGTGAAGGGAGGACGTAAACTGTGTGTTTGGTTTTTTTTTTGTTGGTTTTTTTTTTTTGTTGATTTGGTTTTTTTTTTTTTGAGAGAATGAGAGAAAGATGAGAGAGAATGAGTGTATGAGAGAAGTGTGAATGAATGAATAATGAGGGAGTGAGTTGGGAGATTAGAATGGTGGTAGAGTTATACACAATTAGGTAGAGTTATACACAATTAGGGAAGGAGATTAGGGAGGGAGAATTGTGACCCTTCAATGAGATGTAATCTCATCCCTCCATCCCTTCCATCCAAGGGCTCTTATAAGGACTTAGGGCCTTATATGGTATGAAGGCCTTATAAGAACCCTATCTCTCTCTCTCTCTCTCTCTATATATATATATATATATATATATATATATATATATATATATATATATATATATATATATATAGGAATGAGATCATGTGAGGATACACTATCCGTAACACCCCATTTATTCAGGAGCCTTTAGCTAGACATTCCCAAATAAATAGGACTGTTACCATCTCGGTTTCCCGAGGTAGTGAATAACAAAGTACAACAATACCAAAGTACTTTACATTAATACTTAGCGATTACATGTTTATTACAAATTTAACTAACTAAAACTTAATATAAAATATTTACAACTCGCAGCGGAAATAAATAAAGTGATATAATTATTCTATGTGATCTAGTCATCAACTATGCTCCAAGTCGAGCTCTCATCCCAATGCTCCCGAGTCGCCTAATCTTTAGTACTGTCAAACTCGCTCCCATAAAACGGTTCACCGCAGTGTTCACGAATACACAAATCAACCGCGAGGTTGAGTAGGAATAAATAATAACAACAAAAACATACGATAAACAATCCAATTTCCTTTTTCATTGCACAACCCCCTGACAACGTGCTCCTTTCATTTACTACTCGTTACACTAATCATCCCGCCAATCCCTGGCCGGGGCAGCCTCAACCCGAAGGTGAGTAAACACAAACTACATTACCAAAGGTAATGTTTGCCTCAACATATAGTTGATTAAATATCCACCAGATGGCCTGCAGGCCAATCTGGGGCCTGCCTCGAGTGTAACACCCCCATACTCCAAGTGCCTTACCAGGACCACTCAGGTATAAGGATACTACCATCTCGGTTGCCCGAGGTACTGAATATCATAAGACAATAAAGAAACGTACTTTTAAAATAATTATAGATTAAGTGATTAGATGTTCAAACCAAAACTAATAAAAGGAATTACAAGGTTCTCATACGGTCTACGGCTAAAACTATCAAAGCTACTAGACTTCGTCTGACACAGTGGAAGACTTCTAACTGCCACGTGATGACTCATCCCGGCCTATCTCATACGCGTCATGTCACACCGCTCAATAACCGCTCACCACCCCGAATGGATCACCACGAGTTTTTTAAAACATTTAAACGGGGTCGACTAATCACACAATTCAATGCATATATCAACAATAAGATAAACAGATGACTTAATCGTCACACACACACACACACCAACCAATTCCCATCATCTCAATCCCGACCGTCCACCTGGACCAGCCACGCCAGATGGGGGACCGCAGCCGTTCCCACCTAAGCCCCGCTCATCATACGAGCGATAACCCCGTCCCATTAATGTGCACATCCCCTTTCGTGGCGGGTTCCACGAAGGGCGAAACTAGGGCGTGAGATCACTCCCGCAAGTGACCCCACTCAGCCGAGAACGCATCTCGAGAACCATCAACAAACACAACCACAATCACAATCACAATCACAATCATCATATCAAACAACTAACTACCGCACATCACCAATATCCCATTATGGGACTAATACTGAGTAGGAAATCCTACCTGGAAAGCACAACAAGCGGATCGTATCTACGGTGTATCAAGACGCCTCTTCTACGAACCCTCCTCCTATCATATAACACACATAGGCCATACATCACATACTACACATAAAAACCCCCAATTCCTAAATTAGGGTTTAACCAAACTTAACTAAACATTATAAAAATTACGTTAAAAGCTTACCCTTGACGCAAGGAACTCAACGACACGAACAACGACAAGAACCGACCGTCGAACTCCGGAATTGCTAAGAATGCGATTAGGAAGATGAATCGATCGCTTTCTCTCTTAAACGAGTTTTAGGTTTTGCAAAAGTGATTTAAAACAATGACGATTATGTTTAAATACCTTAATCGCATAATTAACAAAACCCGAGAAAACTCCCCGTAAAACCGGACACTCGGATCGAGTACCCAAGGTACTCGATCGAGTACCCCCTTACTCGATCGAGTACCCCAGCTACTCGATCGAGTACCCAACAGGTCAGAAACTATTTTATTTCGCAACTTGCCCTTACTCGACAGAGTAAGGGCTACTCGATAGAGTACCCCAAGACTTATAAATACGGAGTATTACAGTCTTCCCTCCTTAAAAAGAACTTCGTCCCCGAAGTTCAACCCATACATAAAAACAACCACACTGACTCGACCAAGACACAACAACTTAGCTAAGGACTCAAGAACTCGACCGAACATAGAACATGAACTCTTAACACCCACTCCACCAACTATGTTTACTTCCACCACATGACTCACTATACCGAATCTACCACATATATATCTCTCACGATACCAACTCCATACATAACCAACTACCATCCTCTAATGCTGCTAGCTCCATAATATCATCAACTATCAAATCCAATACTAAGACACTCATAGACATCAAACGGGATGTTACATTCTACCACCCTTAAAAGGAACTTCGTCCTCGAAGTTTACTCACACTCGTAACCTCATCATCCAACTGTCAATACTAGCGAAATATTCTCACACTCCTCAACATCACGCTACTACAAGCACGGTCATGACCTTTAATAAAATCACCCACAACACGAATCGATCTTTTATTCTACATCAAGACTCAACTTCCGAATATATTACCATATGTACAACCATCAAAATCTGTTTTATCGCATCCTACTCCTCTTAAGACAAATGTTACGTCCTCGTAACTCACTAATACCAAACCATATCTATATCTCATTACCCTCTGTACCACCACATGTCAAAGATAACCGTCTATAAACCAAACACTCACCATTCTTATATCCAAGGCTCCCATACATAAACATTTCTCATTCCTCAACTCATTCGGCAAAAAGACCTAACCTATACCATAAACTCGTAGCAAATCACCATACCCACTCTTCATTATTACCGCCAAACAACATACCTCTCTATGTATGGCACTTATCTCCTGTGAAGCATAACTCACGGTCCGCACTCGTTACGTACACGCACACTAGATCCTCAAGTTCTTTCTTTCATTACCGCAAAATTCATACACAACTTAACATGGCACTAATTTCCCCAACACCCTACACTCACTGTCTCAACAAAAGATTATGAACTACCTGCCGCTTTCAGATCATTACAACACATGTTCCACGAATCATTTTCCATTACCATGTCTACCGATGTCTCATCTGAAAACAAGATCAAAATTATCAGAATAACCTCTTCACAACCGTGTCCCATCAATGAATATCACTATCCCATGACAACAACGAAAACATATACAACTCTATTTCATATCATACTCTACCTCATTCCCAACTTAACCTGGTAAAGAAAACATGAATAAACAAGACAACTGTCTATCAGCACAAACTGAAACTCACAGGAAACAACAACAAACGAAACAACAATCTATGTATAATTGGTATGTACTTTCGAAACTCGAATCATAATCATCCCGCCTACTCCACCACAACCGGTAGCGCCGGTGACGGCATTACAACACCGCCACCAACAGCCACACCGTAGTGCGAAAATACCCGCATCCCAACACTAAATATCGTGCCTGGATCACCACCCGAGGCACCACAACCGCATCGATAGACATCACAACATACACAATCCCATAAGTACTGACTCAACATAACTTCTTGAACAAGAAAAACTTACTCAAATCCACTTTATTAAATCACCACGCAACATATTATGTGGATAAACAGATAAGCATCTCATGAACATCATCTCTACCATTTCACGGAATACACATGTGTTATCAATACACATAAAATTATAACTAGCCATGTCAAATCAATCAAGTTATTACCTTTTTGGATATCATTCAATTAAATTACCGTGTCCAACATATATATTACAGAACATTCATAAAACAACTTTATAATTATCACACCATACCACTTCTTGTGAGGTCAGAACCTCACACAAACATTTACACATATCATAGACCCGTAATCACAACCAACTAGTCAATCCCGACCACGTAAGTTACCACTCGAAAAAGGTTACCGCCGCCCGAGTTTAACTCATATGCCCCTCATAACATATTCCCCATTCGCACAACCATCACTTCCCGCCAAATATAACCATACCTTCACTATTCAACTAATAGCGTCCGCCTCATCTAACCACATCTTATACCCTCTCACAATCATACACAACAATCAGGTCCCTACCAAATCAACCTCTTTAGAATTGCTACCTTTCTAATATACCATCACTCTTAACCACTAGTGATAACACCACAATGCCACCACTGCCCGTATATCAAATCTCTTACACCCATACCAAAATAACATGGTTTTTCTCCTATGTTTGATTAACATTGCAAATAACGAATATCAAACCCATCCACAAAATTACCTCAACATTATTCCCAATGATATCTTATTTGTGTTGTCATTCAGCTCTCCACCAAATATCTCGTATCGTGCCGATACTCCACCAACTTCTTACTCCCTTAATTCCTCGAAACTCATTACCAATCATGTTGTCCTGAAACTCCTATATAACCTTTAGCTAACATCCTCGTGATACCATCACATATTTCGATGATTCCTTATCTTTATATCACATAGCTCCGGTGAACATTTTCCTCAGCTTACTTTTATCCTTCTTTTCTCTTTACACTCAATAATACCAATTAATAGTTCAACTCCTTATTCCTTCTAGCTAACTCTTTAGAAATCAAGTTACCCCTTCATTGCTCCAAAACTCAATTCCATTATTTGCTACCGACATCATCTCACTCTTTCTTACCATGGATCTTCTCTTGTTATGTTATCACTCATACTTGCCACTAATCTATCCATAGAACCAACGTTTAATGTTCAAACAATTGCATCTCCTTTTTACATTTCTAGAAATCGAATTCATTTAATACCGTTAATTACCCAAGGAAATCACACAATAGTTTCATCTTTTAATAAACCAAACCTCCCAAACTCACTCACTGTCCACAAATACACCTCGCGACATGTCTCCACAAAGTTCACTATGTATTACTCTTCTCAACCCCTTTAAACGGACTTTCACTACATAAATCCATAACCCACACGACTCCTAACCATTTCCCTCCATAACTCTTTACACATCTCAAGTTGCCACTATCCACATTCTTACTTTCAATCTTTTCATTCTCACGTTCATTATACTCACATCATCCCTTGCCTATATTCACTTATTTTTACATTACTCAACACACCATCATATCACTCATCCCGTCTCGCAAAACGTGCGCCATGCCTCAATAAACTATACCAATCTTCCTTTTCTTTTTCCACCATCTATCATAATCACATATAACTCATATCCTCCCCACCGAACTCATACTCATCATAGTGCCACTCTTTACATCATAAGATTGGGTAACTTACGCTTCAGGACCAACACATACGTAAAACAATGCATAAAGAAGTAATACAACACCTTTGAATTAAACATAATATGCAACGAATGTCAAAAGATGAACATATGACCCGAAACACGCATATGACTCCGACAGACCCACTCGATCGAGTACGTAACTTACTCGATCGAGTTGAGGCTACTCGATCGAGTGCCCAACATGCTCGATCGAGTGCCCCGACTTTAACCCAAACAGACCTTTCGATCTTCGATTTACTCGACCGAGTAGCTCGGCTACTCGATCGAGTGATTCCCATACTCGATCGAGTGCCCGAGGTACTGATCGAGTGCCCAAAAACACGATTCTCGGTCAAAATAACGACAAATACCCACTCTATCGAATCAAACCCACTCGATAGAGTCATGCAGACTCGTGAATACTACCCGAATGTTATCTCACATACCCTAACGTACTATGCATTCATTATTATTTCAACATTATGATTACAACTACGCATTCAAATCTGCGCGACTCCTCATACAATTAACAAAATAATCTACTTCGTGTTATCAAGTGCCACGTTATAAACAACCGTCATGCTTTTCATCCAATTCGTTATATAAAACACATATCATTGAACCTCTATTCTTCATGTTACTACTTACCAAAGCCAAACATTACCATCTATCATGCTCATATAACATTCAACTTTCAATCATGTATTACCCGCGTGTTTTAAATTTTCATAACTTTTCATAACACAAACCACACCCATACACTACAAATCCTATTCCCATGTTGCTAATACAACAACATTACAAATCCACTTCATCACACATCATCATATACGAACTACTTTCTTTTTCTACCATATCATTCATCATTCTCATATACTTTTCCAACGATTCCAACCAACATGTCAACCAACTATCATGCAACATGCTTTCAACAAACCATATACAAAGACAATTAACATACACGTCGCACATATACACACGGACTCCACGTTCCCATACCATGTGATTGGCTTAAGTATCATGGGGCCAAGATTTTGAAGTGAGGGCGCCTACTCACCCAAAACCTAGCATCAGGTGGGGCTCCCATTACACATACACCAGGTTCATTTTATTAGACTCCCTATGTTCATTATGTTCATTTGTTACAGGTTCCAAAATCGTCGCTCTGATACCATTTGTAACACCCCCATACTCCAAGTGCCTTACCAGGACCACTCAGGTATAAGGATACTACCATCTCGGTTGCCCGAGGTACTGAATATCATAAGACAATAAAAAAACGTACTTTTAAAATAATTATAGATTAAGTGATTACATGTTCAAACCAAAACTAATAAAAGGAATTACAAGGTTCTCATACGGTCTCACAAACTAAAACTATCAAAGCTACTAGACTTCGTCGACACAAATGAAGACTTCTAACCGCCACGTGATGACTCATCCCGCCTATCTCATACGCGTCATGTCACACCTGCTCAATAACTGCTCACCACCCCCGAATGGATCACCACAGTTTTTAAAACATTTAAACGGGGTCAGTACTAATCACACAATTCAATGCATATATCAACAATAAGATAAACAGACAGCTTAACTGTCACACACACACACACACAGCCAACCAATTCCCATCATCTCAATCCTGACTGTCCACTGGACCAGCCCTGCCAGTGGGGGACCGCAGCCGTTCCCACCTAAGCCCCGCTCATCATACGAGCGATAACCCTGTCCCATTAATGTGCACATCCCCTTTCGTGGCGGGTTCCACGAAGGGCGAAACTAGGGCGTGAGATCACTCCCGCAAGTGACCCCACTCAGCCGAGAACGCATCTCGAGAACCATCAACAAACACAACCACAATCACAATCACAATCACAATCATCATATCAAACAACTAACTACCGCACATCACCAATATCCCATTATGGGACTAATACTGAGTAGGAAATCCTACCTGGAAAGCACAACAAGCAGACTGTATCTACAGCTGTATCAAGACGCCTCTTCTACGAACCCTCCTCCTATCATATAACACACATAGGCCATACATCACATACTACACATAAAAACCCCCAATTCCTAAATTAGGGTTTAACCAAACTTAACTAAACATTATAAAAATTACGTTAAAAGCTTACCCTTGACGCAAGGAACTCAACGACACGAACAACGATAAGAACCGACCGTCCGAACTCCGGAATTGCTAAGAATGCGATTAGGAAGATGAATCGATCGCTTTCTCTCTTAAACAGGTTTTAGGTTTTGCAAAAGTGATTTAAAACAATGACGATTATGTTTAAATACCTTAATCGCATAATTAACAAAACCCGAGAAAACTCCCTCAGTAAATGGGACACTCGATCGAGTACCCAAGGTACTCGATCGAGTACCCCCTTACTCGATCGAGTACCCCAACTACTCGATCGAGTACCCAACAAGGTCAGAAACTATTTTATTTCGCAACTTGCCCTTACTCGACAGAGTAAGGGCTACTCGATAGAGTACCCCAAGACTTATAAATACGGAGTATTACATCGAGAAATCACGATTTAAAATCGTCTGCCAGAATAAATCTGAAATACGTCACCCGAAGGCTCTTACACGACGTCTGCCAAGATAACCATCCGTTATAACTAAACCAACCAGCCAAAGGCTTAAATCCATCCAACGTATATTCCAGCACAAAATGTCATACAAATAACCGGTATTCAATATACTTCTCCCTTCCAACAATTACGATTATATCAACCAACGCAATTCTCATATGATCAATTCACTTTAATACAAACCATCCAACAAACATTATCGAATAAAAGTTGAGTAGGATTTATCCCTACCTGGCAAGCAATTCCAATTACGCAGCTCAAGCAATCCAATAAATAAAGCAATCAGATTCGATTATAATTCTTCACAACCGTCACCTAATCAAAATATTATAATTCAATTCAATTCAATTATTTACTTTATTTATACTTCATTAATAATTATCATTATTAATTATCATATTTTATTCACAACCTATTATGATTAATTATTATGGTATACGAAAACCCGCATCAAATCCAACTTAGAAACCCGACTCAACGATTATTAATTAATTAATTAATTAATCCCGACTCAACTAAAGATATACCCATTTATTAAATTCAAAACCCGATTACCCACCAAAACCCGAGTCAACCCGTCTTAATTATTAAATAACCAACCCATCCACCAAAACCCACGACAACATAAACACCCAACCATACACGACACCTATGACAACTATAAACACGATAAACACAACCCGTGCACCTCCCTTTGAACTCAATTTCCGACCACCAAACACCACTCATACCACCACCCATGACAACCACCGTGATCCCCTCACTACCCACAACAATAACCATCCAAAGTCTCCCCAACTAGGCCATGGCAACAAGGGTAACAATCTGTCTTAAGAGGTCTTAACACAACACCCATTAATTCCCCTGTTTCGCGAATTTCGGCCACCACCCGCAAAAACCACCACCTGCCGCCACGCCAACACCAACAACATGGTCGACTACCTCCCCCCATCACAACCCTACCATGCCCAGGTCAACTTTTGGCCATTAGAGGGTTCAATTACTCCCTAAAACTACCCACGACCTAAACCGCAACACCCCCTGACCAGCCACATTTAGCCGCTTGCCACCGCCACCCTAGGCCTGCCTAGACACCACCACTACACCCATTCCAACCCTTGCAACCCCACGAACCACCTCCCAAAGTTTGGTCTCATTCCGTCAAGGCTTGGGTCAGTTTCTAAGTGTCTTACGATCGTCTGACATTCAGTTGTATAAGAAAATAAAACAAGATTAGAAATTGTTACCTATTAATTACCGCTTGCTAATTCCGTCTCCAAAAGCTCCTTCTTTTAATTTATGAATTATTTCTCAGATTTAAGGTGGTATTTATAGTGTAAGATTATAGAGAAAGCGAGTTCGATTAGGAAACTATCTTAATTTACCTATTCCAATTAATATAGGAATTACTATTATTATAATTATCATTATATTATTATTATCACAATTATATTATTATTATTACATATATCACAGGTAGGATTCCCTTATTTTATCTTTACTAATTTATTATTGTCATAAATTATTATTAGTAATAATATAATTACTACCTTTCCATATTATATTATAATTATTTTCCGATGCAAATCCCGATTATACTCTAACCTTATTATACTAAATTTCAGTCCAATTACTTAATGTCACATGGTCCAATACCCAATTATTAGCTAAGCTCAATTCCCGACTTGTTTTACTTATTTTATTATTTAATTATCGTCTTATTTGTAATTCATTATTAAAAATGCCTTTAATTAATTATTAAATTACATAAACTATTCTCATAACTTATCATTAAAATACGGGTATTACAGTCTTCCTCCCTTAAAATGAACTTCGTCCCGAAATTCGCCCATAACTACAACCACAACAATCACAACATCACACCATTCAACATTACTAAGCAACTTCGATTATCAACTACATCAATCTCATCAAAACAATAATTCAAAATTTATGTAGTATTACACTATCTTTTTGAGGATTGAGGATTTCGTTACAATATCAGAGATTGTTCAATACAATATCACAGGTTATTCGATAAAATATCACAAAAAAAAAAAACACCTGTACAGAAAAAAAAATTATAATTTTTAAAAAAAAAAAAAAAAAAAATTTGGCAAAGGTCAGATTTTTCGTGATATTGTATTGAAGGACATGTGATATTGTATTCACTAATCCTCAATCCTCAAATATTTAGGAGTTCTCACCGGATCCCTATATATATAGAAAGGATCATGTAAGTCCACCTATTTTGGTTGAGTCCATAAGTCCTCATCTAAGCCTTTGGATGAGAAAGATAAAGGGCTGAGATTAGATCTAAGAAAGTGAATGAATAGCTGAGATTATAACAAAATATGTGGACTAGAATAAACCTATAAAATGAAAAAACCCTAGCTATCTTTCTCATTTTCTGCCTTCCTCTTTCTCACTCATCATCATCTCTCTCTAAACTCTCCCATCTCTACAAACCCTAAATCTCACCTCTCCCCAACAACCACCCCCCCACCGCCTTCCTTCATCCTCTCCTTTTCTGTCGCACCACCACAACATCAGTGGCACGACCCCGCCGCATCACCACGCCGCACCACCACTGTCGCCCCGTAACTGCCGCATCACGAAGACCGCACCACAACGACTATCACCTCCTCAGTCGCGCCTCCTTTTTCTATTTCCCTTTCTTTTTTTTCGAAATTTTCAGATCTAGCAATAAAAATCTGAGATTTTTCATTTTTGTTTCAAAAATTTAATTTAAAATCTGATCATTATCTTTCTTTCTCATTTTTAATTTAAAATCTGAGATTTTTCGAAATAGCTATTGTTATTTTCGTGATTGTCGGATCTAATCTTTTCAGATCTGTTTTTTGGTGGTGGTTGGTTCCGTGGAGATGGAGGAACGGGGTGGTTGTTGGTGCCTTGGCTGGTGCTTTTATTATTATTATTATTATTATTATTAGATCTGAGATTAAATTGGTTGGTGGTGTTGTTGGTTTGGTGGTGGAACTGGGGTGGTGGTGCTGTGGTGATTGGGGTAGGAGTTACATATTCAACGACTAGAATTATACTCGTAATACAATAAAATTACATTTCTATTTATTAAAGTTACCACCTCCAAACTAAAGTTACACTCTTGAAGGACAAAAGTTACACTTACAAGGACTAAAGTTACAATATTAAAGTATATTAATTTAAATTTTTACATACAAATCATTATACAACTAAAGTTACGAGTCCAACGACTAAAGTTACACTTGAAAAGGGTAAAGTTACACTCATAAAAATATATAAATTAAAATTTTTACATATAAACCATCATACGCCTAAAGTTACACTTAAAACGACTAAAGTTACACTTACAGGGCAGTAAAGTTACACTCCTAAAATTACATAAATTCAAATTTATTTATTTAAAATCACATTTTTATAACATAAATTAAATTTTTTGTGAAAAAAATGGCTTGAAAATGTTGAAGTTACACTCTAAAAGTTAAAGTTACACTCAAAAGTCATTAAATGAATAAAGTTACACTTATAATGCAGTGGAGTTACACTCCAAAAATGTGTGGCTGAGAATAGGACTTAGGGACTCAACCAAAATCAAGGACTTACCTGAACCTATCTCTCTCTCTCTCTCTCTCTCTCTCTCTATATATATATATATGTATATATATATATATATATATATATATATATATATATATATATATATATATATATATATATATATATATATATATATATAGTATTGAGATCATATAAGTCCCCTTCTAAGTGTGAGTCCATAAGTCCTCATCTAAGCCATTGGATGAGGAAGATGGGTGGTGGAGATCAAAGCACAAAAAGGTGATTAATTAGCTAAATAAACACTCTCTCTCACTACCTTAACTAATTCACCCTAATTATCACTAATTTCACTATATATAATTTATTATCACACCCATTTATCTCTCATCTCACACAATTCATTCACCTTCTCTATTAAAAACCCAATAAAATCAAAAACCCAATAAATTCAAAACCTAAAAATTCAAAAAAAAACCCCCCTCTTTTCCTCACCAACCCACCCCCTCACCCGACACCACCATACCCGACACCACCACCATCTGACGCCACCACCACCACCCACGACACCCCCACCACAGCCACCATACTACCCTCTACACAGCCACGCAACACCACCACCAGCGACCCTCAACCTCACGCACACCACCGCCACATCTGACCCCTCGACCTCACGCAACCACCCGCCTCACGTCGCACTGTCGCACACAGGTTGTGTTGTTGTCGTTTTTTGGTGTTTGTAATTGTTGGTGTTGTTGTCACTGTTTGTCGTTGTAGTTTTGTTTGCTTTTTTTTTTTTTTTTTTTTTTTTAAATTGTTGATGGTGTTGTCATGTGTTCGTCGTTGTTGTGTTTGTTTTAATATTTTTTTTTGTTTCTGATTTTTTGTGTGTGGTTGTAGTTTTTTTTTTGTTATTTGTTCTTATTTTACTCTTTTTTGTTGTTATTTGTTCTTCTCATTTTCACTCTTTTTTTTGTTCTTCTCATTTTATTGTGTTTTGTTCTTATCATTTTCACTCTTTTTTTTTTTTCAGAATTTTGTTTTGTTCTTCTCAATTTTTGATCTCATTTCATTGTCTTGTTATTTTTTTGTAGACCTAGATCTATTAAAAGTACAATTATCTTTATTAAAGTTACATTTTTTTCTATTAAAATTACACATTTTTCGATTAAAATTACACTTATATCTATTAAAGTTAAAGTTACACTTATTTCTATTAAAATTACACTTTTCTCAATTAAAATTACACTTATCTCTTTTAAAGTTAAAGTTACACTTATTTCTATTAAAATTACACTTTTATCTATTAAAATTACACTTTTCTCTTTTAAAGTTAAAGTTACACTTATTTCTATTAGAATTACACTTATTTCTATTAGAATTACACATTTTTCGATTAAAATTACACTTATATCTATTAAAGTTAAAGTTACACTTATTTCTATTAAAATTACACTTTTCTCTATTAAAATTACACTTATCTCTTTTAAAGTTAAAGTTACACTTATTTCTATTAAAATTACACATTTCTCTATTAAAATTACACTTATCCCTATTAAAGTTAAAGTTACACTTATTTCTATTAGAATTACACTTTTTTCTATTAAAATTACAGATTTCTCTATTAAAGTTACAGCTATCTCTATTAAAGTTACATTTTTCTCTACTAAAGTTACACTTATATCTATTAAAGTTACACTCTCAAGAACTACAGTTTTACTCTCAATGGACTCATGTTACATGTTTAATATGGACAAAAGTTACAGTCTCAATGGATTAAAGTTATACTCTCAATAGGCTGAAATTACACTTTAATGGACTAAAGTTACACTTTTAATATGGACTAAAGATACACTCTCAATGGACTAAAAATACACTTTAATGGACTAAAATTACACTTTATTGGATTAAAATTACACTTTAATAGACTAAAACTACACTTTTAAAAGACTAAAGTTACACTTATAAGTCACTCAATTCACAATGAGTTGTGTTAAAATTGGAAAAATTAAAAATAATATTTGTCGAAAAAACTGAGTTACACTCGTAAAACGCAAAATATATTGTAAATTTGCTTCAAATTTCCAAATTTCAAAATAAAATCCGTCAAACCGCAATTTTTTTTGTTAAAATTACACTTTTTTCCGTTGAAATTACACTTTTAAAACAGTGAAAGTGTAGTAACATTTGTATAAAGTTTCAGTCCAAAAAAAAAAATTATGCTCAAATTTTTTTTTGTGTATAATTAATCCATTAGTGAATGTATAATTAAAGCTAGAGAGAGAAAGTGGATTAATTAGTGTATAGGAAACTCATTAGTGTTAAGTATGCTTTTTTGCTTTCAATCTCAACCATCCTTAGCAGAAGATCTAAGGGATGTGGAGAGGACTTATGGACTCAAATATTTAGGTGGACTCATAAGAACTTCACACTATATATATATTGTTGGGAAATGTGTCATCAACAATAGTGCGATCACATGATTTAAATATCATTATTAAATCTCATTTCAAGAATACGGAAGGGATGATACATAATATATATATATATATATATATATATATATATATATATATATATATTATGCAACGACACACATGCCAACAACCACGACAAAATTTAAAAAAAAAAACAATAACAAACAGAGCAACAACCACCACCACCACCAGGACGCCCCACGACGCCAACAACCACGACAACAACCAATAACAAACAGATCTGAAAAAAAAATATAAAAGAGGTGGTGGCAGTCGCTGCAAGGAGGAGAGGAGTAAGGAGAATGTCGTGGAGGAGGGAGAACGATGGTGGGGGCAGCGGTTGGAGAGGAGAGATGATGACGGTGATGGTGACGGCTCGGATGTGGCCGTTGGAGAGGAAGGACGGTAGGTGCGGTGATGAGGGAGTGGTGGTGGTGCGTAGTAGTGGGTTGTGCGGTGATGAGGGAGTGGTGGTGGTGCGTGGCAGTGGTGGCGGTGACGTTTGTGCGGTGATGAGGGAGTGGTTGTTGAAGCTGGGTGGTTTTATGGTGGGATAATGAGAGGAGAGGGTTTTTTTTTGGTTTTTTTTTTGTTGGTAATTTTAGAGAGAAATGAGATATAGAGAGAGAGAGAGTAGGTGGGTGGGATAATGAGAGGAGGTTAGGATAGGCTGAATGTTTAAGGGAGTTTGGGTGATTAAGGAAGATAATTAGCTGAGATGAAATTGTAGCCTTTCATTTAGATACAATCTCATCCATCCATCTCTTCCTTCCAAAGACCCTTATAAGGACTTAGGGACTCATATGATATGAGGGCCTTACTAGAACCCTCCCCCCTCTCTCTCTCTCTCTCTCTCTCTCTCTCTCTCTCTCTATATATATATATATATATATATATATATATATATATATATATATATATAGAGTCAAGATCCGGTGAGAACGAACATTCGGTGAGAACAAGTGACTCGGTGAGAACACTCAATGGTGTACGATTAAAAGCAAACAAATGGGCTTTATGACTCCATAAATCAAAATCACTCAACTCACATTCATTCGACTCACCCAACTTCTACCACCAGTGCTTCACCCTCAACCACTGACCACCACCGGCACCACCCAGAGGTCGGCACCACGCCGGCACGACCAATAGCAGTACAACTTGTCGGTTGTTTGTTTTAACTCTTATGAAGCGTAAGATCGAGTAAGGCGGTTTCTGTAGTGGCTGTGATGGCGGCAGATAGAGGGTTTGTGGATATGAGAATTAGCAGAAACCGCCGGTCATACATAAATTGGAAAATTTGTGGAATTAGGTTTTGATTTTGGGGAAGATCGAGAAAGGATAATAGGAGAGGCGACTACTTAGCGCGGTAGCGAGCAGAGGTGTGATTAGCGCCGACGAGGGAAGGACAGTAGGAAAGGCGGTGCTCGTCCGACAGCGGGTCTTCTGGTCTGACGGCGGCCTCTACTGCCAATATTTGTCACCAGTGATGGCACTTGAGGTTGGTGGTAATGGTCGAGTTCATTGGCGGTGTCGCATTTGTTGTCACTGAGCATTTGAAGTGGGGATGGTGAAATTGCCATTGATGGGGCGCTTGGTGAGATAAGATGTGGTGGCTCGATTTGGTTCGGCAGCAAAGACCACCATGTCCTCCTCCTTTGCCCCCGACGCACACCACGCATATAACCTTTTATTTGTATATATTTGTAGTGGTAGAAGTAGTTGAAATTTCTTATTATTTCAACAATCTGGGATGAATAGCTCATTGATTATGGAAATGTGTGAGTGTGTTTTGAGTATTTAATCAAATTTATAAATATTAATTCTCCCATTTCGGAATTTTTTGGTTGTTTATCATGCCATTTTCATTTATTGTTTTTTGTATTATCGATTTCGCTAGTGTTTAAATGACGAGTGTTTAGTTTGGAATTGTTGAATGACGATTCATAAGACGATTTAGGTAAAACACTTATAATCCGTCCGCAACATTTTGTTTAGTAATGGTTATAATTTATATATATATATGTAATGTTAGAAGTAGCAACATCAATTGTTAGAAGTAGTAAGGCCAATTCTTAGAATTGTCGAGGTAAAAAGTGTACCTACTACTTAGGATAGGGAAAAGTATACCTACATCTTTAAAAAATGTACCTACAATAGTGAAAAGTGTATCTGAGATAAGGTAAAAAAAATGTATCTACATTATTAAAAAGTGTATATAGAAAAGTGTATTTATGATAGTCAAAAGTGTATCTGAGATTTGGTAAAAAAAAAAAAGTGTATCTACATTATTAAAAAGTGTATATAGAATTTTGGTAAAAAAAAAAAATGTATGTACGATAGTCAAAAGTGTATCTAAGATTTGGTAAAAAAAAATGTATCTATATTATTAAAAGGTGTATATAGAATTATGGTAAAAAGTGTACCTATGATAGTCAAAAGTGTATCTGAGATTTGATAAAAAAAAAAAAAAGTGTACCTTGTATATGTATATTCTCATGAATATATTGCGTTCTCACCAAGTGATCGTTATATATATATATATATATATATATATAGAATTAGGATCACATGAGTCCTACCTAATTATTTGAGTCAATGAGTCCATCTACAATATCACACATGAGTCATAACAATACTGCTTTATATCAAGCTATTAGTAAGGTTATTTTCGTCATTTCCTAAACTTGTTATATAAACCCTATTATCAGCTCAAACCTCACCATTTGAATTCATTTACTTTCTCTCTCTTCCCTCTCTCTTCCGTAATCACGCTTTTCATTCTTACGCCGTCAATTTTTCGCGCGTTGTCGTCTTCTTCGCTCACGTTGTCATCTTCACCTGTGTTCATCATCATCCGTGATCGATTTCCAGCGATTTTCTTCATCATTCGTCTCAGTTGCTCATTCTCATTGACTTTTTCATCATTCGTCGTCTTCATCTCTTTTTTCCTCAATTTTAACATATTCAAATCGTCGTATTTCATCGTTTTTGCTTCTTTTATTTTATGTTTTAATTTTTTCATTCGGTTTTCCTGTTTTATTGCATGATTTTTTATTGTTATTGTATCTTCGACTGAATTCGTTGTGTAATTACTGGTTTTTTGTTATAATTGATGTTATAATTCATCAACATCAATCACGGATTCATCAATTCATGCTATTTTATGCATTAAAATCATGTACTGATTACCTACTTTCTTCAACATGTAGTTTTTGCTATTTGATGTGTTAAAATTTATTCTCTGTTTTCTTCATCTTCTAATTGACGTATAAAAATGATGTACTAATTGTCTGTTTTGTTTATCATCAAGTTTATTTCGCATTCACTGCTTGTGTTTACTTCATGTTTTGATCGTTATTTAACAGTTTCCTTTGTATCACTTTTTATTCAGTAGAGTATCATAATTAATTCTGAATAATATCACATTTTATAGTTTTTGTTTACCTGATTACTGCTCATTAGAATTAGTTTCCCTTTTACAATATGACATTGAGTCATTTACAATATCATAGGCTGCAGTACATGACTCGTAACTACTTTTTGTGCATTAGTATCACATGTTATGCTTCAGAATATCACATTGAGTCCTTTACAGTATCATAGGATGCAGTACATGACTGGTAATTACTCTCTGTTCATTAGTATCACATGTTATGCTTCAGAATATCACATTGAGTCCTTTACATTATCATAGGCTCGCAGACATGACTTGTAATCGTTTTCTGTGCATTTGTATTACATGTTATGCTCAGAATATCACATGTATTCCTTCAAAGTATCATAGGTCGCAATACGGTTGCGTATTTATTTTATATTCATCAAGATTATCACATTTTATGTTACACAATACCACATGCATTCCTTCACAATATCATAGTTTTGTTATAATCTAGTTATATTTGTTATATTTGTATCATCGTTATGCTCCGAATATCGCATGTATTCTTTCACAAGATATCATAGGTGCAATACGGTTGCGTATTTATTTTATATTCATCAGTATCACATTTTATGTTACACAATATCACATGCATTCCTTCACAATATCATAGTTTTGTTATAATCTAGTTATATTTGTTATATTTGTATCACATGTTATGCTCCAGAATATCACATGTATTCCTTCACAGTATCATAGGCTGCAATACGGTTGCGTATTTATTTTATATTCATCAGTATCACAATTTATGTTGCACAATATCACATGCATTCCTTCACAATATCATAGTTTTGTTATAATCTAGTTATATTTGTTATAATTTGTTTATTCAACTTCTCTTGCTGTAGAAAATACTTTTGTTGTCCATGTGGTACCTGTTCCTACTCCACAATGCATAGACGTTGATGAGGTGCATGCTGGGAATCGTCTTTCTTTGATGGTGACCCCTGGAGGTTCTGAAGAGTGGGTCAGAAATATTGCAACTGAATTTACACCTACAATAGGACAAACTTTTGCTACGTTAGCCGAGGGTATACAGTTTTATGAGACTTATGCAATAGCATGTGGTTTTGAACCAAGGAAATCTTCAACGAAAAGGTTTCGTAGTAGTGGAGATATTAGGACAAAATTGATTGTGTGTCACCGGGAAGGATTCAGGGATTCTAAGCCGACAATATTACCCATTACTGGTGAGGAGGAGGAGCCAATGGTCAAGGCCTATAATCCGAAGAAGACTAAGGTTACTAGTATTGGTTGTAAAGCTAGGATTTTCTTTAAATTTGTTATTAAAGAAATTGACCAAGTTCAAGTGCCACTCTTTGTTGTTGATCAGTTTCATGCTGCCCATAACCACCGTCTTTCTCCACTCAAGTATAGAGAATTTCAGAAAAAATGTAGAAACCTTGCTTTGTAACATAAACAAACCAGCCTTACCAAATAGTAGAAACCATGAAAACCTATTTCGTGAGGGAGTGCGCTCGGCCACACCGGGGTACAAACCTTGTTACGTAGGGGAAGTGGGTGATAAATGTCTATCCACCGAATTCATGTTGATAAGGGATGTATCGGCTACACCGTGCCCAAGTTGATGTGGATTTGGATCATGGACACATTTATTCGAAATTTGGATGTATCGGCTACACCGTGCCCAAGTTGATGTATCGGCCACACCGTGCCCTTGTCGGATGTGTTTTGGGCTAAAGATAAATGTTAATGTAATTTTATCGACCAAGAGTTCTAAAAGTAGAATCGATTAAAGAGTTAATCCACCGAGTTATATTGATAAGGGATGTATCGGCCACACCGTGCCCAAGTTAATATGAATTTGGATCTTGGAATTATTTATCATAGTTGGGTAGAGGTCACTATGTAAATGCTATACTTGTTTACAAGTATTATTAAAACGATAAATGTAAAGTTTTTTCCACTATTCCGTTATTACATTGTTCTATTTCTTTACCCCATTCATATACGATATCATTTCGATTTTTGATTCAAATCTCCATTAATCCATCGTAACTAAAGACAAATATGAATTTGCTTCTAAAACCTCAAATGAACCATTGCTAAGGATCTCTTGTAAAGAATATAGATAAAGGTTATTCATTATCAAGCAGGTTTTTGATTCTTGACTAACACATCTACTTACAATGGATTGATATTCATATACTTAATTGAATTAAGTATCTTGAAGCGATAAATTGTTTTGGTAATTAGATTTGTCAGAATTCGTAATTGACCAAAATATCGCAACCACTTCAATGAAAGTTTTAAGGCTAAAACGAACAAATGAAGAGTAATCTTCATGAATTCAATTTTGCTTCTCAAAGCAAAGACTCATTGAAATAAGTGGGAGCATTCTCTTAAACCGTTAAGATGAGAATGAGGTTCAAGAAGTAAAGATTATAATGGAATTGATACAAGGTAATGTTAAAAGTAAAGTTGTTGAGAATAACGATACTAAACCTATCAATTCTGACCGATAAAGTTTCCATTGTCTTAAATGTTGGACACAAGAAAGGAAACTACCCCAAATTATTGAAGAATCAACAAGTTAGTTGTGGGACATCTAATGGGACCTTCTTCTTTAAATGTTTATTTGATTGACATAAAATTTTGCTAGTACTACTTCGTCAATATTAGAAACCGGTGGTGGTTTTCATCATTATGTTTGATACATGAGATGATTAGATTATGATGACTAGCAACAATGAAGTCGAGAGATAGAGTCATTGTGTACTAAATCTAGTTTTCGGGTTTGGAGTTGTACTTAATTGTGACTATTAAGTACATAAACTCTAAATAAGAATACAAACTTGTTAAGAAACAAAAGAGGTTTCACTTTTGTGACCCTATACACCACAATTTGATGTATGACTAGCCCATTATCAAGGTGATAATATTCTAAACCAAACTAGAATGATATATCATGAAGATGATGCAAGACTCAAATTGGTAACCCAAGATTAAACCTTAAATTTTGGAATGATGAACGCAAAGAGTTATCGAGTACTCTTGAAACCATTAGATTGTTAATGGTATATGCGTATCTTGTATTCAAAGCAAGATGTCTCGTGCCTTTTGGTTGAAAAGGAGATCGAGGTTGTAAATCATTGATCCAAAATAGGTTGATCATTTTCTTTTACCAACGATTTAAGTTGACGCTAATATGTTCACTTCATAAGGTAAATAGAGAAATCTTTGAAGAAGTTCAAAGTGTTCAAAGAATCACGATTTAGTTGTGATGGGATTATCAAAGTTAAGACTTTGATATAAGCCAAAGGAAATGTGATTTAGAATCACAAGTTAATCTCTCTTAGCACGCATTATGGAATAATGTGTGGTTGGACAAGAAATCAAACGCTATTCGATATGGTTTGGACTTCAATCAAGTTACTTTGAGTTACTTGATCCTTTTGGGGAATTTATCATTTTTGTCTAAATTATTTTCCACTAAATCATATGAGATATGAAATGGTAAGGGAACCATGTTTGTAAGTTTTCACAAGAAACAAATGCTCATTTTTCCCTCTTCAATTATCACGAGTACGACGGGTTTACGGCTCGTGAAGCTGTCTTTCTAAAATACAAGTTTATTTCTAGAAGACAGAGTGGGAGAAATTATTCAAGAGCCACAAAGAATGTCATGTCGCAAGAAACTGGTCTTTCTTGGCTACATGAGACGTTTTGTGTAAGACATTGTTTCTTCAAAACCTAGGAGGTTAAATTCGTCACTTGTTAAAGATGATGAATTCATGCTACTTTTAAGAAAGTAAAGAGCTTATAACTTACAAAAGAAATCGTTTGATTCAAGTTGATTACTTCTGGAAAGTAATGAACATATGACTTACATAAGACATGAGAGTGTTTAAGTCACAACTCAATACAAGACTTAGAGCCATGAAAATCCGAAATAAAAAGGCTTGATTAGTGACAAAGGGTTTTGCACTAATAAAGAGAGGTTTCAAAGCAAGATTGGTTGCAAAGGGTTTTGCACTAATTGAAATGCTTAAGTCTATTTGGATCTTCTTAGGGATTGTGTTTCATTATGAGGATATGCATACAGCAAGTGAATCTAAAACCCACTTCTTCAAAAGAAGGAATGTATTCAATACATGTCATGAGTTTTATAGATTCTTACAATCCTAAGATAATGTGAAATTTAAGAGAGGATCTTAAGTAGGACATAAATGAGTTGGAATCAATGATTTGATCATGTTATAAAACTTTTCTCGATAAGTCGAGAAGTTGTTTTATACATGAAGTTTAGTGGGAGTTACGATAATTTTAATTAGTCTTATATGTGGATGACATATTGATCATTGCGAATGATTTAAGACTTTTGGAGTATTATAATACATCTTTAATATCCGGATTTATGAAGATAAATTCACATGATATTGGCGTCAATAAGAAGTCTTACGTTGATAAGATTCATGACTAGTTCAATTAAATTGAACATATTTGATTGATTCCATTTGCTTCCGCTGCCGGATCAATTAAATAAGTAATGATGTATAACACTTCATATACGTTGAGTATGATGAATTGTTTTTCAAAATCGAATTTAAGTAATCTTTACCAAGTAAGCAATAAAGATTACCCTTAAGTGCTTGCAGAAGCATTAAGGAAGTAAAGCAAAGTGTTTATGATGCAATTTTGTGTAAGGGTGTTACACAAGTGACAATTGACAATTGAGATTGCGCATGGTTTCCGACAAAACAATAATCAAAACACATTAGGATGGTTAAGATACCATTGTGGCTATGTTAATTAAGAAGTAGATTTTCTAGAATCGTTCTAGGCAACAAAGAACAATGAGAAATATTTACAACGGAAATTGAGTACACTTGCAATCATGAGATGTGCAAGAAGGAAGAGTCCCGCACGCTGTGAAAACAGTGGGAGCTATTCTAAGGCTAGAGGGCCTATGTCTTGATTGAATCTCCACACGTACTCAGAAAGTTTTGTAATGCAAATGTATACATTACAAAGGAAAACGAATATGTAGTAAGGTTGAGTAAGGTACAAGAAGTTGATAAAACCTACTAACCAAAGCCTTCTCATAGGCTTAACATGATGAGTCATGTCATTTCAATTGAATTGAAATGAACAACTACATACAAGATCAAATTAGATTATAGAACATGAAATAGTAATCAGGCATTGACTATTCATATGTGATAATCACATTTGTCGTTTGAGTTTTTACTTTAAAAACTCCTTTTATACTTTGTTACATCCAAACGGGTTGTAGAGACAACATTGAACCCCGTTAAAGTGAACACGGATTAACATTGTATTCGCCCATAGTCACTTGTATGAGGTGACGTCTCGAAGTGACTAGAGTGTGATGCGATTGATGGCAAGTTCAAGTGCCATAGAGTCATGTGAGATGACTAGTCGATCACATAGGCAGACTGTTAGGAACACTTTGTCGGGCAGTGACCGCTTATGTAACACCCGCGAATTTCCCATTTTGACATTTAAAATTTATTAAACCGTTTGATTATTTTATTTTATATTTTTAAATTATTTAATTTAATTAATTCATTTTAAGCACGATTTTAATGAAAAGAATATTTTAAAGTACGTATTATTAAATTATATTTTTGAGGCATAATTTATATAAGAATATATTTATTCGCATTTTTGGTCGGACAGTAATGGTGACAGTAATAATAATAATTCTCGTCTTAATTTCCGTCTAGCTATAGACCGTCACATTTTCACATATGAGACTAATCTATTCTCGACCTATCCTATACCGACAACACACACACATTCACCTACCCTCCTACACTCTACTTTTAAATTATTATTATTATTATTATTAGTATTAGTATTAGTATTAGTATTAGTATTAGTATTAGTATTAGTATTAGTATTAGTATTAGTATTAGTACTACTACTATTATTATTACTACTACTACTAATGTTCTACTTCCCATCCCCACCCCCTTTTTTTTCCCTTTCTTCTGCGTGAGACCCTTAGCTGCAACAACAACACCACATTCAACATAACCCAGAAAACTCCATTTCCGCCGACCTCTTTACCCCGTTCCCGTTCCCATTTCTCAACTAAATTCGATAAATTTTACACCAATAGCTTCCTCATCTCATCCTCCTTCTTTGTATGTAAGAAAGAGCCAAGCTTTCGTCCTATTTCAGAACGGCCGTCTTACAAGGGATTCGGATTTTGGTTTAATTTCTTCTATTTTTGGGTTTAAGGTCATCCTTGGGCGATTCCTCAGTCGTTTAGGAGAGCAAAAAGGTAACGGTGATAGGTTACTCGACAAATGTCGAAATTTCCGTCTTATATGTCGTTTTATATGTTTTTGTTTGATAAAGTTTGGTTCTTTATACTCATCTGCATTCGTTGGTCTCAAAAATCTTTTGTATGTATATATCAAAGGAGTTTTGTTCCTATTTCGTTCTTGAATTGATCTTTTTATGGGAGTCCTTGAGCCTACCCCAAAGCTTGATTTGTTTTGACCGCAGTTGTGTACTCTAGTTTATAGCTTTTGTTATACTTTGACCCACACCCTCTAGATTTATGTGAATTGGCTTCTGAATATGATTTCCTGTAGTATCACTTTAGTTGTCTCTACTGTATACTCTTCCAACTCTACCATTCGTACTAAACTCGTTCTTGTATGTATTTGATTACTTTTATTTCTTATGATAGTAACCAAGTATGATGACTAAAATAACTATTGATACTCTGGATGTGTCAAATGCTAAAGATACGGTTGAATGAAGCGTGTTTGTGGATTGTTTTGGTGCTGATTTTGGGGACGGGTTGTATACGTTTCTAGGACTGTTTTAGGACTGTTTTGAGGACAGCCGAGTACGATTTTGGTGGCTGTTTTGGCGCGGTCTTAAGTAGCTGTATTGGACTGTCTTTGATCCATTTTGAGCAGGCTGCTTATGGATTAGTTACGGGTTACACGGTCTTGTATGGGTTGTTTTGGGAATGTCAAGAAGGGGATATGGTGGTTGATTTGGGTGTTAAACATGGTTTTGGTGGCTGTTTTGGACAAGAGTAAGGTCTGTTGGGGGGAGTGCAGGGGCATGGTTGTGGCCTGGCAGCGGGGCCAAGGCTGGCTGGATGCAGCCTCGGTCACGGCTAGTTGTGAGTCGTGTTTAGAGCTGTCCAAATGACACCCTTTAGTTGTGTTTGGCTGCTGTCCAAAAAGGGACTTTGAGTCGTGTTTAAGGATTGTCTTGGCATAAGTTGGTTATTAGAATTATTTAAAATCCCGCCTCGTGTTTTATATAATGTAATTTGTTAAATATCATTCATTTTTATATTCTTCTCACATTAATCATAAATGTGGAATTTATTATTTATTCAAGTCAAAATTCGATGAAATGTCTCATTTACCTATAATATGAATTTTTAATCTGTTCATTCTCATTTATTTATCGTATCTCAAATATGAGTGAATTATTCTACTTGTTTAATTAAATTGAGTCATTCATAATTGAATGCTTGTTCTGTTTATTATAAATGGTTCATTTCCGTTTGTCTACATTTTTATTCAAGTGACAAATATTGAAGAATTGGGTTACTTATTCATATTCATGATTATGATTTGGTATGAAATGTCTCACTTGGATTATCATCGGTTCATTACTTGTAGTAGTCTCTTTCCAAGTTGATTCGTATCGCTTGGTTGAGTCGTATTCTTATGATAATGCATTTATGTTATACCGTATTGCTTGACTTATCTTTACACCTCTTTCGGACTGTCCTGCCGATTGTGGGTTTAGCTCATATCTTCCGCCGCTTTCGGACTGTCCTGCCGATTGTGGGTTCTCGATTTCCGATTTAGGGTTCGGGTCTTGGATGCGGACTGTCCTGCCGCATGTCGAATCGGGAACTGTCTTTGTCCGAGAGTCGCGCAGATTTAGACTAGGACTGAGTCTTGGGAGTACCATTGTCGTCCTACCAGGGGAATTATATATTGATATATGAGTAGTAAAGGTCTTGCTTGGTTATAGATATTGGTATTTGTCTGTTGTTTGTTGTTTGTCTTGGTCCTATCGGACACTAGGGGTGAGCTATAGGCCCTCTAGTTGCGATATGATCGTCGGGATTGATGTTCCCATCCGTTCTTATGGTGAGATGCAAGCCATAAGTATGAATGTGACATTAGTAGCCACGTCTCGTATAATGTCTGCTAAGTGGTTTTCCAAATAATGGCTACCATTTCTATTCTTGTAAATTGCATTGGATGACCCCTTACTTAACTGCTTCACATGATTCGGATTCTAAATTCACATCTATGTTGTATTTCCTTGAAATGCGTGCTTTGGTATAGATTACCGTATTCTTCTCTTTCATATTATTTAATTGTCTCACATGAGTAGTTTAACCGTTATCATACTAATGTTGATCTATCTTGTTCCATCTCATTTAATTACCATGTTTAAACATAAACGTGATATCCATATTTTTGTAAGAGTTTTACATGACTTACCTGGTTTAGTTCTTTGTTATGTTCGTTTCGAAATTTTGTGGCTGGGAGAACCTTGAGTTACTCCCCACTGACTGTGGCGTTCATGTTTACATGAATGACAGGTATTAGTGGTGTATTCATGGGGTGAAGACATGTGTGAGCTAGCGAGCACTTTGGCCTAGTAGTTGATTTATTAGGATTGTTTAGACCTACCTTTTATTGTATTGTCATTCGAGGGATATATTTTCCCTCACCTTGACTATCGCGTTTGTATAATTTAAAATCTTTATTTCCGCACTCTTTATTTATGTTTTAGATTTTTGGTGAACCCGCGCTTTAAATTTTAAAAGTTTCAAAAATTCCCAAATTTCCGCTTGAATTTTATAAGCTTTATTTTCCGCTTTATCGCGGGGTGTCACAATTGGTATCAGAGCCTATGTTGCTCCCGACGCACACACGTGTACCCCAAAATTAATTTTGAACTTGACCTAAAATATTGAATGAGAGATGGGTAGAAATAAGGACCTAAGTTGGTAGTCTCTTTGTGTATGCTTCATGGTAGGTTCTAACATGTTTGTTGATTGTCAATTATTTTTGTACCTTTGGATCAATGACCGTGAGCCTACCCGCGTTGCGATCAAGACCTGGTGTCTATTGCCGAAGATTGAAGATTTGTCCAAGTTTTGAAGAATGCTTTTTCTTCCTCGAAGATATTTCTCATTCTTTGTGTACCCTGCCTCATTCTTTTACTTCTTGATGCTTATTTCCTCTTCTAAGCTCTCTTTTCTTTTCTTTTTCTTGGAAGTTATTCTTGTACCCTCTCAACTTGTCATTTGTTCCTTACTTACCCTCCCTTAACGCCTTTTTGATAGTTATCTTTCTTTTGTGAGATGTTAATTTTGGTTGGATAATTTGGCTTTGTGGAGTTTATTTGTGGTTGACCCATAACTCTTGGTTTTGAGAAGTTGTGATGTTGGAAGGACTTAGGTATTGTGGTGAGACATACTTAGTGATTCTCATACCTAGTTCTTTGGTAAAGTGACTATAATTGATCGGTGGAATTATGTGTGTTAAGTGTGAGTTGCCTATGATACTAAGACTATGGAACTTGGCCTTGTTGTTTATACTTGGAATTTGAGGATTTGGTAACTTGAGTTTTGTTGCTTGGGTTTTGACATGGAGTAGAGTTTATGACGAGAGCTTGGAAGGAAACACCTCTAGGACGTTCTTGGCCATTGGTGATGAAAGTGTTACTTGGAAATTTGAGTTGAACTCGAGGTTAGAATAGCCGATATACTTTTGTGAGTGTTGTGATGAGTCGATTCTTTTGACTAAAGACTGTTCGCCTAAGGTGGCACAGTTTCAGATTAACTTTGATTTGTGTTACTACGACCTTCGTAAATGGGGTCAAATGGGCATATTTTGGGTTATGATGGTTGTGGCTAGACGAAGGGAATAAGTGCGATAGGAATTGTCCACCCCCTTGTTAGGGTTAAAACAATATCTCAGGGCCACTCGAGGAGTAATGAACTGGAAATGCGTGGCCACGCTCGGAAGGTATCCATGGTGGATAAATTCCGGTCAGTCAGTTATTCTCCAGATCGAGGAAACCACTCTCGATATGATCACTTGCAAGTACGACCCGAAAGACACCTTGCATTGAGTGGGAGATAGTAATAGGACAAGAGAATTGGTGACGCACACTTGTCGAGGACAAGTGGGAGATTTTTCGGAAATGTGTCCTCAACAATAGTGCGATCACATGATTTAAATATTATTATTAAATCTCATTTCAAGAATACGGAAGGGATGATACATAATATATATAGTCAACTGGTCCACACATATCGGTAATGATTGGCTGGCTAGAGTTTGACATTACTGTCGTGCGACGGTGGTGATCGATTGATCCTTGAGGTCACACCTAAAGGACGATTCCCTTAATTGAAAAGGTTAATTAGTTGTATACCGTCTGATTAATTAATTCCTTAAAATTGAACAATTCAATTTGTGAGAGAGAATATTGATATCTTATTGTAATGGGATTAAATAAGATTTATTTTAGTAATAAAATGCTTTGTTACTAAAATTATTTATTGTTTGAGAAACAATAAAGATAAGAATGAATGGTTAATTATAATTACAAGAAGTTGTGAATTATAATTATATGACCCATTTTATTTATATGATCAAGTATCACTAGTCAATTTGTTGTATGTAATTTAATTAATTCATGAAATGATATTTATGTGATAAATATGCATTAAATTAATTAATAACATGTATCATATAACATGTGACATATTGTGTGACAAGTGACAAATTGACAAAATAAAATGGTAGTCCATTTTACATATGGACCGAAATATTGTAGGTAGTGGAGGATAATGGGTGTATTATTTTAATGCCTAAAATTATTATAATCATACCTATTATTACATAGCCTTACACCTACAATATTGATAAGACAAAAAGGAAAAGCAAGATGCTCTCCCTTGGCCTCTTGCTAGCCGGCTCTACTACTCCTATTAGAGGAGTTTTAGTTCTTTTATCTTATCATTCTTACACTACCATTCAATCCACATGCAAATGTTCATGTATTTTCTCTCTTCTCTCTCTTTAAATCTTCATCAAAAAGATGAGTTTTTGATCCAAATTTGTTCAAAAAGATTACTAAAATTATTAATGTAATATATGAGTGTTAGTAATCAATTTTAAGGTATACCACATTACAAATATCTAGTACATATTAGTTTGTGGGATTAAGGGATAGTTTTGGGTGCTACTAATTGGAGGGCTTCTATTTTGAGGTCATGTATGTTCATCCAATATTGGAAAGCTCAAGAACTAACAAGAAGGAGATCTTGTTGGTGCCCATTTGACCGAAATTTATTTGGTGAGAAATTGATTTTCTTATCTCTTATGTTTTAGTTTGCATGCATAAGATCTAGAATTTATTTTATGACTAAATAAATTTGAAACATATAAGAATATGTTAAGTAATGAGATATAGATTCCAACATATATATATATATATATATATATATATATATATATATATATATATATATATATATATATATATATATATATATATATATATATATATATATAGAAGAGATCAACTAAGGCCAACATATGTATTTGAGTCCATAAGTCCTTCTAAGGGCCATTGGATCAAAGGCAATGAAAGGCTAAGATTTGATGTCAATATGTGGCTACAAATTAATCCCTCCACCTTTTCTCTAATTAACTCATCAATTCAATAAAACAACCTCACTAATCATTCATCATCTCATTATCACAACTCCTCCTCCTCTCTCTACATCTCACTTTTCTCTCCTCTCTAAAAAAACCCCAAAATCCCAAATAACCAAAACCCAAATAAATCACCCACTCCTCTCATGTTCATTCACCACCACCCACCACCACCCCACCCGACACCAACTCACCACCCACCACCCCCCCGCCGCCAGCCCACCGCCGCCACCTCTTTTTTTTTTTTTTTTCACCTCGTTTTTTTTTTCGTTTGGTGTTAATTTTTATGTTTTGAGTTATTTTTTCCATTCATTTTTTTTGTTGTCTTTTATTTTATTTTAATTGTCTTTTATTTTGTTAGTTCTCATTTTTTTATTCATTTTCTCAAATCTCTTCTTGTTATACGTTTTTTTTAAGATTTCGGGTTTTAAATCTCGTTTTTTTTTGTGAGATACTTTTTTTTCATCTAAGATCTACTAAAATATTTTTCATAAAATTTGTTGTTTTAATCTTAGCTATATAAAAATTCTTATAATTTGTTGATTTTAATCTTATATTTGACATTTTTATATAAAAATGATATAAAATGACTAAAGTTACACAATTATAGGCAAAAGTTATACGGTTATAGACTAAAGTTATACAAAAATTGACTAAAGTTATACAAAATTTGACTAAATTTATACAGAAAATGACTAAAGTTATACAAAAAATGACTGAAGTTATACAAATAAGGATTAAAGTTATACAAACAATGACTAAAGTTATACAAAAACTGACTAAAGTTATACAAATAAGGACTAAAGTTATACAAATAAGGACTAAAGTTATACAAAAATGGATTAAAGTTATACAAAAATGGACTAAAGTTATACAAATATGGACTAAAGTTATACAAAAATCGATTAAAGTTATACAAAAATGGACTAAAGTTATACAAATATGGAATAAAGTTATACAAAAATTGGACTAAAGTTATACAAAAAATTGACTAAAGTTATACAAAAAGTACACACATTCCTACTGGAGTATAAGTTTAGTTCATATTTGTATAACTTTAGTCCATTTTTGTATAACTTTAGTCCATTTTTGTATAACTTTAGCCCATTTTTGTATAACTTTGGTCATTTTTTGTATAATTTTAGTCATTCTTTGTATAACTTTAGTCCATATTTGTATAACTTTAGTCCATTTTTGTATAACTTTAGTCCTTATTTGTATAACTTTAGTCAGTTTTTGTATAACTTTAATCATTGTTTGTATAACTTTAATCCTTATTTGTATAACTTTAGTCATTTTTTGTATAACTTTAGTCCAAATTTGTATAACTTTAGTTTTTATTTGTATAACTTTAGTTCTTATTTGTATAACTTCGATCCAAATTTGTGTTATTTTAGTCCAAAATTGTATAACTTTAGAACTATAAATTCAGATTTGAAACAACACATAAGAAGATGATATTAAAAAAACCAATAAGTCAAAAAAGTACAATAAAAAAACTTCAATAACAATAATAAAAAATTAACCAATAAGTAAAAAAAAAAAACAAATAACAAAAAAAAACCAAAACCAAACCAAACAAAAAAACCAACCAAACAAACTTGAATGGTTGTATAACTTCAATTTATATAATGTATAACTTTAGATGTTAATAGCGTAACTTTAATGTAAAAAGTGTATAACTTTAGTCGTAAATAGTATAACTTTAATGTTTTAAGGGTATAACTTTAGTCGTAAATAGTGAACTTTTATAAAAAACAAAAAACAAAAACAAAAACAAGTAAAAAATAAACCAAAATAAAAAACAACCCTTAACTAAAAAACAAAAAAAAAAAAAAACGAAAAACAAAAACAGAAAAACAAAAAAACAAAAACCAAAAACAATAACAAAAACCAAAAAAACGAAAATAAAACAGAAAAACAAAAAAACAATAACCACATACAATGTATAACTTTAGATGTTAATAGTGTAACTTTAATGTAAAAAGTGTATAACTTTAGTCGTAAATAGTATAACTTTATTGTTTTAAGGGTATAACTTTAGTCGTAAATAGTATAACTTTAATGTTTTAAGGGTATAACTTTAGTCGTAAATAGTGAACTTTTATAAAAAACAAAAAAACAAAAACAAAAACAAGTAAAAAATAAACCAAAAACAAAAACTAGCGCCACAAAATCTGCAGCTTTCTTCAGGAATGTCCCAGAGCAGTTACAGTCAGAGATTTTGCAGGTTTCAGGGTATAGTGAAGGGAAGATCCCTTTCAACTACCTTGGTATGCCAATTCAGACCACTAGACTCAAAAAGCAAGATTGTGAGTGTCTAGTGGACAAAATTTGTGCTAGGATCCATGGATATGGGGCAAGGAAATTTTCATATGCTGGTAGATTAGTCATTGTTAAGAGTGTCCTCAATTGTTTACACTCCTACTGGGCATCTCTCTTTGTCATACCCAAGGGAATCACTAAAAGCATTGAGGCAAAGATGTAGGAACTTCCTATGGGATAACTCGGTGACTATAGGAAACCTCCTTTGGTGGGGTGGGACAAAATCTGCAGACCAAAAGATGAAGGAGGCTTGGGAATAAAGGACCAGGAACATTGGAATAAAGCCATGGTTGGACGGCTAGTTAACTGGATAGCCACGAAAAAAGACTCCATCTGGGTCACTTGGGCTCGTAACAACTATCTAAAAGGCCAGGAATGGATGGAATACAAGCCAAGCTCCAACTCGAGTTGGGTGTGGAGAAGAATCTGCAAGGTTAAAGACGAAATGAGAGCTGGCTATTCCAATGGATCTTTGGATCGCACAAACAGGAGGATTCTCCCTGCCGGGTGTTATACCGGCTTAGAGGGAATAGGCCTAAAGCTCAATGGAACAAGGCAACTGAACGCATGGACCCTCCCTAAACACCAATTCCATGGTTGGCTCGTGGCTCATGAAGCCCCGAGTACATCCGCAAGTGGTCGGGTTTGGGATGGATATTGAAGACAAGTGCTCTCTTTGCGGCCTACTCTCTGAAACTATGGAGCATCCGTTTGCGCATGCCCGTACAAAGAGAAGAATAATATGGGAATTGAACAAGATTATCTGCGTGGGACTTCCTTCCGGGAACACCATGGTGGTGTGTGTGCATAGAGCAGGGATCTGCGCTTCAAAGAGGAATTCAAAATGCTATGATGATGAGTGTGATGTACCAGATATGGCAACAAAGAAACAAGAGTAGAACTGAGAAAGTGCTGATCCGTCCAGAAGTAGTGGCAGGGTTAATCATGGAAGAAATGAAATCAAGAGTTCGAACCCGAGATAGAACACTCCTTACTCTCGAAGATAGAGATTGGCTAAAGAGATTAAAACTTATGGTTTAAATCCTTTGTATAATCATTTTTAGCAACACTTATGTAACTCATTATAATTATTAATATATTATTCTCACATTTCACCAAAAAAAAAAAAAACCAAAATAAAAAACAACCCTTAACTAAAAAAAAAAAAAAAAAACGAAAAAAAAAACAGAAAAACAAAAAAACAAAAACCAAAAAAAATAACAAAAACACAAAAATTAAAAAAACCAGATCTGGGAACCATTCACATGAACCAAATAACAAAAATCAAAATAAAAAGTTAGAAACTAAAAACAAAAAGGAACCACAATAACAAAAAAAAAAATGCAATGACACACATGCCAACAACCACGACAAAATTAAAAAAAAAAAAACAATAACAAACAGAGCAGCAACCACCACCACCACCAAGACGCCCCACGACGCCAACAACCACGACAACAACTAATAACAAACATATCTGAAAAAAAAAAAAATATAAAAGAGGTGGTGGCAGTCGCTGCAAGGAGGAGAGGAGTAAGGAGAATGTCGTGGAGGAGGGAGAACGATGGTGGGGGCAGCGGTTGGAGAGGAGAGATGATGACGGTGATGGTGACGGCTCGGATGTGGCCGTTGGAGAGGAAGGACGGTAGGTGCGGTGATGAGGGAGTGGTGGTGGTGCGTAGTAGTGGGTTGTGCGGTGATGAGGGAGTGGTGGTGGTGCGTGGCAGTGGTGGCGGTGACGTTTGTGCGGTGATGAGGGAGTGGTTGTTGAAGCTGGGTGGTTTTGTGGTGGGATAATGAGAGGAGAGGGTTTTTTTTTTGGTTTTTTTTTGGTTGGTAATTTTAGAGAGAAATGAGATATAGAGAGAGAGAGAGTAGGTGGGTGGGATAATGAGAGGAGGTTAGGATAGGCTGAATGTTTAAGGGAGTTTGGGTGATTAAGGAAGATAATTAGCTGAGATGAAATTGTAGCCTTTCATTTAGATACAATCTCATCCATCCATCTCTTCCATCCAAAGACCCTTATAAGGACTTAGGGACTCATATGATATGAGGGCCTTACTAGAACCCTCCCCCCTCTCTCTCTCTCTCTCTCTCTCTCTCTATATATATATATATATATATATATATATATATATATATATATATATATATATATATATATATATATATATATAGTCAAGATCCGGTGAGAACGAACATTCGGTGAGAACAAGTGACTCGGTGAGAACACTCAATGGTGTACGATTAAAAGCAAACAAATGGGCTTTATGACTCCATAAATCAAAATCACTCAACTCACATTCATTCGACTCACCCAACTTCTACTACCGGTGCTTCACCTCAACCACCGACCACCACCTAAGCACCACCCAGGTCGGCACCACGCCGGCACGACCAATAGCAGTACAACTTGTCGGTTGTTTGTTTTAACTCTTATGAAGCGTAAGATCGAGTAAGGCGGTTTCTGTAGTGGCTGTGATGGCGGCAGATAGAGGGTTTGTGGATATGAGAATTAGCAGAAACCGCCGGTCATACATAAATTGGAAAATTTGTGGAATTAGGTTTTGATTTTGGGGAAGATCGAGAAAGGATAATAGGAGAGGCGACTACTTAGCGCGGTAGCGAGCAGAGGTGTGATTAGCGCCGACGAGGGAAGGACAGTAGGAAAGGCGGTGCTCGTCCGACAGCGGGTCTTCTGGTCTGACGGCGGCCTCTGCTGCCAATATTTGTCACCAGTGATGGCACTTGAGGTTGGTGGTAATGGTCGAGTTCATTGGCGGTGTCGCATTTGTTGTCACTGAGCATTTGAAGTGGGGATGGTGAAATTGCCATTGATGGGGAGCTTGGTGAGATAAGATGTGGTGGCTCGATTTGGTTCGGCAGCAAAGACCACCATGTCCTCCTCCTTTGCCCCCGACGCACACCACGCATATAACCTTTTATTTGTATATATTTGTAGTGGTAGAAGTAGTTGAAATTTCTTATTATTTCAACAATCTGGGATGAATAGCTCATTGATTATGGAAATGTGTGAGTGTGTTTTGAGTATTTAATCAAATTTATAAATATTAATTCTCCCATTTCGGAATTTTTTGGTTGTTTATCATGCCATTTTCATTTATTGTTTTTTATATTATCGATTTCGCTAGTGTTTAAATGACGAGTGTTTAGTTTGGAATTGTTGAATGACGATTCATAAGACGATTTAGGTAAAACACTTATAATCCGTCCGCAACATTTTGTTTAGTAATGGTTATAATTTATATATATATATGTAATGTTAGAAGTAGCAACATCAATTGTTAGAAGTAGTAAGGCCAATTCTTAGAATTGTCGAGGTAAAAAGTGTACCTACTACTTAGGATAGGGAAAAGTATACCTACATCTTTAAAAAATGTACCTACAATAGTGAAAAGTGTATCTGAGATAAGGTAAAAAAAAATGTATCTACATTATTAAAAAGTGTATATAGAAAAGTGTATTTATGATAGTCAAAAGTGTATCTAAGATTTGGTAAAAAAAAAAAAGTGTATCTACATTATTAAAAAGTGTATATAGAATTTTGGTAAAAAAAAAAATGTATGTACGATAGTCAAAAGTGTATCTAAGATTTGGTAAAAAAAAATGTATCTATATTATTAAAAGGTGTATATAGAATTATGGTAAAAAGTGTACCTATGATAGTCAAAAGTGTATCTGAGATTTGATAAAAAAAAAAAAAAAGTGTACCTTGTATATGTATATTCTCATGAATATATTGCGTTCTCACCGAGTGATCGTTATATATATATATATATATATATATATATATATATATATATATATATATATAGGATCACATGAGTCCTACCTAATTATTTGAGTCAATGAGTCCATCTACAATATCACACATGAGTCATAACAATTCTGGTTTATATCAAGCTATTAGTAAGGTTATTTTCGTCATTTCCTAAACTTGTTATATAAACCCTATTATCAGCTCAAACCTCACCATTTGAATTCATTTACTTTCTCTCTCTTCCCTCTCTCTTCCGCAATCACGCTTTTCATTCTTACGCCGTCAATTTTTCGCGCGTTGTCGTCTTCTTCGCTCTCGTTGTCATCTTCACCTGTGTTCATCATCATCCGTGATCGATTTCCAGCGATTTTCTTCATCATTCGTCTCAGTTGCTCATTCTCATTGACTTTTTCATCATTCGTCGTCTTCATCTCTTTTTTCCTCAATTTTAACATATTCAATGTCAGGTATTTCATCGTTTTTTGCTTCTTTTATTTTATGTTTTAATTTTTTCATTCGGTTTTCCTGTTTTATTGCATGATTTTTTATTGTTATTGTATCTTCGACTGAATTCGTTGTGTAATTACTGGTTTTTTGTTATAATTGATGTTATAATTCATCAACATCAATCACGGATTCATCAATTCATGCTATTTTATGCATTAAAATCATGTACTGATTACCTACTTTCTTCAACATGTAGTTTTTGCTATTTGATGTGTTAAAATTTATTCTCTGTTTTCTTCATCTTCTAATTGACGTATAAAAATGATGTACTAATTGTCTGTTTTGTTTATCATCAAGTTTATTTCGCATTCACTGCTTGTGTTTACTTCATGTTTTGATCGTTATTTAACAGTTTCCTTTGTATCACTTTTTATTCAGTAGAGTATCATAATTAATTCTGAATAATATCACATTTTATAGTTTTTGTTTACCTGATTACTGCTCATTAGAATTAGTTTCCCTTTTACAATATGACATTGAGTCATTTACAAGTATCACAGGTCGCAGATACATGACTCGTAACTACTTTTTGTGCATTAGTATCACATGTTATGCTTCAGAATATCACATTGAGTCCTTTACAGTATCATAGGATGCAGTACATGACTGGTAATTACTCTCTGTTCATTAGTATCACATGTTATGCTTCAGAATATCACATTGAGTCCTTTACAAGATCATAGGTCGCATAGATACATGACTTGTAATCAGTTTTCTGTGCATTTGTATTACATGTTATGCTCCAGAATATCACATGTATTCCTTCAAAGTATCATAGGCTGCAATACGGTTGCGTATTTATTTTATATTCATCAGTGTCACATTTTATGTTACACAATACCACATGCATTCCTTCACAATATCATAGTTTTGTTATAATCTAGTTATATTTGTTATATTTGTATCACTGTTATGCTCCAGAATATCGCATGTATTCTTTCACAGTATCATAGGCTGCAATACGGTTGCGTATTTATTTTATATTCATCAGTATCACATTTTATGTTACACAATATCACATGCATTCCTTCACAATATCATAGTTTTGTTATAATCTAGTTATATTTGTTATATTTGTATCACATGTTATGCTCCAGAATATCACATGTATTCCTTCACAGTATCATAGGCTGCAATACGGTTGCGTATTTATTTTATATTCATCAGTATCACAATTTATGTTGCACAATATCACATGCATTCCTTCACAATATCATAGTTTTGTTATAATCTAGTTATATTTGTTATAATTTGTTTATTCAACTTCTCTTGCTGTAGAAAATACTTTTGTTGTCCATGTGGTACCTGTTCCTACTCCACAATGCATAGACGTTGATGAGGTGCATGCTGGGAATCATCTTTCTTTGATGGTGACCCCTGGAGGTTCTGAAGAGTGGGTCAGAAATATTGCAACTGAATTTACACCTACAATAGGACAAACTTTTGCTACGTTAGCCGAGGGTATACAGTTTTATGAGACTTATGCAATAGCATGTGGTTTTGAACCAAGGAAATCTTCAACGAAAAGGTTTCGTAGTAGTGGAGATATTAGGACAAAATTGATTGTGTGTCACCGGGAAGGATTTAGGGATTCTAAGCCGACAATATTACCCATTACTGGTGAGGAGGAGGAGCCAATGGTCAAGGCCTATAATCCGAAGAAGACTAAGGTTACTAGTATTGGTTGTAAAGCTAGGATTTTCTTTAAATTTGTTATTAAAGAAATTGACCAAGTTCAAGTGCCACTCTTTGTTGTTGATCAGTTTCATGCTGCCCATAACCACCGTCTTTCTCCACTCAAGTATAGAGAATTTCAGAAAAAATGTAGAAACCTTGCTTTGCAACATAAACAAACCATCGTTGATAATTGCAAGGTCAATATTGGCCCAACCTCTACTTTCAGGTCCGTCAAGGAATATGTTGACGGCTATGAAAATATTGGAGCTTCTTTGACTGACTTTAAGAATTTTGGAAGGGAAATCAAGTGTTTTATAGGTCTTAAGGATGGTCAAATGTTTGTAGACCAGTTGGAAACCCTTCATGAAACTCAGGAAGGTTTTTATTATGCCTATGATATTAATCAGAATAAGTGTTTGTTTCGTGTATTTTGGGCTGATGCAGCAACACGTCATAATTACGCTCTATACGGTGAGGCGGTGACTTTTGACCCAACCTATTCAACTAATAAGTACGACATGATCTTTGCTCCCTTTACTGGTGTTGATCATCACAAGAAGTCCGTCACTTTTGGCGCTTCGCTTATGTCTAGGGAGAATGACCAGAATTTTAAATGGATTTTCACAAAATTCTTAGATTGTATGGGTGGGAGGAAACCCCATTGCTTTTTTACCGATCAATGTCCTGCTATGAAAAATGCAGTCCCTGCTACTTTTACGACTGCTGCCCACCGCTATTGCATGTGGCATATTGTGAAGAAATTACCTGAAAAGGTAGGCACGACAGTGACCAAAGAGACTGACTTCGTCACTCGTCTGAATTCTGTTGTTTGGGATTCAGACTTAGAGCCTCCTGACTTCGAAGAGAGGTGGTGTTCGTTGATCAGTGAGTTTCAATTGGAAGATAATGCATGGTTGCAATATCTGTTTTCCAAGCGGCAACGTTGGATTCCGGCGTATTATCGTGATATTCCTCTTGGTTGTCTTTTACGAACAACGCAACGCTCTGAGAGCGAAAACAGCTTCTTTAAGCGGTTTGAGAATCCTTGATAGGCTTATCGCGTACCTATGCAAAGATAAATTCACTAAACACAAATAAATGTAGTAATAGGGGTCGAACACAAGGAAACGGGAATTACGTCGTGAATTGCTATGGGTAGATTTTTATCAAGGTCGACTTCGATTTGGTTTGGTTTCGTTGATTTATGATTAATAAGAATTATGATGTAAAATATATAATAAAAGAGAGTCTAAGGGGTTCGGGTCACACATGCAAAGGTAAATATATGATCATGATAAACTCGGTACTAATAACATTGTCAATTGCTTAGGCTTAGAGACACCCACCTTACGATATTAGTGTCAACCATAGACCGGGTCCTAGAGAAACTCTCGTCCATGACTAAGTTGTCCTACTATACATGCTTAGTCTAATTCAATTCCGTGCCTCTCGACTTATAGAACGAATAAACAAACTTAATCAATTGAATAGGGCCCTAAACAAAGATTAAACATTGTGGCACAAGCATGTGATAGAAGCAATATGATCAATATTATTATTAATCTATTTTATCATGTTATATACTTGATTTATGCATGGCTCCCCTAGCCCTTAGACTAGGAAATTTAGCTACTCATACTAAAATGTAAATTGCAAACTAAATTAAGAGAAGTGGTGAACATAACTGTATGATTTATATAAACTAATTGCTTTAACATGTGGAAGAATTAAACTAAAGTAATCTAAACAAATTATTTAATTATAAACTATGTATAAACTGAAATAGAAATGTAGATATATAAACTATAAGTAGAAATACCTTAAAAGTAGAGAACTTGTATGGAAGAACAATGTATAACCAAAAGCTTGAAATAACTTAGAATCAAATGTTTGAAGAACTACAAGATTAACTAATTTGTAAACTAATATGAAAAATATTGAGAGAAATATAATGCTTAAGGCTATTGTAAACTAAACTTGGACGTGAAAATTGGATGGCTAAAGCTTTGGAACACCTCTCCTATTTATAGGAGAGGAGAGCATAACGTAAAAGCCAAGAGGCATGCAACCCCGATCGGGGCCACCCCACCCCGATCGGGGTCGTGTGTTTCCAGCTCCTTTGCCTTAATTCTCCTCTTAATTGCTTGGAGAATCCTATGTTGGTGATTAATTGTGCGATTAATCACCCGGTTAAGACCTTAATTCTTGGCATCCTAGGTAGCTTGGAATCCTATCTTTTCCACCTTGACTTGGACCTGAAGTTGGGCTTGACTTTGGTTTGTTGACAACAATTGTATTGCACACATTAGTCCATCAACTTCTTCATGAAAAACTCATGCAAACACTCCATGATAGCCCAATATTTGGTCTTGCTTAGCCATTGCACTCTAGTAGCTCATCTTGTAGTATTTTAGCTCCAAAAAGCTTAAGTATCCTACAAAACATGTGGAGACAAACAAATGCACTAGAATAACAAATATTAGCTCAAAACACTATGATAAGTGCTAAATGACAAATAAAATGGAGCTAATATAGGGGATGAAAGTATATAAAATATGCACTTATCAATCCTCATGGCACACTTGTTGAGTTTTGGATGCGCTTTCAAAGTGCTATGGATCAGCAACGGTACACCCAAAAATCTCTTGACAGAGATAGTGATCACTCCCTACCTCAAACCAAAACCCTTCTTAGCCTTGAGGTTCATGCATCGACTGTTTATACGCACGCTATCTTTTATGAATTCCAACAGCAGTGCGTTGATTCTCTAAACTCATGTAGTGCTGGTGATTCTTCAAAGGAGGGCAGTACAAGGTTCCTAGAAGTTGAAGATTCTATCTTCAATAAGACTTACACTGTCGCATTTAATCCTTCAACGTTTGATGCAACATGTTCATGCAAGCTGTTTGAGAGGAAGGGATACATATGTAAACACATCATCTGGATTTTATCAGGTATAGGGATCAAAAAGATACCTGATAAGTATCTTCTCAGTAGGTGGACAAAGAACACTAAAAAAATGCCCTTGTATGATGTTCACGGTCAATTGTTGGATGATTTCACTTCGTCGGATGTCACTAAGCTTCAGATTTCGACTGTCTGGTCTGAATTCTACTCAACATTAACACTGCTCAAATCTCTGCCTGAAAATCACATAAATGAACTGACTTCATTACTGAAGACATTTAGACAAAATTTCAAGTCTGGTGCTGAAAAATTGACTAAACACCAAGAGTTGGAGATGCTCCTTGGGGTTAAGTCTTCATCTGAGGTCCGTATACTACCTCCTGTTCAATCAAAAAACAAGGGTACTGGCAAGAGGTTGATGTCCAAGAAAGATCAGTCCGTTGCAAAGGCACAAAAGCCGAAAAGATTTTGCAATAATTGTAAACAAATGGCACATCATGATAAGCGGAATTGCCCTAATCCAGCTGTTGATACATTACAACACTCGTTTGATTATGAATCCGATGCAAGTAATTTGTCTTACAACTTTTATTATTTCACTTTACGTGTGCTATACCACAGTTGCTGAAGTGTGACCCTGATAAACAATATCACAGTCCATGCTAAAAAATATCACATTCCATGGTAAATAATATCAGTACCTTGTTATCACTATCAGAATATATATACTTGATTGTAGACAATATCATCCCAATATTAAAAAATATCACTTATTTAAAAGGTGTCTACTTTGAAATAATATCACAATCATTTAAAAACAATATCACTTGTCACTGGCAACATTTATCAATTTTAAATCCCTATCTATTTTCAGAATCAACCAAACAATATCAACACGTGTATTAAAAAATATCACACTATGTACCCCAACAATATCAAACAAAAAAAGGATTTTTATATCCCTAGCCACTATTGTTGTTCCTGAGGATTAATATCACAACAACTAAAACATAATATCATACAACCCTTGAAACAATATCACAGTTTTCCAGAAGTTGATCAAAAAGAAGTTATATTTTGTCAAACTTATTACTGACGTTATGTCACTGTTTTTGTCTGTTTGTTTTGCAGATTTCTTCACTTGTTGATAGTGATTAAGGGCTTATGCATGCTGAGGAAGTTTATTTTACATCATCAACTTTTCACAATCGACTTTTTATTGCTTACACTATTCAATTTCTTTCTCATATGTCATTCCAAATGGCATCATTTTTGTATTCTCTCCAATTTTTCCCTTGTATGTCATTCCAAATGGCATCAATTTTGTATTCTCTCCATTTTGGGTATCAATGTTATAAAAACCGCATAATTACTAATGTTGTTTTGTTGCCATTATTAAATACTATCCCACCTCATTTGAAGGTATATCACACTTGATTCAAAAAAATATCATCATAATAGTTAAACAATATCACAACATTACACTTGCTTGTATACGTATTTTATTATATTGTATTATACTGTAAAATACTACTAAGGAATATCACATTTCAAGTGAAACAATATCACCAGTATTCATAAATATTACCACTACAATTGGATGTTTTTAGGAAACAATATTACAAAAATATGATTAAAATATCACAATACATACTAGACAATATCAACCAGTGAGTGCAATAATATCACAATTTTGTCTGCTGAATAATATCACAACTTATCCAACTAAAAAGGAATTTTAAATCCCTACCCCCTGATTTATTTTAGAGAATAAATACAACAATATCAACATGTTTACGGAACAATATCACACTGTGTACCAAAACAATATCAAAGAAAAAAGATTTAAACAATATCAACCTAGTCTGCTGTTATTATTTCTGAGAACTAATATCACAACAACTTAAGCAAAGTATCAAACAACTCCTGTAACACTATCACAGTTTACTAAGAGTTGATCAAAAAAAAGTTATATTGCTACCACTGTCCCTAAAACAATATTACACAACTCCTGAAACTATATCACATGTCTGTCCTACCAGCATTACAATGTGTAACAGTATCAACCATTGTACTTAATAATATCACAATGTGTACAACAAAAGTTATCCAACTAAAAAGGAATTTTAAATCCCTATCCGTTGATTTATCTTAGAGAATAAATACAACAATATCATTATGTTCACGGAACAATATCACACTGGGTACCAAAACAATATCAACGAAAAAAGATTTTAACAACCTTGTCTGCTGTTATTATTACTGAGAACGAATATCACAACAACTTAAGCAAAGTATCACCCAACTCCTGAAACAATATCACAGTTTACTAAGAGTTGATAAAAAAAAAGTTATATTTCCTACCATTCTACCTAAAACAATATCACATGTCTGTCCTACCAGCATTACATTCCTAGTCCTACTTTTGTCCTCTTCCTCTACCTCTCCCTCTACCTCTATTATTAGGATTTGCAGTCTTCTTCAGTCGTTTGTACTGGATTGTGGGTTTTTCTGCATCATCTTCACCATCTTGTTCGGATTTAGGTAGTCTGTAAAAACAGAAATGGCATGTTATGGTTCTATGTGAAATTTTTACCTTTGTGTCTGTTGCAATTAAAAGCAGAAACGTAATGCTATGATTCTATATCGAAATGTAAAAGTCGGGTTTTTGGTTTTACCTTCTGATTGGAGATTTGCGAAGAATGGGTATTTCTGTGTTAATTGTTGGCATTCTAGTAGTATCCTCCTTGGCTTTTGTTTGAACATTTGGCTTCTCTTTTGGCGGACCTTCTGCCTTTGTTATTTCTTGTTCCACTGTATTGTCCTTCTCAACAACATTATCCTTGGCTTTTATCTTATTGCCCTTGTCTTTTGCATCTTCGTTATTCTTCCTCTTTTCCTTCAATCTATTTAAAAGCTCTCCCTTTCCCGCTGTAAATTCTTTAACTTTCCCAATCAGCACTGTCCTCATGTCATTTATGTCAGCTAAAAGTAATGCCGCTGCTATTTCTACCCAGTAGTAGCGTCTATGCACTTTCGACTGCAACTCAGCTTCAAACAACTGCCCCTCATACCGAATCATGTGCATCATTAAGAAGTTTCCCGATTCAGTATTATTTGCTTCCTTCTTTTGCCAATTGAAACTCGTGTTGACAACATCAAAATCTATTATGTTATGCGCTCTATCAACATTTTTCCCTGCTAGAAAATCACTCATGTGATAGGCCTACAATAATTAGTTATACTATTAGTCATTATTTTGTCAAACAATCATATCCATTTACTGTATACACTCAACCTATCCTAGCCTCAATATCAGACAATCATATGACATGTCACTAGCAAGAATATCAATAAACCATTGAATCTGCAGCCTTGTATATTTCAGTCTGCTCCCAGTTGTCGTACTCTGTATTGTCTAACACTTCAATCGTCTCGGTTTTGAAATTTACACAAACACAGAAGTAGTGTTCTTGCAACACCATCGGAATAAAAACCAAATCTGCTTCCATGTTACATGGAAATGTGTTACTTCTTATGAATTTGTCCCATTCTTCGAATATCTTTTCCCTGTTCGCTTCTTCGCCTTCAGTAACTTCTACTATTGATTCCTGTAGTGTATATATATGTATATATATAAGTTAACAAATCCTTTACATTTAAGAGTTACTACATTTTAATCAAAACGTGAATATGTATAAACAATATCACTTTTACGTGTGCTATATCACAGTTCCTGAAGTGTGACCCTGATAAACAATATCACAATCCATGCTAAAAAAATATCACAGTCCATGGTAAATAATATCAGTACGGATGTGAACCAATATCAGAACATTATACTTGATTGTAGACAATATCATCCCAATACTAAAAAATATCACTTATTTAAAAGGTGTCTACTTTGAAACAATATCACAATCATTTAAAAACAATATCACTTGTCACTGGCAACATTTTTCAATTTTAAATCCCTATCTAATTTCAGAATCAATTAAACAATATCAATTTGTGTATGCAATAATATCACACTATGTACCCCAACAATATCACATTTTAAATAAGTGATATTTTTAATCAAAGCGTGAATATGTATAATTCAAAACAGAATGTCAGCTTACCATGTGTCGAATTCCAAAAAACAATAAACTTGTTTCACAGGGTTCTGTGTGCTCAATGTGATTCAGAATTAGTGACCAACATTCAATCACATTGTTGTTGACATGTACACTTGGAAGCAACGACAATATATCCTGTCTTGCAAGGTATTGATCATCACTGAACTTGGCAACAACCTCACTACTCAAAACATTAACACCAATGTTCAAAAATTGTCACATTAACTGTGACAGTGATAACCAATATCAAAATTAAACAATATCACATATTTAAAAGGTGATCCTGATAAACAATATCACAGTCCATGCTAAAAAATATCACAGTCCAGGCTAAATAATATTAGTACCCTTCTGAACCACTATCAGAACATCATACTTGATTGTAGACAATATCATCCCAATACTAAAATATATCACTTATTTAAAAGGTGTCTAATTTTAAACAATATCACAATCATTTAAAAAAAATATCACATGTCACTGGCAACATTTATAAATTTAAAAGCCCTACTTATTTTTCAGAATCAATTTAACAATATCATACTGTGTATGTAACAATATCACACTATGTACCATAACAATATCAAAATTAAGTGAACAAAAATCAGAACAATATATTTCTTTATGTGACACTTGATTATATACAATATCATGCTTTTATACCAGTTTCTACTCTAAAACAATATCAAACCCATTAACGTACAATATCACATGACACTAGCAACAATAACACCTTTTGTAATTCTTTTGTCAAACTTTAGATATCATTGCAAATATTATCAGACCATTAATAAAAAAAGTTGCAGAAAAATATATGTTTTAAAGAACCATACTCTAATGGGAGAATGTGGTCGTCCAATAGGCAGTAGTCAATCACTTCTTTCCTCGTAGTCAACATGTTTGCACATAGCGACTTGTTTACCTTCATAAATCTTGAGACGAACTCCAATTTAGGATCAGCCACACCACAGTTCAACGTGCATCCAAGGCCATCGGATTTCCCCCTTTTACCGCTACCAACGACACTGGCAGAACCATCTTCTACAGTAGCTAGAAACATTTTATATTACAGTATTTAATATATATTTTGTATTTATAATAATAATAAAAAAAATAGGACTGTACAATGTAGAAGTAAGTGTTTTAAAATATAACCTTTTATTTTTGATAGCGGGGTCTAAACTTTGTTTTTCCCACCTTTTTCTTTCTTGCTTTGTTTTTTTCCTCTTTGTCTTTTTGCCAGCAATTTAAGTAACAGTATACCTTTTGTGGCATTAAAGGTCGTAACTCTCTTCCAGACCTGACTCCTATCTTTATTCAAATCACTCAATACGAGCGTTGCTGCCATCTCTCCCCTGTATAACTGTCTCATATTTGCATCGCTTAGTTCACAATCAAAAGGCTCACCAACAAAGAACATCATGTGAAACATCATGAATAGGCCACAGTCCAGGTTCAACTCTTTCGATTGCCAATGAAACTTCACATTATTCATTTTGTAGTCCTTCACCTTTACCCCACTTTCAGTACCTTTCGTGTTGAGGTATTCACCATAAAGAGTCCCCTGTATATGATTAATGTAAACAACTTTTCAATTTCAAGCTTATCGAACAAAACCATTATACCATTAGTTCTTTGTTTTCAATATTGTACTTACAGCCATATGAGCCATGTGTACGTGCTCCTCGTCTTGGAATTCATCATACTCTCTGTTGTCCAAATAGAACATTTTCTGCCTCTTCAAATCAACACAGATACAGACGTAGTGCTCTTCATAGACCAAAGGTATGAACACCTTTAGATGAAACAATAATATTAGGAAACAATTTTTCAAAAATCTGAATAAAAATATCACAGTACATACTAGACAATATCATTATTAATAATATGTTCTGTCCCTTTGAAGTTTTTTTGTATGTTGTAAAATAATATCAACCAGTGTACCCAATAATATCAGAGTTTGTACCAAAACAATATCAAAGTTAAAAGACTTTTAAATCCCTATCCACTGTTGTTATTTTTTAGAAGCTATAAAACAATGTCAACCATTGTACATAATAATATCACACTGTCAAATATTAGAAAAAAAAAAAGTGATTCATTTTCATTTTTTGGGAGACAATATCACAATTAAGAAGTAACATTATCACACAATATTATGCACAATATCACAGTTGAATTTAAGAATTATTTTTAAGAACAATATCAACAGTAACTGCTAACAATATCATACATTATACATAACAATATCACTGATAAAAGTAGAAATGTTTCACCATATCTGAATTCAAATTCAGTGGCTCCTTAAAAAGAGCTGACCACATGTCCCATGTGTCATATACTGTTTGCTTAAGTTTTGCCAATTCATTAATATTATCTTCATCGATTTTTAAGATTTTTTCTATATCACCCTGTTGTTCATAAGGGCATCTTATTAGTCTCCATAAAACATATTCTACAATACCTAATTTAAAAGATGATAAATGTGTGTGTGTTTCCATACCGAGTGGGCAATGCCATAGAAAATTCTTGTCAATTTGTCGTTTCCCTTTTGAGCAATTTGGAACTCATTGAGCAATATTGCCCATGCTTCAATTACCACACGCTTCTATCTTCGTGTTAGGCAACAAAGACTCAATATCTTCCCTTTGTATACAATGGTAAGTTCCAAAGTTCTGAGACAATTTCTCTATTCCATGTTGCAAAAATATTAGCATATTAGTTATTTTTTAAAAGTACTAATATGGTGCAAATTAAGTCATGTCTTACATTTAAAAAATTGTTTAAAGAGTGACTTACAACTTGCTGAATGTATGGTCCATAAGGAAGCAATAATCCATGACGTCCTTCCGATTCTTCAAGACAGGTTTAAATAAATTGTCGCTTCGAACATTGATTCGATACAAGGATATCATCTTTTTGGCAAATCACATTGAAAAGTACACCCCAAATTGTGAGGTACCATATCAATTTACAAGCGGTACTCAATGTCGAGTGCATCAAATATTCACCGATATTTCCTTCCCCTCTTTGTATCTAAACCAAAGCATTTGTTACAATTTATTTTAATTTAGTCACCACATTACTATTGTCATTCATTTTATCAACCACAAGATCTGTTTCAACAGGCTCCTTATCAACCACAACATCTTTTTCAACTCCCTTCCCCCGAATTGAATCGATTAATGACCTCGTCCAATTGAGTCACCACATCGGGAACCTCATTGGCCTTCTCTTTCTCGGCCTCTTTTTCAACACCATGCTGATATGTTGTATCATGATTAACGTCTTCATTTGTTTTGTCTTCAACAGGCTGTGTTACTCCAAAATCAACATTTGGAAGAACCTCCTCCAATTGAGTCACCACATTTGTAACCTGATTGTCCTTCTCCTTCTCTGCTTTTTCCCCTGCAGCAATATCAACCTCCTTATTGATAACGTCATCTTCAACATCCTCGTTATTTTTGCCAGCCTCTCTATCAATGTCCTCCTGATTTGTTGAACCGTTATTACCCACCTTATTGTGTCCCTCTTGGACAGTCTTCATTATTCCCCAACCTTCATTTGTCTCCAAATTAATGTTTTCATTCAACTGAGTCAACACATTTGTCTCTTCATTTATGGTTTCATTATCTGTTTCAGTGCTGCCTCTAGGAGTTGTAATACGATTCATATCCGCACTAGCCCTTCCTCCTCCTAAAACTATATTTTCTACTATGTCATTCAAATTTGAATACATATCATAATCCTCATCATCTTTTTTTTCATCATCAACACTATTCAAGTTTGTAATATCAATAATTTCTTCACCTTCTTCCTCGTGATCACTGCTGATTTGAAGATCTTGATCTGTACATCCTCCATATTTTTTGTTCAATTCCCCGTACTGAATTTTTAACATGTCAGTCAATACATCAAACGAGGGCAGCCCTTCTTTTGCTTTCGCCCTTTCATAAGACCTTGCTATTAACCCATCCATAAAGGCATGATATCCAATATCTTTCATGAAAGGCAAAGTTTGTGTATTGGGAGTATCTTGTTCTTGACTCTCTGATGTATCACAATTATCAGTGTTTTCTTCAGCAACTTCTTTTTCAGTTTCAACATCTTTAGTACAGTCTTTTGTGGCACCAGGTTGGGTAGAGATAGTTCTTTCATCCATTGAATTGTTGGGTTTCGTCTTGATGAACTTCTTCATGTTATGTACAAATCTTGAAAAGAACAACTCGTTGTCCCTCTTTATACGCAGATAATTTTCATGAGCACTCTGCCAAATGACATAATAAAAATATTAAACAAGAGTATTAAATATTTAATCACAGCAATATCATAATTTACTGCAAAAATATCACCATTATTCTTTAATAATATCACAACATTACACTTGCTTGTAGACGTTACCTATTTGTGTGATATTGTTTTACAATATCACACTTCATGTGACACAATATCACTCTATTTGTTTACTGTGAATCAATATCAGAAGCATTACAATTGGTTGCTATTATGAATCAATATCACAAATAGCCACCATAAATATCACAGTTCGTAATGAACAATATCACCGTTTGATAAAATATCATTATCATTAACAAAATTTATTCTCCCTGGCAGTTTTTAAATAATGGTAAAACAATATCAACTTGGGTAAACAAAAGTATCACAATGTGTACAAAACAATATCAAAGTAAGAAGAAAAGGAATAGATGTAACTGTAAGGACAACAAAAAGACATTAGTACTTTCATCCATTGGTCTTGCTTTGATTTCTTTATCAGTTTCAACTCCTTTAGGCAACTTAATCATGATGTAGCCCTTTTTTGCTTCAGGTTCAGCTTCATCATCATCTTTCTCAGAGGTTTGTGTAAGTCTCATCTCCGGTTCTTCTGGAAAATTTATCATCTCTTGTTAGCCACTGAAATTTTATTTCTATCAAAGATTCAAAGAAACATACTGTAACAGCTTGAGTACTTAATGATAAATATACATAGGAATGTTGTATTTTCTCCTGACCTTGATGTGATAAACATATTGGGTACTCAATTTTCGATATTGGTGCATTCCCCAATATTGCTGTTTGCTTCTCATCTTCAACTCTTGATGTCAGAGTGAGATCATCCCAATGTTGAATTAGCGGTAGAGTGTATTTCATAGCCTTGCCCTTAAAATTGAACCTATGGAAGTAGGCTAGCATAATCACTAGTAGGCAACCGGTGATATTCGACTTCTTTTTTTCTTTCCATCCCTTAATACTAGCAGTCATCTCTTCAAAGACATAATCACACCAATCATAGTCTCTAATTTTAGTCACATCCGCAACAGACTTAACAAGTTTTAAATCTAGGGTTTTATTCGTATTGGACGCTAGGAAAATGGACATGCTATACAGAACAAACATTCTCTTAAACTCATCACCAGCCTCAGTACACGCCATCAATCTATCATGCACATCCTTCACATTAATTGGAGCAGAAGTACCTTTCACACCAAACTTCAGCCTCCAATCATTTTTCATTTTGGTGTCAATCAGAGTAGTGGTAGTCCCCCTTTTTGCGGTGGTTACTTTATCACCTGTCCTAGGTAGTAGAAACATGTCATGGACATCATGCTTTGACAGTAGAAAATCCAACTTTTTTATTCTAAACATATTGCTAGAACAGTCATATGCTTTCAAGACCCGATTCAGGATTCCATGTGGTAGTTGAGTTACCTTTAACTTTAACAAACCTCCAAATCCAATATCCCTTACAGCCTTCTGTTGTTCTTCATTTAAGTTCTTAACCAACTCAACCAACTTTTTTGGCCCGCACTTAGTCTGAAATTCTGTCCCCTTCTTTTTGTGTACCTTTTGCTGCTCAACTTCTTGAATTGCGACTTCTTTGTTGATGTTTTGTTCTACCAGCTCCATAGTAGTGTTTTCTTTGTTATTCTTTGTTTTCCTACGTTTATACTTCTTTAATGTTGTTTCTTCAACATTATGAATTGCTGCTATTGGCCTCTTTTCGCCAATGGTTATGTTAGGTTCATCTATAACTGCCAGTTCCATTTTCTTGCTAGTAACTATCTGCATTTAAAATTTTAGTAGTATCACATTCTGTGCTTAATAGTATTAGATCATATAAACAACAGTAGCTAACCTTATGCTTAACAGTATCACTGGTTAAAGAAATATTTCTCAATTGACCTAAACTATCAAATTTAAATAGTATCACTACCTACTCTTAATAATATCACACTTATATCAACAGAAAACGAGACATTCCTCATTAACAAGGCGAAATTTACTGGTTAACACTAAATTTCACATTGAACAATAGCTAACCCTATTTTTCGCGATTGAAACAAACAAAACAACTAATAATCATCTACAACTACAATCGATCATAGTTTTTTATTCAATGTACCCATGTTATCAACAAAATACTGTTTAAACTCATTAACAACTAAGACATTGTATAAATTTACAACAACAACTTGAAAGTAAGCGTTTAAACTCATTAACAAGTCGAAAATTAGTGCTTAAATACTATTTTTATCATATAATTGAACTTAATTACAGTAATTAAGAACAAAATCAATATGTATAATCAAATTATAACTGCAAAAGATGAACAAAAATCGCAAAAATGTAATAGAAAGTGATTACAGCGTACCTCGACGATTTTTCAACCTAATTTTGAAATTCAACTGATATTATGCAAAGGATTGAACGACTGAATCTATATTGTTGAAATTCAGTTGATATCGTCTTTGAATCTTTATGTTTCTACGGATTTTCAGTGAGATTTTTGAGGGAGTATTTGTTTTTGTGTGATTTTTAGAGAGAGAAACAGTTTTAAAAAAAAGTGAACGAGTTTTCTTCTTTTAGAAGTTTAAGCGCCATTTTTCCTGTCATTTTTTAGTGTGATATTCTTTTGCTTAACGCGTGATATTGTGGATGGACTCATGGACTCAAATATTTAGGTGGACTCAGGATCCATTTATATATATATATATATATATATATATATATATATATATATATATATATATATATATATATATATATATATATATATATATATGCTCAAAAACAAAAAGGTTAGAAGTAGTACATCCGATGTATATTCCTTTTTTTCATTAGGCAGCCATTGAAGAATGGAAGGTCAATAATGGAGGAGACATTAATGAATAGTACGAGTAGTATAAATGGTAAGTATGCATGAAAAAGGTAACTTTGTGAATTACCACTGCTCCACTAGGCTACCCTATGACTTTATGGTGGTAAATTATATCGTAGAGAGTAGGATACTCTCATGGTAGTTAAAAAAAAAAAAAAAAAAAAAAACTACCCACTACATCTTCATATACGTTACTGTGCTTGTTCTTCTTTTTCAAATTACTCAATTTACAAGTTTATTAAAATTTTATCAAATTCATGAAATTCATAATTTTAATTTATTTGTACTCAAATTTATAAGTTTATGAATCATAATCATCAAAATAAATCATCATATTTATTTAAGTTAAAGTGAATATAATTGTCTCTTGGGGTAAATATCACACTAAGTTACATATATTCATCAAATTAACATATCATATTCACTAAACTCAAAATGAATATAATAGTGTAATATGATGAATATCATAGTACCTAATACATATTCATTATGTTACACTATCATATTCACTAAACTGAAAGTGAATATAATACAGTAGTTACATATGATGAATATCACACTAGATAACATATATTCATCAAACTAAATTACCATATTCACTAAATTGAAAGTGAATATGATAGTATCATACGATAAATATCACGCCCGAAATCACAAATTTAACCATGAATAATGAAAGAGAAAACGGAACAATTCAATTCAATTAATAGTATATGTGATTTTTAGGGTTTTAACGTAATTTCAGCACTTACCTGATAAAATAATCGATCAAAACAGAAAACGAGATTACAAAACTAATAGGATGGATGAAAAATTAGATTTGTACATAATTTATTTGGTGAATATAGAAGTTGTAGATTTGAAATAGGAAAAAGAATGGTTATGGTTATTTATTGTAGATGGTAACTGCTTAATAGTGGGGATGTTAGGGGTTATTATTTTTTATTTTTATATTTTTTTAATAGAGGGAGTATGAAATACCTAGGGTATAAGAATTGCTTTATGGTGGTACGATTTTGAAAAGGAAGGTAGGTTAGGTCGGAGTTTGTTTGATTATTTCTTTTTGTTTTGTTTCTTTTGGAGTAAAAAAGAGCAGTTAATGTATTATACAACTGGTTGTATATACACTTAGGGGTCGTTTGGTTGCCACTTAGAAAACATAGGCATTGGAAAATCCCATGATTTTGAAACACATGGGTTGTTTGGTTGCCATAAATTTTAGAAAATGTAGGAATTAGAACTTCCCAGGAACTTACAATGCCTACATGATGTGGGAAGTTGCTTACCTACTCCCCCCTTGGTCATTGAAAGTTCCTGTGAAATTTAATTCCTACATGAGCAACCAAACACTTTTCCGAAATTCACCTGAATTGGATGAGGGAACTTAATTCCCATGAATTATATTTTCCTAGGAAAATTAAGTTCTTTGATCAACCAAACAACCCCTTATTTAATCTAATTGAGCTTTATTATAAAGTTATCGAGCTATACTAACAAAATTATCGAGTTATGATACAAAGTTATTGAGCTTAACAGAATAATGATTAAGCTTAATAACTATGTAAAATAGCTCAATAACTTGCAAAATAGCTCAACAACTTTGTGTAAGAGCTCAATAACTTTGAGGCGCTTGTACAATGCTACTATACAACCGGTCGGTTGTAGGATAGTATTTGTGAAAAAAGAGGGTATAGTGGGAAGAATTGTCCATTTTATTAATGGTCCGAAGTTATGGACCAAATATCAGACCGAACAGCATAATTTGGTTTGTACTTTGTACTTACTAACTATTGTGTGAAATTTAAAGAAAATCTACTTAGCAACGATTAAGACACTATGTTTCATTGAACTTTTAATGCGCTATATTCATTTATCCTTACTTTACTTTGTGTTTTCGCCCCAAAATCTGGGAGATGCTATATAGCCACACGGACAGCACAGGCCTAAAGACGTGCCCGGCTATACGTGCTACTTTGATCTTTGATATAAAATCCTCATCCAAACCGAATAGATTGTAGTAGATAAGACATTGTCTGACCAAAAGTTCAAGATCTTTAAGTTTATTTTAATGATTATCTAGTATCTTATGAGTTATGAGGCATCTTTTTTCGTGTATAGTTATGGGTTTGGAATCAGAAATTAGCCGGGGTAATTAATGTGTCCCAATTTTGTCACGACTATCCTCGTTCCAATCATGCATTTTGCTCTTAAAATGTGCTTTCTAAAACCGTTTTACCTACCATTTTGGCCTTCTTCGTTTTGTACCTTTTTCTCTATTATTTTAGGGAATTGGGCCAAGTGAGTAAGAATGCGTGGTTCTACGAAGAACAGAGACCCGCTAGCGTAAGAGCCAAGGCAGAAAACGACAAGGCCGACCCCAACCGGTTGGACGACCACCTGTCCATTGGCAGCCCTAATGAGATTTCCAGTCAGTTATGAAGTAAAGGCTCGGCACCTATAGTCTGACCGACTGGGAGCCACGATACGGGATTTCAGATGTGAAGACCCTTTCATTATTACAAATAGTATAAGTAGATTGCTTAATGAGAGAATTGGACACGAAACATTATATCTTGAGTTCTCATTTATTAGCTTATGAGGGTATTTGTTTCAACTCGTAAAGGTATGAGGTATGAGTTTGGAATGAGCCAAACTCATAATGGGTGTTTGTTTGACAAAAATAGGAGTTTTGTACTCATACCTCAAATCCATGAGGTATAGGTTTCTCATACTTAAGGGGGAAGGTGGGTATGAGATTGATACCAATGAATATCAAATAATAAAACCAAAAACCAAGAAAAAACTTATATATAACGTTTTAAATGAAAAAAAATTTACATTTATTTGATCAAATCTTCATAATTTTTCAATATCAAAAATAATTATTTTTATTGTTGTATTTTAGATTTTTTTAACTTTGACGAAGTTCAACCCCATTCCACTGAAAATTGAAACAAACAAAGGGTATGAGGTATCAAGTTCCAAACTCATACCAACCAAGTATGATCAACTGTTAAGCTTTGTAGAAAAACTTTTTGGAATTAAGAATCATACTTGGGTGGTATAGGTTTGGAACTTGATTCCCCATACATTGTGTTTGTTTCGGTTTTGGGTGGGATGGAGTTGAACTTGAACAAAATTTAAAAAATCTAAAATACAACACTAAAATAATTATTTTTTATATTGAACAATAATGAAAATAAAGATTTAATCAAATAAATGAAAAAAAAAAATTCATCTAGAATGTTCCATATAAGTTTTTTTTTTTTCATGATTTTTGGTTTTATTATTTGATAACCATAGGTATCAATCTTATACCCACGTTCCCCCTTCGGTATGAGAAACCCATACCTCATTGGTTTGAGGTATGTGTATGAAACCTTTATTTTTTGTCAAGCAAACACATAGTATGAGTTTGACTCATTCCAAACTCATACCTCATACCTCATACCTTTATGAGTTGAAACAAACACCCGGTTTCAATCTTTTCTATTGAAATCAAACATTGCATTTGTATTCAGTTCTTCTCATTGTTTGTATAATTTCTCTTCGCTTTTTATTGTTTTACTTTGTTCCTTCTTAATCATTTAATTAATTGATTACTATCTTAGTTGTATTGTTTGTTGCCGCATGTATGTTGGATTTTACCATTATTGTGTTAATTCTATCAACCATGAGTGAGTAGATACTAGGGTTCAATAAAGTGGGGATCCTTTGTGTGTTCTACCGGTTGATTTGAATGTTGAAATGATTGTGAAATTGTTGGGGAATTGTCTCATATCTTGTGCATTGAATTTCTTGAACGAGTGTTTCATCAGCATATTAACTTGTTTTAGGGCGAAAGTCTTGATTAGTGTTTAGTATAACAGCCCTGAATTTTCGCGACAAAAAAAAAATGCAAACTAGATACAGAAAATTCACAGCTGTCACTCCACATTTAGCTACAATGCCAAGTGCAAGGTAAATACAGAGATAGAAAACAAATACAAAATAGATTTCTGAAACGACCATTAAATAAAACATTGTAACGGAAGTCTTAAGTTTTACAAAATTCAAAACAGTAAATAAAATCCAAAACTAATAAATCTTATAAGAGTATATAAATAAATTAAGACTGAGTCATTTATTCAAAATCTTTCCACGCTCGTACTGCTCCCCAGATCCGTTATGCACCCATGCAACATCTCTAAAATGTACCTATCAATTGTACCCAAAATCACAAATAGTATAGGTACAGGTTCAAGAGGGGGAACGACCCAAACAGCAGGACGTTAGCAAAGCTGAGTTTTAAGAAAATAAGAAATAGTGAAATTTATAAAATAACATTATAAATTTACAGAGTTTCACAACCAAAGTAAGACAGAATTATATGTTCCAAAAACCAACATTATCGTAAATCCAATAACAATTATCAAACCATTCAAAATCCATAACTTTCACCACCTGTGTGCTAAGGTCCTACCCTTGACACGTCTAGAGGTATCATCTATGCTTGGTCAGATTTATAATAATACGCACCTCTCACATTTGGACAGCCAGTAGGATGAGGCTGCCAAAGGAGAAAGTCTAACTCCCTAGCGAGTGGGGCCGGTCAAAACCCTCCCAAATGGAACTCGGGCCAAGAGTTCAGTTTTCGGGACGTAATCCCAGGGACGTCTCAGACGCACCTTAAAACCTGCTAGACCAGCAGAACTCCCAGAGTCTGCTACAAAATTTCAAAGACGGCTTGCGCCAAATAATTTCAACGAGTGACCCATGATCACATAAAACAATATTCAAAAAATCACAAAGCTACTAGAAATTCATCGTTACCAAAAGTATGTAAAAACTGTTTAAATGTCAAACCGAACATGCTCTTAATTTTGAAAAGGGTTAAAGTCCTTACCTCTCGAGACGGTTAATTTGAGCTAGCTTAATCCAAAAATTCTTTTACCTCGAAACCATAAGCTACAAGTATAAAAATTATCCGATTACTATATATATTATTCGATATTGAAATAAACTTCATCTTAGTACATAAGCCTATCAATATAAACCCGTTCCGCACGCTAAGGACCTAGACAAACCATCTCATGATCATTTTATTTTTAGATGTCCCAAGTCAATCTCATAGATCACTCGTGAATTCAAGGTTCAAAATCTCGGCCGAGTTGTATCGTATCGGCCGAGTTGTATCGGATTTTCACTCTACCGATACGAGATATCGCCCGAGAAATCACCGAGATTCTCCACGATCCGTCCGTGAAGACCGATTAAGGAACGTTTATACCGATACCGCGACTACGACCGATACCGAGATTTAAAACCATGCTCGTGATATGTGTTTCTATTATTTCCCATTCATGAACCATATGCACTTTGCTAACCATAGAAATAACTAACTCTTAATTATCAACAAATCCCACCATCATTAACAATTCAAGTTCACACCCAACAAACATAGAAATCAACCACGTTTTTTTTTCTTTTGCTCTTAACACACACTCCTGATTCCCACAAATCAAGCTAACGGAACGAAAATCTTTCAATCTCTCAATCTCATAACTCTAATAGATACAATTTCGCAATGTATGTCTCATATATTTCATACTAATAACAATACCATAATCCATTATTACCACAAGACACCGCCCCTACTCATGAACTCCGTATGTACAATATAAGCACAAGGTTGTACGAAGTTGCTGTGACGATACCGAAACCAGTCCAGAACACTACCAATGTGTTGCTCATTATTAGTATAGCATGTACCGTAAAAATCATTATATATCTCATCCTACACAACGCTCATGACCTTCGCGAATTTTTGCCGTAACGGAACCAAAACAGAGCACTCGGCCTGCTCAGAACTCAGCCTTATCACGTCTCACAAACACCACCAATACAACCCTATAATAGTACCTAAGACGTCTTATACCACTCACTATTAAAGCGTGACCACGACATCAAGTTTTCGACTCGAAGCAGATTGTTAACCAGTCAATCTTATGTATAAATTAATGAAGAAACGTATGAGTAACAGGGGGAACTATACCTTTGATAAGGGAAGTGATGACGGAGAGAAAATAATGAAAGTGGTTGCGTTGGCAGCCGCGTGCAAGTCTATGCTACCCTCTCAATCGGCTGTTTCCTTTCTCTTTTGTGTTTTATGTCTTTACTAGGTAAATAATGACGGGAAGCTAATAGGTATTTAGTTATGATATAGGGTTTAGACCTAATTAGCTAATTATTATTATTATTATTATTATTTTTTTTTTTTTTTTTTTTTTTTTTTTTTTATAAAAGGATGCGCGCAGCTTTCATTAAATGAAGAACAAAAGTTTACATGAAATTAGTGGGAAGCCGAGAAACAAGCTGGGCTCCCACACCCTTAGCAATAGCAAAGCTAAGTCTAGTAAAAATGTAAGCGGCCACCCGAGCCCCCGCATCCTGAGATACCGAGAATTTCTGGATCCGCTTGAGCAAGGCAACAACATCCGAACCCAACTCCCCAAGTGATGAGAAAGAGAATGGAAGGAAACCATAACCCGCTGCCGCGCACAAATCCCCATACTTAGCACACTTACGCTGAGCAGCATCAGCAACAACCCGGCCAGAAACAAAATTCGTCATCCCAGTCTGAGTCAAAGGAGAAGACTCGGTCAAGTCAACGCACACATCACGCCCCCTGTCCCAAGAATAAAGCAGCAAATCCGCAGGACGAAGAGAACTCCCATGCCCGTCAACCAAACCAACATCAACCTTCTTTCCCGCAGAAATACCAGATCTATAGCAGATGTCGAAAAGAGTGTCACGGGCGAGGTTATGCCGATGTTTAACGCCACAGTACCAGTACAAGAAACATCGTGGTCCCCAAAAACATCATCAACAAAATCCCGAGAGCAAGCTGGACAGGGCCTAGAGACCGTGAATAACGGAACACCCAGACGATACTCAAGCACACTACGGTCCGTCCTCCCGTTCATAGTCTGACCCAACCCCGAGATAGGAACCGCACGCAACCAATCAGAGGAGTGAGAACCCCGCCGAGATCGCCACAAAGCAAGCCGGCGAGGTGTCAAAGAGAAAATGACAGACTCGAGGCAAAGAATAACCGTCGCGAAATAAATGTCCGCCAATTTCTTCATAAGTTTGGGGGCAGCAATTTCACTAGGGTTACCTAAGATATCGAGCTCGTAGTCGCAGTAAAACCTTGCGCGGCATCATCAAAAGCAGGCGGCAGCTACAATACAATACAGAGGTCCGAGGAGCTTAGCTCGCAAATAAGCATCGCATCGCAAACGGACGCAATAAAAGCATAATGTAAAACATCCCCCGCCGCATAGACACCAAGACCACCAAGATGAAAAGGGAAAGTAGCAAGGCGCCACTGCCAATCCCCAAAACCCGGGCCAGATGCGGTGACGATACGTTCCAAGCTGGAACGAAGAGCAGCATCAAAAGGAAGATGGACGGACCCAAAAACACTAGGGGAGCAAGTACGAAGGGAGAAATAAAGCTTAGAAATACCAGTACAAGCTCGAAGTAGAAGCAACTCACATTGCGGGTCCTCAATCCTCGCAACCAAGTCCATTAGCTCAATGGTCTTAGTTACTCTCTCTCCCCCACAATCTCACTGCTAAAACCAGGGCAAGTACTGACAGGTTCACCCAAAACTGTAACACCCCTCGCGGGCCGAGCAATAGAGGGGGGGGAACCCCAGGGAGCCGACTCTGAGGATCCTCAACAGGCCAAAAAACCTCCGTCTTGGAGACATTAAGGTGTAGTCCAAAACGGGGGCCATCCGCCATAATCAAATCCAAGACCTTCCCCACCTCCAAAGTATCCCCCACAATGGTGCCATCATCCAAGTACCATGCCTGCATAGTGAGATCAAAAGTGTCCCAGATTTTGCATACTAAGGGATGCAAAACCAAAGCGAAAAGCAACGGACCCAAAGGATCACCCTGCTGGACTCCCTGACAAGACCACAAGCAATGCTCCCCATAAAAAAGACGAGCAGGGTTGGAATAACAAAACTCCACCCAACGGGAGAGAACCGGGCAACGTCGGCGGACTTCCTGAAGCATGGTCGTACGATCAACAAGGTTGAAAGCATTCTGGAAATCAACCAGTAACATGGAAAGTCCCACCTCAGCACCCCGAGCCTCAATGAGCCGGTTCAAGGCATGTAAGATAGCCTCTCCTCCACCGGACACACCCACCCCAAACTGTAAACCAGCAAAATAAGACGACAAAGAAGGACCCACCATAAAAGCACCAACCTTAGAGACAAGCCGTCTCCAGACTGTGCCAACAGCAATAGGACGGACTCCACCACCTGGTTTCACAAGCGGCGTGAGAGGGGCGCTGGCAATGTACTCTCCCAAAGCAAGAGGGCACCGACCCTCAAGAAATAGATTAACCACCCTAGTAATAGAAGTGATCTGCAACACCCCCATACTCCGAGTGCCTTACCAGGACCACTCAGGTATGAAGACATCACCATCTCGGTTGCCCGAGGTATGATAATCAAATAGACAAAACGGAAACAACATTTATTATAAGTAATTTAATGAATAAGTACAATCCTCGAAACCAAACTGAAAGTACAATACATTATTCCAAACTATCTGTTTCTCAATCGAAATGTAAATAAATACTAAACTACAAGTGGAAGACTCTATCGTCATGTCGTGGCCATCCCCTATCCCAAATATCATCTCTATACTGTTCAATATCCGCTCACCATCCCCGAATGGATCACCGCAGTTTTACAAAACAACACCGGGGTCAGTACTAATCACACAATCAATATAGATAACAATAATAAGACAAACAGACATTGAATCATCACACACACACATACACCACCAACTCCCATCATCTCCATACCGACCGTCCCCTGGACTACCACCCACCGATGGGGGACCGCAGCCTGTTCCCACCTAAGCCCCGCTCATCGTACGAGCGATAACCCCGTCCATTAATGTGCACATCCCCTTCCGTGGCGGGTTCCACGAAGGGCGAAACTAGGGCGTGAAGTCACTCCCGCAAGTGACCCCACTCACCCGAGAACGCATCTCGAGAACCATCAACAAGAATCACAACCACAAACACAATACAATCATCATATCAAACAACTAACTACAACACATCACCAATATCCCATTATGGGACTAATACCGAGTAGGAAATCCTACCTGGAAAGCACAACACGCAGACGGTATCTACATGTTTGTCTCAAAACGCCTCTTCTACGAATTCTCCTCCTAACATATAACACATAAAGACTACCAATTACTTACTATTCATAAAACCCCCAAATCCTAAATTAGGGTTTGACCAAACCTAGCAAAACATTATATAAATTATATTAAAAGCTTACCCTCGACGCAAGGAATCCAACGACACGAACTACGACACGAACCGACCGTCCGAACTCGGGAATTGTTAAGGATGCGATTAGGAAGATGATGATCGCTTTCTCTCTTAAACAGGTTTTAGGTTTTGGTAAAAGTGAATTAAAACAACGACGGTTATGTTTAAATACCCTAATCGCATAATTAACAAAACCCGCGAAAAACTCCCCGTCAAACCTAGGACACTCGATCGAGTACCCAAGGTACTCGATCGAGTACCCCTACTCGATCGAGTGCCCCTGCTACTCGATCGAGTGCCCAACAGGTCAGAAACTATTTTGCTTCGCCACTTACCCTTACTCGACAGAGTAAGGCCTACTCGATAGAGTACCCCCAAGACTATAAATACGGAGTATTACATGATCAACTCATCAGAAATAGCCACAGCAGCGCCACTCAAACAATCCATAAGGTGTTGGGCACGGAAACCATCCCTCTCACAAGAAGTACCACGAGGGAAACTCCGAATCATATCCAAAACTACTGACGCAGAGGCAACCAGAGGATGATGATCCCCAGACAAAGGAGGCAATGAAGGAGGTGAGGCGACATGATGCTTCTCACGCAGGGCCACAAGAGTGGCATCGGAGTAGGGGGCGACACCAGAGGAAGAAAGCACCCGAACAACAGCAGTATAGTGACCATCAGAAATCTTCCGCCGACATTGACGGAGGTTATGCTCACCCAAATCCAGATTCTCCTCCATATTAAACAAAGAAGGACCCTCATCAAAACACTCCTGCAACAGCTGCAAACCCCCCCAGGTACCCCCCCAAGCAAAGATAGCCCTAGCAATACTCTCCTTCTGACGCTGGCGCCGAATAGCCGTCCTACACTCAACATTACTCCGAGGAGCGAAAGTCCTAAGCAGACACAGCGGTAAAACAAGCAACCGAATCCAACAAGAGAGATCACTAGGGGAATCAGCCACATCATCCAGAACTCCTTTCAAAGCCCGAGCAAACCCAAGAAGACACTTAGGAGGAATAGATTTGACGGTGCGGAGGCCCAAAAACAATAAACGATCAAGGGAAGATATAGACCACTGAACAAGCTCAAAACCATCATCAGAAGAAACCGAAGTAGAGGGAGCCAAAGGTCTCGGGATACCATAAATATGAAAACTGTAGAGGCCATCAACACGCTCCGGAGACAGCACAATATCACCCCGACTATGTCGACATCTAGCACGAGTGGTACGGGTCATAAAACACACCCCACACAACCAGAGCCCCATCCGTCTCAAAGTACTCTCGGCATTGGAATAAACAGTCAAACTATCAGTAAGAGTCTGACGCGTAAGGTCCAACGCACCATTCTGGCAATGTCGGTCCTGAAAATGTTTCTGCCATGCAGCCTTAGTTAGGCCCTTACCAAAACCATCCCGACACGCAGGCGTCAAGCAGTTAAAAAAAACGAAAAAGCATGAAACCTAATCTGAAAAGACGCAAAGACAGGAACAACACAACCCACGTTTGGAACGGCGGCGACGTGAGGTGGCCAACGGCGGGTGTGATGACGTTCGCAGATGAAGCCCTAATGCAGATCACTCAAATTGTCCTCCCCTCTCCTCTCTCTAATTTATTATTATTATTATTATTATTATTATTATTATTTTCCACTAATTAATTATTATTCTCAATAATTTTTTGCAGCGTTCCGTTGTTGTGTATCCTGTCCTCAATTGCTCGTTTTCCATAGAAGGAAGCTAAGGGAGTTGAAGGCGTATGATGATTTGGAAGACAAGTAGGGTTCTAATCAGTATCACTACCACCCCTAGTTTTATTTCCGTATAATAATCGAACCTATGTTGTTTCTCTAATCGTACAATCGCCTCTCTTATTATTATTATTACGTAATTTATTTTCACAGTACAAATTTTACTCATCTCAGTACATTTTATCCACTATTTTCCATTTGATACCCCTAATTAAACAAACAACTAAAACCTAATTATCTCGATGGCTAGTCCTACCACGCTCTAAGTAAACAAAATTTTCAATTATGAGTTATAATTTGAGTGTATAATATATATTTAATTCACTAATTGCATATTTATGAATCTAACAAGGTTTTTCTTTCATTTTTTGTTTTTTTTTTATTAATTAAGGGTTGTGTAAATTACAATTTATTGTTCATTGGTTGTTTGGTGGCGTTGGGATGGAGGCATGAGTGGAGGACGACAAGAGTAGGGCGGCGCAGGCGGAGGGTGTTTTAGGCTGCTCGGAGATTGAGGTAGGCGGTGAGGTGTCGTCGGAATGGGGCGGGGTATTCGTCGGGGCTGGGATAGTGGAGGGTGTGGGAGTACTTTTTGGTTTAATTACTGGTCGGTGAGATGTTCTTGACGGGTCCTGGCGGTTGCCGTGCTTGAGAAAGGTAGGCCGGTGGTCGTCGCCGCCCCGTCACTGTGGAGGGGAGTGGGCAGGTGGTCAGCAAAGGTAGTGAAGAAGTGGTCAGGAATGGTGGTGGTGTGGGTTTTTTCCCTTTCTTTTTCTTTTCATTGCAGTACAGGTTTGTAAAATTGAAAGGGGAAATGAGAAGAGTAGAATGGTCCAAAGTGTACTAAGAGGAGTAAAATGTGTACTACGTAAATCAACACCCTATTATTATTAATACACACATTACTCAATACAGTACACATTTGACAATTTTACCTTTGTCATTTACCATTTATCTTGTACTGCATTCAAGAGGAAAACTTTTGAAATTAAATCCCACACTCACTTACTACACTTTACCACCACCGCCTCCTACCTTTCAACCACCCCCTACCACCCTCACCAGACCTTGCCTCCTCCGAAGAACACCATGAGCTGACCGCCACCACCCATTCCGTATCCCGCCAGCCCCAACTCCCTCTTGCTCTCACCATCCCCTACGTACCCACTGCTTCTACAGCGACCCCACCCTTGCTGCGGCCTCCTATCAGCGGCGCCGCCCCTTCACTCATCCCTATTGCGGCGGCCAACACTAGCGTATCACTTCCAACCACCACCAAACCCTATTTACTCGAAAATCCCATAATACTCTGACGAACCATCAATTATTAATTGAAATTATGGGGAAAAAACCAACTTGGTCAATGACTTACAATTAATAGATAGATTAAATATGTTTTTATGTACAAATTTTTATTCATTATTAAATAAATTGATTTATTTGAGAAGTTGGATAGAGAAGAATTGTGAGAAATTGATTATGTGCATTTTCCTAGTCAAACAAGTAAAGGGTATCAAATGGAAAGTTTTTGGTAAAATGTACTGAGACGAGTAAAAAAACGTACTGCGAAAATAAATTGCGTTATTATTATTATTATTATTATTATTATTATTATTGTTATTATTATTATTATTATTATTATTATTATTATTATTATCATTATTATTATTATTATTATTATTATTATTATTATTATTATTATTATTATTATTATTATTATTATTATTATTATTATCAATTGGGTCAAAGCTCAAGCCATCATCAAAGTCGGGTTCATAAATAACGGTCCACTTTTGAAATGACCCAAAATTGAATTATTTTACGAGTACTCAAAATAGTAGTGTTGTTCTCCCACTCTAATAATAATAATATAAATTGGACAAAGTACCAGAAAGTAATCCTTCGCAAATAACTCTCAAAATAACGGGGTGTTACAAACTTCCCTCCTTAAAATAAAGCTTCGTCCTCGAGGCTTAAACCCTTCACAAAAACATATACTTCCAAAATTCACTGAAATATCGCATACATAAATTTCACTAAGATATACGATATTTGACATTTCTACTACCTCTTAATTCCAAAAGATACTCCCAAATACAATACACCACAAACGCCTCATTTCCTTCTCCCAGGTAAAAGGACTATTACAAAAGCTAAGAGCATATCGGATCGTAAGAAATATTTTTTTTTTCAAATATCACAAATTTAAACACATTTCCCATAGGTGTGCATTACGCACAAGTAGCCCACCAATTCAATTTGTGTGCATTATGCAGAAGCAAACAACCAATATGTGCGATGTGCACAAATAAACCACCATTTTGTGATAACAATAACCAGTGTTGTCCAATCAGCACCAGCAATAACCCATTGTAAACAAGATCAAAGTTAAACAACAATATTCAATTCACATTATTGAAATGTGACATAGCGACCTAAAACATGTAAGAGACAAAATGCATACAAAAGGATAAGTAAGCATGCAATTTCTCTATCCCCCTTAAAATAAAGCTTCGTCCTCGAAGTACAAAATTACCTTAGACAAAAAGATGAGGGTACATATCTCTCATAGCAGATTCTACTTCCCACCAATTCAATTTGTGTGCATTTATGCATCATCGTTTTCGTCATAATATATTCTCCACCTGGTGTTTATTCAATGCTGCCATACCTTTGTATTCATCGTCAACTTGTTGAAATCCACCTTTAATTAATTTCGGGTTTTGATTTGGAGTACGCTTATTCGTTATTCGAGGTTGTTTTCCACTATATTTAAGGTAACACGATTCTACCGATCATAATATAACTATAATTGTTCGAGGTTGTGTGATTACGTTCTAATTGTTATTGGTTTATTACTATTTCTTGTGTATTAAACTTTTATATGGATTATTTTGTACTACTAATGATTATTATTGTACATGTATATACTAGCTATAATATTTTGTATATTTGGTTGATTGGGACTATTTGGTGATTTGGGGCGAATAAGTACGTGTAGAATACTGAAATCCCTATCTTGGGAGATGATATTATTAACATATATATAGGTACAAAGCCTAACTAAGCATCCTAAATACAAGGCAATAATATATCTACTATGGAAACTAAATAATTAATTGATACACACTATCAATTTACAATAAATAACAATATTTACTAATACACCCCCACAGTCGAAGCGGGAGAGGAACGGACACTTAGGCTGGACCAAAAACGTGTAAAGAGATACTTGGGAAGCCCTTTAGAAAAAAATGTCGGCGTACTGGTATTCAGCTGGAACATGAAGAACCTTAACTTTCCCAAGTTTAACCTGATCGCGAACAAAATGGATATCAATTTCTATATGCTTAGTTCGCTGATGTTGGATCGGGTTGCCGGATAAATAAACGGCGGAGACATTATCACAATATACAAGACTGGCTGTAAAAATAGGAGCGTGAAGCTCGAGAAGCAAGTTTCGTAGCAAGCTCGTCTCGGCAACTGCATTAGCAACACCCCTGTATTATGCTTCCGTGCTAGACTTAGAAACAGTAGCTTGACGTGTGGAGGACCAAGAAACCAAGTTATTACCAAGAAAAACACAATAGCCGGAAGTGGACCTGCGTGAGTTAGGACAGCCACCCCAATCCGCATCGGAATAAGTAGTTAAAGTACTAGTAGAGGATTTCGTGAGGGTAAGGCCGTAGTCGAGAGTCCCTTTCACATAACGTAAAACGCGTTTCAAAAACTGAAGGTGAGGCTCACGCGGGGAGTGCATAAAAAGACAGACTTGTTGAACCGCATATGAAATATCGGGTCGGGTGATGGTCAAGTATTGGAGGTCTCCGGCCAAGCTGCGGTAAAGCGTGGAGTCAGCGAGCAACAGGCCTGCCGTGGAGCTCAATTTTGACCCGGCCTCAACAGGCGTAGTGACGGGATTGCAAGAAGCCATATATGTAGGATTCGTATATATCTTATTAGACTCTCTAATAACTAAGTGTTTATAATTTTAGTCATAAAACTTAAAGGAACTTATGCATGCATAACAATATAAATAGAAGGAAGAATTTAGTCATTCTTACAATGGGTGCCGAAATGGGTTTATACTAAATTGGTCTCCTACCAAGTTAGTCTTCTTAAGAATAATTCAAATGCCCCAAAAACCTTCGATCTAATAGTAAGATCTACTCCTCAAGGATTTGTACCAAGGAGACACTCTTAATACAAATATTAATTTTATTACTAGAAACTAATATTTGTGTCCTTAAAATGCTAATATTATTAGTATACTACTTCTAGTATTATGTAATAATATTAGAGGTTTTGTGAGAGTTTATAGTTTTGTTCAACAACAAGAAGTAGAGAGATAAGTTATTCTCTCAAGTTGTTCACTAATGAGAATGAATTAGTGTATTAAGAAAATACACTCCTTTAGTGTATAGAGAAGGCCACCGGTTGGAGCATGGGTAGAGTGCCCAATGGTTTGCATTTTTTTCTCTTCTCAAGATTAATTATAGGTATGTAAACCTATGATTAGTAGGTCATCGTTATGTTACCCACTAATTAAAATAACAAAACACAAATCCTCCTTCCTTTCCCATTTTACACGGCACATATAGTGTAATATGGATCCATTTTAACTTTGTCAATTTGTTAATTTGTATTGTGTGACAATTGGGACATGTTACTAGACATGTCATATAAATAATGCATTTTTAACAAATTAAAAATTATTATATAAATGAAATAAATCACATACAAAAATTAACTAATAATTCACAATTACAATTACTTAAAATGGCTCATATAATTATAAATCACAACTACTTGTATTTATAATAAACAACTCTTCTTATTTCAATTGTTTCATAAACAATAAATAAACCTTAAGTAATAAAACAATTTAATTACTTAGTACGAATCTTATTTAATCGAATTACAATAAGATACGTATTATTACCCACAAAATCATTTGTTCATATTTAAGGAATTAATTAACTTGTATCGTCATACAATTAATTAATTAGTCAATTAAGAATGTTTCCCTAGAGGTATGACCTTAAGGGATCAACTCATCACCACCGTCACACGACAGTAATGTCAAACTCTAGTCAGCCAATCATTACCGATTAATGGGGATCAGTTGACAATAAAATGTTACTTTCCCTTTAGTATTCTTAATATGAGATTTAAACATGTGATCGCATTATTGTCGAGGACACATACTCCAACAATATAAGCACGGCTTAATATATCACGGGCATACTGATTTTGTGATAAGAACATCCCATTTTCGTGCGCGTGACTTGAATCCCGAGGAAGTGATGTAGCTTACCAAGGTCGGACATTGCAAATTCCTACGATAAATCATCAATAATACGTCGAAGCAAAGAAGTGCTAGAGGCCGTTAACACAATATCGTCAATATAAAGAAGCATATAAGCCATGTCAGAACCGTGGTGGTATATGAATAAAGACGGATCACACACTGCTACCAAACCCCTTTGATAAAATAAAATTCGCAAACCGTTGATACCAAGCTCGAGGGGCTTGCTTAAGACCATAGAGAGACTTACGGAGGCGACAAACATGGTTCGACATTTTGGGGTCAACAAAACCTGGCGGCTGATGCATATACACTTTTTCAATGAGATACCCGTGTAAGAACGCATTCTTAACATCTAGTTGGTGTATAGGCCAGGACCGAGAAACAACAAGACTAAGCACAGTGCGGATCGTGGTCGGCTTTACCACTGGACTAAACGTCTCATTACAATCAATTCCCACTTGTTGACATTTACCATTTACCACAAGGCGTGCCTTGTAGCGTTGGAGAGTACCATCAGACTTGAATTTTTGACGATAGAGCCACATACAACAAATAACAGGGGCCCTAGCGGATGAGGTACGAGTTCCCAAGTTTTATTGTCAATTAAAGCACGAAACTCGTCATTCATGGCGGTATTCCAGTATGGGTCCAGGAGGGTAGCCTGAGGGTTCTTTGGTAGGGGGAGATGGTGGCTGTGGTGGCAGTGAGTACTCGGGGTTTAAAAATGTCGTTCATTGCTTGAGTAGTCATGCGATGATCACAAAATGATGACGGTGGTGGGTCAAGTGTGTGGCGAAGGTGGTCAGAAACTGTAGTGGCTGACCGAGGGGAGGGTTGGGGCTGGCTCGTGGTAGCTAGTGTATTGGGGGTGGTGGTTGATGGGGTTTGGTTAGGGGGGGGTGAGGGGAGTTGGGTGTGTGGACGGGGGAGTTGGGTGTGGGTTGTCGAGGGAAATCTGGTGGGTCGTGGTTTGGGGCTGTCTTGGGTTGGGCTGGTTTTAGGAATGCATCGATGAGGGCTGGGCTGAGGTGACCATTGGGATTGTCAGGGGGTGGAGGTGGTGAAGGATTAGCGAAGGGAAATACCGACTCGTCAAAAGTAACATGGAGGGAAATATTAAGTTTACCAGTGGATATTTCAAGACACTTATAACCTCTAAATTCTTGTGGATACCCGAGAAAGACACATTTAGTGGATCGTGTTGCAAGCTTATGGGGTGTTTTGGCTGAGAGGTTTGGGTAACATACGCAACTGAAGACACGGAGGTGAGAGTAGGAGGAATTTTTGTGAAAGAGAGCGGAAGTTGGTGTTCGATTTTTGAGAATTTTGGTGGGCAAGATATTATGGAGGTGGACAGCGGTATGTAGAGCATCGACCCAATATTCGAGAGGGATAGACGCGTGATCTAGTAAGGCTAGAACGATTTCATTTATACGTCGAATCATGCGTTCAACTTTACCATTTTGGGACAAAGTTTGAGGGCACGAGAATCGAAAAACTAGACCGTTTTGGTCCGCAAAATTTACTAATAGTACGGAGCATTGGGTCATAAGTAGGAGTGTGTGATACCCGTCGTGAGGTGTCAAAAATAAGATTTATAATTTCCAACTACAACTATAGCAAGTGGCAGTCGGGTCGAACCACAGAGAGGCAGATGTAATTCTAGTTGTCTAGATTCAGTCTAAGATAACAAGTGTGGGGGTTGAGTTGATTTGGTCTAAAGCTAAGAGTAAAAACAGTAAACTAAAAAGATGGCTTAAACAGATAAAGAAGGGGTACTAGGATGATCGGTTCATTAAAGCTTCGGCGGCAGCATATTAAACAGGTCTAAATCGAACACAAGTGAGGCGGGAAACAAGAGGTCCTTTCAGTCCACTCTTAACAGATAGCATCTTTCGATCTCGCTATAGGTCCCTAATATCACTATTATCGACTCTCGTCCGAAAAGTGACTAACGGTCCAAACTATACCTATCTTTCGATCTCAAAGACCTGATTTAGTCGATTTAATTGATGGTCTAACAACTTCCCCTATCTTTCGATCTAATGGGTCAGTCACAAATTAGGTATCTAACTGGTCGCATGCATTCGATTCATTAAATACAACATTAAAATCAATCAAAACGAAGGGTAACCTCACGAGGTCAGTCGATCGATCGATGATGCCAGTCGATCGACTGACACGCGAATCAGACCGTGTTCAATACTTTGCCGCCTACGCTAAAATTCGCCTACATCCTAGCACAAACTATTTAGCTACTCATGCTAAGGGTAAAAACAATAACTTTAATAATGAAATTAACTAATGGATTCATGCTTGAAACGACAAAGAGAACAATTAACATAAACAATAAATTGGTCTGGAATTAACTAGCAATTCTATACTAATGACGAAATAAGTAATAATCTGAAATTAGAATGAAGGAATACCGAATTTCGCAGAAGGAATGTAACGGAGTGATTGAAAGCACAACGGAAATCCAATGCAAATTAATATCCCAAACCCTAATTAGTAAACTAAAACTCAATGTAAATTTCTGATAATAAAGCTTGATAAAAAACTAGATAGTCACTGAATATTTCTAGGTTACGTTATATAGAAAGTTCACGTAACAATTATTCCAAAACCTAAACTTCATGGGCTTCAAGTTCCTCGGTCTTTTAATTCTCGTCTCGAATAGCAAAAGGTGGTCGATCGACCGATGTGAGGGGTCGATCGATCAAGGTGGTGGTCGTAGCTTCAGAATTCGAGGGTTGGTCGATCGATCGAAGGTGGTGGTCGATCGACTACTTGAGCTGCTACTTGACTTCTATGAACTCGTGGACTTGTCTTTTGGGCCTTGAATTGCGCACCAAGCTCGTTCCTCGGGTGAATACTTCACGTCAAAATGAAATGCAGGATACTCGGGGACGGATTTACTTGATTTCCGCTGGATTCTTCACATTTCTGCAATAATGTACAAAATACGGAAGTAGACGGAAATAGGGAGAAATGCAGCATAAACTACATGAATGAGCTCTGAAATGCGTGTAAAATGGGATGTAAAACATCATATAAAAGACACGCATCAAACTTCCCCAAACCGAACCCTTGCTTGTCCCCAAGCAAGAACTAGACTCGATCTAATTACCTAATGGAACGAGTTCAATCTCAGAGCGAATTACAAACTGCATAACCTAAACCATTTTAATGCATTAACCAACAATCAATTAGCAAATGAATCATGCAAACGAGTTATGAAGCCGTCAAAAACCATGAATCATCAATCGTAGAGACTTATCAAATTGGACTCTCACGGGTCGCTCAAATCACTCAATAAGTACAGGTGAATATATGTAAGATAGAAAGAATTAATTTTGTAGTGACTCTCACCTAACTACGACCTATGAAGACATGCCAGCAATAAAATATGAAAATGATCTCTATGACCGTACATATGCATTCCAACCAAACAGACGACCAATGACACATGTCGAGGTATATATATGGGATATGTGAGGTATGGGTAAGAAGAGGCAAAACGTTTTATGGTAAAGTGGAGGTACAGGTGATCAAGCTAGTACCAAAACGGAACCAAATGGCAACATCCAACTTCTTGCTCATAATCAAACGAAACAGTGCTATAGCAAGCACAAAACTCACAAATCTCCAAGCTAATAAATCAATAAACTCCCCATAAAATATAAATGAATTATGGGAGCAAAAATCGCCAAATAATAAAGACTGAATCATGCGAATTGATTTTTTTTCTCTTTCTCTCGAACCTCAGTCGATCGACCAAAGGGGGCAGTCGATCGACTGCACGAACAGTACAGAACTCTTTTTCTTTTTCTCTTCTTTTTCGAATCATTTTTTTCTTCTTTTGTTTCTTTCTTTTCTCTATTTCCTTTCTTTCATTTTCCAATCATCGTCTCAACATGAGCGTATGCCACCAAAAACGTAGTAACAATCCCAACAACTAAACTACTAGCTTGACAAAGGACAGGCTAAATGTAGGATGTAGTAAATAGGACAAAAAGGATATTTTTGGCAGTGTGGAGCTCATGGGCAAAACGAATAAGGGGAAACCTCTACCACATGTGTCAACTAACCACAGACCGAATGCATACAGGTATTAAGCAGATTAAGTTCATATTTATGCGTATTAAGGAAACATGTCTCATAAGGAGTACTACTCACATCCTAAATAAACTGGTCATGAATGTCACCAGTTATAGGCTCTAGATCTCAGAATATGATGTAGTTTGCCAATTTTCTAAATCAAGTCTCAAGTCCAGCAAATAATTAACGAAAACTCGTAGATATACATATGTGATTCTACTAATAACATGATGATAAGCAAGGCTCAGGCAGAACAGGTGCAAAATGCAATATCATCCTTGAAATACTACCGTTCCGACTCGACCTATATGTTAAAATAAACGTGCATTTTATGGAAATTTTTGAAATTTTTGAAATTTTTTTTTTTTTTTGAATTTTGTATAAATGGATGAAATGAAATAAAACAATGCAAAACAAAATTAAACGTGAATGCAAACAAATGATATGCGACGCAAAACCCTTCCCCAAACCAAATCGCACAATGTCCCCATTGTGCAAAATCATATAATAACGAAAAGAGAAATGGGAATTTGCGAGAAAAGAAATAAAATATAATGACATGAAGTAAAGAAATCAGGAACTCACAAGACTTTAAGCGCAGCAAGGGAAACCTCCCCAAACCGGCGTGAGTTAGGAGGTTTGAGAGAGCAGTTGCCACCAATAAGTGCCTCGAAAGAGAAAAATACCACGCATAAGACCGAGAAAAACAATTTCGAGGCGGTAAAATCATGCATAAATGAGAAAATAAATGAAATAAGGAAATGGACGGAAAATAAAGTGGAGTAGAAAACTCCCTTAAGTCCGCATATCGACCAAACACAACAGGGGAGAGGTCGTGAATAGGTCTGTTGATGTCTTGTCGATCGACCAAAAGGGGTCGATCGATCGACGGATGAACAGAACGAAGCTCCCGGAAAGCGCAACTCGCCGATCGACCAAGGAAGCAGTTGACCGATCAGAAATCTTCTTGTACTACTCTTACTTCTTCGTATTTGCTCAATAACTTGAGCAAATGAGGTCTAAAACCCGCAAACGCACAATAATACGCGCCCAAAAATTGCGCAAAAACCGAATAAAGTCTAAAGTACTTAAAAATCCTAAGCAAATAAAATAAAAGCGAAGTTTCGCGCACACAAAAGCGATAAAAATTGTCTTAACAAAAGCAAATAAAATGAAGTTTATAACGAGCTCGATCAACTAATAGTTGATCAAGAAGGACCACGGTATGGCCCATTTCGCTTCGGTCTCGGTCGCTAGAGGTAGCCTCAATGGTGCTTATCTGAGCGGCTGCACCCTTCTTAGCTTCCACATCCGTATGGCTCAACGGATCAACATTCTCATCATCTCCCCAGTCAAGGATCTCTTTGGGCTCATCAAAATCCAAATCAAACTTCCTGGCTTTAACTGGCTCGTCATCAACTATCTCATCAATTCCATAGCTCAAGCAACCAAGGCCTCCTCTTTGAATGATCGGCTTCTTTACAGCTGGCACAACTTGCAGCACTTCCTTCCCCAAACCAGCTCCTACATTATCTAAAAAAATGATTCTTCCTCCTTTTGCTCCCAACGGGGCGGAGGGGTTAGCACAGGAGTAGTAATAGAGACAGGTAAGTCAGGAAGCACAAAGTACGATTTCTTTTCAGAAACCGTGTTACAAGTCACCGGCCACATGGGGTCCTTTTTCTTAGCCGGTTGGGCAAAGACAATAGAATGCTTTCCCACTTTGAAAGTCAAGGTTCCTAGACCGACATCTATGACTGCACCAGCAGTGTGCAGAAATGGCCTACCCAAAATAATGGGTATGTGAGCATCCTCAGGCATGTCAAGTACAACGAAGTCAATGGGGAAGAAAAACTTCCCTATTTGGACTGGAATGTCCTCTAAGACCCCTATTGGCTGGACCGCAGATCGGTCAGCCATCTGTACTGTCATATCGGTAATAGCAAACCTGGTCAATTTAAGCTTCCTAGCTAGACTCAAAGGCATGACGCTTATACTAGCTTCTAGGTCATATAATGCCTTCTCAATAGAGAAGGTACCTATTTTGCAAGGAACAGAAAAGCTACCCGGATCCTCTAACTTATGGGGCGCGGTGTGAGACAAGTAGGAGCAAGACTCTTTAGTTAACGCAACAGTGTGAACATGTTCAAGCGACTTTTTCTTTGACAATAACTGTTTCATAAATTTAGTGTATGCTGGCAGTTGGTTAACTAACTCAAGGAAGGGTACCTGAACATTCAAGTTACGAATAACTTTTTCAAACTTACTGAAAGATACCTGTTCCTTTGTCGGCATTAGTCTCTCCGGATATGGGGTCGTAAGGAGTACCTTAGCCCTCTCCTCTAGGTTGCGATGCAAGCATCCGTGGACTTAGGCCGAAGTCCACCGCTTTCTCCTTATTGAAGCTTGAACCCTCCTCGCACCGTCTCAAATGTGAGCCATTGACCATCATTGGGTCAAACTTCGGAACCGGGACGGACCCATCAAAGACTCGGGTCCGGGTCCTAACGTCTTCGGGATTGTCGAACCCGGAACAAATGGTCTCTCAAATTGTCGGGCATTGAAGGACGAAATTCCTCGCTATCAGCAGTAACCTTGGTCGATCGACCACTCTCCTCAGTCGATCGACCGTTGTGTACAGATTCGAAACTCCTCGTAACTCGTAAGTCATCGATCGACGGTGTATCCCGATCGATCGATATACCGGTAGACTGTTTCTTTGATTTATTCGTTGAAGCTTTCTTTTGACTTGTTTCCGGCTCATCTTTTTCAACAGCGTCCTCGACCATGGCAGGACCATCAAGGGTGGACCCACTCCTCAAAGTGATGGCATTTAAGGTCTCCTTTTGGTCAGTTTGGGTCGGCAAGTGTCCGGGAGCTCGAGTGTTGCTTTTGCTAGCCAATTGAGCAATTTGGCTCTCTAGTAGCTTCATCCCGGCCTCTCTTGCTTGGGACTCCTTTAGCAATAAGTTTTTAAGCTCGGAAAATTCAGAACTCATGCGATTGTTCTTCTGCTGCGGCACATAGGGAGGTTTCGATATTGTTGTTGCTTTTGATGAGGGGGCACATAGGGTTGCTGCTGCGGCGGAGCTTGAGTTGGATTCAGGACATTTTGGTTCCTCCAACTCAAGTTTGGATGGGTGTTTGGCTCATAATAGGTGTTGGTCTGCCTATAGTGTTGAAAGGCAGCACAAGACTCAAAGGAACTAGGGCAGTTCTTCGAAACGTGTCCCTCAGCTCCACACCTTTCACAGACGAAAGGACCGTCTGACACTGCATTTACTTGGTACATCCCACCTTTAGAAGCTCCTCCTAGTTCATACTTGTCAAATCTCGCAAAGAAGAGTCTCAAGCGCAAAGAACAGAGAGGAAGATTCAAAGAGCTCTCCTCCGGTTCCCTCCGGAATTCCCATATTCGGCCTTGTGGGTAGCTAGATCGTCAATGATCTTCCACCCCTTGGTTGCTCCCAAATTCTCGTAAAATCGGCCATTGGTCGCAGCATCCAAAATGGCCCTCGATCGTCGTACAACCCATTATAGAAATGATTGCACAAGCTCCATTTTTCGAACCCATGGTGCGGTATGGTTCGCAACAACTTCTTAAATCGGACCCATGCCTCGTGGAAGTTCTCATCTGGCCCTTGTTTGAAACTTGTGATTTGGGCTCTAATAGCAATCGTCTTAGAAGCAGAAAAGTACTTCTTGTAGAATGCCAATGCCAAGGAATTCCAGTCGGTGATCCCATGAACGGCTCGGTCAGGATCTCTATACCACTCCTTGCAAAAAGCATCACGAAGGGAGAAGATAAACATGGTCTCCTTGATCCGGTCTTGGGTCACGCCGGCGGGTGGGGGTATAGAGAGTGCCAGAGTCAATAAAGGTCTCCATATGCTTAGCCGCATCTTCATTTGCAGCTCCCCGAATCGGTTTCTCTCAACCATGTTGATGTATGAAGGCTTTGGTTCGAACTTCCTGGCATCTCCCGGTAATTCGAACCCCTTATATAAGTTTTCATTTGTCGGCTCGAATGACTAGCTATACTTGCTTCCTCGGCCATGACCGGAATTTCGGAGAAGTAATGTCTCGGTGAAGAGGTGGAAACGGGTGAAGAATGTGGGTCTTCTTGAACGATCGTTCTCGTAATAGCTTGACAGAGTACTCAGCTCTTCCTCTGTCGGTAGTACCCTTTGTGTTCGTCTCAACTCGCGCAAAGATTTCTCTATCTCAGGGTCAAATGGCACTAGTTCACCACCCTGTGACCTGCGCATAAGAGGAAACTACAAAAAGAATAGAAGAAAAGTTTAAGGAACATAAGTCCCTTAAACTAAGAAAGACTAAAATTAAAACAACTAAAATTAGGACTATTGCCTCCCCGGCAACGGCGCCAAAATTTGATACCCGTCGTGAGGTGTCAAAAATAAGATTTATAATTTTCAACTACAACTATAGCAAGTGGCAGTCGGGTCGAACCACGGAGAGGCAGATGTAATTCTAGTTGTCTAGATTCAGTCTAAGATAACAAGTGTGGGGGTTGAGTTGATTTGGTCTAAAGCTAAGAGTAAAAACAGTAAACTAAAAAGATGGCTTAAACAGATAAAGAAGGGGTACTAGGATGATCGGTTCATTAAAGCTTCGGCGGCAGCATATTAAACAGGTCTTAATCGAACACAAGTGAGGCGGGAAACAAGAGGTCCTTTCATCCACTCTTTAAGATAAGCATCTTTCGATCTCGCTATAGGTCCCTAATATCACTATTATCGACTCTCGTCCGAAAAGTGACTAACGGTCCAAACTATACCTATCTTTCGATCTCAAAGACAGATTTAGTCGATTTAATTGATGGTCTAACAACTTCCCCTATCTTTCGATCTAATGGGTCAGTCACAAATTAGGTATCTAACGGGTCGCATACATTCGATTCATTAAATACAACATTAAAATCAATTAAAACGAAGGGTAACCTCACGAGGTCGGATCGATCGACCGATGATGCCGATCGATCGATCGACACGCGAATCGATCGTGTTCAATACTTTGCCGCCACGCTAAAATTCGCCTACATCCTAGCATAAACTATTTAGCTACTCATGCTAAGGGTAAAAACAATAACTTTAATAATGAAATTAACTAATGGATTCATGCTTGAAACGACAAAGAGAACAATTAACATAAACAATAAATTGGCTGCGGGAATTAACTAGCAATTCTATACTAATGACGAAATAAGTAATAATCTGGAAATTAGAACAGAAGGAATACCGAATTTCGCAGAAGGAATGTAATGGAGTGATTGAAAGCACAACGGAAATCCAATGCAAATTAATATCCCAAACCCTAATTAGTAAACTAAAACTCAATGTAAATTTCTGATAATAAAGCTTGATAAAAAACTAGATAATCACTGAATATTTCTAGGTTACGTTATATAGAAAGTTCACGTAACAATTATTCCAAAACCTAAACTTCATGGGCTTCAAGTTCCTCGGTATTTTAATTCTCGTCTGGAATAGCAGTGTGGTCGATCGACTGATGTGAGGGGTCGATCGACTGAAGGTGGTGGTCGGTAAGCCATGTAACTGAGAGTTGGTCGATCGATCAAGGTGGTGGTCGATCGACTACTTGAGCTGCTACTTGACTTCTATGAACTCGTGGACTTGTCTTTTGGGCCTTGAATTGCGCACCAAGCTCGTTCCTCGGGTGAATACTTCACGTCAAAATGAAATGCAGGATACTCGGGGACGGATTTAGCTTGATTTCCGCTGGATTCTTCACATTTCTGCAATAATGTACAAAATACGGAAATAGGGAGAAATGCAGCATAAACTACATGAATGAGCTCTGAAATGCGTGTAAAATGGGATGTAAAACATCATATAAAAGACACGCATCAGTGTGCATGTAATTTTTGAATTGTGAAGGCTAGATAATGCAGAGTGGGATGATGGTGCTAAAAGTCAGGGATTACGAGAGGTTACATTCTTTATTGGGAGATTATTATTTTAGCAGTTACTCTTGATATTTGCACATGTACGGTATAAATTCTGAACGACATGAAACTTGCGAATGCAAATTTGTATTGAGGTTGTTCTTAATATTGTGTTTAAATTGTTATTCCTTTGACCGAGACACGTGGGTGAGTAGCTTAAAGTTTTACTCTAAGTGTTGAACAGTTCTACTTAGAACTTTGACGATATTGATATTGAGATTGAGATTGGTTACTGGTATTGAGTTATGAGGCCTATGTGCCGAGTTATGTTTACGGTCCAGAGTGACCATGGTTATTGAGTTATATTATTTGAGTTTGAAATCGATATGAGATGGAAATATTGTTTCGCGGTAATCCGCCAGTTCACTCACCCCTTGTCTTAGTCTTAGGGTCGACGATGAGAATACGATATCTGGTTACTTTGGAGTATTATATTATGAGACGGAGTAATGTGTGACACGGAGTAATGAGTGAGATGGAGTAACGAGTTGGGATTAAGTTAATTATTGGGACGAGAGTGTCTATTGTATTATGGAGTAAGTTTGAGTTCGCGTTTAGTTATCGGGGAGTGTTTTTATTATTCTCTGTGTTTATTTTTATTTTTACATGTCTGTGTTTCTATGCCATGACTAAAACTAAGCTTCTTATATTGAGGTATTATCCGTTACTCAGCTTTCCGGTCGACGTGTTTTCTCCCTACCGGGCTACTCGTCATGGGGGTAGTTCCTTTCTGTCTTCTGGTTTATTTCGGGTTACTTCCGCTGCAGTTCAAAAGGATTTTATTTCAAGTGAAGATTTTATTTAAAGCCTTCTAAAAGTTTTGTTTTATTTTATAATTTATTGTGTAAAAGAGATTTGTAAAAAGAGACTTTGTATATTAATTATAATATCCCTATATTTCGGCACGTTTTGTATGTAAAAGTTAAGTTTTAATTAGTCGAAAATGAGGGGTGTTACATTTAGATCGTGCAAGATTGGTGGATTTGTTATAATTATATAGTGAGAATTCAACGAGACTAAACCAAAGGACCGTTTCATATTGAAATATATTGACCAACCGATACTAACACCCAACATTATATATTTCATTTTGATTAGATTCAACCCCTCCTACACTGATGAATGCAAATACCTTAGACTTTCCCTTATTTGATTCGACTTGGTGCGGTTCATGCATATCATGGTCAAAACCAACCCAAACCAATATAAATATGGTTCGGTATTCGGTCCACCAACTTTAGTCCTGTTCAGTCAGATCCCAAACCAATGAACACTCTCAATTCGTCAATCACTTTAGATACGCGTAAATTATGACAATCCATTTAAACAATCACAAATTCTCATTTGTGACGGAGGGTATCCGTCACAAGGTGACGACGGAGTGGATTGTATACCACATTATGTCAATATGGGTAAAGGTGACCCATTTTGCTATAAAATAAAATAATAGGTGAGATGACTGATTTGACAATACAAAATAAAAAATGATAAAAAAAATTCTCTCTCCCCTATGACTGTTACCTTTACCATTTCATTTTCATTTAGAATTTCAAACCCTTTCTCTTCATTATTCTCTGAACCCCCTAATCCTTCTAATATTCATCCTCCAGATCTCCACATCATCTTCATCTTTCCTATTAATCATCATCATCATCATCATCATCATCATCATCATCACCATCATCATCATCATCATCACGATCTTATTATAATCTGGAAAAAAAACCTTGCTCCATGTCTTAATCTCTCTAAAAAAACTTAATAATCATCTCCGTGTTCATCTTCATCCTCGGTCTACAATCTTCATCCCCATATAATATTTCCCCTGTATAATATTCATCCTACAAAAAGGATAACAATGGTAAGGAAAAAAGTGGCTAAAAAAGACCGACTAAAAAAGAAAACGAAGGTATTATTTGTAATCTGTTATTTGATTTAATTTGGTTACATATTCATCCTATGTTAAAATGGATGGTGTATTGCTTGATGGTAATTGATTATTGTGTTTGTTTTTTATTTATGTAAAAAGTTTTAATCTTTATGTCATTTGTTAACTTTATTTGGTTTTGTTTAATTTATTTATGTTAAAAAATTTGAATCTTTTATGTTTTTTGTTACTTTAAATTGATTAGTGTGTTGGGTTTTTTTATTATGTAGAACGTTTCAGTTTTTATGTCATTTTTTTACTCAAAGTTGATAACTTTATTGAGTTTTGTTTGATTTATGTTAAAAAGTTTGAATCTTTTGTGTTTTAATTCAGAGATCTGGGTTGTTATGGCAAAAAATGAAGATTGTTGGTCTTGTTGTTTTTGTTGTTGTTGATGAGATTTTAAGATGTTGTTTTTGTTGATTAGATTTTAATATTTTGTTGATGAGATTTTAAGATATTGTTTTTGTTGTTGTTAATTCAATTTTAGATGAAGGTTTTAGTTGATTATGAAGATTAACATAAAATGACGAGCATAAATACGTCTATAAAACTGACTTCTACACTAATTTAACGTTGCTTAAACTGCGTTTTGAAAAGTTTATGCAGTCAGTCATATATGTTACCAAAATTTTAAATTTGGTTGCTCTTGTCATAAGTACTGATCTTTTCGGGGTGTACAGACTAAAATGTTAACATAATATAATGAACATGGTGACTTATATGTGATTCTTGAAAATGTGAGCATATTTTTGCAAATATGTGACCATGTTTAAGGAAGGTACCAATATTATTAATCTGTTAACATAATTGACTAAACATGGTGACAGACTGACAGATATGTGAATGTGACTACTACCTTATGAGAGATATGTACCTATCTTAATCTGATTATACAATTGTCACCATATTAACATATTTAATAAACATGGTGAGTTATATGTGTTTGTTGAAAATGTGACCACCTTATCAAAGATATGTACTTATATTTCAGGAACGTACAAATATTATTAACTTATTAATTTAATTGACTAAACATAGTGACATATATGTGAATGTGACCACTTTATCGAGATATGTACCTATCTTTGTCTGACTATTCAATTGTCACCATAATGACATATTTGCATAAATATGGTCACATATTTGGTTGTGTTCAAAATGTTATTACCTGAATATGCATACAAAGGAGAATGTGCCACAATATTACCATCTTAGTGTGTAAGAACATAAGCTAATTGTGCTAACATGGTTACATTTTGACATATTGTCTTATGTCACCACATTCCTACATAAATGTTGCCACTTATTTGTTGACATTTTAAAGACCAATTAAGCATTGTTATTATGGTTACATTTTAACCTAAGATGATATCATTTTACTAAAGGTAGTAACATTTATGGCACACATTCTGTAAAGTGGCAATACATACTTACTAAGATGGTAATAATTTTAAGACAAACTCACATGTTAGCATGCTCATTCATATATGTTATCATTATAAGTGTGACACCCTTAAAAATTAGCGATAATTAAACGCGTAAATTCTACAGAAAAACTGACAGGATGTGTTTGTAATTGGTTCAACTAGACAAAACCTGTAATTTCAAAAAATTTTCTAAACCAATCACAAACATTTTCAACATTCCCAAGAGGCGGGTGCCAAAACCTGCAATGCTAACGAACTAATTTACATGCCATAGCTAACGATAAGAAAATGTAATGATACAAACCCAAAATAGAAAAGGGAGACATATGTCCCTTCAAATTAAATACAAAACCAAAAGTTAAAAGGTTTACTATAAGAATAGCCAAACTAGGTCCAAGGTTCTCTTGCTCACTAGCTCGTCCGTGAACCCCAACTAAGCATCAAGTACCTGTCAATCGCATTTTATACAAATACGAAAGCCACAATTCAGTGGGGAGTAACTTCGAGTCCTCCCAGCCACGAATCGTCATATTTAATGTAACATGTAATGAAACATGTAAACAACATGATAAATAATTCAATTATCAATTATCCTAACATATGAGTCCTAACTGACCAAACTAAACTATCATGTGAAACATATAACAAGCAGTAATCCAAACTTTATCAATTGTAACCGGCTTACATCTCACCTATTACAATTCATAAAACTACCATACAAGAAAGGGCAATATATCAAAGACAGGCATAAGTTCTTAGCACCGTCAATAGTCACTCAGAACTCGAGTCTATACCACGAGGTAGGGAAGGTAATCGAACCGGTATCTTGGCTCAGCGGTTAATATTAATAAAACATGGCCAAGACACAACACAACCCTAGCCTAAAATCTGCGCAGACTTAGACATGCGGATACACACCACCGCACCCAAGACCCACAATTTTTCTAAAACAAAGTGAGTACCCTAAGGAGTCCACCAAAGGGTTGGCTAGTACTTGCTTCGACCACTTACTATCAAAATAAGTAACGAGGTCATGCCCCAACTTGGATATAAATCCACTAGTCAGGAACACAAAGGCTATCAAGCAGTGAACATATACTCGTCAAAGACTATAAAGACCTATCTATGATGAAGGCCGAAATACTCACCTAGAACCTAGTCCACTAGTCCCAAACTTGAATACTTTAGCCCACACCACACAAGACAAGTAAGACACCCACTTAACCATAAGGGGCAAAGAGTCCAACTTACCAACATAAATGCTAACATTCTATCATGTGAAAGGCTATATAAACGTCTATTCAGCAGACAATCTAACAATATCCTCAATAAGTATTCAATACCAATTTCCAATTCTAACAATATTAACCATATTAAAGGCTTCAGGGAATCTAGGGCCGTTTCTACAATATAAGAAGCTACTTAAATCAACTAACTACACATGTGAAATAAAAATATAATAAATGGCCTAAAACAAGAAAAAGGCCGATTATCTAATTCATTCAAAATTTCATCCAACCGAATTTTTACCCGCAACCCCTGACCTGCGGACAGTACGGGTTAAATTGCGGTGACCAATCACTCAATTAATCGACATCGAATCATCAAAGGGACTAAGGCTCAGTTTTCGGCACAATCATCAAAACATTACAATTATCGCTATAAAATTCATTTTGAGCCTAATCATTACAATTTCATTTTATAAACTATCCTAACATGTGATAACTATCAATATAAGCATAATTTTTACCATTAACATAATTTAACTACTAATATGATTCATTTCCCAAGTTTAATCATATGTCACTTATTCTAATTATATCATTAATGAACCTAAAATGACGAACAAAGCATGGAAAACCGCGAAACAAGCAAAACGGCCGACCGGGCAGTGCCGTGGGGCGGCCGCCGCTTTCGGAACTGCCGCCACCCCCACACCTCCATTTCTCCATTTTTGTTCAGTATAAGACCCAAACCCTAACTAGCACCTATCCGCTATCTTCGACAATATACGAGTCCCCAAACTCGTCTTCCAATTCTTCACCTAAATAAACAATAAAAACACAACAATAAGTATAAATACCGAGATTATGCCAAAATTCGTCTTAAAACAACTTCAAGAAAACTAAAATTAAATTATACCAGGTTATAGATCTCGACGAGAGGATTCCGGAAATATAAATTTTATAAAAATCCGACAAGAAATGCGAAAGTTATGGTGAAATTGCTTGGATTTTAAGATGAAAAAGGTGATTTTGGTGATTGGGAATGTTAAGGAAGAAGAACAAAAGAAAAATCAGAAAAAGAAGGGAAGGGGGAGGGGTGTCCATGGGAAAGGGAGAAAGGAAAGGAGGAGTCGGGTTTTAGTCGGGATTTTACGAGTCGGTTTGACTCGTTTCGATAATAATTAAATCAAACTTGTCAAACGCAAATTCCGACAAGACCAAAGTTTTTAAACACGAGATTACAAGAAAATTGAATACTCATACGACCCATTTCCAAATTCGTTTACCCAATGTTCAAAAGAATTATCATTTTCCCCCCGATATGCCCTTATTTCGAAATAAAAAGTTTTTACACGGTTTAAACTATTTTTAAACATTTCAAAACTATCAAAATAAATACTTTACTACAAAATATAATAAAATTATATTTCTTTGAATTATTATTACTTGAAATACATTAATATCGAATTTTATTTGATTAATAAATTACTTCCGAAATTTATTAACGGTCCTAAATTACGGGGCGTTACAATAAGATTCATTTAAATCAAAGCAAGTTTATTGTAGATGGTTACATTTATTGACTTAGATAACAACATTTTATACAAACTCTCATGTCACCATCTCAATGCATATATGTGTTCATCATAAGTCTCTATTCAAATTCAATCACGTCTTCTTTGTACAGTTAGATTTTAATGGTATAACTAAGATGATAACATTCTACCTATTAACTCGTTACATTAAATTTTAATGTGTAAACATATGAAGTTTATATGCTGATAATGTGTCCAGATTTACCAGCAACGAGACACCGGCTATGTTAGTGGCATATATATGTCCTTTAATATGGACGAAGATCAACCAACCATAGAGCTGCGAGCGCCTGCTATTATTGACCCTAAACGATGTACGACAATGGGCGCAATCAACGTAAAAAAAGGAACTTGGGAAAGAAGAAGGCTAGGAAATGGACTGAGATGCGGGCAGCTAACAGTTCCGCGTACAATGTTCTCCTGTGTCTGATATAAAGGGCGCAGAATGGCATTAGGGTATATGATAACAATCTGACCACATTTTGGGGGGAAACGTTTTAGGTAGTACATGTTGTATAGTGATGTAAGGTTGTTATAACATTATCAGTGTATGTTTTGTAATCAACAAGTGCTCAAATTGTTACCATTTCACTCTTGTATATCACAAGTTTAACTAAATATGTTATCATTTCACTCCAGTATGTCACCAGTTTAGCTAAGTATGCTATCATTTCGGAAACCATTTCAGACTACCAGTAGAATTTAAATGGTAACAATATACTCTCCATGGTAATATTAAAAATTAAAAAATAAAGTATGCAGTATTTTACTACTGAAGTGGTCACATATTAGTCTTTTATGTTAACATTATGTTATGTTACCATTTAAAATAAATCTTTTACCAACTAATTATAATATTATATATATTCTCAAATGGTAACAATGTACTCTCTTATGGTAAAAATGTACTCTCTTATGGTAACATTAGAAATTAAACGAACAAATTTTTGTAGTATTTTAGAACTGAAGGTAATATACTACTATAGTCTCTTAAATGGTAATATTGTACTCTCTTATGGTCACATACTACTCTTTGAAATATTTTATAATTTTACTGGTCACATATTCGACAGAAATTAAGACATTTTTAGACGTTTATGATGACATAGTTAAAATTATTAAGAAAAAATGCGCACATTTAAATAGATAATGATAACATTTTATAATTATTAAGATGGTCACAAAACAAATATTGTCTTAGATGTTTGACATTACGGGGGACTAAAATTTTGTTCCAAAATAACATATCCCCAAACAAACCACCAAGTACTAAACATAAGTTTTATTACAAACTGACAGTTAAACAGATAATAGTCCATGAATGGCCTCTGGCCCCTTTATTTTTTTTCTTGGCAACACCCTTTAGAGGACCTCCAATTTCTTTGTTGTTTGCACCTCCAACTGCTTCGAGGTTTGTCAAACGTCGGACTTTGTTTTGTCCATTTTTAGGTGCTGCGGTTGCATATGAATTTCTGCGAACTGAGTATGAAACCTTACCATTACTTTACATTAAAAGTTTTCTTCAAACAAAATATATGGCAACACATTCTGACTAATATATGGTAACATTTAAAATATGGTTATATTTCGAGACTTAGGTGGTACCATTTTCATTTGTCGCCATCTTTATTCATAGATGTTATCATCATAACATTCATTCACACATTCTAACTAATACAACAACATTTCATACAGGATTACATTTCGAGACAAAGATGATAACATTTTCATATGTCACCATGTTTATTCATAGATGTTGTCATTATAATATTCATTCACACATTCTAACTAACATGACAACATTCTAAATAGGGTCACATTTTGAGACAAAGATGATAACATTTTCATATATCACTGTGTTTATTCATATATGTTGTCATTATAATATTCATTCACACATTCTAACAAACATGACAATATTTCAAACAAGGTTACAATTCGATATTAAGGTGGTAACAATTTTAACACAATCATGTGTCACCATGTTTATTCGTAGATGTTGTCGTTATAACATTAATTCACATTCTAACTAATGTGACAACATTTAAAAACATGGTTACATTTCGAGACTAAGGTGGTAACATTTTTAACACAGCTCATACATCACCATATGTTTATTCATAAATGTTATCATTATTATATTCATACACACATTCTAACTAATATGACAATACTTAGCTTAAAACAGGGTTACATTTCGAGACTAAGATGATCACATTTTTAACACAAACCATATATCACCATGTTTATTCTTAGATGTTATCATTATAACATTCATTCAAATCTAAACAAATATATATTGTAATGGTTACATATGTTATCACTAGGTACATTTTTTTAGCTAAGGTCGTCACATATTCAACACTAACACACATGTCACTATGTTTACTCACTTATGTTATCATGTTAAGAATCATTTTAAACTGAAACAAACATTTCTATATTGAGTAAGACACTCAAACGTAGATACATTTATCAACTAAGACGGTCACATTTTCAAAACTAATACATATGTCGCCATCTGGAGTCATTTATGTTAACATGTTAAGATTCATTTTAAACCCAAATAAACACACACATAAATAACAACACACTCAAACATAGGCACATTTCTCAACTAAGGTGGTCACATACTCAACACTAACACATATCTCACCATGTTTACTCATTTTTGTTATCTTGTTAAGATTCATTTTAAACCCTAATAAACATTTCTATAATGAGCAACATAATTAAACATAGGTACATTTTTAGCTAAAATGGTCACATTTTCAACACAAACACATATGTTACCATATTTAGTCATTTACGTTAACATGTTAAGATTCATTTTAAACTCAAATAAGTATAAATATAAATTACAACACACTCAAACATAGGTACATTTCTCAATTAAGGTTGTCGCATATTCAACACTAACACATATGTCACCATGTTTACTCATTTATGTTATCATGTGAGGATTCGTTTTAAACCCTAATAAACATTTCTATAATGAGTAACATACTTAAACATAGGTACATTTTTCAGCTAAGTTGGTCACATTTTCAACACACGTATATGCATGTCACCATGTTTTGTCATTTATGTTAACGTGTTCAGATTTATTTTAAACCCAAACAAACATATATATAAATAGCAACACACTCAAACGTAGGTACATTTCTCAACAAATGTGGTCACATTATCAACACTAAGATGGTTACATTTTTCTCAGGTTATGGCAAAAATATATTCCAAATTACAGTCATACCTCTTTCGCGCATATCCGTCTCTTGCTCTTTTTTTTTTATGTGCCAGAGCCGATGACGACGTTAAGCGCTACTACATGACAAGAAATTGCATTAGTAGTACAACACAACTAAATCTATTATTAACTAACAAAAATTGCTAAGATTTTACAAATAAAACTCAGATCTTGAAACTAAGAATTTTTTTTACAAATAAAACAGAAAATTAGTACATCAAAAAAATTAATAATTAAACCAATGTGATTTTTTTACAAATGATACTGTGAACTAAGATTATAACTCCAAACCTTTCTGATTTGGATAAAATCCTCAATCTTTTTATCAACAACCTCAGATCTACAAATCAAAACACAAGATTCAAGCTTTTTTTTAACATAAATCAAACAAAAACCCAATAAAATTATCAACTTTGAGTAAAAAAATGACATAAATATTTAAACTTTTTGCGTAATTAAAAAAAAACCCAACACAATAATAAACTTTTTACCTTCGATTGGTTTTTTCCAAGCTTCTTTGGATGTGTTTTTTTAGCATTTTTTTTTACCCATTGTCTTGAGGAAGGTAGGATATGAAGATTATGATGGAAATGTTACCACCTTATTTGATGAAGATCTTGATGGAGATGAAGATGGTGATTGTAGAAAGAGGAATTAATTTAGATTTTGAAAATTGAATGAGAGAGGAGATGATTGTGATTACTGAGTAAAAGAGAAAAAAGAGGATTGTAGTCGTCTGGGAAAGCTCCCATCTATTTTTTTTTATTATTTGTTTATTATGTATTGTCAAATCAACTTTAAACTAATTAATATAAAAACGGGTCAACTTTTACCCATATTAACCGATATGGTATGAAACCGACCCGTCTCTCCCTTGTGACGGATAGTGCATGTCACAGGGGAAACTAATTGTTAAACAATTTTGAATCCTCTCAATTCGGCTTCCTCATTTTCCCATGACGACCCAGATTTTATTCCAAGATAATCTAACAATTCTAATTCAATATTATAAAGTTATCTTTTTTTTGTTAGTAACTACCCCCTCCTATCCAAACCAAATGTAACACTTGCTTTTTGGCACTATTCAGGGTCGTTAGGAAATCCTTAATATTATTCTTAATCTATAAGACAAAATATAGTCATGTGAGATCTTGTTTGATTTATCGTCATATCAAATTTTATAATTTTTAATAATGCGTAACTAAAGATAATTACGTTGCAAAACATGCCTCGACATGTGTGATAAAGCAACTATTACATTTGGTTTGGATGAAAGGGAGTATATTTCAATAATTGTATGATAAGTTGGAGACCGGAGAAAAAAAAAATTGAAACAGCCTCATCCCCTATCTACTAAATGAATAGGTGATCTCAAAAATTTTCCCGCCAAAATGCACATTTCTCAAATAAGGAAATTAATGATAATTAAGTGAATTTACAAAATAAGAAAACTAATGATTATAATTTATTTCATTTAATTATTATCAGTTCATTAAAATTAATCTTTTCATCAAATTATATTATTTTCACTAAATTCTAAACTATAATGTTTTAATTAAATAAAGCAAAATTGATATAAAATTTTAAATTACTAAATTTTTTATTGATGGTATTATTAGATAATGACTTGACTCATATCCCGTATAAAACAAAAACTGTAAATTGTCGTTATTAGTTTCGTCACAAAAAGATTCGAGAAAAATTTATAAAATGAAATCATTAGCTTTGTTGTACAAAAATATTTTCATTAAAATACATTTCGGCTCATTACTCAGTTCTGTTGATTAATTTTCAGTTCCAACTTTTTTTTTTCAAAAAAAAATGTGAACAATTATGAGATTCCTATTTTATATAAAATTTTATAAATATAGAAAACTTTATATACCGTGCATGTATTACACGGGGTCTAAACTAGTTAGTCACTAGTTTTCTTGCCCGTGCGTTGCACAGATATTAAAATAATGTGTGATAAATTTCACAATAAAATGGAATATAGATATATAGTACATCGTTCATGTCTAAGATTTTATGTATGCCGCATGACCAACAAATAATTCCCGTTAACATAATATTGACATAAGAATAAAAGAGTGTTTGATTAATAAAATACTTTTTTTTTAGGAAAATAAAACCAATATGAAGTTTATATATATGGTACTTGGACTGATAGTTTTTAGAATTTGTTCATTAATACTTGTTTATTTTTCAATTGGTTAAGGAAAACAATAATATCTACTCTGCATAATCAACTCAATGATGCAACAAATCTCCTTCTTTCGAATAACCACCATAATTTAATCATTGCTGGATCAAATTGTAATTATGTAAAAACATTTAGAGGTAGTTCACTACTACAAATCCAGGCAACTACAACGCCCCTTCAACAACGATTATTCACGAAAATCACAATAGACGTTGTAGAATGTATGGCGCGAATTTTACTAAAATGATTTACAACGGGTATGGTTATAAAACCCGTTGTTATAAGTTTTAACAACGGGTTACACATGCACAACCGTTGTTAATAATTTGGCGCAAAATTGACGCAAAGTTAGTGAAAAGTAATCACAACGGTTACTTTTGGAACCCGTTGTTAAAACTTATTTGACACCGGTTGTTGATTTACAACCGTTGTTAAAACTTATTTGACAACGGTTGTTCTTTATAACCGTTGTCAATACCTTCCATACTATAAACCACACAAACACAAGTCTGCTACAGTCACACAACACAAACTTTAATACACAAACACAAACCCAGCAGACAAACACAAATACAAACACAAACACAAAACACACTTTCTCATCGTCTCTTTCTCTCTTTCTCATCGTCTCTTTATCTTCTCGCCGTCATCCTTGTTGATTTCATCGTCTAATTATCAGGTAAATCTCGCCATCCTTTGTTGGTTTCATCGTCTTCATCGTCATTATTTTCTTTTTCTAATTATTTCATTTGATGTGTATGTGTTAGTTTTTATCGACCATTATGTTATTTCTTTAAGTATTATTCGCTTAATTAACAAAGATGAAGCAATATGATAGAGAGAAATGCCGATAAACATAATTAATATATATATATATATATATATATATATATATATATATATATATATATATATATATATATATATATATATATATATATATAGGATCCTATAAGTCCACCATTTTAGCTTGAGTCCATGAGTCCTCTTCTAAGCCATTGAATCTTAAAAAATGGATGGTTGAGATTAAAAGATAAAAGACACACAATTCACACTACCTATGCATAATTAATTGTTTGTCTCTTTTACACCAATTTCCCATACACTAATTAATTATTTCTCTTATAATTTCATTTACCTCTCATTTTTATTTCATTTTCAAAACACATCAAAAAAATTATTTCCGCATAAAATGAAAGCCACTTCTTAAAAAGCTCAGTAAATCTTCATTCGGACCGATTAGGCGAAATAAAAGCCTAAATTTATTATTTTTCGAGCCCGTCATAATGGTGATATTTTTATATACCATTGAGTTTTCAAAATATTCAGTATTGATCGATTGTGCTCGAAATATAATGGTTTGTGTTTGTTTCTTATTAATTTTTGTTGGATTTTGTTGAAATCGTTGTTAGATATTTAAAATGGTTTGATAATGTTAAATATAGTGATTTGTATGATTGTTTTTTTGATGAATTATATCTACATTTTTTAGTTATTAATTGCAATTTTTTTATGAAGATGGAGATGATGATGATGATGATGATGATGATGATGATAAGTCGTTGGCGATATTGATTGATGATGAAGATGTTGATATGTCTTTGGTGTTATAGATTGATCGGTTGCTTGGAATATAATGGTTTGTGTTTGTTTCTTATTAATTTTTGTTGGATTTTGTTAAAATCGTTGCTTAGGTATTTAAAATGGCTTGATAATTTTAAATATAGTGATTTGTATGATTTTTTTTTGATGAATTATATCTAAATTTTTTAATTATTAATTGTAGTTTTTTTATGAAGATGGAGATGATGATGATGATGATGATGATGATGATGATGATGATGATGATGATGATGATGAAGAAGATGATGATGATGATGATGATAAGTCGGTTCGCGATATTGATTGATGATGAAGATATTGATATGTATAGATTGACGATGAAGATGTGAGATTTAGATTGATTCATTTAGATTGATGATTGTTGATGAATGTTGTAACTTCAATTATATAGTGTGTAACTTTATTCTTGTAAGGGTGTAACTTCAAATAGGGTGTAACTTCAGTTGCATTTCATGTAATTTCAGTTTTGTAAGGGTGTAACTTTAGTACTTTACGAGTGTAACTTTAATTTTGTAAATATACAAGTTTGAATATTACTAATTTGAATATTTGTAATTTTAGCACATGTTTTGTAACTTTAGTGCTTCATGAGTGTAACTTTAGTGCTTTATGAGTATAACTTTAATTTTTCACGAGTGTAACATTAATCTTTTACGGTCATTTTGTATATAAAATTTTGAATTTATTAATTTGAATTTTTGTAATTTTAGCACAAGTTTATGTAACTTTATTGATTTACGAGTGTAACTTTAGTGTTTTGCGAGTGTAACTTTTATCTTTGACGGGTGTAACTTTAGTCCTTTAGTAATTTTGTATATGTAAAATTTGAATTTGTGTAACTTCATCACATGTCTATCTAATTTGAATTGTTGGTGTAACTTTAATATGTGACGTGTATAACTTTAACAAAGCAAGTGTGTAACTTTAGTTCGTTCCACCACCCTCGCCTCTTCATTCGGAATCCAATCTAATTAATTATATGAGTAAATTAATTAATTAAGTTCAAGTAAAATAGTGTAACTTCAAGTGGGCATGGTGTAATTTCAAGCAAATGAGATAATTTCAAGCAAATAGGGTGTAACTTTCTAGTAATTAGCCGTACTCAAAATTTCGAAAACTCAATGGTATTCAAAAATATTACCATTGTGTCGGGCTCGAAAAAATAATAAATATAGGATTTTTTTCGCCTTAATCGGAGTCCGTATGAAGATTTACAGAGTCTTTTACGAACCCGCTTTTATTTTACGCGGGTATGAAATTTCGTTATAATATTTTGGTAATTGAAATATAGATGATAGTATATTAATTTAATAAATTAGTTGATAGGAAAGAGAAAATAATTGATTAGAAAAATTGGTAATTGAAATTATGGGAGACAAAGCATTAATTGCATGTTAGGTGAGTGTTTTTTTGTTTTAATCTCAACCATTCATCTTGTAAGATCAAATGGTAGAGATATGGATTTATGGACTCAACCAAATTTGTGGACTCATCCGAACCTAATTTATATATATATATATATATATATATATATATATATATATATATATATATATATATATATATATATATATATATATATATATATATATATATATATATATATATATATATAGTGACAAGTTCTCCTAAGTCCTTAATATCTTTTGAGTCCCTAAGTCTTTATTATGGCCTTTGGATTAGGAGAATGGAGAGTGGAGATTTGCCTACTTTAATCCCACTATAGGCGTGAAAAAAAAGGAAATAGGTTGAGGAGGAGAGAGGATGTGTGTGTCAAGACAATTGCCTATTACCCACTTTGTGCACACACAAACACATGCATAATCACTCAACAACCTTCCTCAACACATTTCTAAACATACTCCACCAAAACACAATTTGAAAAAAAAAACTCATTAGACTGGCGATAATTTAGAGCAAATCCTACTTTCTTTATTTATCATCTTCCTTTATCAGCTTGCTTTATCAGCTTCCTTGATCATCTTCCATTATTATCCTCCAATCTCAGAAACAAACAACAAGACCAACGTCCAACGTAAAAAATGACGGATTTGCAAATGATTCCATTTGGCCATGGTAATTATTGGATTGTTTTTTTATTTTCTTCATTCAAAGTTAGTTTATATATCATGTTTTTATGAAAACGTGAGGTTAGATATGAACAGTTGTTTAAATATGATGAGGAAGTGTATTTTAGGTTATTTTTGAAGCTTGTTTTTTATTATGTAAAATCTGTAAATCCACTCTTTTAACATGAACTCCATCATTATAGAGTTCAATATCAACTCTGTGAATAATAAGTTAAACTTCTTGATGTTGGAGTTATTTATATGGTAGAGTTCAACATCATATTTCAGGTTTGAAATTTATAACAGTGAATATAGTATCTGCAACATGACTATAAGAAGACGAATAAAGTTTAACTGTAATATTAAAAAGTGTAATTATAATGGGATGAAATTGTAATTTTAACTGCAAAAGGTGTGATTTTAAGCCACCAAAGTATTATTGTAATTATTATGGTAGAATTGAATTTCAAAAGTGTAATATTTGTACCTTAAATTGAAATTGTCAAAATTGTAAGTATAACTGATAAAAGTGTAATTATAACTGATAAAAGTGTAATTTTAACAGGTAAAAGTGTTATTGTAAGAGACAAAATATGTAAGTTTTCAAACTGTAATTCTAATAATAACAAGTATAATTGTTTCAGACAAAAGTGTAATTATAACAACCAAATGGTTTATTGTAACAGAAAAGCTGTAAGTTTTGAAACTGTAAATAATAACAAGTATAATTGTTTCAGACAAAAGTGTAATTATAACAACCAAATGGTTTATTGTAACAGAAAAGCTGTAAGTTTTGAAACTGTAATTGTAATAATAAAAAGTATAATTCTAACAGATTAAACTGTAATTGTAACAGGTAAAATTGTTATTATAACAGGCAAAAGTTCTAAATTTGTAAACAGTAATTCTAATAGTAAAACGTATAATTTTAACTGAGAAACGTGTAATTTTGACTAGTAAAAGTGTTATTGCAAAAGACAATTTCTGTAAGTTTTCAAACTGTAATTCTAATAGTAACAAGTATAATTGTAACAGACAAAAGTGTAATTTTAACAACCAAAGGGTTGATTGTAAATGAAAAAGTTGTAAGTTTATAAATGTAATTGTAATAGTAGAAAGTATAATTCTAATGAGACAAAAGTGTAATGATAACTACGAAAAGTGTAATTTTAAGAAATATATAATTTTACCAAATATATGGGTTACTTTAAGTTGTTATGAAAACAATTGATAATAATTACGCCATTGTCAGATAATATTGAGCACAATGGAAAACGAAAGCCGAACGAAGAAGAATTTTGCAAAGACGTTGAAGCTAAGTTCACCCCCTATGTTGGTCAGGAATTTCTGGAAATAGAGGAAGCAGTGACATTTTATAGAATTTATGTTGTTGCTTGTGGTTTGATGTGCGTAAGTACACGACTAAGAGATGGCGTGGAGGGGAGATCAAATCTAAACTGTTGGTTTGCAACCGGGAGGGGTTCAAACATAAGGGACAATTGGAGTGTAGTGGCGGCCAGGACTCAGGTAGGAGACACAAAGTCAGGCGTGTTGGTTGCAAAGCGAGGATTAGGCTATTCGTGATGAATGGGGAATTACGAATTGACAGATTACACAGTGGCCACAACCATGAACTCGTATCAGCCAGAGATAGAGAGTTTCAAAAGTTGGCATGCAACATAACAGACTATCACAAAATGATAATCCTTTATAATTCAAGGGTGAGTTTATTGAAATTACACTTTTCTTGATTAAAATTACACTTGTTTATGTTATAATTTCACTTTATTTTGTTAGAATTATACTTTTGTCATCTAAAATTACACTTTTTGCGTCTACAATTACATTTTTTCTTGTTAAAACAACACTTTTCTTTTTTTGAACTTATACATTTGTATATGTTTAAATTATGTTTGTGTTGATTAAAATACGTACATCTAAAAGATTGTCAATAATCAACAGCTGAAGATAGGAGCTACGAAGACTTACAAAATTTTGAAGGAACATGTTAATGGGTTTGAAAACATCGGAGCTAGTTTGAATGATTTTAAGAACTTTCACAGAGATGTGAAATGCTACATTCATGAACGGGACGGTCAGATGTTCGTGGACCACTTTAAGGAATTGGCTGTTATTAGACCAGGGTTCTTCTTTGACTACGATGTTGATTCTGACGGTAGCCTTAGTAAAGCTATATGGGCCGACGGAATCGCTAGAAGGAACTACTCAGTTTTTGGGGATGCCGTGTCCTTCGATCCGACGTATTCCACCAATAAGTATGACATGTCCTTCACACCTTTCACCGGGGTTGATAATCATAAACGATCAGTCACTTTCTGTGGAGCGCTTGTTGCTCATGAAGATGCAGACTCGTTTAAATGGGTTTTCACCCGTTTTCTGGCTGCGATGGGTGGCAAAGAGCCTAACTACATTATCACCGATCAGGATCCTGGAATTCTTAAAGCGGTGTCATTGGTGTTCAAGACAGCGCGCCAACGATATTGTATGTGGCATATCATGAACAAGGTGCCAAGCAAGTATGGAATGACGAGAGATGATTATTCAGTGTTTCTAAAGAAATTGAATGCCATAATATGGGATGAAGACATTGAAGCGGCAGAGTTCGATGCAAAATGGGAAGAAATTGGCAGGGAACACAATGTTAATAACATTGACTGGTTCCAAGAAATGTACGCTAAAAGGAAGCAGTGGGTTATGGCTCATTGTAGGGACCTAGATATGGGGGGTGTTATGAGGACAACCCAAAGATCAGAGAGCGAAAATAGTTTTTTTAAGAGATTTGAGAGTAAGTCCGGAACATTAGTTGAGTTTTCGATGCATTTTGACAGCGTGATGGACCAGCAAAGACACACACAGAAACAGATTGACAACTGTAACAGACACACTTTCCCTGTAATATCAACGTATCTAGCTATCGAAGTGCATGGGGCACAAGTGTACAGCCATAAAGTATTCGAGGAATTTCAAGAAGAGGCCAAGTGCTCAATCGGTACTTGTAAAAGCAGAGGATTCACTGAGTGTGGCTCTTTAGAGCTGACCACTGTAAGAGATGCAAATAGGGACAGAAATTATGAGGTCACATACTGCCCAGGTATCATTCTGTAGCATTTGTTTGTTAAAATTATACTTTATCCGTTAAAATTATACTTTTGTTGATTAAAATTACACTTAGGGTTGTTAGAATAATACTTTGGGATGTTAAAATAATACTTTGGGTTGCTAAAGTTATACTTTAATCCATTAAAATTACACTTTTATTCATTAAAATTACACTTTGTGTTGTTAAAATTACAAGTTAGGTTAAAATTATACTGTGTTGTTAAAGTTATACTTTTTTCCGTTAAAATCACACTTTTATTGATTAAAATTACACTTTTGTGTATTACAGTCACACTTTCTTCTGACTGATTTAACTAACATATTACTCTATATTGTTGAACTAGATACATTGAAAGCCACTTGTAGCTGCAGAATGCTTGAGAGGAAAAGCATTCTTTGCCGGCATGTCATATGGATTTACTCGTCAAACGGAGTGAAGATTATTCCAGAACAATGTGTTGTTAAAAGATGGTGTAAAGATGGAAGGTTGTCTAAAATGTTCGATTGTAATGGTGAAGCAACTGAGGACGTTGATATAATAGATGGAAAACAGATTGCGATGTCAGTAATGTGGTCGGAGATTCATCAGACAGTTGGTATGCTCATGGGCAAAATGAAGAATGATGTCGACAACTTTTCTAGTCTAATTAGACAGTTTAAGGAGAAACTTTCATCATTAGGATCACCATTGAATAAACAACAACAGTTGGAGAAAATTCTTGGATGTTCTCCTAGTCAGGAGATAACCATTTTGCCGCCCAAGAAATCCAAGAACAAGGGGAGCGGAAAGAGAATGTTGTCGATGAAGGAAAAAGCAGTTGCTTTGGCAAGGAAGCCAAAAGTATGTGTAAAAATTGCAAGCGATTAGCTAACCATGACAAAAGGAACTGCCCTAACCTATTCGCAGAGCACCCACCATTATCGGAATCTTCAGCACCCTCGTCGGAAGAAGAAGAAGAAGAAGGAGAAGAAGAAGAAGAAGGAGAAGAAGAAGAAGAAGAAGACGAAGAAGAAGGCATCTTAGAATAATCAATATAATACCTAATAAGTAGTACATTTTTTTGGGTATGTCTACACAAAATACGAGGTACAACATGATGTTTCGTATTGTGTTTAGACATCAAATCGCCGGGAAGGCAGGCGGTCGCCTTTGGTATTACAATGTATTTTGTTGAAGTATTTTTTATTGGACGAAACAGTTATAATGTGCTAAACCAGAACGTTGAATTTTTCACTCTTGACTATTATGACAAATTATGTTCTTACAATTACACATATCTAGGGAATAAAATTGCAATGGCCTCATATCTACTTAGGGTAGGATTGTTATGATCAGAATTACACTTAAACTCCTTATAATTACAGAGTATGCAATTCCAGTTACACTTCATCTATAGTAAAGCCTTATAACATAGTTAAGTGTTCATTCAAAAGTATAATTTTAACTTTGACAAGTGTAATTCTAAGGGCAAAAAGTATAATTCTAACGGACTAAAGTGTAATTGTAAGCTACAAAAGTATAATTTTAACTTTAAAAAGTATAATTTCAACGGACAAAAGTGTAATTGTAACAAACAAAAGTATACTTTTTACTTTAAAAAGTATAATTTTAACTGACAACCTTGTAATTTAAGCAATTACTGATAAATATTATTGCACCATCTTTTAACAGCATAACTATATTTTCATAAATAAAACACCTAAAATGACACTTTTTCCTTTTAAAATTACATTTATATTTTGTGTAATGTAAGGTCTATCTGTCACTTATATGGCCGGTTAGAATTACACTTCTGACGGTTAGAATTACACTTTTGTGTATTACAGCCACACTTTCTTCTGACTGATTTAACTAACATATTACTCACAATTGTTGAACTAAATACATTCTTTGCCGGCATGTCATATGTATTAACATAAAACACCTTGTCTTATAGAATGTTGAAAAAATTGTTTACACAAAAACTAACTGTCTAGATGAAGGTTGCTAACATCTACAGATAATACAAAGTATGAAATAAGTGTTTACATAGCCAAGGCAATATTCCCACAAAAACTTAACTACTAAATTAAGGTTGTTATTTTTTCACATTGGCACGGGGCAGTCTACGCTTCTGTTGTAATACCTTCCACAGTTTGTCCTTCGTGCTAACAAAGGCTTTGACCTTCTCGAGCACACCTTCGCGCAAAACGTTCATGTCTGCTAGAAAGAGGGTAGCTATAAGCTGGATCACCAAATAGCGCCTTGATTTATTCTTCTCAAGGACTTCATGCTGAAAAGGAAGACCCTCGTATAAGAGCATAGCCATCATGGTGAACAGACCCGACTCTGGTTGGTTGAGAGTAGGTGACATCCCATTTGAAAGGTATCGGCGCAACACATAATTAGGAATTTCCGTGCCCTAGTGTTCTTCTTTTCCTTATCCGTGATTCTAAATAATCACTCGCGCTAGCCTGCAAAAGTACATAATTACCTCAACAAACCGATTGAACAAAAAGATAGCATTCGAAGAAAGGGATGGACAATATCTTACAATTAAACGCACGCCCTTCCAAATCGCGACTTTTTCAAATCGAATGCCTTTTCCGTCCGTCCAAAGAAGTCGATGTATTTGATTTGTGATTGATACATATGCATACGAAATGGTCGTCAATGCAGAATGGGACAAATAGCAAGTCTGTTGTCAAGTTAAAGGTTCGCTCACTGTCGACGATGAAGGTGTCCCAGTGACGTGTACAGTACAGGTTGTCATAGTTCTTTGTCGATTGTGTTCCTGGTTGTTCAAACGTCTCAAGCAATCCCAACAGTATATCCTTTAAAAGGCAATAGTGAACATGATTAATGTGGTTACTTTGTCACCTAAAATGACACTATTGTCCCTTAGAATTACACTTAACACGGTTAGAATGATACTTTTGTTGATTAAAAGAACTAAAGTGAAACATTCACATAATATAACTGTAAGTTAGGAAAGTGTCATTCTAAGTAACAAAGGTGTAATAGAACTGGGCATAAATATGATGCAATGGTTAATGGATTTACCATGTGACGTATACCAAAGAATGACATCCTCATTTGGTCGCCATATTCCTCCTTCTCCAAATGGTTCATCAAAATCGACCAGCACTCGATGACATTCAACGACATAAGGTTTTCAGGCAACAGGGACATAATGTCAGCTCTCCGAAGCGTTGCGTGACGGGTGGTGCATCGGACCATTGTTCACCTTGCACTCCGTAATATTAAAGAAGTCGTTAATTAAAGTAGAATAAATGTGAAAAATAATCTGAGTATCCTTGATTAAAGAAGTCGTTAATTAAGACAGATTAACAGACTGTTCATCATAATTGTGGTCATCTAACATGCAATAGTCGGCAACATGCTTCCTCCTCTGTTTAATATCCTTGATTAACGCTTGGTTGCTCCGGAGCATCTTGGACACCACATTTGTGTTGAGACCACCTCTACCACAGTCGAGAGAGCAGCCCAACCCGTCCCCCTTTCAACGAGGATGGCTCTTAACAGATGATAGCGCTTTACCAGATGGAATGCGCATGGCAACAGGTGTCGCCTCCATAACGGGCTCTTCAGATTCAGTTACGCGCGCACGTTTTGTGGATTCCGGCCCTATGTCACCATCTGTTTTCCTCTTAACAGCATTCAACTTTCTTGTCAACGGATGTCCAGCAGTTGCTTTGAAATAACCAACCCGCATCAAGATGTCTGCGATAATCGTTAATGTCGGAAGAGGACGAGTGTTGCGGCAATCTCAAGACGGTACAAACTCATAGCATCCTCTTTCCGAGGTCACATTGAAAAGGGCTTCCACGGTAGAACATCATATGTAGCATCATGAAAACACCACAGTCATTTCTCGAATACCCTTGAGCTTGCAAATTTGAACTCTATGTTGACGATCTTAAACCCGCCGACCTTTGCCCCTTAGACAGACCCTTTAGACACCAAATACTTCCCATTATATTTGCACGAACATGAATACGCGTCGGTGTGTTAACGTAGTACGACCCATATAAATTGGTTGACTTTTGGATATCGTACACTTACCGAAATACGCGCTATCCCTCCGTAAGGGAGCGTTTCTAATGGGTCATCGTATTTGCGGTTGTCGAGGTAGTCAATCTGCTCGGTGAGAAAGTTGATGCACACGCAATTGTAGTGATCACCGTCACCGGATAACACGGGCGAAAGATCTCGCATCGTATGTGGCTAATATCGAAAAAAGAAACCTTAAAAACCATGATAAAAGATTACATGTTTTGTTACCTACCATGTCTGTGTCAAGCTGGAATGGTGCACGGTAGGTTTCAGCCCAGGCATCCCAGCCACCAAAAATGTCTTCGTCTTTGTTCAATACTTTCCCAAGCTTTTGAGCATTCCAAATAGACCTTGCGGGGTCCTTTTATTTGAAAAGTGTTAAATGCGTGATCAGATAATTAAAATAGCTATTTTATAAAAATAAAGTGAAACTTTAACCAAAAAAAGTGTACTGTTAACACAGAAGAGTAATGTTAAAAGTATAATGTCAACAATAAAAAGTGTAATTCTAACGGCCAAAAGTATCATTTTAACGCACAAATGTGCAATTTTAACATATGAAAGAAGAATTTTAACTTTAAAAAGTATAATTCTAACGGACAAATGTGTAATTTTAAGACACAAAGGTAACATTTGAACTTACAGTGTGACTTAGGCCAAAGAAACAACGGGATATGTCTGAAGGTTTCATGATGTGGTTGAGTAGCAAGCACCAACCATCAATACCACTTGTCATGATTTGCTCCCGAGGGTTCAAAGTTGCAATATCTTCCCGGGTAATGAAATAAAACTCGCTGAATTGGACCAATCGTTCACTAAAACACAAAATTTACTTAGTCAACAATATATATATATATATATATATATATATATAATTAGGAAAGTTTAGTGCCTCTTGTAAAAAATTAATACACTTACAACTCGGAAAACGCGTCTGACTGATTGAACGCATAGTCAATCAAGTATTTCCTCTCACTAAACATTGGCACTAGGAGCTCCTGACTGAATGCTAGGTTTCTCGTCGCAAAGCACAATTCAGGATTAGGTGCCCCACAATCAATAGAACACCCAAGGTTCTCAATGACGTGATCCATGCACGGTAAGGGCTCACTCGAGTGAAGTAAAAAAGGATGGTAGCTCAGATCACTGTGAGGGACGTACGGTACCGGGATAGGAATGTCGGCGTTCTCGCCTGCGGTACTACGTCATTGTTACCTCACGGGCTCGATAGTCCCTCCCGAAGACTTCACGGCATCATCCTCCACCGCCGCATCTCGTAATAAAAATAGTGTTATTTCATCATCGAGAAAGTAAGTGAAAGCGTAAGGAGAGAAAAAAATAAAGTTTAGTAGACAAAATTATAATTCAAACAAAATAAAGTGTTATTTTATCACAAAAAAGTCTACTTTTAACTAAAAATAGTGTAATTCTAGCAGACAAAAGTGTAATTGTAAGCTACAAAAATATAATTTTAACTTAAAAAAGTGTAATTTTAGCAGAGAAAAATGTAATTCTAACACCATAAAGTATTATTTTAATTAAAAATTGTCTAATTGTAGAAGACAAAAGTGTAATTCTTAGAAAAAAAAAGTGTTATTGTAACTTCAAAAAGTGTAACTTTAGCAGAAAAAAATGTAATTCTAACAAAATAACTTCATCCATGGCACTTCTAAACTCTGAAGGTCAATGCATTACCTCCGTGATCCTTCACTGCAGCCCCATCCACCACCTTTTCTACCACTGTCTGAGGACTTGTTTCCAAATTTGGCTCATCATTAATCCACCCCCCTCATTTTCAGTATGCACAGATATTAGGTGCTCCTCGAGCAAGCGTTTCGTCCCGCAGAGAATATACTGATACTTGTCCATTCTACGTCCATAACTTCCTTTGCCTGCAACGCAAATACATATTCCGGCTGCTCGTTACTTTTTAACAACCGATCATCATTCGTTGCGCCTCCGCCGTTTCCGGCGCCCTCTTCATAATGTTGTTCGGCTGCGCGCTCTGCGTCACATATCTCAGATGTCGAGAAATAGAATGAGTTGCGGGAGGTGCAACTTCTATGTTCGAACTTCCACCAAAGCATTATCCGCCTTCTCAGGCTCCGCAGAATCAGGCCCACTAAATTCCAAAGATTTCGAATCCACTTGTACAGCATCGTCTAATGTTGCGGTAACCACTATTGTACTTGAACATTGGAGACCAACCTCAGCATTCCCCTTCCCAATCTTGTCATCATCCTTGTCCGTCTCGGCATTCATAACTTCACTCACATGCACAACCGTTCTCGTAGCGTCCGGGGCCAATTTCACCAATTCTGTTACCTCACCAATTCGTTGGTCTTCTTTGGCCGGCATTTCTGCTCGGCGCTCCGCTTCAATAATCTCCGCAGACGAAAATAGGAATTGAGTGACAGGTGGATCAGCGTCGTTGGGCCCATCCTCTTCATTTTTTTTGTCAGCTATCTGAGGTTCCCCGGCCACAGGCACCCCCATGTCCATAGTCTGCTCTTGTTCCTTTGCAGCAGCAGCATTCGCATAGAACTTCTTCTCAGCCTCATCAACCTCTTCTTTTGAATAATACTCTTCGAGAACTTCCCGGTCAAATTTAGGTGGTCCGTCAACAACCACCTCCTTCCCAACTACCTTCCTCCTTTTGTAAATAACAGAAATATCATGAGTACTACAAACGTCCACGTTGGTGTCCTTCTTCGTAATCGTCTCGTTAGCGGCGTCCTTAAATTCGGGCGTCTTTGTAAAATTGCACCGCCTCCATTATCTGTTGTTTAGACACCTCCCGTGCTTTCTCATTGGCTACTTCATCCGAAACAATTGAGGCGGCCACCGTGCCTTCGAGGTCTGTACCAACATCTACAGTCACCTCTTTCTCATTATCGTATCCATCATCCTCCATATCATCACCATCCTCCTCATCCTCAACATCATCACCATCCTCATCATCTCCCTCGTCCTCATCACCATTGTCCTCCTCTTCATCATCATCCCCAACCTGCTGCTCGTATCCGTCGTCATCTACCTCGTCATTCTGATACTGATCACCTGGACTTTGTTGCAGCACAGGAGCTGATTTCACGGAATGGTTTATTCGTTCAGCTATCTCATGCATTTCCACAGCATAATCCTTCATCCTTTGGCTTTGAAAGAATGATTGTGTGCATTGTGTAGTGACAGGGTCACTAGAATAGTTCAGACCCCCTGTTAACCTTTTGAGCGTCATGGTTGCATCTGCATACCATGAATAGAAGACAGTAGCATTCCTTTGCATCTTCAGGTAAAGCTCATGCACATCCTACATTAAAATACAAATATTTGGACAAGTGTTCAGTCAAAAGTGTTCATTCAAAAGTATAATTTTAACTTTGACAAGTGTAATTCTAAGGGCAAAAAGTATAATTCTAACGGACTAAAGTGTAATTGTAAGCTACAAAAGTATAATTTTAACTTTAAAAAGTATAATTTTAACGCACAAAAGTGTAATTGTAACAAACAAAAGTATAATTTTTACTTTAAAAAGTATAATTTTAACTGACAACCTTGTAGTTTAAGCAATTACTGATTAATACCGCAATTACAATTGTAGTGTAATTGTAGTGAAAGAAAGAGTAACTTTAAAACATTAAAATTAGCCTTGACAAATAAACAAATAACACTTACATCTACAGCCCGAGCTTTCAACTCCTCGTCATCATCAAAACCAGAAGGGAGTTTAATCTCGATGAACTTCTTCCTGTCTGAAGTTGAAGTCACTTGTAATGCCGCATCACTAACCACATTTCCAATGGCCAACACTTGGCTGTCATTAGGCACCCCGCCAATGTTTTTCTGTTCTTTTTGAAGGCACCGAGGATACTTGAACAAGGACCAAGTTAGCCGACCCAAACGATTCTTGTCAAGCTCACCATGTAGTTTGTCAGAAAGCGTCTGTCGGTCCCAGTGCTTAATGAGAGGCAGGCTGTGGCGACAACTCGTACCACGGAAATCGAAACGTTGAAAGTACGTAATCATTAAGAAGGGGATACACCCAAGCAACGCCTCATTTATTTTCACCCGATGGCCGCCGCAGACCTTCACCAAATGTTCCCAGACATAAGTACACCAATCGTACTGCGTAATCGAGTCCACATCTTCAACAACTCTCAAAAGCTTGAAGTCAACCCCACTGTATGACGTTGGAGTTAGGAATGATGACATGGCGAGCAGAACAAACAGCCTGCAGAATTGTGATCAAAAATAAATGTCCTACATGTCCTAAATGTGCTAAAAATAACTGGCTAATCAAAATGAAGAAACCAAATACATTGATCAAATAGAACAGTACAACAACAATGGTGACAAAGTACAATGATCAAATACAGTCCAATTATATAACAATGTCCAATAAATTAAAAAAAACGTCTAAATAAATGAAGAGAAAAAATCATAAAACTCTTAAAATCCAAAAACAAATCATAAAACTCTAAAACCCCAAAAAAAAATACCTTCTGAAGTAATATGAATGGACGAAAATGGCAGCTTGCAAGTGAGAAAAGAAAATGGAGAAAAAAACGATAATAAGGTAACAAAAAAAGCGATAAAATTGGGGGATTTAGAGAGCAGTTTCGTTCTTAAACGGTTGAAATTAATGGGGTTTAATTTGGGGGAAATATTTTGGGGGGAAATTACTTTTGAATAATAGAGAGATGATAAATGGGGGGAAGTTAGTAGGACGTGTGTGTGATGTTTTGATTGACAACCTGCATGCATGCTAATACCCTATGAGTGGTAGGAGGAGAGAGGTAATTATTTTAGCCATTAGAATATTATTATTAGTTGCTTTTTTCTTTTAATCTAAGCCATTCAATAACATGATCTAAGGGTAGACAATGGAACTCATGGACTTAAATGTAAGACATGGACTTACTTGATCTTATTACTATATATATATATATATATATATATATATATATATATATATATATATATATATATATATATATATAATAAATATATAAATTAAAAAAATTACATTAATAAAAATGCAATTCTTATATTTTCATAAAGGGTCTTATTCTCCTCTATGATATCCGTCCTCTCCTCCTTGGCTATTTGAGGTTAGTTCAGATTCTTGCTATATCGTCATATAGCCGCAATCGCGGCCGCTCCGTCAAGCCATCTTCTTTGGCGTCCTTCAGAATGGATCGAGCATCCGCAAGGTAGCTCCTGAAACTTTCCTCAATGTGGAGCAAACGGCGGATGAAACTGTTGTTCTCGATCATAGTAAGAGTCTTAAGGATGATATCATTCATTTTGTTGGAGTTTGGGGTTTGTTTTGAAAGATTAAGTAGGGTTAATTTATTTGGAGTTTGTTTTAGCAGTTAGGGTTTGGAGATGTATATAGTGAGATAATGGAAATGTTAGTTGATATAATGCATGTATTTATACTAAGCAATGTGTGGGTTGAGTTGTTTTTTTATTAATATATATGTTAGGAAGTTGTGCCATAATCATCATCATATCTCTCAATGCTGCTTCAAATCTTATTACTAACCCTTCTCATTCCATATTGTCCGTTCATATGCACAGTGATGACAGTAATAATGCATGCATCGGAATTATAACGGACCGTAATTATGCATGCATCTAAGTAATATTTATTTTTTTTTATTTTTTTTTAAGAATAAACAACAACGGTTATTTATTAAAAAACCGTTGTCTTTAGTTATAACAACGGTTTTGTATATTACAACCGTTGTTATAACTTTCCCCCTAAAATTGAGTCACACTTTCCACAACGGGTTTTTATACTTAAAACCGTTGTTAATAGTTTCAACAACGGGTTCCTTAAGAAAACCAACCGTTGTTAAAACCTTTTACAACGGACGCTTTAACAACGTCCGCTTTTTTATATAACAACGGTTTTTAACCGTTGTTATAGACTGTATCTGTAGTAGTGGTTAGAATGTTATATCTCCCGGTCAAACTATAGAAGTACATTTGAATGTGAACCAAATTCCGATGAAATACTACATGGCTAGGGCTGCTTATGACACACACCCCCTATATAGCAATAGTCTTGGCCCCCATCTTCTCATTTGAAACAAAATCTTTCACGCAAACCCCTATTTTTCTCCCCTATTCACACATATGATCTAAAACAATCTCATCCCTTGAAAGATCGATCATTGTCTCCGAAACTTATCTCAAATTTATCCAACCATATGAAAAACTAAACCTCTACTTCTAGAAAAATCCATCATCCAATGTAAACTAACCCTTGCTCTCGACAATATTGTTTTTTTAAGAAAATAAAACCAATATGAAGTTTATATATATGATACTTGGGAATGAGAGTTTTTAAATTTTGTTCATTAATACCTGTTTGTTTTTCAATTGGTCAAGGAAAACAATAATCATTGTTGGGTCAAATGGTAGTTAGGGGTAGGCATAATCCGGCCCGGACCGGAAAAATGAACCGGTCCTGACCGAAATCTAGTGGACCGGGACCGGAATTAAAAATTCTGGTCCAGTCTACGGTCCACCATTTTCTAAGATTTCGGTCCGGGACAGGTATTTTCCAGTCCGGACCGGTTTGGACCGGAATTATTGTTATTTGCATTTTTTTTCTTAAAATTATATTTTAATCCGGTCCAACGACCGGAATTTGTAAAAGTGGTCATGTAATGACAAATTCCGGTCCGGTCTTGGACCGGAATTTTTTAAATCCGGTCCGGTTTCGGTCCATGATTTTTGTCGATTCCGGTTCCGGTCCAAACCGGTTCCGGTCTGGTTTGGTCCGATTTTGGACCGGCGCCCACCCCTAATGGTAGTTACGTAAAAATATTTACATGTAGTTAAATGTTATATCTCCCGGTCAAACGATAGACCTACCTTTAAATGTGAACCAAATTTCAATGCAATACTACATGGCTGGGGCTACCTATGACACCCCCCCTATAACAATAGTCTTGCCCTCCATCTTCTCATTTGAAATAAATTTAAGCAAGTTCAAATAAGTTAGCTAAAAATTATAAATCACAAATTGTACGAAGCAGTATAATCATTTTTTTTATTAATATGAAATAAATGTCATAATTTCATGAGAATATTAATGCGGTAGAGAACTATAGAAGAGTTGGCAAGTACGTGACCCCCTTTTAGGTTTAAATTTTTTTATTTATTTTTATATTTTTGCCTTAAGGTGGTTAAAGCTTCATATTATGCATGACGAATATGTCGCACCTTCCCCAATTCGTATCTCTCCCTAAATTATAGTGATATTGTGCTCAATTTACACAATATATATATATATATATATATATATATATATATATATATATATATATATATATATATATATATATATATATAAAATATAGCTTCAACAATAATTATTTTGCTCCATATAATTGAATAGTACCGTTTTTTACGCATGTAAATTTATCAGAAGAAAAGTTTGTGAGAGACGGTCTCCACTATGTTAGGGAAAGACTACTCTTACCCTTTTATGTGTTTTTCATGACTTTTTTTTAATGTTGATCGTTGCTTGAATTGAATCTTAACCTTATACATATTTCTATAATAAGTGTATCTAATTTACCTTCAAGCCTCATTCAAATCTATTTTATTACTCGTGGTACCATTTTTACTTTAAATTGTAAAACAATCGCACAATAAAAATTTTCAAAACATTTACTCATTTGTCATAAAATGATATTTCGATTCGCAAATTAGCAACAACTTTCTTTATCTTTTAATACTCCTTGAAAAATAGATATCAAACTTTGTACTTATCATTAATTTGTGAATATCTTATTTAAATTTTGATTAATATACTTTTATATAATGACAAATGAATGTAAATAATATTATAATAAATTAACAATAGAAGTTGAAGTGTATTGCGAGGGAAATAACTTTAAAATTAGTAGGAGAAATACATATGACATTTGAAAAATAAACTTCGTATTATGTATAATTAAATATAACATTAGCAATAATAAAAGACGTAGGGGAATATTTCAGCGTTCATTTTACTCTTTACATGAGTAAATTCCGTGTAGTACGTATTATGTATGCACATTTGTCACAACCCAGTTTGGCCTAGGGCCTTTTAGCCACATAATACCTTAGTTTTTTAATCGGAAGTTGTTATAAAATTGGATATTATCGATATATCAAAGGTTTTTTTTTCCTTCTAATTTAACAAAAAGTGAACAAATACTAATGAATAATTTTTTAATATTAATAAATTGTAGATAACTAATTTATTTCCTGTTTCAAATAATAAAATTGTAAAATAATTAATTAATTCTCATTTCCAATAGGATAATCATATTCCTAATTATAATAGAAAATTTTTAAATAATTATTATCTCTTAATTCTAATAGAGTATAATTAGGAAAAAAAAGGCTTAATAAATTGTTAATTTATTTCCTATTTCTAATAGGAAAATTGTAAAATAACTAATTAATTCTCATTTCCAATAGGAAAATTATATTCCTAATTATAATAGAAAAATTGTAAATAGTTAATTATCTCCTAATTCTAATGCTAATAGTATAATTAGAAAAAAAGCTTCCTTTAGTTATATATACTCCCTCCGGCTTGCTGTTTTCTTCCCATTTCATTATAATACTCCTCACATATATTTGAGAAACGGAAAGAAAATTAAAAGTCAGAGGGAGTACTAGACTAGATTTAATGTCCATGCGATGCACGGGCCACTTGTACTATTATGTTTTACAAACAATTGTTGAACACTATGTTTATTATCAAGCATTATCTCGATATTTGTAATAGTCAATGTATTGTGTTCGTATTTACCAACTAACAGATCGTCTCAATAATAGCGAATGGTTTATTAATCTTAATTTTTATGAAATGTAGTCAAAGTAAATAACTTAAAATTAAATTAAACATAATTAATCTATGATCACAAACACTTTTACATTTAGGTTATACAGTTGGCATAGGATATGGTAACCTAATTAGAACGTCAATATAATACTCCATAATAATTATTACAATTAATCTACGTAGTAGTTAATCAAGGGTTAATATCTTTGTGTTGTTTTCAATTATAATACAAACAATGACAGACTTTCTTTGTCCGGGTAACTACAAAAGCTTCATCCTACTCGTATATCTTTAGTGTTATAATTAAAAGATGGGGTAAAATAACTTTAGCAAAAAATACTACCTGGCCTTTTGATTATTGATTATTAATAGTTTAGGAGTCCAATCTTATTTTCATCGCTACACACTTTATTTCATACCTAATCAACGGAAGTTTGGTTGGCAATAAGCGTACAAAGTCCCACTTATATTAACAAAGATTATAACCTTGTTCATCAGGAATTCAAAGTTCATAATGTTCGTTTTTTCAAGGTATATAACAACAAACATGATATATGTGAACAATTTTTTTGGCGCAAAAAGCTTATATTACTCCGTCTGTATGGCAACTTGAATGACTCCATGTTTTAATCTTGTTTTCAAATTAAAAAAAATTATCATTACATGATCAAACTTAGCCTAAATAGTTGAATAGTGAAGCAACGCGTTGCTAGCTAACTGTGTTGTAAATACTCCTGTGGTTGCCAAAGCGGGAGTTCCTCCCATGATCACTATAATACGCCTTTAGATCATACCGTTAATCTTTAACCCTTACATATAAATCAAATTGGCTTATCTAATGCCGAAAACGTATTCCACAAAGGCCACAATACTCTGATCATTCTTTTCTCGTTTTTTCTTGAAATCATGCCATACGATGGGTGCTCGACTTCGATCGGCACTGAAAACACTCAGCTGAAACGCATGATAATTAATGCACCACGCAGCCATACAGTTTAACATATGAAACAACAATGTAAAAAGTCTATAAATGAAGTATAGGAATTATTAGAAAATAAAAGTTTATATTCACTAATCAATCGTAAGATGAAAGCTATGCTGACCAAATACAGGAAATAACCGTGTATGTATGAGATGCTTGATAAAATGAGGAGAGCAATTCTATTGCAATTAGTATTTCTAACTATAACTACGTAAAACCTACGATTATCATAAATTCTTATTTAAGACGGGTCAAGTAGTATGAATAAGACAAAATATTACTCATACTCCGTATGTCTTATGCATATAGAAATCTATAAAAATTTGTCACAAAACCATCATTATGTGCTCGTACTCCATGTATAACATAGGTTTGGTATTGACATCGTGCTGTTTTCTCGAAATACCTAAACAATTTTATAAAAGGTTAGGGCATGGATTAACAACAATGAAATAACGATAAACAAAAATAGATCAGCTCCCAAACAACATGAAAAATCATATGCACATAGAAATATATAGAAAAATGTCTCAAACCAGTCATTATGTGCTCGTACCCCATATACAACCTCGGTTTGACATTGCTATCGTGTTGTCGTTTTTCAATAATACCTGGCAAATGATTATAGAAGGTTAGGACATAACATCGATTAACAACAATGAAATATAAACTAATGATAAACAAAATAGATTAGCTACTCGAACAACATAAAAAAATCACGCAAACAAATAAATTAGTATTAGTAACAATATAATAAAATTTGCGAATCATGATATTAGATGGAGGAGTGGTTCTAAATAACACTAATCAAGAAACATGTACGTGTAAATATACTCCTATATATAGGAGGGCATTAAGACTTATTAAGAATACTACATTAATCTAATCTTTACCAAATTCTATCTTGAATGTAGCATGAACCTTTGGAATTTAATAATTAAAAATGGTGTAGAGTAAAAGAAGTTGTATGTAATACAATTCTTATCTTTTTGTTACATATATTATTTGTGTATAACCGTGCTACTTCATATGTATGCGTTTTTTTTTTTTTAATTTATTTAAGTAATTTATATTTACTTCTAAAGCCAGGTATTTTTTTTATTATTTTAATTTTATTTAAGTAATTTATATTTACTTCTGAAGCCAGGTATTTTACATAGGTTGGAGACTCTACTATTGCTCGAAAAAAAGTTTCCTTTATTGATATAGATAGATATTGATTACTCTCATAGACTCATAGTCTTATAAGAAGAATCGAAATGAAATAGAGAAAATCCAAATTACACGTTCATAACTCGAGTAGGCACCCATCTCCCTCGTTATCAGTTTACTTATCCGTTACACCCTTGAAGCATACAATACACAAATTCAAATAACACAAAACTTGCCACGTTATCTCCATCTCTTGCATTTAGATTGAAGAGCACGATGATTAATCACTAAACAATCAAATTAAACAATACCCATTTCACAAAATCAAACAATCTCAATTGGGTTTTCATCAATTTAATCAATTACATTTGTATAATAATGGTGGGAACACTCACATTTCCACTTGTTATATCTGTTCTTAAACCCCATAAACCTCACAAATTGCCACTTTTTCTTCCCCAAAATCGCCATTTTTACTTTAATGGTGTTCATAATCGAGTTTTAGCATCATCATTGAATAATTCTGCTGCAAATTCATCAACTTTGCAGCATGATTTATCCAACAATGGTGACTTCAATTCTGTTAATAGTTCTTCCTCTGTGCCCACTTTTCAACAAGCTATTCAAAGGCTTCAGGTTCGTACATCCGACCCCCTTTACGCCACAATTTGTGGGAGCCATTGAAGCACTGCGCTAATGTTGTCGATGTTGTACCTTGAATTGTCTGTGTAATGATTATAAACCTATACTCCCTCCGTTTACCTTTGATTAAAATATCCCTGCCAAATAATGTAGACGGTAATCAAATGATTGAGACGGAAAAAGTAATTTTTATCCAAAATGTGGAATTTATGTATTATTGAAGCGATATACTCCGTATGTGATTAAGCTATAGCGCTAGTTCTATGATATAGTTTGTTGGAAATAGGGGCTTCTTGAGCCATTTCTATTTTTTCCAATTGTCCCACATTGGTAAGAGAAAGAGAGTTTCATGGGTTTATATAACTCCTCTTCCCTTACACTATCACTAGTAGGTCAAGGGAGCCTTTTGTAGAGGCATTGTGAGGTGCTTAATTCTGCGTGCGCGCCGTCCCCAAGCCCGAATCCGGCCCGGATTCGTGATTCGGCAATCGCCTGCGGCGGGCTGGGCCTGGATCGAGTTGATGTTTTTTTTTATCTGTTAATCTAACAGTCAGTTTGTTTTAGTCAAATAATGCTCTTAGTGGATGAGGGTCTCACTCCACGTTTCCAGCCTTGACTATTGCTTTGTAGGAGTCGGTTTTTGGCTCCCATAACTGCACTGATCAACTCTTTATATAGATCCTCTCATCTGCACTTCAAAACACACATCAACTCTCTCCTCCCTCCCTTTCTTCTTCAATATTCTATATCTTTTCTGGGTAATGTCTATCATCGTTCCAAAGCTCTTGGCCTTGAGTGGGCGAGACTAAGCGCTATAGTGTCAAACCTTGGGGAACTACCGGTAACTGCTGATCGCCACCACGGTCGTACCGAAATAGTTTTCAAGGCAGTGCCTTTCTTACCACGTCAATACGAATCGGGTTATAATTTTCTATTCTTTTTCATTGTTACTGTACTTTCGCGATAACAATTTGAATTGTAACAATGTATGCCATGTCGAAAATTATTCCTGATCTGTCTAAAATCGAACCGTTAGATGGAAATAATTACAAGTGTTGGTCACAAAAATTGTTAAATGTTTTTTGAGGAGTCAGAGGTCGATTATGTTTTGTTTAATGATCCACCAAAACTTATCGCTCCTACTGATGTTGAGACTACACCTCCTCCTGCTACTATTGTTAAATCTAATGAAGATGTTGTGAAAAAATTCGAGAAAGACAACAAAACTGCTAAATGTCATTTGTTAATGTCATTTGTTAAACCACATGACTAGTACCCTGTTCGATTTGTTTGCACCCAAATCTGCTAAAGTCATTTGGGAATCTTTAGAGTCGAAATATGGGTTTGACGATGCGGGAAAAAAGAAATATGTGGCTGTGATGCTCGGACTCTTCACCTGACCCTGAGGATCCGGTGGACAGGATCCGGATCCGGTGGACAGGATCCGGACACGGATCCAGACATGGATCCTTGACGGATCCTTCTATGAGAAATCGGTGTGAGAGTGTTTTGTTTTTAACCTCTGTTTTGTACAGCAACCTATATCAAGAGTGATCTTGACATGAATTTAATGTTGTAATAAAGTCTTCATTCATGTTGAATATAAAGAAACTACTTTTCCTTTCTTTTCTTTGATTTTTTTTAACTAATAATCAATTTATTTTCAAAAAAATAAAACATTAGCCGAGTCCAAATTCAAATTAGGATCCTCGTACCCGAGTCCTTGTTTTTGAGATTTCAAGGATCGGGCCCTCGGATCCGTGTCCGTGTCGGATCCTCGTATCCGAGTTCGAGCATCACAGATATGTGGTTGGGAAATGGCTCCAGTTTATTATTATGGAGGATGGTAACCCAATAATGGAACAAGTCCACATCTATGAGAATTTATGTGCTGATGTGATTAATGAAGGGATGAAATTATGTGACGTTTTTCTTGCTAATGTGCTGCCGGAAAAATTCCCTCCTTCCTGGTCTGACTATAGAAACCACCTTAAGCATAAGAAAAAGGACCTGTCCCTCCAATAACTTGTAGGACACATGAGGACTGAGGAGGCTAATCGCCTAAAAGATAAACTTGTTAGTCTTCCTGTTAATGCTGCTAAAGTTAATATGGTCGTGGTTGAATCTGGTGGTCCGTCTAATGCTGAAAAGAGTAAGGGTAAGGCCAAGGGTGGTCAGGCTAAGGGAAAGGGAGGGAAAAAGGGAGGGAAAGGGTCCTGCTAAGAAGAATGGTCCAGGAAAGCATACCAAACCAGTGCCAAAAATTCAGAAACCTGCTGGAACTCTTGTTTGCTATGTTTGCGGTAAAGCGGGTCACAAAGCCTACCAATGCACTCAAAAGAAAACTGCTGAAGCAAATGTTGCTGTCACCGATGACGTCATTGCTGCTGTGGTTGCTGAATGGGTACTGGATACTGGAGCTTCTAGACACCTCTGTGGTGATAAGGGGTTATTTGCTGAGTTCGAGGAGGTAGCTGATGGGGAATGTGTCTACATGGGTAATTCTTCATCTGCAACGATCACAGGCAAAGGCAAGATCTTTCTCAAACTCACTTCACGGAAAACACTTGCTCTAAACATTCTCAAACTCACCTCACGGAAAACACTTGCTCTAAACAATGTGCAATGTAATACCTACCCTAGGACAATTACTATTCCAAGGTAGAACAGGCTGAATTGAATGACTCTTTGGATTTTTGGACCGGTGACTGGATATAATTATGACCTCAAGCTCCACAGCAAGGCACAGGATACTTAAGATAATAATTTAGCAAATTTAAGACTCAAATCCATAGCAAGGCATAGGATTAAGACTCAAACTTGAAAACAACACAACTGAATGAATCCAGAGTAGTGCACAAGATTGACTCAATTATGCCAACATACTTTGTTCAACTAACTACAGCAAAGTACAAGTTAGTTAACAGGCCCGAACTCAAACTACAGCAATGCACAAGTTTGAAAGTTGAGAGAATTATCAAGGTTTAAATTTTCATGCATCAAAAGTCGCTGAATTCAGTAGAAGCCTGGTCCTTATATAGGCCAGCTTTAGGTTACAGTTCTGAGTACGATTGATCCAAGGGCTACAAATCCATCTAGGAAACATGCAACATAAAATAAATATATTACAAAAGGGAGCCAACTAAAAGCAAGGTAAAATCAGAGGTGAAACAGGTGAATGTCGGTCCCCTTTGTCTTGTTGCAGTCGTGCAGGCTTCTTGCTCGATGCAGTGTCCGTGGTGGTGCTCTTTTTAGAGTTTCAAAAACTCTAATTATCTTTGTTGTTTTGCAAAAAGGTGCTGGGCAAACCTGCATTCTTCCATTTACCTCGAGCTCTTCACTTTAACCTTTGTCTGATCAGTTAAGGAAATGTGATAGTGACATTGATAGTGACATTCCTCCTACTTCTCATATGCCTTTTGCTTGTTATTTGGCTGCTAGTACTGAACTAACTAGGCTGGATTAACCCTGGATTTCAGTCTTCTAGAGTTTAGTTGAGGGTTCTATCAGTTGGCCAGGTAGGCAGCTGGTAGCTGGACCTTATCGTCATCCTCCTGAGAGCCTGATCATTGCCTGAGCTGGAACTTGGTTGCCCCTGGCCTGAGCTTGGACTAGAATGAGCTGAGCCCTGTGTATTAGCTCCTGCTGCATCCTCCCCTGGTTGAAAAGAGCTTGACCTCAAGCCTGGTTCCTCTTCATCATCTGACTCTCCATAGTATGGGCTTAGATCCCCAATATTGAATGTTCTCAATGACCTCAAATGGACCATCAGCTCTTGGCATTAGCTTGTTCTTTCTCTTGGCTGGGAACCTTTCCTTTCTGAGGTGGATCCATACTAAGGCCCTATTCTTTCTGGCTTATTTTCATTTCATTTGATTCTGATCTATTCTCAAATTTATTGATTCAAAATTCTATTAAGTTGGTTCAAATTCTACCCATTCAAATTTCAAATTTCACTTGATTCAAACTCCACTAAATTTGACCAATTTTAATTTTGCGAATCTTAAACTTAATAGTTGTCATTAATATTATTAATTATTATTATTATTATTATTATTATTATTATTATTATTATTATTATTATTATTATTATTATTGTTATTGTTATTCTTATTGTTATTGTTATTGTTATTGTTATTGTTATTGTTATTGTTAATTTTAATATTACTATTATTAATACCTATTATTTTTTCATATACGAACTTTACTCTTTCACATATACTTTTTCATAACGTTCTATTTTGTACCCTTTTCACCTAAAACAGAACCAAGTGAATTCTTAAGTTAGTATTTTTCCCTAAAACTCAATTTAATTGCTCAAATGACTTAAAACTTACAAGATGGATTCTAATTTATCAAATATAAGTTAATTTACTTGTTATCAATTATTAATATTATTTGTTGAGTTTTAATTAATCAACCAAATTTTATTTATTTATTAAAGATGAAATTAGGGTCTGTCAATTTTTATTTATCTAATTAATTAAATTGGGATTGTTGGTGCTTCGTGGTGGCTACCTAATCAGTCAAATTAGGATGATAAACGACTAGATTTTGAACATCAATCTAGCAAATCAGTGCTCCATTATTTCACCTAATTAAATTGATGGTGAACCGTGGTTCATGGTGGCTACCTAGTTAATCAATCAAATTAGTATAATTACTAGTATTAATATTATTACTAGTATTAATAATAATAATAGTAATAATAATAATAATAATAATAATAATAATAATAATAATAGTAATAGTAATAGTAATAGTAACAATAATATTAATAGTAATAGTAATAGTAATAATAGTAATAGTAATAGTAATAATAATCATAATCATAATAGTAATAATAGTAATAGTAATAATAATAGTAATAGTAATAATAATAGTAATAGTAATCATAATCATAATAGTAATAATAGTAATAGTAATAATAATAGTAATAGTAATCATAATCATAATAATAATAATAATAATAATAATAATAATAATAATAATAATAATAATAATAATAATAATAATAATAATAATATTAATAATATTAATATTAATATTAATATTAATATTAATATTAATATTATTTCGATTCAATCAACTCAATCGGCTTAGTTGATTCGGTTCGAAATCACATTCGGTTGATTGGCTCCTCCATTGATTAACTCGTTAAGTTCGGGTTAACTCATTCGATTCGATTCACTCTAAAAAGCCAGAAAGAACAGGGCCTAAGTCCCTGGCACAAATTCTTTCTTCTTCCTTGGGACCTTGGCCTATTTCTGATAGGATTCATTAGCCTTCTCAATCTGCCTCCTGACTGCAGCATGCAGTTTCAACATCTGTTCTGCCTGTTTCTTTGCATTATAGTTCATTTCTTCCTTGGGCACACTTGACAGATCTAAGGGCATTAAAGGATTGACCCCATAGACCACCTAAAATGGTCGTGACCGATTGAGATGTTGGTGCCCTGTTGAAGGCAAATTCAGCCCGAGGTAGCTTCAAATCCCAATCTTTCAGGGTCTTGTTAACAATGCATCTCAGAATCTTTCCCAATGTTTTGTTTGTGACCTCAGTCTGGCCATCTGTTTGATTGTGATGAGATATACTGAACAACAACATGGTGTTTAGCAGCCTCCATAAGGTTTTCCAGAAGTAGCTCATAAACTTCACATCTCTGTTAGATACAATGGTTTTAGGAACACTATCTCTAATAGATACCACGAGATTTCAAAGAATACTGCAAAGATCCTCGGTCTTCTTCGCAAGTAAGCTATGAAATGAGCCATCTTCTTTGAACCCGTCAACAACCACCATTATAGAGTCATTGCCCCTCTGGGTCCTAGACAATGCTACCATGAAATCCATACTAACATCCTCCCAAGGCCTGTTAGGCACTGGCAATGGAGTGTAAGGACCAGCCTGGAAAGAACTTTTGGCCTGTTAACACACCGAACACCTTATGAGGGCAATCTGAACATCCCTCATCATTTTGGGCCAATAAAACTGGTCATGCAATATTTCCAATGTTTTCTGGACCCCAAAGTGTCCTCCTAGCCCACTAGAGTGGAATTTTTTTGATTAGCAGGTCCTTGTAGGAGTCTCTTGGAACACACAGCTTATTCCCATGGAACAAGAACTCTTTCTACAGCAAGAATTTAGTTCCCTGAACCCTAGTTCCCTCAGTTTGGATTTGCCAGTCTTCATAGAAGTCAGGATCATCTTTGTAAAGTTCTTTCATGAATTCAAAGCCAAGCACCCTTTGTTTCATAACTGTCAGTAGGGAATGCCTCCTTAACAGGGCATCAGCAACAATGTTTTGCTTGCCTTCTTTATACTTGCTTGAAAAGGTGAAGGACTGCAGAAATTCAACCCACTTAGCATGCCTGTGGTTCAATGTGTGCTGGCCACTGATATACTTTAAGGCTTAATGATCTGAGTGGAGCACAAATGGCTTAGGTTTGAGATAGTGGCTCCAATGCATAAGAGCCCTGACAAGAGCATAGAACTCCTTGTCATAAGTGGAGTAGCTCAGGCCTCACTCCGCTTCTCACTAAAATATGCCACAGGTTTCCTCTCCTGAATGAGAACAACTCCTATACCCACACCACTGGCATCACATTCAACTTCGAGCACGCAGTTGAAATCTGAATCAGGTAACCTGAGGACAGGTGCTTCACACAGCAGCTCCTTGATGTTTCTGAAGGCCTGCTAGGCACTCTCAGTCCACTTAAACTCTCCTTTCTTCATGCATTCAGTGATGGGAGCAGTAATGGCACTGAAATTCTTGATGAATCTCCTATAAAAGGAAGCAAGGCCATGGAAACCCCTTACCTCAGTAATGTTTTGTTTTGAGGAACTGGCCAAGATTTAACTGCCTCTATCTTGTCTTGGTCCAGAGAGATCCCTCTCCTAGAGATTATATACCCAAGAATTTCAGTCCAGTTGTCAGGAATGTACACTTCCCTAATTTACCAAATAGCTTGCTGTTCCTCAGGATTTCAAACACAGAGTCAAGGTGGCTCAAATGCTCATCTTCATTTTTGCCGTAGATCAGGATATCATCAAAGTACACCACAACAAACCTACCCAAGCATGGCCTCAGCACTTCAGTCATCAGCCTCATGAATGTGCTAGGTGCATTGGACAATCCAAATGACATTACAAGGCACTCATACAATCCTTGCTTTGTTTTGAATGCAGTTTTTCATTCATCCCCCTCCCTTATCCTTACTTGATGATAACCTTGCCGGAGATCAATCTTGGAAAAGACCCTGGCACCACTCAACTCATCAAGCATGTCATCTAGCCTGAGAATTGGAAATCTGTATTTAACAGTTATATTGTTGATAGCTCTGTTGTCTATGCACATCCTCCATGTGCTAACTTTCTTGGGTACCAACAGGGTTGTCACAGCACAAGGGCTCAATGATTCTCTCACAAATCCCTTAGCCATCAACTCATCAATTTGTCTTTGCAACTCTCTGGTAGCATCAGGATCACACCTGTATGCAGGTCTGTTAGGGAGTACAGATCCTGGCACAAGGTCAATCCGGTGCTCAATGCCTCTCAAGGGCGGCAATCCACTTGGTAGCTCAGTACGACATCTTGGTACTGCTCAATCAATGGTTTAACCTTATCAGGAACCTGAGGTTACTCCTTGTCTGCAATCTCCTTTGATAGCAGGATAAGAACAGGTTTCTCTTGCTGTATTTTTTTAATCATCTCTGCTTCAGACAGGAATAAGACCCCATTGAGTCCATCAATTCTTTTGGTTAAGCGGTAGAGGAGTCAGGGTTATCTTCCTGCTACCCTGCTTGAAGGAGTAGATGTTGCTCCTCCCTTGATGAACTCAGTCCTTATCAAATTTCCATGGCCTGCCTAAGAGTAGATGACATGCATCCATAGTAACCACATCACACAGGATCTCATCCTTGTAAACATTCCCAATTGAAAATGGGACTAGGCATTGCTTGTCAACCCTAATCTCAGCTCCCTTGCTCAACCATCTGAGCTTCTAAGGGTGTGGGTGCTCCTGAGTGCTGAGATTCAGTTTCTCAGCCAAGGTGACAGATGCTATATTAGTACAGCTTCCTCCATCAATGATTAGGTTACACACTCTACCCTAAATGGTGCATCTGCTTATGAAAATCAGGGACCTTTGGTCCTCTTCTAATGGTGCCTGCTGTTAGTGCATCGCTTTCCAGAGGACAAGACTGTGGCCTGTATCAGGGTGAGCCAAGACCACATCTTGACCAGGTCCTTCCTCAACAACCATCTCTTCACCACTAAGATCCTCTTGTTCACTCTCAAATATCCCATCTCTTTCCCATTCTTCCACTTCAATGGCTGTCATAGTCCTCTTAGAAGGGTAATCCTTCCTGAAATGACCAAAACCCTCAGTTGGGGTTGGGTTAGGCTTTGGTCCAGGACTCCTTTTCCTTTATCAGAGGTGGGTTGGGCTGCAGGCTTAGGTGTCTCACTAATCCTGACACCAGTGTAAGGCCTGAACACAGGTCTGGTAGGAGGTTTGGGTTTGGTCTTCCCCATCTTTTCAACTCTCAATGACAAGTTGACAACATCATCATAAGACCACAGAGGTTGTATCCTAACCTTGCTAGCAATATCCTTATCTAAGCCTTCCAGGAACCTAGCAATCATTTGCTCAGGTTTCTCATTAATCTCACACTGTATGGTCAATTGTTCAAATTCCCTCAGGTAGACCTCAATGGGTCTCACATCTTATCTAAGTTTGAACAGTTTAATAAAGAGTTTAATAAAGAGATCCTGAGTATAATCTTTGGTGACAAATTTACCCAACATCTTTTTCTTAAGCTTAGACCAAGACCTAAGTGATTCTTTTCCTTCCCTAATTCTTTGGTGTTTCAAGTTGTCATACCATAGAGAAGCATAATCTTTTAATTTCAAGACAGCAACTTTAAAGGCTTTGACATCAGTGTAACCTTTATACTCAAAGATTTTCTCAATATCCCTAATCCATTCTAATAAATCATCAGGATTTAGGCTACCAGAAAATTCAGGGATTTCTACCTTTAGATGCTTGTCTGTGTACTCAGGAACCTCCTTCTGAGTCCTATTGCTTTCTTCAGAGTCTGACTCATACTCATGTAGTGGTTGTCCTCTCCCTGCTCCCACAAAGAAGCCTCTGCCTCTACCTCTTCCTCTGGTAGGTGGTTGTTTTCTTGGATCATGGTTTGGAAACATCTCCATCACTGTGTGGACAGCATTGAGTAGTGTATCCACATTTCCTGCAAGAGTTTCTATCCTGGTTTCAATACCAGTAAGTCTCTCTTCACTCATGGTTGTTTTTGTGTTTTTGTTGTAGGTAGGGAAAATGAACTCAAACTTTCTCTCAACCCAAGACTAACACAAAGGTGGAATTGTGTTATAACCTGGTTGTGGTTACCAATTTGCAGTGTAATACCCTAGGACAGTTACTATTCCAAGGTAGAACAGGCTGAATTGAATGACTCTTTGGATGCACAAGATACTTAAGATAATAATTTAGCAAATTTAAGACTCAAATCCACAGCAAGGCACAAGATTAAGACTCGACTCAAACTTGAAAACAACACAACTGAATGAATCCACACCAGTGTAAAATCAGAGGTGAAACCGGTGAATGTCAGTCCCCTTTGTCTTGTTCTGGTGCAGGCTTCTTGTTCTGATGGAGGTCTGTGGTGGTGCTCTTTTTAGAGTTTCAAAAACTCTAATTGTCTTTGTTGTTTTGCAAAAAGGTGCTGGGTAAACCTGCATTCTTCCATTTACCTCGAACTCTTCACTTTAGCCTTTGTCTGATCAGTTAAGGAAATGTGATAGTGACATTGATAATGACATTCCTCCTACTTCTCATCTGCCTTTTGCTTGTTATTTGGCTGCTAGTACTGAACTAACTAGGCTGGATTAACCCTGGATTTCAGTCTCCTAGAGTTTAGTTGAGGATTCTATCAGCTGGCCAGGTAGGCAGCTGGTAGCTGGACCTTGTCATCCTCCTGAGCGCCTGATCATTGCCTGAGCTGGAACTTGGTTGCCCCTGGCGTGAGCTTGGACTAGAATGAGCTGAGCCCTGTATATCAGCTCGTGCTACACAATGTTTTGTATGTACCCTCATTGCGTCGAAACCTTGTGTCTGGTGCCTTATTAAACAAAGCTGGTCCGAAACTTGTTTTTGAGGCTGACGAGGTTGTAATGTCGCGTAATGGGGAATTTGTTGGCAAGGGTTATCTTTCTGGGGCTTATTTGTTTTGAACTCTGATTCGTTTCTAATAATATTGCATCTACTTCTGCTTATATCGCCGAGTCTCTTGATGTTTGGCATGGTAGATTAGATCACGTGAATGTTGATTATATTAAAAAACTTAGAACTATGAATTTAATTCCAAGTTTGACGAGTCAAGAATTCTCTAAATGTGCTAGCTGCGTTGAAGCTAAGTTCACAAAGAAACCTAGTAGACCAGTTAACACTAGGAATACGAGCCTTCTTGAACTGATTCACACTGACCTAGCTGACTTCAAGAATATTGCAAGTAGAGGCGGGAAAAATTATTATGTGACTTTTATAGACGATTGTTCACGATACACCAAAGTATATTTGCTTAAAACTAAAGATGAGGCAGAACAATCGTTTATACATTTCAAAACTGAAGTCGAAAATCAACTCGACAGGAAAATCAAAAGGGTAAGGTACTAAGGTCTGACGGAGGAGGCGAGTATAAGTCTAATTATCTAGTCGAGTTTTGTGAGAAAAACGGTCTAATACATAAAGACTAGTCCACCTTACTCACCTCAGTCTAATGGAGTAGCTCAACGGAAAAATAGAACCTTAAAAGAAATGATGAATGCTATGCTTTTAAGTTTTGGCCTATCTGATGATATGTGGGGGGAAGCAATTCTATCGACTTGTCATATTCTTAACCGTGTAACTCATAAGAAAATTGGTAAGACACCCTACGAGATTTGGAAAGGCTATCCTCCTAACCTGAGCTTCCTTAAGGTATGGGGGTGTTTGGTTAAAGTAGGTTTGCCTGACTTTAGAAGACCCACCGTTGGACCGAAAACCTATGATTGTGTTTTTATTGGTTATGCTTAAAATAGCTCTGCTTATCGTTTCATGTCTTTGAGTGATCGCTCTATATCTGAAGCTAGAGATGTTGTATTCTTTGAGCATGTTTTTCCATTACAGAAGAATGTTGTATCATCTCCTGGTTTACCTGTTACATCTAATGATATCTCTTCACATGCTAGTAGTAGCACTTCTATTGATCATATTGCTGAACCTAGAAGGACTAAGAGACCTAGATGTCCAAAGAACTTTGGAGCTGATTTTGTTTCAACTTTCTTTTTCGAACATGGATACACCTGTTTGTGCTAGTGATGAGTTTGTTTCAGCTTTTTTAATAGAAGATGATCCAAAAACGTATAATGAGGCAATGAAATCTATTGATGCTAACTTTTGGAAAGATGCTATTAAAAGTGAATTTGATTCTATTGTGTCTAATCAGACTTGGGAGTTGACTGATTTACCTAAAGGTAGTAAACCCATTACGAGTAAATGGATCTTTAAAAAGAAAATGAGACCTGACGGTACAATAGAAAGGTTCAAAGCTAGACTTGTGGTTAGAGGTTTTACACAAAAGAAAGATATTGAGTTTTTTGATACTTATTCTCCTGTGACTAAAATTTCGACTATAAGAACTCTTGTCGCCTTAGCTGTCATTCATAATCTTATTATTCATCAAATGGATGTTAAAACTGCTTTTTTGAACGGTGAACTAAGGGAAGAGATCTATATGTCGCAACCTGAAGGTTTTGTGGTTAAGGGTCAAGAGAATAAAGTGTGTAAACTGAACAAATCACTATATGGTCTAAAACGAGCACCTAAACAGTGGTATGAGAAATTTAACAACACTTTGGTAAGTAATAGCTATATGGTTAATAATTATGATTCATGTGTTTATTCAAAAATGATAGAATCTGATTGTGTGATTATATGCCTTTATGTTGATGACATGTTAATACTTCCTAATAATTTGGAGGTAATAATTAAAACCAAAGATTTTTTGTCATCACAATTTGAGATGAAGGACTTAGGAGAAGTTGATGTAATCCTAGGAGTTAAGGTTATTCGAAACTCTAATGGAATTTCTGTAAGTCAATCTCATTATGTGGAAAAAATGTTGAAAAAGTTTAACTGCTTTGATGAAGTGTCTGCTAGAACACCCTACGACGCCAGTATACCTTTATGTAAAAACTTGGGTAAGAGTGTTTCCCAAGAAGAGTATGCTAAAATCCTAGGTAGTGTGATGTTTCTTATGAACTGTACACATAACCCTAGTAGTGAACATTGAAATGCTCTTCGTCGTTTACTAAAATAGCTAAAAGGAACATCTGATTTATGTTTGCATTACGGTAAATTTCCTGCTCTGTTAGAAGGATATTGTGATGCAAATTGGGTTTCAGGTAACGATGAGATCTGTTCTAGTAGTGGTTATGTCTTCACCATGGGTGGAGGTGCTATATCGTGGAAGTCTACTAAACAGACTTGTATTGCACGCTCTACCATGAAGTTGGAGTTCATAGCTCTTGAGTTGGCAGGACAAGAGGTTGATTGGTTGAAAAATCTACTAGCAGATGTACCAGTGTGGGGTGGGGAGGACGACAGACTCCGGTCTCCTTATACTGTGACTCACAAGCAGCTATTGGTGTTGCTAAGAATAATGTCTATAATGCGTAGAAACTACACATTCGAATCAGGCACGCTGCAGTTAAACAACTCCTTGACAATGGAGTTATCGCTTTGGACTATGTGAAGTCCGAAAGCAATTTGGCTGATCCCTTTACTAAGGGGTTGACTAGGAGACTAGTCGTTGAGACGTCGAGGGAAATGGGGCTTAAGTTCTTAAGTCAAGAGTGACTAGGTCGCAAGCTTCTATTCCTATGGCGTAGTATGATTCATAACCTTAACGGTGGTGCTTTTGAGACTCACTTGATGAATTATACACAAGGTTGGACTTATGTCCTTAATGGCTCGTGTAAGAAGTGCTATTGAGAAGCACTTGAGCCACCTATGTAGGTGTGATGATCATAAAGACTGAGAAGTCTTGTGAACACATCTATAAGAACCGAGGTAAACGCATGGCTTTAAAGAGCGCGTTGCACTTTGGAATCGCGGAACGATCATATTTTGAAGGTATGATATGTGTTGTGGGGGTATCAACCGAAGCTCAGTTAGGAATTCAAATCGCAAGATATTCTCTCACTGTAAGTAAGTTGTTTCCTCATTTCGCTAACGTGTCAATTCAAATCGAAAGATATTGATACCTAAGTATCCAATCCTTCCTTTACCCAGAATTTTTCCTTCTTTGTCTCCGGCGCCCCTAGTGGGGGATTGTTGGAAATAGGGGCTTCTTGAGCCATTTCTATTTTTTCCAATGGTCCCACATTGGTGAGGAAAAGAGAGTTTCATGGTTTTATATAACTCCTCTTACCTTACACTATCACTAGTGGGTCAAGGGAGCCTTTTGTAGAGGCTTTGCGAGGTGCTTAATTCAGCTCGCACACGCGCGCGCGCCCCGTGCTCATGCCCGAGCCCTGCCCGGGTCCGGATTCGTGATTCGGGATTTGGCAATCGCCTGCGGCGGACTGTGCCTATCTTTTTGGGCCTGGACCGAGTTGATGTTTTTGTTTCTGATATGTTAATCTAACACTCAGTTTGTTTTAGTCAAATAATGCTGTTAGCGGGTGAGAGTCTCACTCCACGTTTCCAGCCTTGACTATTGCTTTGTAGGAGTCGGTTTTTGGCTCCCATAACTGCACTGATGAACTCTCTATATAGAGCCTCTCATCTGCACTTCAAAACACACATCAACTCTCTCCTCCCTCCCTTTCTTCTTCAATATTCCTATATCTTTTCTGGGTAATGTCTATCATCGTTCCAAAGCTCTTGGCCTCGAGTGGGCGAGTCTAAGCGCCGTAGTGTCAAACCTTGGGGAACTACCGGTAACTCCTGATCGCACCATGGTCGTACCGAAATAGTTTTCAAGGCAGTGACTCTCTTACCACGTCACTACGAATCGGGTTATAATTTTCTATTCTCTCTTTTTCATTGTTACTGCACTTTCGTGATAACACTGGATTAGTTTGATAAGCCTGAGATTACAAAATTGGAATGTCAAAATGTCGGATTATTAAACTTGTTCTATGAGCAATTTGATATTGGAAAGAGCTGCTCCTGATTGTGATTTGAGACGGGCTTGATATTAGTTGGTGCCTTGGTGGTTTCCATTTCTAATGGAGCCAAGGCTTCGTATTCTTTGGTTTTTAATTACGATGGAATAAAGCAAAATGACTTGCTAAATTAGGGCACTTCATTCATTATGAATTAGAACTCCTTGGTACAATTCGTGTGGCACTGAGGTAATGTTGTTCGGAAGTAGTCTCTCTGTTGTAAATACTGAGGTGAGGCTGCTTACATTGCACCACCCACCCCGCTATTTGCGGTAGTCCTTAAGACATTGATGTAATGTTGATGTTGTTGATATCAATCAGGGCTTTCCAGGATTCAACTTTTTGCAAGAATAGGATATATCCTTTTACCCCCTAGTTTTATTTTTGTCTTTCTGAATAGCATACTACAACTGACTAGCGATTTCAATTAACGAGTGATGAAACGATGGTTATTTATCTCAGGCCTTTATATTATTTATTGCAGGAGTATTGGGCTTCTGTTGGATGTGCTATTATGCAATGCAGCAACACAGAGGTGCTACTCTTGTATTCTTCATTTCTATCTACTGGTTGTGTGCCATGGATCTCTTGTAGCTATCTAAGCAGTAGTCCTTGCCCTTTTCAGGTTGGAGCTGGGACAATGAATCCTCTGACGTATCTTAGGGTCCTTGGTCCCGAGCCATGGAATGTTGCGTAAGTATGATTGTAAAACTCGTCATTCATTCTGTTCTTTATAGAGTTCCTCTAGATAATAGATCAGTCCCCTCACACTATGCTTTTGCATCTTTTTCACGTAATTGGTGTAGTGTTCTTGTTTGTCACATCCTATTTTCCCTTCTTGATATATTATGTAGAACTTTGACTTGCATCCTTATGTAGCAAATAAAGGTAAAAACACAGTTCCGAGGTACTTTGTTGCTTTTGGAGAATTTTTCCTCATAGTTGAATAAGTAGCACTATCTGATTCTAGGATAACTAAAGTGTATTTGCTGAACGTCGTACTACATTTTCTTTGTTGGTACATCTGCTATGTCCTTAAATCTTAAATGTGGAGTTTCAGACTAATGACCTTTAATACACTGTTTGTTAATCAGTTTGTGATAGCTTTGCTCACGTGCCAGTTTGGAAGATGTAAGAGATGATTGTTTGTTACACTGGAACAGCGAAATAAAAACTGAACTAAGCTATATGTGCAATGTATTTTTGGATGAAATTTGGCTTGAGAGAAAAATATTATGATTTTTACACAGCTGAAAGGAAAATTTATGGCCTTACATAAATTACATATGTGAAGTCTATTTAAGAATAGGAGGTTGTCACAAAGAGCCACGATAAACAAGTTGACATAGATTTTAATACTCTAGACCATAAAAGGAGTTTGGATATGGTGCAAGGTGGAAGATGTAACACTAACAATAAGTTGATCTACTATATGCACATTTTGGAAATTATTTTGGTGAAGCTAATATTAAGTTGGGTAAACAGGATCAGTAGGTCTACTGAACAAACAAAAGGCAGTAAAAAAAGGGAAGAAGGAAGTAAACCCTATGCACATTGCTAACCATGACAAATGCCACTGGATGAAGTTTTACTTGCATAGATTTTCATTCTTTCAAGAGGCTAATTTTGGAGCTAACATGACATGTCAAGCTAATTGTACGAGTATGACTCTCAGTCAAAAGAACTTCTGTCCAGTGGACTGAAGGGCAGAGTGAAAATAGTCTAAATAAAAAGATCATCATTTTAAAAATTGTTTGATTGTTTCTCATACATTATCTTCATGTCCTTACTCTATATGAGTATTACTTGATTGAGATCAAATTTTTGGAATTGATGCTTGGATATATTTATGATACTTGGTGATTTGGCGAGGGAGGTGTTAGGGGAATCTAAAGGGAATAGACCATCAAGTAAGGACACATCTTGGTGGAACAAGGAGGTGAGACAAGCGATAAAGACAAAACGTGAATGCTATAAGGTTTTGGGGAAATGCATGAGTGATGAGAACTTTGAAAAGTACAAGGAGGCCAGACGAGCCGCTAAAAAGGCAGTGTGGGATGCGAGGGCAAAAGTTAACCAAGAAGTGTATGCCAGGTTGGACACGAGAGAAGGAGAGAAGGATATCTATAAACTGGCTCGCATAAGAAACCAAAAGACGAGGGATATTGGGAGAGTTAGGTGTGTGAAAGATATGGACGACAAGGTTCTGGTTCAGGATAACAAAATAAAGGCTAGATGGAGTTCTTACTTTGATACTTTATTCAATGGACATCAAGAGCAAGGTTTTGGCGATGTAGAAGTAACACCAAGCATGGTTAATCGGGAATTTGTGCGTAGAATACAAAAGAGTGAAGTTAGAAAGGCGTTAAGGAAGATGGGGTCAAAGAAAGCAGAGGGACTGGATGGTATACCCATAGAAGTTTGGAGGTGCTTCGGGGAGAAAGGAATCGAATGGGTAACCATGCTCTTCAACAAGATTTGGAGGAGCAACAAGATGCCATCAGCTTGGAGGAGAAGCACTCTTGTCCCTTTGTACAAGAACAAAGGTGATGTTCAAGAGTGTTCCAATTATCGGGGAATTAAACTTATGATTCATACGATGAAGTTATGGGAGCGGATAATCGAGCAAAGGCTTAGGAGATGTGTAGACATCTCGGATAACCAATTTGGATTTATGCCCGCGAGATCGACTATGGATGCGATTTTTATCATGAGATAGTTGATGGAACACCATCGGGACAAGAAGAAGGACTTGCATATGATTTTTATTGACTTGGAAAAGGCATATGATAGGGTACCAAGAGAAGTGCTTTGGTGGGCTTTGGCGAGAAAGGGTGTTGTCTCGAAAATATATTGACCTCATAAAGGACATGTATGAGGGGGCTAATGCAAGTGTTCGCACTAATGTTGGGAGAACGAAAGAATTTCCCATTACCATCGGGGTGCATCAAGGTTCGGCACTTAGTCCTTTTCTCTTTGCTATAGTTATGGATGAGTTGACAAGGGATATTCAGGACGACATCCCTTTGTGTATGATGTTATCGTGTTGATTGATGAGACAAAAGAGGGGGTGGAGAGAAAGTTGGAATTGTGGAGGCATACTTTAGAGACTCGTGGGTTTAGGCTGAGCAGGAGTAAGGCCGAGTATGAGGCGGGGAGTATTATTTTCGATGGGGATGTTGTTGAGGGGTCAGATTTCTTCAGATATCTAGGATCTATTATTCAAAAAGATGGGGAGTTAGACGGAGATGTAGCTCACAGAATTAAAGCGCGATGGTTGAAATGGAAGAGTGCTTCAGGGTTTTTATGCGATAAAGATATGCCCCAAAGATTAAAGGGAAAATTTTATCGCACGACAATTAGGCCTGCCTAACTTTACGGTTCCGAGTGTTGGGCCGTGAAACATTGTCACATTCAAAAGATGAGTGTGGCGGAGATGCGTATGTTAAGGTGGATGTGCGGACATACAAGGAAAGATCGATTAAGGAATGAGGTGATTAGGGAAAAGGTAAAAGTGTCGCTAATAGAGGACAAGATGATGGAAAATCGACTAAGATGGTTTGGCCATGTGAGAAGGAGACCTATGGACGCTCCAGTTAGGAGGCTGGAGACTTGGAGAACAGAAAAGGTCCCTAGAGGTAAAGGGAGACCGAGACAGACATGGTTGAGAGTGATAGAGTACGATATGAGATTTCTGGGGCTTGAGGAGAGTATGGTGATGGAGAGGGCACAATGGAGGGAAATGATACATGTGGATTTTTAGTATTTGATGTTTTTTGACATATTTAGTGTTTTTATTTAATTTTTAAGAAAATTATTTGTTCTTCTCTCCTTTATTGCACTTTTTTTACCAACCACTTTCTTATATATTTTACTTGGTTTACTTTTAAGGCATTCCGGATCCTTAATTCTATTTCGGTTTTCAAAATCATTTTAATCTTTTCTCTCGATTTAAATTTTAAGTTTTTATAAAAAAAATCCGGAATTCGAATTTTAAAACCCTGTAAGTTTACCTTAACTTTGTATTACATTTTCGCTCTCCCTTTTTTTTTTTTTTTTTTTTTTTTTTTTTTTTTCATTTTCCCCTTTTCTATTCGCATTTTGAGGTGTGCGTTCACCTAGTTCTAAAGGATGATTCATGCCAGCCGACCCAAATCATTTTGGGATTAAGGCTCTGATGTTGTTGTTGTTATTGTAGTCATTTATGACTATTTTCTTATCATTGACACTTAAAATTTCATGCAAAAGGTATGTAGAACCTAGCATACGGCCTGATGATAGTCGGTACGGGGAAAATCCAAACCGTCTTCAGCGTCATACCCAGTTTCAGGTGAATCTTCTATGCATGTATTCTGTATTCACCAAAAGACCAATGAACTCATGGAAATGCTATGTCTCCTTTGATGAATTTGACACAAATTCCTGCTTGAATAATGATGTCAGGTAATTTTGAAGCCAGATCCTGGAAATTCTCAAGACCTCTTCATCCGGAGCTTGTCTGCATTAGGTTGCGATTCATTCGGCCTTTTCTTCTGTGCTTGATCTTCGATTTACGAAGTCTATTGCCTGTGCGTATGTGTGCGTTTTTTTAGAGGTGTTATTACTTGACTTATGCTTTCGGTACATCTGATGCTTGCCCGACAACCTGTCACCTGTGCAGTTGCAGGTGTTTTTTGATGAAATTTTTGCCTTAATTTTGATTGTTGACGTGACATACGATCAAATTGCCATTTGAGCTAAAGTTCTGAGTTACCTGGATAGTAGTGAACATTAAACTCAAGCAATGCTTTTGTTTCGTGTTAATGATTCCCCAAATGGCAATTCAAGCCGAGGCTTCGGTTTTGGTGATGTGACTGTAATCGAGTCATGTATTTGATTTCTATAAGATACTTAGGACTTGGTCTTTAGTGTGTTTTCTACGTTGATCTCAAACATCTTAAGTCTAAGTTCTCCGTCTTATTTTCATTTCAGGTGTTAATGTCAATGACCATGACATACGGTTTGTGGAAGATAACTGGGAAAGTCCGGTAATATCATGCTTTATAAATCAAGTGCTAGTTGAATTTATTCATAATGACGCAGATGTTGGAAGAGTACTTTGTGATTGTAATATTAACACTTATTCACTTCTCTTCAGGTTCTTGGTGCCTGGGGATTGGGCTGGGAAGTTTGGATGGATGGGATGGAGATCACCCAATTTACTTACTTCCAGCAGGTAATTATTCCGTCTTACTTTAGTATTACTCCGTATCATTTATGCTAAATACATCCACACAAATTACCCTACCCTTTCGGCTTACTACTGATTTCAGTTAATTTACTTGACATTTTACATTTTTTGCTTTGGGAAGATCATGACATAGGATCTGTAATTTATCCAATCCCCCATAACATTAAGAAAAAATTGGGTACTTTATGTAGGACTTGAGTTGCTTGCTCTATGTGACTGCATATTAAGTTGAACATTTAAAAGTGAACTTCTTATCTAGATAGGGAGCCAGGCTTCTTTCAAATGTTATATCTATTTTGGCAGACAGAATTATCACCTTGATGTGGAGACTCTAAAGTGCATGTGAATTTGACACCCTTAACTTTAAAACGGCATCCTTAACTGACGGTTGAAAATATATTTTACAATGTCCACCTTTATCTATTTTTTTTTCATCGCCGTATGCTCTGTGTGTGTGTGTGTGTGTAATCTTGTGCACTGTCTATGTGTGTATGTGTGCCTGAAATTTTTGTATGTTACTTCTAGGCTGGAGGTATTCCGTTGTTGCCGGTCTCTGTTGAAATCACATATGGACTTGAGCGAATCCTCATGCTTCTTCAGGTCTGTTTAGCTGTTTGGTCTTCCACAGTTCTGCTCTATATGTTTCTGAGGTTTGTCTTTGTCTGCTGACTGCTGGCAGGGAGTTGATCATTTTAAGAAGATTCAGTATGCTGATGGTATCTCCTATGGAGAACTGCTCTCAGAAAATGAGTAAATACCTCAGTTCCTTTCATGTTTTTCATAGTATAAAGCCTGTATAAATGAAAATTTTCTATATCTACAAGCCACAGTTGTCCTCAAAGTCAGTATGCAGGATACAAAGTAATTATCGCCTTATCGGTTCTTTTTTGGCTGCTTACTTGCTTTGTTGTTCTTTTTATCGGTAGTTCAGTATGCACCAGGAGTCCAGGACTAGACACTAGCTCTTAATGTGCTATTGTTGGTCTCCGTGCTTTCATAGGGAATATGTTTTATCAAATGACCCCCGTTTTCTTGTCACAGAATAGGGGCCTTTACTAGGATAATGTCTTTGTATGTTACTCCATCCAATCAAGTGCAATATTCCCATATCTTAAAATATGTGAGGGAAATATTGAAATCTGGAAAGATTGGATTGCAGGGAGAATTTTTGTGTACATTTCATTTGACCATTTAATGGTGTTGTATGTTTTGCCTCTATTTGACCTATGCTGTTGCTTTGTTTATCAGTTTATGAACTTTAAGTTTATATTTCAGGAAGGAAATGAGTGCGTATTATCTGGAGCACGCCAATGTTGATCATATTCAAAAGCATTTTGATTTTCATGAGGAAGAAGCTCGCTGCCTGCTCGAACTGGGCCTGGCAATCCCTGCGTATGTCCTTTATGCTGACTGCAAGTGTGATTTATATCATTCTTGAATCTTGATAGTAAATATAGTCACTGAAACTTACATGAATATTAAATGTGCTAGGTATGATCAGCTTCTGAAGACGTCTCATTGTTTCAATATCTTAGATTCTAGAGGTTATGTTGGCGTAACTGAACGTGCTCGTTATTTTGGCAGAATGCGTAGGTGAGTAGATTTGTTTCGTTACTCTTCAATAACTTTAACTGATGTGCCTTACTTTTTTGGGACTGTTAGTGCGGGCTCTCAGTGTCATCCTTGACATGATGCTGTTCTTGTCCTATGTAAGCCGTTATTAGTTTCCTTCCACAAATCTGACACTGTTTTAGTGTTCCAGTAGACTCACTTTCCAGTTATCTTTTCTTTTGTTTATATATTTGTTATCATTTTGAAAGGATGAAAGTGGGTGTATTCATTTTGTAGTCAGGGTGGAAGCTGTTTGGCAGTGTACAGTGCATATTCATTGCATACTGTTATCCTTGCTTCAAATACTTGAATAATGAATACTACATTGTTTATATCAATTTGAGGAAAGTGCTTTTATCATTTGGCTCGGGATCTTGTAGCCACCTGTGCAGCTGTTCTATGTCATCATGCACTCTAGAAAAAATTGTTATAGGAACACTAGACAACTAGACAGTTTCTTGATTTTGCCTGTGAAGTCCAAGAGGCAACAACATATATCTTCAGATAATTCACATTCTTGCCGTGTTTTTAGCATGATTTTTTTTCTCCAGTTTAGCTCGTCAATGTGCACAATTGTGGCTAAACACAAGGGAGTCTCTTGGACACCCTCTGGGTGTTGCGCTTGAGGGTGGTTCTCTTATCTGCCCCAGTGAGGCCGTGCGGTCTGCAGTAAAAAAGGTTGGTGTGCATGTTCAAGGTTCATTGATTGTTAGCTTTCCCTTAATTTTGCAGTTTGATGCAGCTGCCTGGGGTACTGCCTCTGATTCCGAATTTTTGTGCAATTATAGATGTCAGTAGAGCCACGGGTGTTTGTCCTTGAAATTGGAACAGAAGAATTACCACCCCAAGATGTAGCTTATGCAAGTAAGCAGGTTTGGTTCTATTGGTTCTTTTGGCTCCTTGATTTCTTTCCAATCAATGATGAAATTTTCATCTGTCTTTCTGAACTTCTATTACTCCAAATCTTCCATCATTATAAATTTGGAGCTTGATACTTCTAGTTTTCCTTATTATTTGGTATCCTTATTATTTGGTATCCGTCTGTGGGGAGTGATACTAAAAGCTAGTCACCTACCTTTAAAAAAAAAAAAAAAAAAAAAAAACCATTCAGCGAGCTAAGAAGATGTCAAAGCAACAAGAAACTGTGAGTGAAGGAACTGCATTCTTCCAGGATGACACGTTCGCATTCGAGATCGGTCCTCCGGCCGAGTCATCGACACGGCATACGGATGCCGAAAGAGCCGGGAACACCGCCGCCACCGACCAAGTCACTATCATGGGACATGTGGTCGATGCAGCCAAACTAAAGCTATTCCTGGACCCGATGGGTAGACGCCGATCACCCCCGTCACGACGACGGTGACGGCGGCAAGCATCCACAGGTGACCAGGCCCATAAAGTGACTCCGAACAACTTGTCCGGAGCGATCAAGGAGCCGGGCGTGCTAAAACGCCGCCAGAGCCCGTGGTGCCGGGCGACACCGAGTCCTTCCCACTCGCGGGAGGACAGCGTCGCCCGGCAACGAGGCCACCCCCGAAGGAATGAAAGAAGTCCGACTCACCAAAGTCGGACAACAAGAAGCCCTTCCCGCCAGAGGGAGAGAAGCCAGACTAAGGTTGCGAGGAGCCGATCGCCGCGTGTCATTCGACATGTGGTCGACACCCCCCTCGCACTATGTCCTCGAGATCCCCGTGCCGACTAAACCGAAATCGCCGCCCTTATCATACAAAGGGGATACGACCCAACCGACTACGCGAGACTTTCGAGTCGTATACGTCGGTATGGGAGCACTGACGAGGTGTGGTGCCGAGTCTTCCCAACGACCCCGTACGGGATGGCTCGGAGTTGGTACAAGGACTACCTAATGGCTCGGATCTTCGTTATGCCGACCCGAGAGACAATTTCATGCCCCAATACGCTTGCAACAAGAGAAGGGCCGTGGTGACATCGACCTCTTAACTATCCGACGGGGAGGACGAGTCCTCCGAGCTACGTGAAAAGATTCGACGCTAAGGTTCAGATCCGTGAGCCGAACACCGAATCGGCGGCCTTCGCGCCGATGAAAGGCCTCCCGAAAGGCGAGTTCAAAAACGAGCCGATCAAGTGCGAAGACCTCAACTTAGACTCCACCAGAAAGATGGCCGACCGAGCCGTAAAGGTGGAAGACTATCACAAAACCTGGGTAGGCCACGGTGAAGCCGGGCATCCAGAGAGGAAGAGCGCCGGAGAACATAGATGAAGGTCGCCGTGACGGAACAGTCACTACCGAGAGATTTAATAGAAAAAAGACACTCGGCGAGCGCCGGGGAGTTCGGGACCGTACAACCGAAGCGGTGACAGTAGTCTCACCCCCCGGTCGCATCTCCGCCGAGGTCTTTACCCTAAGCAAGAATGATGGACGAGTGGGCAAGACCCCAAGGCGAGGGGGACGGTGACGCAAGCCGGTTTTGCGAGTACCACGCCACACCGCCACCAAACCGACAACCGCCGACATCCGAGGAACGCCATCGAAGAGCTAATCCGAAAGGGGAGTCTCGAAGTATGTAGCCGGAGGCCCAGAACGAGCGCCGACGGGGCGAATAGAAAATCGTATTCCGGCGGATGGGAGTGATCCAGGTTGTCATTACCTGGGAAACGAGAACGGTGGGTCACTAATGGGCACAAACGACACCTAAATGAGTTATACCAAGCCATCAACTTTGTGGCCAAAACAGCGATCCCCGCTTCCACCATCCCCGATATAACCATTGGAAAGAAGGACTACGAGGGAGTCGTCGACCCGCACAGCGACCCGCTCGTAGTCCACCTAGATATAGCCAACCACTTGGTCAAAAGGTGCCTGATTGACACAGCGCCTACACGAACATCATGTTCGTGGAGTGCTTTCTTAATCTCTGGTCAAGATGGAGACCGAGCCCCCGCACTAACCCGCTTATACAGCTTCTCCGGGGCCTACCCAGTACCCCGGGGGTCAATCGGGGATCGCCGGTGATGTTCGGCCAAGGGACGCGGCTAAAAATGTTTTTTCCGAGTTCGTGGTTATCGATGGTTCGCCCGCCACAATGTTCTCATAAAGCCGAGTCACTTTGAGCGAGGTCGATGCAGGTGATGTCCATCCGGGCCTTGACATTGATGTACGTCTCGGACCGGGGGGAAGCACAAAAGCTCATCTCAAAGGACGAGAGAGATGAAATAGTCAATATCCAAGTGTCGGTCGGGGGTGCAACATGCAATCCCTCAAAGTGGCGAAGAAGTCGGAGAAAGGGAAGAGCCCATCCTCGGCAGAACGCGAACCGACGGATACTAATGTCGCGTGACGGTCGAAGGAGCCGAGACCGAGGAAGTGGAAATTGACCCGCAGCGCACCGTGAATCGTCGGTGTCGACACGGAGCCAAAATTCGTAGCCGATCTCCTGACCTGCCGAGGAAGGACAAAGATGTCTTCGCATACTCGCCGAGATGCCGGGCGTGAGCCGGAGGTTATCGTTCACAAGCCGAACGTACTCTCCACCGCTCGGCACGGTCAAGCGGAAGATGAGGAACTCCTCTACCGAGAAGGATGAGGCCATCAAAGTGAAGTAGACAAACTACTAGCGGCGGGCTTTATCACGCCTTGTACTTACCCCGAGTGGCTAGCAAATGTTGTAATGGTGAGGAAATCGTCAGGGCGTGGAGGATGTGTGTTGATTTTACCAATCTTAATAAAGCGTGCCCTAAAGATTGCTATCCCTTGCCTCGAATAGATAGTTTAATTGACGCCACGGGCAACAGCTACACTATGCTAAGCTCTTCGAAGACGCCTTCTCGGGTATCATCGGTATTCACGGCCGAGGAAGACATGCCTAAGTGCGCATTCATCACCATTCACGCACATTCACGTATAAAATGATGTCGTTCGGTTCGGCGCAACTTACACTAGGTGGTGGACAAAGTGTTCCAAGATAAAAAGGGCGAAACATCGAGGCTTACGTCGACGATGCTATTGTAAAAAGCAAGTCTGACAGCGAGCACTTAGCCGATTTAAGCGAAACATTTTGTTCACTAAGGAAATATGAAATGAAGCTTAACCCAAAGAAATGCAACTTCGGTGTCCGGGCCGACAAGTTCCTCGGCGTGCTTGTCGGTGCCGGGGAATTGATGCCAATCCGGAGAAAGTCCAAGCAATACTAGACTCACCGGAGCCGAGAAATCGAAAAGAGGTTATGATCATCGACCGGGAAGGATGGCGGCTCTCGCCCGCTTCATCTCTGTCACCGACAAGAGCACTCCGTTCTTTAAAGTCTTTGAAGGGGAATAAAGACTTTAGTGGAGGGAGGAATAGAGCACGGCTGTGCAAATCGAAAGCCTACCTTCGACACTACCGACCCCGTCTGTGCCGACGCCGGGGAGACGCTTATATCTATACTTAGCAGTTACCTCGCCACGGCCCAAGGCTGTAATCGTCGTGGAAGAAAATAAGCAAAGAACACCCAATTTACTTTATCACCATACACATCGCCGCGAAAGAAATTACCCACTAATCGAAAAGGACCCTCGCCGTCGTCATTGCCGCAAGGAAGCCGAAACCCTACTGGACGCACATCCCGTGACGGTCTTAACCGACCAGCCATTGGAGAAAGCATTAGAAAAATTCGAAAAATCCGGCAGACTTATCAAACGGGCAAAGTGAGCTCTCCGGCTTTGGCATTCAAGTCATGCCGAGGCCTTCGATAAAGGGCAAGCGCTTGCAGACTTCCTGGCCGAGTGCACATATCAAGAAGAATCACATCCCAGCGTGTGGGAAGTGTATACCGACGGTTCCTCCACGGCGAACAGCTCAGAGCCGCATCCTTATCATCACCCTAACGGAGACGAGTTTGAGTACGCCCAAGTTTACCTTCTCGACCTCAAATAACGAATCCGAATACGAGGCGGTGATAACCGGAGTCGAGTTAGCTAGAGCCGCCGGACGGAGCACATTGTGTTGAAAACAGACTCACTCTTAGTGACTAATCAAATTCGAGGAGAGTATGAGACTCGAGACGATGGGATGGTAAGGTACCTGGAAAGGGTAAAAGGTGACACCTCAAAATTGAAATCTTTCCAAATACGGTGCATCCCTGTGTCCGAGAACAACCGAGCCGACGCTCTCTCAAACTCGCTTGGATTCAAGCATCAAAAATGTCGGTCGAACCGTCTTTGGTGGATATCGGAATGCTAAAAGCATCACCGAGACCGTCGACGTACGGTGGGCTTACATCGAAACCGAGACGACGTGGATGAATCCGATAATGAAATACAAGCTGACAAAAGAGTTGCCGGAGGACCGCACTCTGTCTCAGAAGATAAGAAGGATCGCCGCAAGGTACTTAGTGTTCGAAGGAGAATTGTACGTAAGGTCCGTAATAAGACCACTTGAAATGTGTCGGCCAGTACCCGACGCGGAGCTTATATCGACAGAGATTCACGAAGGCATCTGCAGTGACATCACGTGGGGCGAGAACGCTAGCCCACAAAGCTCTCCGAGCCGGCTACTTCGGCCTACCATGCCGAAAGATTCCAGGGCAAAACCAAGAAGCGCAAGAATTGTCGATGCATGCTCCAGAATACACGCACCTTCCCGAGACCCGGCCGATTTTAGTCCCGTACCATTTGCACAGTGGGGGATGGATTTATTAGGACCATTTCCGACGGCCCCCGGAGGAAGGAAGTACCTGATTGTCGTCGTTGACTACTTCACCAAACGGGTCGAGGTGTCGCGGTGCTGCCGCCAAGACCACGACAGTACCGTAAGAAAGGTGATTTGGGAGAACATCATAACTCGTTTTGGGTTACCCAAGTCATTGTATTTGATCACGGCCGAGAGTTTTGGAGCGACATGGTGATGAATTGGTTGGAAGAGCTCGGTATCAAATTTGCATACTCCTCCGTCCGCCACCCTCGAGCAACGGGAAGGCGGAGGCGACTAATAAAACAATACCGAACGGGTTGAAGAAGAAGGTTGAAGATCTAAAGGGAAGACGGGTCGATGAACTACTCAAGGCGTCCTGTGGTCCCTTCGAACCCACGAGAAAGAAGCAACAGTGGTACAATCCATTCCACCTAGTCTATGGGTCCGAGGCCGTCCCGCTAATTGAAGCGGTGCGGTGCCAACATTCGTAACGCAAACCTTTGACCCGATCGAAAATGAAGAAGGCCCGAGAGCCTCCCTGCACGGTCGAAGAAAGTCGAGATACGGCACGGCTCAACTTGGCAAAAAGATATCAAAAACCGAATGAGAATAACATACAACCGTAGGGTCCACAAAAGGGACTTAAGAGTAGGAGATCTAGTCTTGAGAAAGTCGGCCGCAACCAACAAAGGAAACATCCATGGTAAGATGACGGCCAATTGGGAGGGACCCTACAGGGTGGTTGAAGAAATGAGGCCGGGACATACCGCCGACAGACATGGAGGGTGTGCTCTAATGAGCCACCGGAATACGTACAACCTTAGGAAGTATTTCGTATAGCAATGAGGTGTCCGAGACCGTTGTGGGCACCCCAACGCGTGATTATATCTTATGAAGAGTGATCCAAGTTTTCCATCGAAATGCTTGTCCCCTCCGTAGTCGTACCAAAAAAGACGCCACGCCAAAGCCGGCAACATTAGTAGACGCCACTGGCCAAAGCCGGTCCTTACTACAAATGCGATTGATACTCGCGAAAGCGACCAACATGCTTAAGAACGTATAAATACAATTGAGAAACGCAATCTGATCGCCCCGCCAATCCGGAGTGGCAGAGGAAGCGATCAATATGTCTATAGATACGAATGCAGTCGAGCCATAACCTCGATTGCCTCGGCCAAAGCCGCGAGTGATGGGGAAACGACCGATATGCTAACATGTTTACAACAGCAGTTGGGAAGCGCAAATCTGACCGCCTCGGCCAAAGCCGGGTGTGGAGGAGGAAGCGACCGACATGCCAACATGTTGCTAAGCAAATTGGGAAACGTGAACCTTGCTACCTCGGCCTTTTCAGGTGCAGCAAAGGACACGACCAATATGCTAAAAACGTTTTAAGTACAGTTGAGATACGCAATCTAACTGCCTCGGCCAAGCCGAAGGTAAAACGAAAAAGCGCTCAATATGTTTAAAAAAACGTAAGAAGACAACTGAATGGAGGATGAGATCAAAGCCTCGGCCAAGCCGAGGGCAAATAAACAAACTTTATTAAAAATGTTTACAAGTGAGGCAAAACAAAGTCGATGGCCGTCCTCATAGGGATAGCCTAAACATAACCTACCAAAATTTAACAAAAAAAGAAGGAACAACAAAAGATTACAACATTAAGACATGAAGCGCCAAAAGGATGGCAGGGAGGAAAGGCTCGATAGTTGGCCCCGAACCAAGGCCGTCCGAAGGGCCGGTGAATCGGTGACGACCGCCCGTCTCCCTATGCTTGTTCTTTGCTGCCGCCACCGATAAGCAGAGCAAAAAAAGATCACCAACGGTGGGCGGCCCAGAGGACGACTTGGCGCCTTCACTTGCCTTTGCCCTCTCGGCCTCCTCTAACCTCCTTCACCTTATCATCGGGCCGCCTTGGCCGCAGCCTTCCCGAGCGGCCTTCGCCGCCTTCGCCTCGGCCGCGGCCTTGGCCTCCGTAGCGGCCCGCCTTCTCATCCAAGCTTCGTCAAAATCTTGCCACGGAAAGGTGCCTTCGGGAAGGAGCTCTTTAATCGCATCCCCTGGTAGCATCTTGACTTGGTCCCTGCACGCACATATTTCGGGGATGATGACGGTTTTAAGCATCTCAATATCCTTCTCCCTCTGAGTAAGGATAGCCTTTGTGCCCTTATGCTCCTTCGCCTCGGCCCAAACGCAGGACTTCCATCTTTCCCTCTCGCTCAACCATGGCCTTATAACCACCCTCAAGCTTGTTTCTCTCCTCCGCATGACTTAGCGGCATCGCCCAACGCAGACTCATCCTTAGCTCTCTCGGCCAGACCACCTTCTCGGCGTCCTCCTTAAGCTTTCGCTCGGCGAGGAAGTCCTTCATGGTGGCCAGGAAGTCCTTCTTCGTCCTCTCGGCCTCCTTCCTTCCAGCGCAAGCTCAAGCCTAAGCCGTTCGAGCGTAGGGCGATTTGAGCTACGAGCTTTTCTTGCTCGATAAGATGAGTCTTGGCTAGTTCACCCACTTCACCACCTTTTGTCCAACCTTACGCCGTCCGCCCTGAGCCGAACGGGAGGAAACCTTCTCGGACGAGGAGTCGGCGGCGGCATTTTTGTCGCCCGTCTCGCACAAGTTCGCTTCTCCAATTGTCGTTCGGTGAGAACAACGGTGGCGACGGCCGATCTAAAAAACCAGATAAAGCGTCCATGTCAACATTCATCGACATATCGAAAGCCTGTCATCAGGAATGCATAAGAAAAGGAACCTGCTAAATCCGAGCCATGGGTTAGATCCGTACCAGTCCTGGCCTTCTTGGATTGAGGGCCGGCTGACCCCACCTCTTTCCCTGCCTCGGTAACAGCAGCAGCAGGCGATGTTTCTTTCCTCTTACCAGAGGGAGGAGGACCCTCCAGAACGGTGATGTCCTCGTCAACATTGACGACCACCTTATCCTTTTGGACTACGGGGATTGGAGATCGAGTTGGAGTTCACGTCGTAGGCGCCGTAGACGTTGTTTTTGGTCTCCGGCGCGGCACGTTACCGCCAATCTCCGCTTGAGTCGCCCCCACATCCATTGCCTTCAACGCCTGCTCCATGAGTTCGTGCGGGGCCTGTCTGCGATCACGCGGCGCGGCCTTAGGGTGCAGCTCGACAACTCTCCCGTCCTGGTAAAGTCCCAACTTGTTTAGGATGGAGACAGGGAGATCCCGGCCAAATCGATCTGCAAGAAACAAAGTCAACAGTTAAGCAAAAGAAGTAAACCAAGGCTCAAATACAGAAGCATAAAAGCAAAGGAGGGCCTCATACCGACCCCACTCACCCCGGGCCGAGGGCCGGATGAGGCCGACGTGACAAAGCGGCTCGTCTTGAAGGACGATCTGCGTCGGAGGCATCCATCCCTTCGGCGTGCCATCCCTCTCAACCTCGAACAGGCTCATTGCCCGCACTTCGTCGTCTTTAAGATAGACCTTCTTGGCGTCCATCTTAATCTTATTACGGGAGACATATCTTTTATGCTCCCCCTGACTCTCACACCGCAAATCGACGCGGCGCCGGGAAGGACCGGGGGCGGTGGATAGTCCTCCGAACCTCGACATATACCCACCGCCCCTTCCGGTCTTTGCAGGATGTCACTGAGACGGTCACGTAACCCGGCTCGGGTCGCACGCCGTACCACCCCGTGCCGCCTAAGGTATCGCCGAAAATGATGGAGCCGGCGGAAAAGGTTCACCGTGGGGCATCCCCTTTAAAAAAGACAAAACCATACGGCCAATAATCGTCCTAATGGCCAACGGATGCGGTGTACACGGCGACATTCATGGCTTTGATTATGGTCGCGACGTGTTCATTAAGAGGAAAACGGAGCCCATACTCCAGATGTCTAATATATACGCCTATACGGACCTTCGGAGGGCAACAGATCGCTGATCACCCTCGGGGACAATAATTTATACCCCCGCCGAAGGAGTAATGGTCTTCAAAAAGTTCGGGCCGGAGACACTAGCGAACTTGCTCGTCCAAACACGATCGGGTTTAATCGAGCAGGCTTCGCCGTGCCACAAGTAATGCGGCCTCTCTGAGTCAGATTGGGTCTTTTCATCGTCATCAAAATCCTCCAAAAATTTCTCATCAATTTCAGGAGAAGGCGACTTGCGACCCCCGAACCCTACCGAGGTGACAACCAGTGGCTCTTGTTCATCAGGATGCGGCGGTTCGCCCCGGAGTCGAGGTACTAAGCGAGCATCAGCAGCAGACATGGTGGCAACAATTAATTAACAAATAAAAGTTGGGAAAGAATTTGTTTGTTTACCTTGAAAGAAAGTGTTACGCCGAGTAACGCTTCGAAAATTAGAGAGAGAAAACGCTTCGAAAACTAGAAAGAGGAAATTTTTTGAGAAAAAGAAGTTTGCAGGTCAAAATGAGGGGCATTCGCTCTATTTATGAGCAAAGCCCATTCAACGGACAATCGAGCAAAGCCCCGTAAGCGTCCACCAATCAAAGACTCAAGCCACGTGTCAAGCATGCACCCACGGAATGTCAATCGACATACAGTGACAAATCTTCTTTGACACGCTCCTTGGTATCTACTTGCTAACGGCCGGTGATCAACAAAGCTTGGCAAAGACCGCGGGGCAATCAAAAGCACACGGCATTCTCAACCTTGGTCTCGGCCAGCGCCATTTTCTTTTCCACATTCGATGTCCATTACACAACCATGTGGAGGGGGATATGGTAGCCCGAACGGGACCAAGCCGAGGAAGAAGTTCGACGCGCGAGAATACGCTCAACACGCATCGAAGGTCCATACCACGGCGCATGACTACGCCGGGGGCAAATTGATGGGGCATATTCGGCACCGCCGACCGAGTCAACATATTGAGCAAGGTCAAAGATAAATGACAAAGAAGTCAACATATTAACAACTTAAACCGACCAAGCCTCGCTCGGCTGTCACTGGGTCTCGGCTCAAGAACTAGCCGGCCGAGAGGCATATCCGCGTACTCACATCCGGTCCCTCGACATGGAGTCAACCAGCTGCGCCGCTTGTCATGGGTCCCTCGGCCGAGGGTAAGACAGTCTTTCCACCTGCTAGACACTTGGCCACTTGGCCACTACGTGACAAAAGGTGAAAGTCTATAAATACTCATCACCTCTCATTGAGAAACTAACTGAAATAATCTGGTATAAACCCCCTTATCTCTCTACAATATACTTTGCCAAGTTAACATACAACTTATCTCTCTAAGTTTACTGACTTGAGCGTCGGAGTGAGTACGCTCGGTACCAAGCCGAGCCCTCAGTTTGTTCATTTTTACAGGAGAGAGTGAAAGGAAGAGACAAGCAACGACATCATTCTACAAGCTTAAGTGGTCATAATCCTGCTCCGGAATTACACCCGGAACACATATAAAAAAGAACAAATTCTATCTATTGCTGTCCGGTGCTTTGAAGATGTAACAATCCAATTTGCAAATTTTTGTATATTCGACCTCCTAGCGCTCACACGTGGATAAGTCCTCACTCGCACTCTATTTAGACAAATGCCTGTATTGTGTGACCTCTCTTGCTCCCTTGTTTGTAATAAATTGGTGTAAATAATTGCCTCCCTTTTCGTCAAGACTCAAGACCTTTGATTTTGGGATCTATGCACTCTCATTTTTTTTCTTTCTGTATGCCATGATTAGTTCATTCTTTATAGCAGTCTCAGTTGTAAACCTTGTACTGCCTTATTATCTAATGTGGTTGGCTGCAGTTGAAAGATCTGATTATGCAACTGCTGGAGAAGCAGAGATTGAGTCATCATGAAGTGCAAGCATTTGCCACACCTAGAAGACTGGTGGTATGCCTCTGAAAGTCCTTTTTCATACGGAGTATTCCTCATTTTGATTCACTGATTTTTTCCGTCAATGTTGAGTTCACATCGTGCATTGAATGCAAGACATATCACGAGAAGCATGTGCTAGTTGGTCAATGCGTTGGTTTTATTTTATCAACTCACCCATGATTCATTCCTCCATTTTTTTCTATTTAGTCTATTTGGCGTTATTTTTTGTGACAGGAAACTTGAAAAATGGGGTTACATGGAAAAAATAGAGGGAGTAGTAGTTTAAAAGTTTTACGGTATCTCGGGATTCAAATAATGGTGAACGGCGAACTGTTTTTAAGAATTCATGAACCTTGTAGTAATAATTCATGAACCACCGTAGTTATGGATTTAATTTTACATCATACCTTAGATTAGGAATCCAATTGCCTAGCTTTCGTCCATTGTTAGTGACTCTGTGTATTATCCTAGCTGTAAACTTGGAGAAAAAGAAAAGATTAAAGAAGGATTAGTCTGCTTTGTTTGCATTTGCAGGTTTGTGTCAATGACCTTTGTGCCAGGCAAGTGGAGAAAGAGGTCGAGGTTCGTGGACCTCCAGTTTCGAAGGCATTTGACAACCAAGGAAATCCAACAAAGGTATTGCCTTGCTGTGTAATATTATTTTACTGATGATAATTTCTTATCAACTAATTGGGAGGGATTTAAGAGACAAAACATTGAACCATAGAAAAGTGAGAAATTGAAAAAAGAGTGAATTAAAAGTTGATAAAAATGAAGGGGCGAGATGGAGGGGGTAATGAAAAGGTAAGTGACTAAAGTGTGAGGCCAATAAAGGATTTTAGTAAATTTTCTAATTTCATTTAAATTTCTATAACAGTGTCATTTATGACCGCTATATCTTGTTTGATGTGTAATTCTCTTACTCTTCTATCTGTCCATTAAACTTGTGCGCTTACCTAATGCCCTAGACTAACCCTTTCCAGGCTCTTGAGGGGTTTTGCCGCAGATATAATATTTCTTCAGATGTGGTATATGAAAAAGTAGATGGTATGTATGCTGCTGTTCGTATGTATACTTATTTTCAATGCTCAAGAGTCAAGACATTGATTCTGCAAAGTAGTTGCTTGTCAATGCAATACTTGATATAATTTTCATTTCCGATCATTAAGAAAAAATCCCTGTGTACACACGACCCCCATCACCCCGCAATCGGTGAGAGCCGCTGAGGGATTGGGTTGATGATGTATTGAAATTTGTAATGAAGAAAGAAGACTTTTTGGTGTCACTGACTGATAATGAGCTTACTGCTAAGTTATTTTGTTGACTGAATTGCATTTTATTATTCAGGGAAGACCCCATATGTATATGCTCGTGTTATGGAGCCTTCTAGATTTTCTTTGGAGGTTAGTTGTGGACATCTGGGCTAATAATCATTTGGCCTATTCTAGTTCTTCTTCATTTTTCAAGCTAATGAAATTCTTTTGTGAACTTGGAAACTAATTGAATCAGTACCTAGGTCTTAGCTGAGGATCTGCCTGGTACCATTTCTAAGCTGGCATTCCCAAAGTCCATGCGTTGGAACTCACAGGTGCTTTACTTTGTTAATTTGGAATATTGAGTTTCACAATACATAACAATCCTGTTAAGCTATTTTATGATCTGCAAAGCTATAACCATGGCTTACATACTTAGATGCTTGTACAGTCTAATATGTTTCATTTAAAATGATATATTCCATGAGGTGAAGTTATTATTTCAGTCTGACCTAACTGTTGAGTATCATGTTTGAACTTCAGAGATACAAAGTACGAAGCACATGATGTTTTTAACTGTTTTTATTTTACTTCTTTTGATGAAATGAAAGTTTTTAACTGTTATTATAACTGTTCGACTAAAGTTCTGCGGGGCTTTCCAGAAGTTTGTAAATGCCGCAATTTTTTTGTTAATGTTCTACTACCTTGCGTACCTTGGTAAATCTCAGTCATCCCTTCAAGCTAATTGTACTCTGTTTGTTTTATTGCTACAGCTTAAGCATCTGTGTTAAGTGCTAACTGCTAAATATCCACTAGCTCATATTACCGTTTTTCTTTTCCCTTTCTAGTTAATTTAATCCAAAATAAGATAAGTCACAGCTTTTTGTCACTGGATTAGTATATCTAAATAGTATTAGATCTCAGTTTTGGTCACGGTACCGCTTATCGCGGCATAATATAGTTAAATGCGGTCAATATCGCTTCAAAACGCGGTAATGATGTTGCGGTAAACTCCAAAACCTTTATATCCGGCCAGTATTTAAAGCTATGACATTATTTATGATGTTAAAAAAGTTTTTATCATTGTTGTCAGAATCCCGATTCGATCCTATGATTCTACGATTTTACGATTTAAAAATGCTTGACCGATCCCGGATCCTACGATTCTATCATGTTTGCAGAATCTTACGATCCTATTTATTTTAAATTTTCTAGAGGTGGGATCATAATACGATTCTATTCCATAGTAAACATATTAAAATATATTTTTATATAATGACATCGTAAAACCCAAATTTTGTATAATTTGTAGAAATATGTTTACGAAATGATACTAAACTCATTAACTATCAATATTTTTTGTATAAATAAGTGTTTCGAACTTCAACTATATATTTTTACAAAATAGAAAACTATATTTAGTGAATTTGTAGAATCTTACGATTCTACGATCCGATTCTACCGATTCGATCCTACCCTCCCATCGAGTCAAAGTAGAATCTCGATCCTAACAACATTGGTTTTTATGCTGTATCATGAAAACATCCATCTCTATCACTAGGTCCATTTGAGAACTTAAGCGAGAAGTTTTCCACTAGTAGTAGTAATAGTACGAACACAATCTAGATGTCCTTTTGTGATCTTAAGCAGGAAGATCCTGTCTAATTAGAAATAGGAATGTGTTGACACTTGACTTATGAAGCTACTGTGTTACATGTCTTACCTTGGTCTGGAGTCTCTGGCCAAAATTTCATTTTTTCTTTTGAATGGGGAAGTGGTTTTTTTCGTGGGTTCCTCTTTGGTTGATTGTGTGCTTAATTCTTGTAGTAGCATCTACAAAAATGTTCTTGTTCATGATATGTTTGGGGCTTTTGATTCCTTGTGGACTTCTCTTTGCGAATGGTTATATGCTGGACAACTATCTTTATTCATATTTTTTTGAGACTCGAGGCGTTTTAATAAATATCAATTTTTATTTGACACTTGATATTTTTTGTCACATGTAGGTTTTGTTTAGCAGGCCTATTCGTTGGATTATGGCTCTTCAGGGTGACACTGTCATTCCATTTACTTTTGCTGGAGTTTTTAGGTGACTATGTTCTTCCCTGTATGTGTTCAGAAAGTTTCTCCTGTTCTTATCAGATAAAGCCTAAATTTGATCTGTATACTTTAAGTCAAAGAGAGACTTCAAATGAGCATGTTGACTTACTTTCTGTCATTGATTCTGTTCTCGACCAGCCAGAGATTTTAATTGAGCCCTGTGCTCTACAGTTCCATTGCAATCTGACAATCAACGTCGTTTTTGAATTCTTATAGAGCGACATTTACGCTCGATGAATTTCTCGACAGGACTTCTTATTACAAGTCATTTGAAAACAACTCCTCAGTGGGGTAATGCTGTTATTATCGTCGTTGTGATCTGTGATATTTGTCTTCTTGAACTTCCTGTGCTCAACTTCTCTACATAATGTAATTATGGGTATTAAGTATTGCCAACTTATATGGCACCACAGCATCACAAAAAGGATGATTTTTCTAACCTTGAGTTAAGTGTGTATTATGTGCCTTCTTTATTTGAATCAGGACTTGGCTATTCATAATATGTGCTAGATTTACATCGGTGTTATCAGATAAATGACATGCTATTACTATACATGTGACAACTTTGCTTCTTTCGATTTCTGGTACTTGCACATTTGTTTCTTCCACAGTTGACTTTACAGTTTTCCTATTTGCTCAATTGCCGTATAAATAACTGCATTATGTACATGCAAAATTGGTTAGATGATTGCAGCTTCAAGCTTCAATTTCTGAACTGTTGCAGCAGCCTCTTTTTTATTATTGAATATCTATCAATCTAATTTCATTTTTTATTGTCTCAGCGGAAATTTATCGCATGGACTCCGTAACAGTCCCTTCGCAACTGTCAAGGTATGCAGTTCAGCTGCTGGATACTTGTATGGGAACAAAGGAGATTTGAATTTTAAACAATTATATTTGCTCAAGTTCTGTAGTGCCAAAAAAACCGAAAATGTATTTGATCCCATGTAGAAGCTATTTGACTGATACCCCGATGTCACTTCAACTTGGTGTGTGTTCATGTTTATTTCTCATCTAATTTTTGGGTCCCATCATTCAGGTGGAAAGTGCTGAATCCTACACTGCTGTGTTAAAGGATGCTGGGATATCCGTAGATGTTGAGGTACTGCATAGTAAAACAAATCTGAAATAATATCATATTTGGACATGCCAATTGGTTTACTTTTTTGCGAAAAGCTGGCTTCTTACCTTCTTGTATATTTTGCTAATAAATTGTTTGTGACTTCAGGAGCGCAGGAAAATGATATTAGAACGTTCTAACGCTTTGGCTGAAAGCGTTAACGGGCAACTAATTTTGCCAAGTGGTTTATTAGATGAGGTGCTCTACCATCTTGTGTTGCTCCAAATATAGAAATATTTGGTTCTTTCTATGATTAATGAATAAAAAAACACTTTTTTTGGTATCCTGTTTAGGTTTTGAATCTAATTGAAGCTCCAATGCCTATACTTGGGAAGTTTGGCGAGTCTTTCTTAATGCTTCCAAAAGATCTGCTGACAATGGTAAACTTATTATTTATTGACGTTTCTGTATGGAACCATGTAAAATGCTTGCCATTATGGAACAAGGATAAGCTTAAATGGCTACGATTATGTATTGGTTCTAAATCAACCTTTTAAGCTCATCCAGTCTCAGTCAACCATTTCAACAATCTAGGGTATTACAACAAGTTCAGCATTTTAGAGGTGGATATGTTCTGAGATTTTGTATCTTTCATTGCTAACTCCATAAGGAGTTGACCCCGGCCATTATTTAATAGCTTTGCTCTTCCATTTGTACAGGTTATGCAGAAGCATCAAAAATACTTTGGGATTTCTGATAATGAGGGGAGATTGTTGCCATATTTTATTGCAGTAAGATACACATGCCTATGTTTACCCTTTGTGATCATCAGGCATGCTTTTGTGGTGTCTTTTCTATGAGGCGTATGAGTGCGTATCTAGTCACTAATGATTTTATGGTCTGAATAAGGTGGCAAATGGAGATATTAATGCTGATTTTGTGAGGAAAGGGAATGAGGCAGTTCTCAGGTTTACAAAACCTCATCACCTCAAATCCTGTGAATGAATCTGTTTACCCTTCAATTATATAAGAATGAAAAAGTTTCAATATCATTTTCTTGCAGAGCACGATATGAAGATGCAAAATTCTTCTACGAGACAGACACAAGAAAGAAACTTATAGAGTTTAGAGGTCAATTAAGTGGAATTCTCTTCCAAGTAAGTCGATGGATTTCTATTGTTCACATTTCAAAAGAAGTATTTTGAGCAATTTTCCCAAGTACCCCAAGCATAGCATTAAATATTGGTTTCGGTCGGGGTCTTACCTGCTGCAGCCTGATCTCGCTCAGTCACTCAATGCGGCAAATTTCGTCATTAAATGTTGTAAAATTTGGATGAAGGGATCTTCATAATCATTACAAAAAGGTCGCATATCAGTGTTGCGACCTTTGATTTAAAACCATGCCCCTGACTCCCTGAGGTTTGGGTAATCCTGAAATTATCCCCTCGTCCCAAAGGACTGGGAACTAGCTGATGGATGGCGAGTGCTAGCATTCTGGACCTGTGACTTAATGGTATTGAGTCTACGGACTTGAGGAAAAAAGTGGTGGAGTGGGGTTGGAGGACATTTTAAATTACTTCTGTAAATATTTACCGTGTTGAAACAATAAGTTTGACCCTCTAACCCTGCAACTTGGTGAAACACTAGGTTATGTCATTGTTGTTGTCATTTTTGTGTTCTTTTCTATTTCAATCTTTTCTCAGTTTCAAGGTGTCCCCCAGCCCCTCTTGCAGACATTTTAGTTATTTTTCATGAATTGTCAAATTGTGAATCACGGATGTTGAAGAAAGATAAATATTCTATATGTATATGCGGACATGGAAGTCTTCTGCCTGCTGTGTATAGATGGTGCTCCCAACAGGATTATACCAAACTTGTACGCTAGTGAGACATAATTTTTTTTTTCCCATTCTGTTTCCCTCTTGCTAGTTATTGCTTATATTTTTCTTTTTATCAGCCTCTTTGTGTTTCTAACACAAGGGTAAGGCTGCGTACATCCGACCCCCCCTTACCCCGCAATTTGCGGGAGCCATTGAGGCACTGGGGTAATGTTGTTGTTGTTGTTGTTGTATGAACAGGAGAAGCTTGGAACCATGCTGGACAAGATGAAACGCATTGAGATGATTGTTGAAAAACTAGCCTCTTCATTGGGTTTTAAAAAGGAGCAGCTTCAGACTGTTGGGGATGCTGCATCACTTGCCATGTCAGATCTTGCTACTGCTGTTGTGACCGAATTCACATCCCTGTCAGGAATAATGGCCCGCCATTATGCTCTTAGAGATGGATACTCGCAGCAGGTTTTAACTTTTGTATGCCACTACCTTTTTTTTTGCTATAGCATACACCTTTCCTTACCCCACTGTCGGCAGGAGCCACTGAGACATTCTGGGGTAACGTTGTTGGTCTTGTTGTCTTTCTTTGGTCAATTTTTTGTTCTCTTTTCACGAGAGGATGAGAGCATCTATCGGATGCCCTTTGTTGCCTTTATTGATCAGTACTATTTGTCAAAATGGCAGATTGCTGAGGCTTTATTTGAGATTACACTTCCTAGACATTCCGGGGACATACTTCCAAAGACCGATGCAGGCAATGTTCTCGCAATAGCTGACAGGTGTATAGCTATTTACATGAGCTTTCTGATATTTCAAATTGGTGTGGTAACATCTTATATTCTATTTGCTTCTTAGTTTAAAAACCAAGCCGGGCGCCCTTAGATGAAAGCTTTACATAGGCACTAGTTAGATTACCTCGGGGCACAATAGGCGCACCTTTAGCAAAAAACTTGGCTAATGAGGCACACTACTATGCAATTCCCACACCTTTTCTTCTAGTTCTTCTGTTCCGCCCTTTCCTTTGCTCCATTATACCCTGCTTTTTTTCTTCACATGGCATTGTTTAAACTAAAAAAGGTGTGTTGATGCACACATTTTTAATTGCAAAAATGGTGTGCAGCTCCTCTTTTGCATGAGCGCGTACTTTCACCTTGTCAACACAGCCCTCCCTCGTCGGCCTCGTCACCGTGAATCCGTGATGGATCTTGTGTCTATTAAACTAAGCTTTGTTTCTGTACTGCAGATTAGATAGCCTTGTTGGATTATTTGCGGCAGGTTGTCAGCCTAGTTCCTCCAATGACCCATTTGGTCTACGAAGGATATCTTATGGCCTTGTAAGATTGCAAATCCCGCTCTACTTCTAAGTGTCGTTGCATCAATGTAATGATATCTTTTTTTTTTCTCTCACTGAGTAATGAACAGGTACAACTGTTGGTCGACAATGATATAAACTTAGACTTAAGATGGGCGATGGAGCTCGCTGCTAAGATTCAACCCCTTGCAGTTGATTGCAATGTTCTAGATGATGTAAGCACATTCATTTACTTAAAAAGTTATTCTGTCGGTTCATCAGTTCATGATGCTTAGTGTTTGGCATATGCTGCTACATTAAAATTCTTAATTACAAAATTCAATGAATGTTATAGTTGTGAGGTGTGCCTTAAATTTCCATTATATGTGTAATCTTCTTTAGTTTGTATTTGGTCTCCTTTAAATTTTTCTTCTGACATTTCTGTGAAAATTTTGGATTATTACTGCAGGCACATCAATTTGTTACTAGGAGGCTGGAGCAATATCTGGTATGTATTCTATAAACAATGATAGCTTTTATCTTACTGCTATCAGCTAACTAAGAAATTTTATGGATAAATCACAGATCCCTTCCACCACGCTTGATACTTAAAACCCTGATCCCCAACAATAGAAAATAGGCATAGTTTGATCTGAACTTCTAAAACCACAAGTCCTTGACCTAGTTTGGAGTTAAGGCCTATGTAGAGCTGGTTAACTTCATCTTCCAGGATGCTTTTGCTATGCAAAATAGAGCTAGATTGGGCGTCATTCAGCTCAAAGTAACGAATTTTCATAAACTTATTTGTGTATTAGAGGAAGGCAGTCATCAATTAGAAAAACCTATCCATTGTCTTGGTTTGAGCTGGTATGCAGCTCATAGTCGCTTCGTCCTCTTCCTCTATAGTGTTGATTTATTATTAGTTGCTTGTTTAGTCAAGGCTTTTAACACTGATAAAAGAAACATTATTTCCCCTTCTTGCGGAGTATATAAGCAATATCCACATTCTTATCCTTATGCTGGGTCCAAATCTGGTGGCAGGTTGACAAGGGATTGAACCCAGAAGTTGTCCGATCTATCCTCTTGGAACGGGGTAATTGGCCATGTCTGGCAGCCAAATCTGCAGTGAAGGTGCGTTCCATCATAGTCGCTATTGTCGTGAAGCTTTTATTGGCTTAATCTCCTTTTAACAGATCAACTGCCCATGATCTCAATAAGAATGTATGTTTTAGGATTGAGATAGTAAAATCTATTTCTTGGCAATCTATAGAAGTTTTTGAGGATCCTGTTTGTGTAGTCATACTCTTCAGCATTCCTGACCTGATTTGACTTTTGTTAGACAAACTATCTTCCTCTTAATTATATGTAAAGACAATACTGCTCTACTCAAAGATAGAAAACTCACGTCTCAGATGGAAATGCTGTTCAAAGACGAGCTCCTACCAAAGATAATAGAAGCATATTCTAGGCCCACGAGGATTGTTCGAGGGAAGAACACTAATGTAAACACAGAGGTAATAACTATAACTCGAGTTGCTCGCATACTGACCAGTTTTTTTTTTTTTTTTTTTTTTTTATTTATTTATTTAGTATTATTAACTTTTTTCTTGTGAATAATATTTCATGGAGTAATCTATGTTACTCTGACTCGGCCACGAGTGTCAGATACGATTATTGTTAGCGAAGTTTTCAATTTTGGTCTAAAATGAAGTGTTTTGTCGTGTCGGACACGCAACATGTGACCAAATTGAAGTGTCGGAGTAACATGTTATTTTTAAGTCTTTTAATGTTAGGACGTTGCAGACTTCATGGAAATTTGCTTCATCTAACTGCCAATACCCCAATTTTGTTGCTACCCTTGGGTCGATTTGAAGTTGAGACTGTTGTAGCTAATATGTCATATATATCTTCTCTTAACTCTGTATCGAACTCAACTTTGCATAATCTTGTTCTTTCTGTGACAATAATGCAATCATTTCACAAGCATGGTTTACTGCTGTCAAAACCCTAATAGGTAAATGAAGTTGCTTTTGAGACCGAGGAGGAGAGAGCTTTGTGGAATGCGTTTTTGTCAGTTAACAGTAAAGTTCATCATGGTAATTCCCCCCCCTTATTTTTTCTGCAGATTACTTTCTTACTGGGTCATTTCCCATCGTTTTTTTTTTTTTTTTTATAAATCTTTATTTTAATACAGTCTTCACATGAAAAGTCATTACTGGAGTTGAATGAAAATTGAGTGTCTGAGCAAGTATATATTCCTTGAATGACATACTTTATCTTTGTCTGTTTTTTGAATTCGGAATTCTGAATTTTTCAACAGGAGTTGAAATAGATGATTTTGTTCAAGCGTCTTCAGAACTAGTACAACCTCTAGCTAATTTCTTCGATAATGTATTTGTAATGGTGGTATGCTTCTATTCTTATAACTCAAGGCTTCATATAAATATTCTTGTGTAATAAGCAAAAAAAGTTGACGACAAATAATTGCTTTTTCCAGGAAGATGAACAGATTAGGAAGAATCGGCTTGCGTTGCTTCAGAAAGTTGCAGACCTTCCAAAAGGAATTGCAGATCTTTCAGCATTACCAGGTTTTTAATTATATTCAATTAGCCATTGTACTAGACCACATTTTTGGTGAGAATTATAGCATTAATTAGTGAATAGGCCTGTAAACTTAATTTATGTACAGGAATAACAAAAAAGCCAAACTTAATAGATCCATTTTTTAACTAGTTGAGGCTTGAACACAATTTTGTTTTCGACTAAAAACACGAGATCGAACTCAAACCCTATTTAGTTAAAGAGTCCATATCAAATGGCCAATTGAGGGTTCTTTTGTATTCCATGCGCCCCTCGATAAATTTCTAGTTTAGTTTCTTTGGCTACTTTTTGGGTAGTACTCCCTATTTTGCAAACTGTACCATGTGTAGCCATGTAGGTCGTTTCTGGTGCGTGCTGTAATTTCGGTTATACCCCTGGTTTTAATGCCTAAATAAACTACTTATCGGAAGAAAATCATTTGCGGAAAGATATGGGTTACAAACCATAATAAACATTTCATGTGGTTACAACTTACACCCCACATAACAAATCCTCATATTTTCATTTTCATGTACTCCCTCCTTTCCCGGGCATTTGTTTACTTTTGATTTTGGCATAAAAACCAAGGAAATAGGAGGGGACCATTTGTAAATATAACTGTTGGGTGACAAGTGGATCAAGATGAGGTGGATGATCAAATAACTCGTAAATTATTCCTAAATTAGAAATGTAAACAAATGAGTGAGACACCCAAAAATAGAATAGGTAAAGAAATGACGGGAATGGAGGGAGTACTTCGTTATACACTTCTCTCTAATAATTGAGCAATGATTGCCAAAAAAATAACAATTTTCCTTGTTTAGTGCACACTGGTCCACTAACAACCCACTAATCTATTCCTCTTCTTGCTGCTTCTTTCAGACAAAGAAACTTTGGTCTTCATTTTTCCTCACATTTCCTATACCAAAGTAACCCACATTTACCTTCTCTTCTTTTTTCATCTTTATCCATGAAGACCCAGTGTCGGTCCCATGCAATTATCTTCCCCTTCATGGCTCAAGGCCACACTTTCCCTCTACTTGACTTAGCCAAGATTATGTCATTTCGAGGCGTAAAGGTGACCATCATCACTACACCGTCCAATGCTAAAGAAATTTCTGCTCATTTTGGCCCCGAATTCTCATCCACCATTTCGACTCATGTTATAGAATTTCCTGTAGTAGATGGTTTACCTCTAGGTTGTGAAAACACAAAAGAACTAACCTCAGACGATCAACGTATTCCATTCTTAAGAGCCACTTTGATGTTAAAACAACCATTTGAGAGTTATCTTAGAGATCTTTTAGAGAGGGGAGACCGTCCAATTTATGCAATATGTGACTATTTCGTGGGATGGGCGATCACCATCTTTGCTTCCTTTAACATCCCCGGAATACTCTTTAACGGTAAGGGAGTCTTATCGTCCAAGATTGGTCGTACTGTATTATTAAATGACGAATACATGAGGACTTTGATGAATGGCGAAAAGCTGGAAACTCTATCCGGATTAGTGTGTCCTTTCCCCTTGATACTCGACGATTTCCCTCTTTTTAAGAATATGAATACCCCCTCAATGAAGTTCTTCCAAGAAAATGGTGATGGTGGTGCTAATCGCACTTGTTGGGGAGTACTATGCAATAGTTTTGAAGAGCTCGAAGGCGAGTTTATAAGTGCTCTTGAGGATTCTTATGGAAGATCAAGTATTAAGGTCTGGTGTGTTGGGCCACTTTTACTATATGATGATCAAGAAGAGAATAAAACATCTCTTAATGGTCAGTTTAATTTGTAGCAAAGTTGGCTAGATGAGCAACATGAGAGAAAAGACGGTGTAAACTGTAATCTATGTGTCATTTGGGACACAATCCCAGATATCAAACCCCCAGATGGACGAGATTGCGCTGGGACTAGACTTGGCTGGTCACTCCTTCATCTGGGTCGTTCGCTCGAGTAGTTGGACACCACCAGAGGGATGGGAGGAAAGGGTGAAAGGTAGAGGGTTAGTGATAAGGGAGTGGGTGGATCAAAGGAGCATATTAGCCCATCCAGCAATCGAAGGGTTCTTAAGTCATTGCGGTTGGAACTCGGTGCTAGAGAGCTTATCTATGGGAGTACCCATATTGGCTTGGCCAATGGGTGCGGATCAACCCTTAAATGCCAAATTATTGGTCCATGTCTTGAATGTAGGGTTAGCCATGGATCTGAAACTCGACGAGGTACGAGAGGAGGGTGTGAGATATGGGTGTAAGGTCATTAGTAGTGGTGTAAAAGAGTTGATGGCCGAAGAGAGTGAAAGATTAGCTCGAAAGAGAGCTAATGAAATAGGATTAATGGCAAGAAATGCTGTAATGGAATATGGTTCATCTTCTAAGAAGTTGGATCAGATGATAAAGTCTTTACAGGAGTAATTGTTAAAATAATAATACAGTAATATGGTTTTAAGAGTTTAATCTATCAACATTTCGACCTATTTTTACGTGTTCTTACAATAATCTTGTTATTTCATCTGTCGAAATTATTTGTTTACCGAGTCTTATTCTTTGTGAGGGGAATTCTAATCAAAGGCAAACAATGATTGAGACGAAAGAGTATATTAGTGTTTTGGTTTCTTTTCTTTGGCTACTTTCGGTGCTAGTCTCTTGCAAACCTTACCTTGTGTAGGTTGTTTCTGGTGATTTACATACATGGCGAGAAACTTTTTTCGATTTTTTTTAATATTTTGTTTTTATTGATTTGTTTCTTGTACTCATGTTCTCTACATACGGAAGTTAAATTTGTTGATTAGGAATTACAGTTAGGTCGTGCGTATACACTGACCGCTAACTTAACGGGCTACCGTTAGTAGTTAGAGCATGCACATGTACATTAGTCGAGTCGATCGACTATGTAGTTCTTCAATTAATTCTCCAAGATGAAAGATAAATGAATAGTCATTCTTGATTTACAATGGATAAGACCATGTCTTTTTGGACTTAATTTCAGTTATAAGTTCAGGTCAAGTCTTAAAAGTTCAGTCAAGTTTAATTCAGTTCATATCAGTTCAGTTCAGTTCAATTTAATATTATTCTTATTAGCCCTTGTTCTTTTGGACTTAATTTCAACTCATTTCAGCTTCATTCACTTCAGCTCAAGCTCCATGTAGTTCAGTTCAATTCAGCTCATCTCTTCACAAATTAACTTTTGCGTAAAGTTTGGCTCTTCTCAGCCGAAAAGGGCATGGCCTTATTCAATAATTTAAGTTCAAATTAGTTCAGGTTTATTAAATTCAGTTCAGTTCAGACAATTTTAGTTATAAAAATAGGTTCTAACTCTTGTTAACTTGTTGACCTATTCAGCTATTCTCTAAGTGAATTCACGGAGAGTTACTTTAGAAGAATAGTTGTGATAATGTTAAATCACCCTCCCCCCACCCCACACACACATAGGGCCATAGGGGTGTTCATTCGCGGTTTGGTTCACCGAACCTATAATTTAATTCGGTTCGCACACGGTTCGGTTCGGCAAAACTCCGAACCTAAACTGCACCGTTAGAAACGGTTATAAACGGTCCGGTTACACTTTAAACGGTTATTAGCGGTTCGGTTACCGGTTAACCGACAATCGTTCTATATTTTTTTTTTCAGTTTTCGTTAATTTTTGGAAAAATTTTCAAATAGTTTAATTAAATTTTCGTTATAGTTAATAAGCTAAACTTTAGCATTAATAAATTTAAGAAATTTTAAATTTGGATACACTAAAATAATTAAACGAACGAACAATTTTTTATATAATATTTTAATTTTTTGCTTACTTTTTTGTGAACGGTTCGGTTCGCGGTTAACCGGTTATCTAAAATTGCGAACCTTAACCGAACCTTGTCCATAATAAAGTTAACAGTTCGGTTCAAAGAACCGCTTTGTCGAAACGGTTCGGTTAATCGAACCTTAAAAATGGACGGTTTTTCGATTTTGCGGTTCGGTTATTGCGGTTCGGTTTATTCTGAACACCCCTACCCACACACACAGACACACACACATCTTTCTTTATATTTTAATAGTGTGTTTATTGTAATTGAAAAACAATAAGAAAAAATATACTTCTCCGATCCAGACCAAAGGTAACATTGATTTTTTGGCACTATTCATGGTCGTAGTGAATTTTCGATATTATTCTTAATCTATAAGACAAAATATATTCATGTGAGATCTTGTTTGATTCATCATCATGAATGTTATAAGAATATCAAATTTTTATAATTTTTAATAATGTGTAACTAAAGATATTTACGTTGCAAAACGTGCCTCAACGAGTGTGAAAAAGTCAATGTTACCTTTGGTTTGGATCGGAGGGAGTATGAAAAAGTAATTGGAATACTTGTATAAGGCGGTTTTACACAAATTTATCGTAAAACAGGATCTTTCAGTAACCATTTTTAGCCAGTAAAACAGTTGTGTTTGGATCTTTTTTACAATTATATTAATGTAAAATCGCCTTACACAAGACTAAATCGGTAAATTTAATCGATTTTAATCCTCTATAGATAGATAATGACCCGGTCGATCGACCAGTCTGCGCAAAGAGACAGCTTCTGGAACTGTAGAACTCAGTCGATCGACTGAGCAACATGGTCGATCGACTGACCAAGCTGCTGAAAGTGATTCCTTTCGTCGTCCGATGCCCGATAACTTGAGGGACCACTTGTTTGGGGGTACTACGCCTCGAAAATATTGAGGCGGACCCGATCGCCGATGGGTCATTCGGTTCAATTACGACCCTTTGTTGATTAATGGTTCACATTTGAGACGGTGCGAAGAAGGGTCAAGCTCTGACAACAAGGAGAAGGTGGTGGATTTTCGGCCTAAATCCACCGATCTTTGGCATGAGAGATTTAGAGGAGAGGGCTAAGTTGCTACTTTGACCCATTTTATCCAGGAGAGATTAGTCTTGACGAAGGAGCAGTATCATTTAATAAGTTTGAAAATGTTATCCGTAGCTTAAATGTACAAGTTCCTTTTCTTGAGTTAGTAAATCAAGTGCTTGCTTACATGAAATTTATGACGCAACTCTTATCAAAAAAGAAGTCACTTGAAATTGTGCACACTGTCGCACTCACTGAGGAATCATGCTCTTATTTGACCTACACTGCACCCCTTAAGCTAGAAGACCCAGGTAGTTTTTCAGTCCCATGTAATATTGGCACCTTTCCTATTGAGAAAGCCTTATGTGACCTAGGAGCCAATATTAGTGTAATGCCTTTGAGTCTTGCTACGAAGTTAAAGTTGAATAGGTTTGCGATCCACGAACATGACGAGATGGTGATCGTTCTGCGATCCCGTAATAGGAGTCTTAGAGGACATTCCGTGCAAATAGGGAAGTTCTTCTTCCTGTTGACTTCGTGGTACTAGATATGCCCGAAGATGCCCACATTCCTATTATTCTAGGTAGACCATTCTGCACACTTTGGTGCGATTATTGATGTTGGTTCGGGTACTTTGACCTTTAAGGTAGGGAAGCACTCCATTGTCTTTGCCCAGGACTGGCTAGGAAGAAAGACCCCATGTGGCCCGTCACTTGCAATACGATTTACGAAAAGAAATCTTATTTTATACTTCGATATGCCTATCTCTAACCCTACTCTGTTGTGACACCTCCGCCCCAGGATCGGGAGCAAAGTGGAGGAAGATTCTTCTGTTTTAGATATTGCAGGAGCTGGTTTGGGAAGGAAGAGCGCATGTCGCTCCGGTGGGAAGGAGCCAATAGTTCAAAGAGGCGGTCTAGGATGCCTTAGGAGCCGAAGATGAGCGTCAAAGCAACGGGTCGATCTCGGATTCCGACGAGTCCGAAGAGGTCATTGAATGGGAAGATGTCCGACATGTTGATCCGTTGAGTTCTGCGGATCTTGGAGCCGAGAAGAGTGCGGTGAGAAGATGAGCACTATTGAGGCTACCTCTTGTAGCCAGAAGCCAGTCAAGTGGGCCATTCCGTGGCCATTCTTGATCAACTATTAGTTGATTAAGACTTTTTCAAAAACTATACGCTTTATTGCTTTCGTTGAACTTTTTATTGTTTTGTGTGCGCGAGACTTCGCATTTTAAGTTTTCTTTGGATTCTTAGTACTTTATACCGTTACTTTGGGTTTTGCGCAATTTTTGGCGCGGTATTATGTGCGTTTGCAGGTTTATAGACCATATTAGCTCAAGTTCTAGAGCTAATTGAAGAAATCGAAACTTACAAAGAGTATTTCGGTCGATCGACCGCCTACCCCGGTCGATCGGCGAGTGAGACTTCCGGAGGTCTGTTCTGTTCATTTTAGTCGATCGATTCGCTGCTATGGTCGATCGACCGTTGTCGCTTCTTGCACTGTTCACGACCTTTCCCCTATTTGTGTGTTTGGTCGTTTTGCGGAATTGAGGGAGTCTTTCCTCCTCTTTATTTTCCGACATAATTTTGTTTTCTTCAATTTCTTCATCTTATGCACGTAATTATCGCTCCCACATTGCTTTCTCGGTTTTATGCGTGGTATTGTTGTCTTTTCAGGTACCTATTAGTAGCACGGTGGCTCTTTGAAACCTCCTAGCTCACGTTGGTTTGGGAAGTTTCCTTTTCTTTTGCGCGCTTAAAGTCTTGTGAGTCTCCATGTCTTCACGTCATGTCTTGTTTACTTAATTTTCTCGCAAATTCCCGTTTTCCTTTTCTTCATTACATGATTTTGCACAATGGGGACATTGTGCGATTTGGTTTGGGGAAGGGTTTTGCGTTGCATTTCATATGTTTTTGCATTCACGTTTACATTTTGTCTTGCATTGTTGTTTAATTTCTCCATATTTACAGAAAATTCAAAAAAAACTTAAAAATTTCAACAAAATTCAAAAAATGCACGTTTATTTTAGCATATAGGTTGAGTCGGAACGGTAGTATTTCAATGATGACATTGCATTTGCATCTGTTTTATCGCCTAAGCCTTGCTAATTGACATGTTATTAGTAGAATCAATTGCATAGTCTACGAGTTTTTGTTAAATTATTTGCTGGACTTGAAACTTGACTTAGAAATTTGGCAAACTACATCATTTTCTGAGTTATTAGAGCTTATAACTGGTGTCATCTATGACCAGTTTATCTAGGATGTGAGTAGTTACTCCTTATAAGACATGTTTCATTAATTTGCATAAATATGAACTTAATCTGCTTAATACCTGTGTGCATTCGGTTTGTGGGTTGTTGAAACATGTGGTAGAGGTCCCCTTTTTCTCATCTTACCCATAAGCTCCACACTGCCAAAAATAGCCTTTTTGTCCCGTTTACTACATCCTACATTTAGCCTGCCCTTGTCAAGCTAGTAGTTTAGTTTTTGGGATTGTTACTACGTTTTTGGTGGCATATGCTCATTTTGAGATGTTGTTGGGAAAATGGAAGAGGAAAGAAAGGAACAAAGAAAAAAAAAGAAGAAAAATGATTTGAAAAAGAAAAAGAGAGTGTTGTACTGTTTAATGCAGTCGATCGACTGCTCTACCTGATCGATCGACCGATGCCCGAGAAGAAAATAAATCAATTCGCATGATTCAAGTCTTTATTCAAATGGCGATTTTTGCTCCCATGTTTCATTTGTATCTTATGGGGAGTTAGTTGATTGATTACCACGGAGATTGTGAGTTTTGTGCTTGCTATAGCACCGTGTGGATTGAAGTTTGAGCAAGAAGTGGATATTGTCATATGGTTTTGTTACGGTACTAGCTTGATCACCTGTATCCCCACATTCCCATAAATGTTTTGCCTTTCCTGCCCATTACCTCACATATCCCTTATTTACCTCGGCATGTGTCATGGTCATTTGTTCGGTTGGAATACATATGTACGGTTGTAGAGATTACTTTCATATTATATTGCAGGTATGTTCTTATAGGTCGTAGTTAGGTGAGTGTCAATAACAAAATGAATTCTTTCTATCTTTCACATATTTTCACCTGTATTTATTGAGTGATTTGAGCGACCCGTGAGAGTCCAATTTGATAAGTCTCTATAGTTGACGGTTCAACAGTTTTTGACGACTACATAACTCGTTCACATGATTCACATTTCTAATTGATTGTTGGTTGTGCATTAAATTGGTTTAGGCCTTACAGTGTGCATTTTGCTCTGAGATTGAACTCGTTCCATTAGGTTTTTAGGATCGAGTCTAGTTCTTGCTTGGGGACAAGCAAGGGTTTGGTTTGGGGAAGTTTGATGCGTGTCAATTATATGATGTTTTACACCCTATTTTACACGCATTTCAGAGCTCATTTATGTGGTTTAAGGCTACTATTTGCCCCATTTCGTCTACTTTCGTATTTTTATGTAATATTGCATATTTATGCGAAAATGAGTAGATATTGAGCCAAATCCATTCCTGAGTATCTTGCATTGCATTTGACATGAAGTATTTGCTCAAGGAACGAGCTTGGTGCGCATTTCCAGGCCCGAAAGACAAATCCACGAGAAGTTAGAAGTCAAGTATCAGCTACTTCAGTCGATCGACCATTTACCTTAGTCGATCGACCAGACCACGACTTCCAGGAGCCACCTGTTCGAGCTTACGATCGATCGAAGCGGCTTGGTGGTCGATCGACCAAGCCGCTAAACTGCGTGAATTAATAGAACAAGGAATAGCAAGCCCATAGTAGTTAGGTTTTGGAAATAAGAACTACGTTGTATTCTATATAACGTATGCTAGGTTTTGAGAACATGGTGCAGTTTTTTATCAAGTTTTTAATCTAGTTTTATTATCAGAAATTCTTTAGGGTTCTTTAGTTTATAATCTTTTCCATTCAATAAAAGTTACTTTGGCATTCGGGTTCTCGGATCTTTATTCTCTGCAATTCTGTTCGGTACTTTTCTGTTCTTATATTTAGTTTCATTGTTTTATTATCGTTCGTAGGATAGAATTGCTAGTTAGTATCCCAAAAGCCAATTATCGTTTATTGTTATTTGTTATTTAACTGTTTTAAGCATGAGTTCAGTAGTTTATTTCGTTAATATTATTGTTGTTTTTATCAATATCATGAGAAGCTAAATACCCTGTGCTAGGATGTAGGGAATCTGTAGTGTAGGCGGCATTAGAATAGGGAACCCTGAATCGCGCCACGGTCGATCGACCGCCTACCTTGGTCGATCGACTGGCCTCATGAGGTTTTGCTTCGTTTTAATTGCTTTAAATTCTATTTTTGACGAATCGAGTGCACACGACTAGTTGAATGCTTAGTAATTGACTGACCCATTAGATCGAAAGATAGGGAAGGTTGCTAGACTACCAATTAAAATGACTAAACTATGCTAAGATCGAAAGATAGGTAAAGTTTAGAATATTAGTCACTTTTCAGGACGAGAGTCAGTACTAGTGATATTAGGGACCCGTAGCGAGATCGAAAGACGCTACTTGTTGAGAGTGGACCGAGAGGACCTCGTGTTTTCCCGCCTCACGTGTTTGTTTTAGACCTACCTAGTTTGCTGCCGCCGAAACTACAGTGAACCGACCATCCTTAGCACCCTTTCTAATATCTGTTTCGTCCGTTTATTTAGTTTATTGTCTTTTATTGTTTTAGCTATAGACCAAATCAACTCAACCCCCACATTCGTTACCTTAGACTGAAATTAGACAATTAATAATTACATTGCCTCTCTGTGGTTCGACCCTGTTACCACTAGCTTCTGTTAGTTTTAATAAGAATTATAAATTTTATTTTTGGTACTCACAACGACGGGTATCAACAATGTTGGCCAATGACCTTTGCCCCGGGTTTAACCTTCATCGGGCTTATGAAAAGCTCGAAGGGAGCACTTTGATTGACGAAGATGCTATCTTTAACCACCACCGGTGGTGCATCTACACTCAAACAGGTAGTGTGGAGTGGTTTATAAAGGGATGCTCTTCAATTGTCCTCATGGGGTGGAATGTACCACCTACCGAGCCACGGTTGAGTCGGTACTCACCTACACCGAGCTACCTCCTTGATGTTGAGATTCACCCCAAGCCACCACAAAGAGAAGAAGCACCTCATCAACCTCAACAACCTCGTGGGATGCTGTACGGGGTGATGCACCACCATCCTATGTACCCATTCCACCCTACCCCACTCAACATGTACCATTCACTCCTCCAGTTCCCGATGCTCCGGACATGAATGACTTAATGAAGCTTATGCAACAGGTCAATCTTGGAGTGCACGATGGGAGGGTTGACAACTACTTGGCCCTTTATACTCAATACTATAACATGGCTTAACAAGGGTATATCGACCCTAGAGGCCCTCGCCCATCCTGGGCTCAACCGCACCTTTTGTTCCCTAATCAAGGGAACCAAGAAGGGAACTTTGGTGGCCAAGGTGGAGGATTCTTTGGCCAAGGAGGTGAGTATGAACAAGGAGGTTCTAGCGGGTATAGATACCACGATGATGATGATGATGATGATGATGATGATGATGATGATGATGACGAATGAGATGGCAAGAGGTGTTTACCACACCACCTCCAATTGTATGATACTCCTTCTTTCCCAATCTCTTATGTATAATTGCATTGCATTTTAAATTACCTTGCATTTAGTTTACACCTCACTTGAATTTGTATTATATGTCATATTGCATTCACATGAGTTAGTTCATATAGTATAACTTGCATTGTAATATATCTCGCATGATTCATACAGTTAGTTGCATATAGACTAGAATTCACGCATAGTCACTAATGCCCAAACCTATTACTTTCTACACTAGAAATAGTGCTTAAATCGGTTTGGGGAGGTTTGATCATAGGTGACCATAGTTTAATAGAGAACATGCATCATCTAGTGTAGTTTAGATCGCATTCATTTGATATATACGTCATATAGAATTGCATTTAGTTAGAGCATGCGTTCATTCATATCATATCATTGCATTTGTACTTCATTTCCATAAAATCAAAAAACCAAAAACATGTATTTCCTTTTCATTCCTACTCCTACATGTACATTGAGGACAATGTCCAAAATAAAGTGGGGGATGGGAATTTATATTCCAAAATACATAAAAATTGAAAATTTTCAAAAAAACTCAAAAATATGTTCTTTAATTTCATAAAAACAAAATACAAAAAAATTTGAAAAATTGAAAAACCCAAAAACATGTTCATTTCCTTTAGAGTGTAGTCTTGTATATATTTTGTGTTTGTATATATTTTGTCTATCCTTTATCACACTGATTGACTACGCCACATCCGAGATATGAGGATATTGAAGACTGCATGGTATGATCTTTCCAATCTCCTTTTCCTCTTTATGTTGATAACTATGTGGCTTTATGTTGATTGATGCGGTATAAACAATGTGATTATAGGATTGCATTTAGATTATTTGGTATACTAGTTGGTAGAAGCATATGCATTAGGTTGTATAAATGATAGTTGCATCATGGCATACAGTTGTATTTAGGAGAAATTTCGTTAAAATGCCTATTTGGGAAGCCTGACAAGTGTATATAAGGCCCTTGTAGATACTTTTTCTTCTTAAGACTTTGCTCATTAGAATACTTGTAAAACACCCTAGGATGTGTCATGCTAGTATCCTTTGACCCATGGATTAAGGCCTAGTCAAGAGTACCTTGTGGTGTGATAACTCATTGGCTACCATTTATTCCAAGGTGACCCTTGAAGCCATGCAACCATCTTCCATATTCTACCACATTTTTTTCAACAAAAGGGAATGGGCACAAAAATTATTCAAAATTTGAGTTCAAGCATTGAAATGAAAATGAAAAAGATTTGCAATTGCATCAAAAGAAAAGAGGAGTAACAAAAATGAAAACTCCTATGCTTCATATATAAGCACCCTCACTACAAATGGGGTGACTTTGAAAATGTTCAAAATAAAATGCAAAAAGTTGAAAGTTGTCAAGTATTGAAATGCCAAACATTAAAAGAAATGGCAAAAAGAAATTGTTCTCAAAAATTTCAAATGCCACAAGAAATTGGGGGGAAATAAAAACAACAAAAACAAACTCCCATATGAAACTCAAATACAAATTATCCCTTTATCCATCGAATCCACTTTTGTGCATGGTAGAGAGGGGACGACCCTTCTTCTTACCTAGGCAAGAAGGGGAATTTCACGATCCTCCAGTGTTTCTAACACCATAGGGAGTCTACTCTTGACGAAAACATTTAATAATTGAGGACAAAGGTAACCTAACTTGACACAACTTAGAGGTTATTTATTAGTATCCTTCTAGGCTTAGTAGTTTGAAGAAACCATATCTATGATGGAGTGTGTACCCTTAGATTGCTTCCCTTATAGATAATTTCCGCCACTTAGATGAGGAAAGTGGCTATTCATTTTTGTAGATGCATCCATTACTTGTTTTGTGTGCTTAATGGTTGGTTGTATCACCGTTTTGGCAAGCCCCACCTTGCCTTACAAGAAGGCATCCTACCTCATGGTTGTCTTATTGTGAGTTGAAGGGGCAGAGTGAGACCCGCTAATTGTCTGACATCGGCTACATTAGTAGGTTAGTTTAAATAAAAGTCTTAGTTTTTATCACCTCTTTACTCGGGACGAGTAAAGGTTCGGTTTGGGGATGTTTGATGTGACTCTTAATTGCGCACATTTAGTCCCTTAATTGAACCTATTTTTCATACTATTATAACATTTCATAGCCATTATATCCGTCAAATCCTTTCTACTTTGCTTTCCCAGTGCATTTTGTATGACTTGTAGGAAAGAGGACAATGAGGCGGAATTCCCATCCCCCGTGCACATTTGGAAGGTTGATGACGATCTTAGATGGACTAGTATGAAGAGGAGGCAAGAACGACGACCGACAAAGCGTGAATAAGGAGTATGCAAATATTAAAAAGGATGTGAAGCAAAAGGATCACACTGTGCAACAATCCGAGTGGATTGTACACAAGAAGAGCGGACTGGCATAGCATGATCCGAGCGTCCCGTGTAAGAGACGAGCGGATTCTCCCCTCTTGATCTGAGCGTCTCCACTCCTGGTCCGAGCGGATCGTGGTAGCACTAGGATATGCTCATCTCCTCGCAAGACTTGCATTTCCCCACTTTAAAACTTAGCATTGTTATTTACTCATCTATCCTTACTTAACCTAATGATGTACTACTATATATACTCCATTTGTAATATTCAAGAGGACATCAAGAGGTTCCCATAATAGAAAAATCCTCTTAGATTAGATTAGGAGTAGATTAGAATAGATTAATCTCAATCATTCCACATTATTGTTCAAGTTTATTATTATTGGGTAATTGAACATTATTGGGTTATTATTGAAGAATTGACAATTATTCATCAATCAATCAAGTTCTCTTCTTTTATTCTTTGCATTATTATTTGGATCATCTCAAGTTTGGTATAATATCTTTACTCTTTACTCTTTATTGTTGATTTTCTCATCTTCTTATCATGTTTATACTTGTTGTGATGATTGACACTATTAATGACATGTTTCCCATGATAATGAGTGAGTAGTCCTTTAGCTAGGATTAATGGGAAATTAGGGGAAACAAACATGGGGAATGATTCATGCTTAATCTAATATGTTTTCATAATTAATTTGCTTGCTTGTTATGATTTCAACTTATGCACATGTTATGTTTGATGAAATGCGAGCCTATGAATCCTTGCCTTTTTTTACCCATCACTTATCTTTTCAATGAGACTTGTAAGCTTATACACCAACTCGAGTCTCATTAGACCATGCATATAGTTGGATAGGAAGGACTAAGTCGACTTGTAGGTGTTATACAATCTAATCAATTCGGCTCCGGGACCCAAACCTTCTTAGGGATTGTAAGCTTATACGCCAACTCGATCCCATCACAACAATAAGTGCTTGCTATATAATTGAGAACATGTTTGTACGATCAACTCCCATGAATCCCTTATGATCCCATGACATCCTAGTATCCTTTATTATTTGTCTACACCTTTATTGTTCGCTTTACATTGTTGCTTGCATTAGTTTAGAACACAACTACAAACCCAAATTAATTGTGACACTAGCATAAATTGAGATAGATAGACTTAGAACCCAAAGCACACCGTCTCGTGGATCGACCTCGACTTAACCACTAACTAGTTGTTTGTTGAGAAATATAAATGTGTTTGATTGGGAGACACGACGACACCTCTGACCACTACGTTGTAGGTGGTGAGATGCCACTTAATCTGTCTTATCAGTAAAGGAAGCGATTCTTTCATGATGTGAAGCGATATTTCTGGGATGATTGACACGGCTGTCGCGTACCTGTCAAAAATAACCAACTGGCTCTAACTAATATAGCTAGGGAAGTCGGGTCGAATCCACAGAGAGGTAGGAATTTGTCAGCTAAATCTAAGTTCGTCAAGGTAACCAAATTGGGGGTTTATAAATGTGATTTTGTAAACTAAAGAGAATAAGGAGAAGAGAATAAAAGGGAAGAAATAAACAGATAGAGAAGAACAGCTAAGACAAACGGTTCGCCATAATTATCCGGTCAAGTAATCTAGGTCTCAGGTTGATGCAAATACGGTCTAAGGGGTAGCGAACGTCACCTTTCGGTCCTTAATTCATCCTAAAGTGTAAACAGCTTAACTTTCGCCCTCACTGCAATACTCTATTGTTCGCTACTAGTCTCGCCTTTTCCAATCTTTCGGTCCAGGTTAAGGATCACTAGGAATTAAAGGTCTAATTGCGTCGACTCAATTAGGCGGTTACAATTAAATGTAGCATTTAACCAACAAAGACAGTGCCAGCATTAACCTAGTAAATCGATTACTCTCCCTTCATATTATGGATCCCCTATACTCTCAGCATAAGAAAATTAGCTACTCATACTCACTGAATTATCAATGACAACAAACAGATAACTAAAACTAGACATGATGATAAAACTAAAGGATTAAATAAAGCGATTATGATAACAATAAAGGGGAGAAGGAATTCCAGCAATGATTAAGAATTAAGGGATTAAAAAGAATGATAATACCGATCGTATCTCAAATCCGAGCAAAGGAAGCAAAATCCAAAGAACAGTGGCAAGAACTAGAGTAAAAACAACGTGAGAGAGGAAGAGAGGAGTAACGTAGTTACTCTCCCAGTCTTATACTAAAACCTAATCTATGGACTAATTACAAAAGCCCATAAGTAATTTAGGCGGAATTTGACTAAAACACAAGAACCATTCGATCGAGTAGATTACTACTGCTCGATCGAACAAATAATCACCAAACCACTCGATCAAGTGGAAATAAACCACTCGATCGAGCACCTCTTGCAAAGGCTCCTCGATTGACCCCTTGAACTGCTCGATCGATCAATCTTAAGTACATAAAGCATTCGATCGAGTAGTTAACCACTCGATCGAGCTATATAGGCACGTTAGACCTTGAATTGCTTCCCGAACTCAGCTCACGCGTCTTCCAAGTGTTAGATTTCCAAGCTCCGGCTCCTTATTTGCCATGAATGCATACAACTGGGGCAATTAAGGCTCGATTTAACTCCTCTTTGGTCAATTCCTGCAAAATACAATAAACGGACCAAAGTAGAATATTCGGGGGTGTTTGTAGCCAGATGCTACATAAAAACCACAGAAATGCGTGTAAAGATGAGGTGAAAACCTTATAAAAAAGACACGCATCAAATCTCCCCAAACCAAACCCTTGCTTGTCCCCAAGCAAATATGAATGCAACTAAGGGTGAACAATGGAACGGGACCAACGCATCAGCTACAAATCATCCACTAGAACAAATTTAATGCGATAACATGAAAAAGTGGCAGTGAAAAGTGCAAACGAGTTAAATTAATGTTTCAAACTTACTGAACCGTCGACCTTGCAAGACCCAAAAGATATCGGACTCTCACGGGTCGCTCGTCACTAGAAATCAGGAACAAGGTGAGTATATATGTAAAAGATGAAGAAGTAAGACACTCACCTAACTCGACCTATAAGAACATGCATGCAGTTAACATGAATAAAGTCTCTACAACCGTACATATGCATTCCAACCATACTAATGACCAAGACACATGCCAAGGACTTACATTTGGGTAAGTGAGGTAATGGGTAAAAAGGGGCTAAAATGAATTTGGATATGTGGGGTTAATAGCCAGGCTAGCAACAACGGATCCAAATATAAACTGCATCCCAACTTCGTACTCATGACAGCAAGATGAAACGGTGCAAAATTATGCACTAAACTCACAAAACACCAAAAATCGTCAACTCCCCATAAGTTATAGATAAGACATGGGAGTGTGAATCATTATACAATTGTCATTCTTTTTCATTTGTAATTTTTCTTTCTTTTTCTTCTTCTTTTCTTTTTCGCATTTTTCGCTTTTCATTCTCTTTTTTTTTTTTTCTTTTCATCATTTTTTTTCAACAATTCGACATTTTCCTTCTTTCTTTCTTTCCCTTCAATTCTTCCACCATCTTCTGAAATCAGATGAAATAACCATATTGCAATAAAACATTCCAAGAACTACTCGTTACTAGCTCAGCTAGGGTAGGAAGTATTATAGAAAGTAGTTGATAGGACAAAAAGGCAATTTGGCTATGTGAGGCTCATGGGTAGAATGAAATAAAGGGGACTGCCTCTCCTAACACGTGTCACCATCCACAGACCGAATGCATACAGGTATTAAGAAGACTAGACTGATGCTTATGCAATTTGATGTTACATGTCTTAAAGAGAGTACTACTCACATCCTAAATGAAACCGGTCATGAATGTCACCGGTTTAAAAGCTCTAACCTCGAATGTAATGTAGCTTGCCGACATAATGAATCAAGTCTATTCGTTCGGATAAGAGAGAAACAAAAACTCGTAGATTATGCACATGATCAAGCCAACTAAATGTCAAGAATATGCAGGGCTCAAGTAAGGGCTCAAAGTAGCGTCAATGTTCAAACGTTCCGACCCAAAAATAAACATGAAAATTTTTGAAAATTTTTGAATTTTATGATTTTTATATGATTTTTTTCTTTTTTTTTTTTGAAGTTAAATAAACAACAATGCATGCGGAAATAATAAACGTGGAAGCAAAAATGCAAGAAAACATGCAGACACAGATATGGATGCATACCTCCCCAAACCAAACCGTACAATGCCCTCATTGTACCAAAAATAGGGAAAGAAATGCAAACTGAAAGGAAAAGGAGAGGTGGAGTCGGAAAACTTACAAAACGTCATAAGGAGGGACCTCCCCAAACCGACCATGAACATGGGAGGTCAAAGAAAGTCAAGCAGTAGCTCCATAGACGTAAACCAGCAGCTGGGAGTCAGAACCACTCGACCGAGCACTTGGAACAGCTCGATCGAGTGAACCAGTGCATCGAAAGGGCTCGATCGAGTGAAAAACCACTCGATCGAGTAGGCGTGAGTTTGGTTCTGGTCGATCGAGGAGAATATCACTCGATCGAGTGAAAGCTGCCTCAAAAAGTGCTCGATCGAGCATAATATCATTCGATCGAGTACTTTGACCTGCAACACACGCAATGAAAGCAAGGAAATACATGGGAAGGTCATAAAACAGCGTCTAAAGTTCAACTTAAAGCTAAAGAAAAATAAATAGTTCAACAGAAGTACAATAAAAACAGTCCGGGCTGCCTCCCGGAGAGTGCTGGTTTAAGAGGTCCCGCACGACCTTTCGGCATCAATTAAGCGGCGCGTCGAGCTCGTCAAGCGCAAGACTTTAACACGATTATGCCTTGATCGCTTCGTGGTAATGCTTCAAATATTGGCCATTCACCTTGAATCTATGACCCTCGGAATCTTCAAGCTCCACGGATCCAAATTTGGTAACAGCTGTCACCGTATAAGGACCACTCCATCTGGACTTCAGCTTGCCAGGAAATAATCTCAACCGGGCATTAAACAGTAGCACCTTCTGCCCAACATGAAACTCCCGAGGTAGGATTCTCTTGTCATGCCATCTCTTCGTCTTTTCCTTGTAAATGCGCTTGAGTCATCATAGGCATTAAGCCTAAACTCTTCCAATTCATCTAGCTGCAAAAGACGATTCTGACCACACAACTTAGGATCATAATTAAGCTCACGAATTGCCCACCAGGCCTTACATTCCAATTCAACAGGTAAGTGACACGATTTCCCATAAACTAACCTATAAGGTGATGCACCAATTGGTGTTTTAAAGGCAGTTCTGTAGGCCCATAATGTGTCATCTAGCTTAAGACTCCAGTCTTTCCGTGATTTAGAAACTACCTTAGACAAGATCTCTTTCAACTCGCGATTAGAGACCTCTACCTGACCACTAGTTTGGGGATGATACCCCAAGCCACGCCGGTGTTGGACACCAACTCTAGACAGTATAGAAGTGAGTTTCTTTTCTTTAAAATGCATCCCCCATCACTAATGACGACCCTAGGGACACCAAAACGGGGGAATATGATCTTTTTAAACATCTTTATCACGGTCTTAGCATCACAATGAGGTGAAGCAATTGCCTCAACCCATTTTGACACATAATCTCTGACTACTAAGATGTACTGTTACCTTTCTTTTGGATGGGAACGGCCCTTGGAAATCAATGCCCCGGACATCGAAAACCTCAACCTCTAGGATGCCGTTTTGTGGCATCTCATGTCTCTTTGAAATGTTCCCCGATCGTTGGCATGCATCACAAGTGAAACAAAAGACTTAGCGTCGACAAGAAACAAAGAAGGCCAGTAAAAACCAGATGAAGTACCTTAGCCACGGTGCGCGATGGACCGTGGTGACCACCATATGAAGAGGAGTGACAGCCTTCCAGGACTATTTTGGTCTCCCACTGCGGAATACACCGTCTGTAGAGACCGTCTGCACATTCCTTAAACAAGTAAGGATTATCCCAGAAGTACTGCTTAACGTTATACATAAAACGCTTCTTTTGCTGATGAGAAAGGTCAGGCGTCAGCTTTCCACTGACAACGAAGTTAGCTATATCTGCATACCAAGGTTCTTGGTTAACAATAGACGATATAACAGCAATTAAAGTATCGTCAGGGAAAGAATCATCTATAGGTAGAGAATCTTCCCCTTCTTGTCGCGACAAGTGATCAGCTACAACGTTCTCAGCTCCTTTCTTATCCTTAATCTGCAAGTCAAACTCCTGAAGAAGGAGTATCCATCTCAGTAGCCGTGGTTTGGCCTCCTTCTTAGCAAGGAGATGCCTCAAAGCTGCATGGTCAGTAAAAACAGTGACTTCTGACCCAACTAAATAAGTACGAAACTTCTCTAAGGCATAAACTACGGCTAAAAGCTCCTTCTCAGTGGTAGTGTACTTCACTTGAGCCTCATCCAGAGTTCGGCTCGCATAGTGGATAGCATTTAAGGATTTGTCTTTCCTCTGGCCAAACACCGCTCCTAGTGCATAGTCACTCACATCACACATGATCTCAAACGGCAGGTCCCAGTTGGGAGGCTGTATGATCGGCGCGGAGACTAAAGCCTGCTTTAACCTGTTAAAAACAGAAAGACAAGCATCAGTAAACACAAAAGGGGTATCCTTAAGCAGCAACTGTGTAAGTGGTTTAGCAATTTTGGAGAAATCCTTGATAAACCGGCGATAAAAGCCGGCGTGACCAAGGAAGCTCCTCACCCCCTTAACGTTAACAGGAGGTGGTAATTGCTGAATCACTTCCACCTTTGCTTTATCAACTTCTATTCCCCTATCAGAAACTAAGTGCCCTAAGACAACTCCCTCGTTGACCATAAAGTGGCACTTCTCCCGATTCAACACAAGATTAACCTCAATACAAAGTAACTGCAACACTTTCTCAAGGTTAGACAGACGAGTTAGAAAAATCACTTCCATATACACCGAAATCGTCCATAAAAACTTCCATGATAGACTCAATATACTCTGAAAATATCCCCATCATACACCTTTGGAAGGTGGCGGGGGCATTGCACAAACCAAAAGGCATTCTGCGATACGCAAAAACGCCCTTAGGGACGGTAAATGTAGTCTTAGCCGATCGTGCGGGTGGATAGGGATCCGAAAGAACCCGAATACCCGTCTAAATAGCGAGAAAAATTTATGGGAAGCTAACCTCTCTACCATTTGATCAATAAAAGGAAGGGTAAAGTGATCTTTCTTAGTGGCGGCATTCAGGTATCGTAATCTATACACATCCGCCAACCAGTCACTACTCGAGTAGGTATTAATTCATTCTTCTCATTCTTAACTACGATTTGTCCCTCCTTTCTTGGGACTACACATCTTGGACTTACCCATTTAGAATTACCGACAGAATAAATAATACCTGCATCCAGCAGATTTCATTACCTCGGCCATCACAACATCCTGCATCTTCTGGTTGTAGCGCTGACCCTGTCTGCAAGGTTTGTGATCCTCCTCACTCTATCCTGTGCATACAAATATCGGGACTAATCCCCGTGATATCGTCCAATGAATAGCCCATTGCCTTCCTGTTTTTCGTAAGTACTGACTAACAAAGAGGTTTGATCATCACTAAGCTTGGCACTAACAATGATTTGGATATTGCTCGTATCGTCTAAGAAAACATATTTAAGATGAGAAGGAGAGGCTTACGTTCCGGTACCTTTACCTCAATGGAGCAAAGCGTGCTAATCATTTGTTCCACCTGTTCTCCATCATGCTCATCTAAATCATCAACAAGCAAATCCAATGCAGTCGTCATCGTAAATCTGGGCTATCTGCACACTCATCAAAAAGCATAAGAGCTTCAGTGGGTCCTTCATAAAAGAACCCGACCCGGAAGTCATAAATAGACTCGTCAATGATATCGACCGAATAGCAAGTGTCCTCTATCATTGGGTGGGCTAAATCTTGGGCAAACCTGAATGTGATAGCGTTATCCCCCTCGCAAGAGTCGACGCCCTTATCGACATCAATAATGACCCATTTGTACAAAGGAATGGTCTTCCTAAGATAATTTGGGTCCGAGTGTCCTCAGCTATATCCAAAACAATGAAATCTCTTTGGGATGTAAAGCTTGCCTATTTTCACGAGCACGTCCTCTAAGACACCTTAGGGCCTCTAACAGATCTATCAGCCATCTGTAGGGTAATGTTAGTCACTTTAAAATGACTCATCTTCAGTTTCTTGCAGACGAGGAAGGGCATGACACTAACACGGCACCTAAATCGCAAAGGGCCTTATCAATAACCATCGCCTATAACACGAGGTAATAGAAAAGCTGCCGGGTCCTTCATTTTTGGAGGGGCCTTATTAAACGACAAATTACTAGACTCTTCCATAAATGAAATCGTCTCAAATTCACTCAAATTTCTCTTACGCGTCACAATATCCTTCATAAACTTAACGTAAGTGGGTACCTGAGTAACAAGTTCGGAGAAAGGGACAGTTACCTGGAGGTTCTTCACGACATCCACAAACTTACCGTACTGTTGCTCAATTTCCGCGTCCTTCAGACGACTTGGGAAGGGTACCCTGGTAGCGATGAGTGGCCCCGCAACTTTTTCTTTACCCTTATCAATGCGTGAGCGTCTCACGGCGGGGAAGATGACACGGTGGCGGTATTAGATAGTAAATTAGGATCCCGCCACTTAAAATCTTGGATCGAGTACTTTTATCGGTCGATCGACCATTTGCCTTTCCTGTTTCACTCGATCGACCATGTTTATCACTCGATCGAGTGATTTCTTCAGCATAGTTACTCGATCGAGTAAGATTGTCACTCGATCGACCAACTTGGAATTCTGCACTTCTCGATCGACCACTATTTTCACTCGATCGAGTGATAGGATAGTTTAAAGCGCTCGATCGAGTAGAAAAGTCACTCGATCAGTGTTTACAAAGACACGACAAGTATTTCCTTTAAAAACTCGTCTAAATCATCATCCGAGTTATCGTCAGCTATCAAAACCTCGTCTGCTTCATGAATAAGGTCATTTTGTGAATTCATTGCCTTGTTGGATCGCAAATTGGAAGAAGCTTGGCTTGGTGCTGTCGCGAGTGTTAATTGCGCGACTTGTTCTTTCAATTCTGATATAACCGTTTCAGATTGCCGTGACATACTCATCATAATTGATTTTAATTCGGCAATTTCTTCTCTTGCGGAAGGAAGGAGAGACGAAGCTACGATACGGGCGTAGAAGGGGTAAAATCATTCTTGATTTCTTCACACGGTGGGAGAAAGGAACTCCTGCTTGTATTTTCAGTAGGCAAGAACGCGCTCAACACTTTCCATGCATAAGATAGGGTCATGCCCTTCCGTGCCACATCTACCACATGGCTCTTTATGCTCCGTAATAGTAGGCATCTTGGCAATTAAACTTTCAAAGCAACAACTAACCTGCAAACTAATCAAAACTTTGCAAAAATGAGATCAGCCTCAAGGAATGAATTCCTTGAGACGAGGGACAAACTTAATTAAAGCAACAAGTTTGCGCCACCTCCCCGGCAAAGGCGCCAAAATTTGACACGGTATCGCGTACTGTCAAAAATAACTAAGCGGCTCTAACTAATATAGCTAGGGAAGTCGGGTCGAATCCACAGAGAGGTAGGAATTTGTCAGCTAAATCTAAGTTCGTCAAGGTAACCAAATTGGGGGTTTATAAATGTGATTTTCTAAACTAAAGAGAATAAGGAGAAGGGAATAAAAGGGAAGAAATAAACAGATAGAGAAGAACAGCTAAGACAAACGGTTCACCATAATTATCCGGTCAAGTAATCTAGGTCTCAGGTTGATGCAAATACGGTCTAAGGGGTAGCGAACGTCACCTTTCGGTCCTTAATTCATCCTAAAGTGTAAACAGCTTAACTTTCGCCCTCACTGCAATACTCTATTGTTCGCTACTAGTCTCGCCTTTTCCAACCTTTCGGTCCAGGTCAAGGATCACTAGGAATTAAAGGTCTAATTGCGTCGACTCAATTAGGCGGTTACAATTAAATGTAGCATTTAACCAACAAAGACAGTGCCAGCATTAACCTAGTAAATCGATTACTCTCCATTCATATTATGGATCCCCTATACTCTCAGCATAAGAAAATTAGCTACTCATACTCACTGAATTATCAATGACAACAAACAGATAACTAAAACTAGACATGATGATAAAACTAAAGGATTAAATAAAGCAATTATGATAACAATAAAGGGGAGAAGGAATTCCAGCAATGATTAAGAATTAAGGGATTAAAAAGAATGATAATACCGATCGTATCTCAAATCCGAGCAAAGGAAGCAAAATCAAAGAACGTGGCAAGAACTAGAGTAAAAACAACGTGAGAGAGGAAGAGAGGAGTAACGTAGTTACTCTCCCGATCTTATACTAAAACCTAATCTATGGACTAATTACAAAAGCCCATAAGTAATTTAGGCGGAATTTGACTAAAACACAAGAACCATTCGATCGAGTAGATTACTACTGCTCGATCGAACAAATAATCACCAAACCACTCGATCGAGTGGAAATAAACCACTCGATCGAGCACCTCTTGCAAAGACTCCTCGATTGACCCCTTGAACTGCTCGATCGATCAATCTTGAGTACATAAAGCATTCGATCGAGTAGTTAACCACTCGATCGAGCTATATAGGCACGTTAGACCTTGAATTGCTTCCCGAACTCAGCTCACGCGACTTCCAAGTGTTAGATTTCCAAGCTCCGGCTCCTTATTTTCCATGAATGCATACAACTGGGGCAATTAAGGCTCGATTTAACTCCTCTTCGGTCAATTCCTGCAAAATACAATAAACGGACCAAAGTAGAATATTCGGGGGTGTTTGTAGCCAGATGCTACATAAAAAGCACAGAAATGCGTGTAAAGATGAGGTGAAAACCTTATAAAAAAGACACGCATCAATGATCCTTATTTATTTAAGGAGTGTGCTGACGGTCATTACAGACGGTGTATTCCACAGTGGGAGACCAGAGCAATCCTAGAGGGATGTCATTCTTCCTCTTATGGTGGTCACCGCGGTCCGTCGCGAACCGTGGCCAAGGTACTTCAGTCTAGTTTTTTCTGGCCTACTTTATTTGCAGATGCTAAAGTGTTTATTTCAGCTTGTGATGTTTGCCAGCGTTCGGGAAATATATCTAGGAGACATGATATGCCCCAAAATGGCATTCTAGAGGTCGATGTCTTTGATGTCGGGGGCATTGATTTCCAAGGACCTTTTCCGTATAGTAAAGGTAACAGGTATATTCTGGTAGCTTTAGACTATATGTCTAAGTGGGTAGAGGCCGTTGCTTCACCTAACTGTGATGCCAAGACCGTGATTAAACTGTTTAAGATGATTATTTTCCCCCGATTTGGTGTCCCTAGGGTCGTCATTAGTGATGGTGGTATGCATTTTAAAGAAAAGAAACTTACAGCTTTATTGTCTAAAGTTGGTGTCCAACATCGTAGAGGTCTGGGGTATCATCCTCATACCAGTGGGCAAGTTGAGGTCTCTAATAGGGAACTAAAGGAGATTTTGGCTAAAGTTGTTTCTAAATCACGGAAGGATTGGAGTTTAAAATTGGATGACACATTATGGGCATATCGGACCGCCTTTAAAACACCGATTGGTGCATCACCATATCGGTTGGTTTATGGGAAGTCTTGTCATTTACCTGTTGAACTAGAATATAAGACTTGGTGGGCTATACGTGAATTGAATTATGATTCTAAGTTGTGTGGTGAGAAACGTTTATTGCAGCTAGATGAGCTAGAAGAGTTTAGGCTAAATGCCTACGATAGCGCGCGGATCTACAAGGAGAAAACGAAGAGATGGCACGAAAAAAGAAACATACCGCGAGAATTCCATGTCGGGCAAAAGGTGCTGCTGTTTAATGCCCGACTGCGCTTGTTTCCTGGTAAGCTGAAGTCCAGGTGGAGTGGCCCTTATACAGTGACTGGTGTCACCAAGTTTGGGTCCGTTGAGTTAGAGAATTCCGAGGGCAGAAGATTTAAAGTGAACGACTGATACGTGCATATTCTATACACTTTATTTGCAGTTTTGGCACGTATTTCCATGCGTATTTGTTAGCTTTAAGCTACTATTTCTACCGAAATGGTTTACTTTGCGATTTCTATGACTTATTGTAGGATTGAGTAGAAGTAGGCTAAATCAAGCCTAAATCGTCCTCCGGAAGCTGCTTTAGGGGAACTTGGAAGATGGGAGCTCGGACTTGTCCACCTCGGGATGCATGCATTGGAGTGAAGTGGCTGCTTTGAAGAGAGGAGGACTTACTGCACAGATCAGTTGGTCGATCGACTAACCTCTTCAGTCGATCGACCGTGGAACTTCAGCGGATGCTACTTTACTGCACTCACCAGTCGATCGACCATGCTCACCAGTCGATCGACCGGGTTTCGAGGCTGAGATTTATTTTTCGTGTTAGACTTATAAAAGCCCCAATTGTAATTTACTCTTTTGGCATAGTTTATCAGTAGAACGCATAATATTTTAGGTTATGGTTTTCATTATTGAAGAACTCAGTTTAGATCTAGTTTGGAGACACGCAAGTGCGACGACGGATTCCGATTCAATTACTTTGTTCATCATTTAATTAGTAAGCTTGAATGCAAATTCCTTCTTCTTTAATTTCTTGTTAATTCAATTCTTGTTGTTACTAATATATTTTCAGCAATTCAGTATTTTGTCTTTTGTCTCTAATTCAATTCAATCATGTCAATCTTATTTTCTGCCTTTAAGTTTGCAATTGTTGTAGTTTTAATCATGCATAGCTAATTACCTTGATTGGGAACAAGGTGAGCCATGGTATAAATTAGGGTTGTTTTGTTAGTATGATTTCTTCCGTATCGATCTTATTACCTTTTGATAAACCCGTCTTGCTAGATTGAAAGATTAGTGGGTTAGGCTTTCATTTGGTTGGAATTTCCTTTGAGCGAAAGCTTTGAGAAATTCTTGGGAATTAGAAGACCGTAAGGTATTTGAGCATTGATCGAAAGGCTTGCTCTTACTCCCTGAGACTGTTACAAGACCTCTACTATCCCTTTGTGACCTGACCTTAGCCATGGTGAACCGAAGTTCCTGATCTTCTTTTTATCTTGTTGAGAAATTTCATATTTTAGCAACTAGTCATTAGAAACAAACAAATTCAAAACCCCCAATTAATTGTTACTTTATTAGACTGAAAATAGCAAATAGAATTGATCTTGTCTCTCTGTGGTTCGACCCTTACTATCACTACCTATAGTTTTAGTTCGGATTTATAAATTTAATTTTGATACAAAACGACGGTATCAAATTTTGGCGCCATTGCCGGGGAGACGGTGTAATTATGTTTGCTTTATCTTTAGTTTATTTTTCTTGTCTCAAGGAACTTTGGTTCCTTGAGGCCGTTGCTTACTCATGCTTCTAGTTTTGCTTCTGCACAGTTAGAAGACAGGTTTTTGAGAGGAAGGCTTGAGTACTCTCAGTTTTGCGAATATGGCTACGATATATGACAATCTTCAGCCAAAAGAGCAGCACCTTCCAAAGGGGCAGTGTTACCTACCCCTACTACCGTTCACTTCGAATTTCGTTCCTCTTATATTGATTTAGTGGAGCGAAATCAGTTTGCTGGTCTACCGGACGAGGATCCTTTGAAGCACATGGAAATTTTCACAGACTACTGCTGTTCCCTACCTGTACCGGCTGGTGATGCGTGTCTTTTATATAAGGTTTTTACCTCATTTTCACACGCATTTCTGTACTTTTTATGTAGCACCTGGCTACAAATACCCCCGAATGTTCTACTTTTTGTTCGTTTTATGTAATTTCCAGGAATTAACCGAAGAAGAGCTAAATCGAGCCTTAATTGTCCCAATTGTATGCATTCATGGAAAATAAGGAGCCGGAGCTTGGAAATCTAACACTTGGAAGACGCGTGAGCTGAATTCGGGAAGCATTTCAAGTTTTAACGTGCTTAGACCATTCGATCGAGTGATTAATTACTCGATCGAATGCTTTATTTGCTCAAGATTGGTCGATCGAGCTATTTAAGGACTCAATCGAGGAGTTTTTGCAAGAGGTGCTCGATCGAGTGGTTTGTTTCCACTCGATCGAGTGGTTTGGTGATGAAGTGCTCGATCGAGTAGATTATTTCTACTCGATCGAGTGGTTTCTTGCGCTTTAGTTAATTTCCGCCTAATTATTTCATGGGCTTTTGTAATTAGTCCATAGATTAGGTTTTAGGATGGATTTCTAGTATAAGACTGAAGGAGGGAACGACGTTACTCCTCTCTTCTGCTCTCACGTTCGTTTTCCCATTATACTTTGTCACTGTTCTTTGGATTTTATTCCTCCTCTATACTTTGCTACTCGGATTTGGATTTTGCGATTGGTATTATCATTCTAGTTTTATTCTTAATCTTATTTATTGCTTTAATTCTTCTTCTCTTTATTATCATAATTGCTTAATTGAATCCTTATTAGTTTCATCATCATGTCTAGTTTTAATTATCTGTTTGTTGTTATTGATAATTCAATGATTATGAGTAGCTAATTCTCTTATGCTTTGAGACTATAGGGGATCCATAATATGAAGGGAGAGTAATCGATTTACTAGGTTAATTTGGTCTTGTCTTTGTTGGTTAAATGCTACAATTAATTGTATCCGTCTAATTGAGTCGACGCAATTAGACATTTAATTCTTAGTGATCCTTGACCTGGACCGAAAGGTTGGAAAAGGCGAGACTAGTAGCGAACAATAGGGTATTGCAGTGAGGGCGAAAGTTAAGCTGTTTACGCTTTAGGGTGAATTAAGGACCGAAAGGTGACGTTCGCTACCCCTTAGATGTATTAACATTGACTGAAACCTAGATTACTTGGCCAGGATGATTATGGTGAACCGTTTGTCTTAGCTATTTCTCTCTATCTGTTTATTTCCTCCCTTTTATTCTCTTCTCCTTATTCTCTTTAGTTTAGAAAATCACATTTATAAACCCCCAATTTGGTTACCTTGACGAACTTAGATTTAGCCGACAAATTCCTACCTCTCTGTGGATTCGACCCGACTTCCCTAGCTATATTAGTTAGAGCAGTTGGTTATTTTTGACAGTGCACGCGACAGACGTGTCAAATTTGCGCGCTTCTTGTCGGGAGATGGCGCAATTTTGTTGCTTTAATTAAGTTTGTCCCTTGTCTCAAGGAATTTATTCCTTGAGGCTGATCTCATTTCTACAAAGTTTTGATTAGTTTTGCAGGTTAGTTGTTGCTTTGAAAGTTTATTTGCCAAGATGCCTACGATTACAGAGCATACAGAGCCATGTGGTAGATGTGGCATGGAAGGGCACGATCCTATCTTGTGCATGGAAAGTATAGAGCACATTCTTGCTTATCAGAAATACAAGCAGGGAGTTCCTTTCTCTCAGCTATATGATGAAATAAAGAATGTCTCTACCCCTTCCACGCCAACTCCACTACCGATTCTTCCTGCTGCAAGTGAAGAAATTGCCGAATTAAAATCCATTATGATGAGTATGTCACGGCAATCTGAAACGGTTATATCAGAATTGAAAGAACAAGTCGCGCAGTTAACACTCGCGACAGACCAAGCCAAGCTTCTTCCAATATGCGATCCAGTCAGTGCAATGAATTTTCAAAATTACCTTACTCATGAAGAAGACGAGGTTTTGATAGCTGACGATAACCCGGATGATGAATTAGACGAGTTTTTGGAGGAAATACTTGCTGCGTGTGCTGTAAACACTCGATCGAGTGATTTTTCTACTCGATCGAGCAGTTTAACTCATCCTATCACTCGATCGAGTGAAAATAGTGGTCGATCGAGAAGTGCAGAATTCAATGTTGGTCGATCGAGTGATAATCTTACTCGATCGAGTAACTATGCTGAAGAAATCACTCGATCGAGTGATAAACATGGTCGATCGAGTGAAACAGAAGAAGCAATTGGTCGATCGATTGATAAAAGTACTCGATCCAGTACTTTAAGTGGCGGGGATCCTAATTTACTATCTAATACCGCCACCGTGTCATCTTCCCCTGCTGTGGAGACGTCACGCATTGATAAGGGTAAAGAAAAAGTTACGGGACCACTCATCGCTACCAGGGTGCCCTTCCCAAGTCGTCTGAAGGACGCAAAGATCGAGCAATAGTACGGTAAGTTTGTGGACGTTGTGAAGAACCTCCAGGTAACTGTCCCTTTTTCCGAACTTGTTACTCAGGTACCCACTTACGCCAAGTTTATGAAAGACATTTTGACGCGTAAGAGAAATTTGAGTGAATTTGAGACGATTTCACTCATGGAAGAGTCCAGTAATTTACTTTTGAATAAGAGTCCGCCTAAAATGAAAGACCCGGGCAACTTTTCTATTACTTGTATTATAGGCAACATGGTTATTGATAAGGCCCTTTGCGATTTAGGTGCCAGTGTCAGTGTCATGCCCCTTTCTGTCTGTAAGCGAAGATGAGTCATTTTAAAGTGACTAACATTACCCTACAGATGGCTGATAGATCTGTTAGGAGGCCCTTAGGTGTCTTAGAGGACGTGCCTGTGAAAATAGGCAAGCTCTTTATTCCAGTAGATTTCATTGTTTTGGATATAGCTGAGGACACTCGGGCCCAAATTATATTAGGAAGACCATTCCTTTGTACAACTGGGGCCGTTATTGATGTCAGACAAGGCCGTTTGACTATTGCAGTAGGGGATGACACTATCACTTTCAGTCTGCCCAGTACTTTAGCTCGCCCAATGATAGAGGACACTTGCTATTCGGTTGATATTATTGATGAGTCTATTTATGACTTACGGTCGGGTTCTTTTATGAAGGATCCACTAGAAGCTCTTATGCTTTTTGATGAGTGTGCGAGATAGCCAGGCACGACGATGACGCTGCGTTGGATTTGCTTGTTGATGATTTAGATGAGCACGAGGGAGAGCAAGTGGAACAAATGATTAGCACTCTTTGCTCCATTGAGGTAAAGGTACCGGAGCGTAAGCCTCTCCCTTCTCATCTTAAATATGTTTTCTTAGATGATACAGAGCAATATCAAGTCATTGTTAGTGCCAAGCTTAGTGATGATCAGCTGACCTCTTTGTTAGCTGTACTTAAGAAAAACAGGAAAGCAATGGGTTATTCACTGGACGATATCACGGGGATTAGTCCCGATATTTATATGCACCGGATAGAGTTGGAGGAGGATCACAAACCTTGAGAGACGGGGGTCGCCGCCGGCTGAACCGGAAGATGCGAGGATGTTGTGATGGATGAGGTAATGAAGGCTCTTTGGATGCGGGTATTATTTATTCTGTCGGTAATTCTAAATGGGTGAGTCCGACGGGTAGTCCCGAAGAAAGGAGGGACAACCGTAGTTAAGAATGAGAAGAATGAATTATACCTACTCGAGTAGTGACTGGTTGGCGGATGTGCATAGATTACGAGCACAGTGAACGCCGCCACCAAGAAAGATCACTTTCCCCTTCCTTTTATCGATCAAATGGTAGAAAGGTTAGCTTCTCATAAATTCTTACGCTATTTAGACGGGTATTCGGGGTTCTTTCGGATCCCTATTCACCCAGAACGATCGAGCTAAGACTACATTTACTTGTCCTAAGGGCGTTTTGCGTATCGCGAGAATGCCTTTTGGTTTGTGCAATGCCCCCTGCCACCTTTCAAAGGTGTATGATGGGGATATTTTCGAGTATATTGAGTTTATCATGGAAGTTTTTATGGACGATTTCAGTGTATATGGAAGTGATTTTTCTAACTGTCTGTCTAACCTTGAGAAAGTGTTGCGTCATTTGTATTGAGGTTAACCTTGTCTTTGAATCGGGAGAAGTCCCACTTTATGGTCAACGAGGGAGTTGTCTTAGGGCACTTAGTTTCTGATAGGGGAATAGAGGTTGATAGAGCAAAGGTGGAAGTGATTCAGCAATTACCACCTCCTGTTAACGTTAAGGGGGTGAGGAGTTTCCTCGGTCACGCTGGCTTTTATCGCCGGTTCATCAAGGACTTCTCAAAGATTGCTAAACCACTTACACGATTCTTTGCTTAAGGATGCCCCTTTTGTGTTTATCGATGATTGTCTTTTCGCTTTTAAGGTTAAAGCAGGCTTTAGTCTCTGCGCCGATCATCTGACCTCCCAACCGGGACTTGCCGTTTGAGATTATGTGTGACGCGAGTGACTATGCACTAGGAGCGGTGCTAGGCCAAAGGAAAGACAAAGCTTTGAATGCTATCTACTATGCGAGCTGAACTCTGGATGAGGCTCAAGTGAAGTACACTACCATCGAGAAAGAGCCGCTAGCCGTAGTTTATGCCTTAGAGAAGTTTCGTACTTATTTAGTTGGGTCGGAAGTCTTGTTTTTTGACCATGCAGCTTTGAGGCACCCTCTTGCTAAGAAAGAGGCCAAACCACGACTACTCGAGATGGATACTTCTTCTTCAGGAGTTTGATTTGCGAGATTAAGGATAAGAAAGGAGCCGAGAACGTTGTAGCCGATCACTTGTCGCGACAAGAAGGGGAAGATTCTCTACCCATTGATGATTCTTTTCCTGACGATACTTTAATTCTTTGTTATATCATCTATTGTTAACCAAGAACCTTGGTATGCAGATATAGCTAACTTCGTTGTCGGTGGCAAGTGCCGCCGACCTTTCTCATCGCAAAAGAAGCGTTTTACGTATAACGCTAAGATATACGGGATGATCCTTACTTATTTAAGGAATGTGCGAGGACGGTCTCTACAGACGGTGTATTCCACAGTGGGAGACCAAAATAGTCTGGAAGGCTGTCACTCCTCTTCATATGGTGGTCACCACGGTCCATCGCGCACCGTGGCTAACGTACTCGATCTGGTTTTTTCTTGGCCTTCTTTGTTTCTTGCGACGCTAAGTCTTTTGTTTCAGCTTGTGATGCTTGCCAACGATCAGGGAACATTTCAAAGAGACATGAGATGCCACAAAACGGCATCCTAGAGGTTGAGGTTTTCGATGTCCGGGGCATTGATTTCCAAGGACCGTTCCCATCCAGTAAAGGTAACAAGTATATCTTAGTGGCTGTAGACTATGTGTCGAAATGGGTTGAAGCAATTGCCTCACCTCATTGTGATGCTAAGACCGTGATAAAAATGTTTAAAAAGATCATATTTCCCCGCTTTGGTGTCCCTAGGGTCGTCATTAGTGATGGGGGAATGCATTTTAAAGAAAAGAAACTAACCTCCATACTGTCTAAAGTCGGTGTCCAACACCGGCGTGGTTTGGGGTATCATCCCCAAACTAGTGGTCAGGTTGAGGTCTCTAATCGCGAGTTAAAAGAGATCTTGTCTAAGGTAGTTCCTAAATCACGGAAAGAGTGGAGTCTTAAGCTAGATGACACATTATGGGCTTATAGAACTGCCTTTAAGACACCAATTGGTGCATCACCTTATAGGCTAGTTTTTGGGAAATCGTGTCACTTACCTGTTAAATTGGAATGCAAGGCCTGGTGGGCAATTCGTGAGCTTAATTATGATCCTAAGTTGTGTGGTCAGAATTGTCTTTTGCAGCTAGATGAATTGGAAGAGTTTAGGCTTAATGCCTATGACAGCTCGCGCATTTACAAGGAAAAGACGAAGAGATGGCATGACAAGAGAATCCTACCTCGGGAGTTTCATGTTGGACAAAAGGTGCTGCTGTTTAATGCCCGGTTGCGATTATTTCCTGGCAAGCTGAAGTCCAGATGGAGTTGTCCTTATACGGTGACAGCTAGTACTAAATTTGGATCCGTGGAGCTTGAAGATTCCGAAGGTCATAGATTCAAGGTGAATGGCCAATATGTGAAGCACTACCACGAGGCGAATGAAACAGACAATCGTGTTGAAGTCTTGCGCTTCGACGAGCTTGACGCGCCAGTTAATTGATGCCAGAAAGGTCGTGCGGGACCTCTTAAACCAGCGCTTTCGGGAGGCAGGAGCGGCCGTTTGTTTTATTGTACTTTTGTTGAACTATTTATTTTTTTCTTTAGCCTTACGTTGAACTTTAGACGCTGATTTATGAACTTCCCTTGTATTTCCTTGCTTTTAATGCGTGTTTTGCAGGTCAAAGTACTCGGTCGACTGAGTTTGTGCTCGATCGAGCACTTTTTGAGGTAGTAATCACTCGATCGAGTGATATTGTCCTCGATCGACCAGAACCAAAATCATGCCTACTCGATCGAGTCCTTCCAATGCACCAGTTCACTCGATCGAGCTGTTCCAAGAGCTCGATCGAGTAGTTTTGACTCCCATTTCTTTGTTTTTACGTCTATGGAGCTCTTGCTTGACTTTCTTCGACCTCCCATGTTCATGGTCGGTTTGGGGAGGTCCCTCTTTATGACGTTTTGTAAGTTTTCCGACTCCACTTCTCCTTTTCCTTTCAGTTTGCATTTCTTTCCCTATTTTTGGTACAATGAGGGCATTGTACGGTTTGGTTTGGGGAGGTATGCATCCATATCTATGTCTGTCTGCATGTTTTCCTGCATTTTTGATTGCACGTTTAATTATTTTTACATGCATTGTTGTTTTAGTGAACTGGTGCATTGGAAGGACTCAAAAAAAAATTTCGAAAATTCCAATAAATCAAAAAATTTTCATTGAGTCGGAACGTTTGAACATTGACGCTACTTTGAATCCTTACTTGAGCCGGGCATATTCTTGACATTTAGTTGGCATGATTATGTGCATAATCTTTGAGTTTTTGTTTCTTTCTTATCTGAACGAATAGACTTGATTCATTATGTCGGCAAGCTACATTACATTCAGAGGTTAGAGCTTTTAAACTCGGTGACATTCATGACCTAGGTTTCATTTAGGATGTGAGTAGTACTCTCTTTAAGGCATGTAACATCAATTTGCATAAGCATGAGTCTGGTCTTCTTAATACCTGTATGCATTCGGTCTGTGGATGGTGACACATGTTAGGAGAGGCAGTCCCCTTTATTTCATTCTACCCATGAGCCTCACATAGCCAAATTGCCTTTTTGTCCTATCAACTACTTTCTATAATACTTCCTACCCTAGCTGAGCTAGTAACGAGTAGTTCTTGGAATGTTTTATTGCAATATGGTTATTTCATCTGATTTCAGAAGATGGTGGAAGAATTGAAGGGAATGAAAGAATTGTTGAAGAAAAAATGAAACGGAAAAGAAAAAAAAAAGAGAGAAAAAAAAAGAAGGCGAAATAAGAAAAGAAGAGAAAGAAAAGAATAATCATATGAGAAAAAAAAAGGAAATTGGTTAATGATTTTCACTCCCATATCTTATTCATATCTCATGGGGAGTTGACGATTTTTGGTGTTTCGTGAGCTTAGTGCATGGTTTTGCACCGTTTCATCTTGCTACATTGAGTACGAAGTTGGGATGCAGTTTATATTTGGTTTCGTTGTTGCTAGCCTGGCTATTAACTCCACATATCGAAATTCATCTTAGCCCCTTTTTACCAGTTATCTCACTTACCCAAATGTAAGTCCTCGGCATGTGTCTTGGTCACTAGTATGGTTGGAATGCATATGTACGATTGTAGAGACTTTATTCATGTTAACTGCATGCATGTCCTTATAGGTCGAGTTAGGTGAGTGTCTTATTTCTTCCTATCTTTCACATATATACTCACCTTGTGCCTAATTTTGAGTGACGAGCGACCCGTGAGAGTCCGACATCTTTTGAGTCTTGCAAGGTCGACGGTTTAGTAAGTTTGAAACATTGATTTAACTCGTTTGCACTTCTCATTTGCCACTTTGTCATTTTGTTGCATTAAATTGGTTTTAGTGGGTGATTTGTAGCTGATGCGTTGGTCCCGTTCCACTGTTTTTTCTTAGTTGCATTCATATTTGCTTGGGGACAAGCAAAGGTTTGGTTTGGGGAGGTTTGATGCGTGTCTTTTATATAAGGTTTTTACCTCATTTTTACACGCATTTCTGTACTTTTTATGTAGCACCTGGCTACAAATACCCCCGAATGTTCTACTTTGGTTCGTTTTATGTAATTTGCAGGAATTAACCGAAGAGGAGCTAAATCGAGCCTTAATTGTCCCAATTGTATGCATTCATGGAAAATAAGGAGCCGGAGCTTGGAAATCTAACACTTGGAAGACGCGTGAGCTGGATTCGGGAAGCATTTCAAGTTTTAACGTGCTTAGACCATTCGATCGAGTGATTAATTACTCGATCGAATGCTTTATTTGCTCAAGATTGGTCGATCGAGCTATTTAAGGAGTCAATCGAGGAGTTTTTGCAAGAGGTGCTCGATCGAGTGGTTTGTTTCCACTCGATCGAGTGGTTTGGTGATGAAGTGCTCGATCGAGTAGATTATTTCTACTCGATCGAGTGGTTTCTTGCGCTTTAGTTAATTTCCGCCTAATTATTTCATGGGCTTTTGTAATTAGTCCATAGATTAGGTTTTAGGATGGATTTCTAGTATAAGACTGAAGAAGTGAACTACGTTACTCCTCTCTTACGCTCTCACGTTCGTTTTCCCATTATACTTTGTCCTTTGTTCTTTGGATTTTATTCCTCCTCTATACTTTGCTACTCGGATTTGGATTTTGCGATTGGTATTATCATTCTAGTTTTATTCTTAATCTTATTTATTGCTTTAATTCTTCTTCTCTTTATTATCATAATTGCTTAATTGAATCCTTATTAGTTTCATCATCATGTCTAGTTTTAATTATCTGTTTGTTGTTATTGATAATTCAATGATTATGAGTAGCTAATTCTCTTATGCTGAGACTATAGGGGATCCATAATATGAAGGGAGAGTAATCGATTTACTAGGTTAATGCTGGTACTGTCTTTGTTGGTTAAATGCTACAATTAATTGTATCCGTCTAATTGAGTCGACGCAATTAGACATTTAATTCTTAGTGATCCTTGACCTAGACCGAAAGGTTGGAAAAGGCGAGACTAGTAGCGAACAATAGGGTATTGCAGTGAGGGCGAAAGTTAAGCTGTTTACGCTTTAGGGTGAATTAAGGACCGAAAGGTGATGTTCGCTACCCCTTAGACTGTATTAACATTGACCTGAGACCTAGATTACTTGACCGGATGATTATGGTGAACCGTTTGTCTTAGCTATTTCTCTCTATCTGTTTATTTCCTCCCTTTTATTCTCTTCTCCTTATTCTCTTTAGTTTAGAAAATCACATTTATAAACCCCCAATTTGGTTACCTTGACGAACTTAGATTTACCCGACAAATTCCTACCTCTCTGTGGATTCGACCCGACTTCCCTAGCTATATTAGTTAGAGCCAGTTGGTTATTTTTGACAGATACGCGACAGACGTGTCAGCTGGGGTGACCCAGGATGAAGTAAAGGGGATAATGTTCTTATACTCCTTGAAGGATTCGGCGCGAGATTGGTACCGCTACCTTGATAGGGTAGCAGCGGGAGTCATAGATTGGACATCTCTAGCGTTAGCCTTCTACAAGAAATACTTCCCACTTGCAAAGACAGATGCCTTGAGAAGTAAAATCACAAATTTTCAGCAAGGACCTGATGAGGGCTTTTGTGAAGCGTGGGGACGTTTCAAGAGCTTGGTTAGGGCTGTCCCTCACCATGGTTTCCAGTAGTGGTACCTTTGCAACTTATTCTATAATGCTTTATATGATGATTACAAGGTCATCCTGGATGCAGCCGCGAATGGTAGGTTCCAAAATAATACCGGTCAGAATAAAGGTTGGAACACTATTGAGGAGATGGCAGTCCATAGAGCCGATTTTGGAAGTTCGCGTGGGAAGTCGCGAAAGCAAAGTGATGAAATGAGTGCCCTTGTGACACTCATAGCTTCTATTACTGCCCGTCTCGAGAAGCTCGAGGCCTTTGAAGCTTCCAAGGAAAGAGTTGAAATTCCTGTCCATAATTCAGATGAGACCGCGGAATTGAGAGAAATGGTCCGAACTCTTTTAGTTCAAGTCGCGAAAATAGAAGCAGCTGGAATTGAATCTACAAAAAATTTTGTGAAGCAGTTGGAGAATATAGAGGCTAAGCAAGTCGCCAATTCTTCAAGCAAATGTGAGGGGCCAATTGAAATTATTAATGCCATTAATCTCAGAAGTGGCCTCTCTTATGAAGGTCCCGATAAGCCAAGAGGAGACTCGGGAAATGATGAAGAGGCTAGTTTAAATTCTGGTGCGAAAACGAACTATATTGCCAGTACCGGCGGTCGATCGACCAACAACAGCAGTCGATCAACCGAAATTCCTGAGGAAAAAGTTTCTGATCAGAAACTATTTATGCCCAGCACAACTGGTCGATCGACCAACATTTTCAGTCGATCGAGTGAGGTTCTTGAAGAAACAGTTTCTGACCAGAAACTATTCACGCCCAGCATGATTGGTCGATCGACCGAGTCCAATGGTCGATCGACCGGGTCTCCAGTGCAGGACGCAAATCCGTCAACTAGTTTGCATGATTCTACACTTATTGATGATTTGACGGAGGTTTTAAACTTACGGAAGCCGAAGGTCACTGATCTTACGGCCAGTGTTGCAGTCCCGTATCCGGAGCGTTTAAAGAATACTAAGCTGGAGCGCAAGTTTGGTAAGTTTTTGGAAATGGTCAAGAATCTCGAGGTAACAATTCCTTTCACCGACCTAATTACCCAGGTACCCTCTTACGCTAAATTTATGAAAGACATTTTGAATCGTAAGAGAAATTTTCATGATGATGGTAATGTTGCTTTCGTGGAAGAATGCAATGCTCTTTCGCAAATTAATATACCACCTAAATTAAAGGACCCGGGTAGTTTTTCAATTCCCTGCACTATAGGTAACCACGAAATTGGAAAGGCCCTTTGCGATTTAGGGGCGTGTCGATGTCATACCATACTCTGTTTACGAAAGGCTAAATATTGGTAGACTTAAGGTGACCGATATTACCCTTCAGATGGCAAATAGATCGACTCAGAGACCTTTAGGAGTCTTAGAGGATGTACCCGTTCGAGTGGGTAAGTTTTTTATTCCTGTCGATTTCGTTGTTTTGGACATTGCAGAAGACAGTCAGATACCTATTATCTTAGGTAGACCATTTTTACATACAGCTGGAGCTGTGATAGATGTCAAACGCGGAATCATTACCTTAGAGGTAGGGGATGACACCATTGAATTTAGTCTTGCTTGTAAGGCTACTGAACCTGCTGATGATGACACGTGTTATTCCATTGATATTGTTGACAGGGCTGTTAATTATAATTGGAGGGAATCCTTAGCCAAGCATCCCTTAGCTGATCTAACCAGTTTAGATGAGTGTGCAGGTAATACATCGGAGAATGCTGAGGAGCCAGATGCTTTGGTAGCCTCAATGGAAAGCTACGAGCTCACAAAGGAAGAAGATAAGATGCTCTTGAGCCTAGCCAATGAGAATTTGGTAAACACTTGCTATACCATTGAAGCTGATTCTGTCTGTGCTGTAGAGGTAAAGGTGCCTGAGCGTAAGCCACTTCCTCATAATCTTAAGTATGTTTTTCTAGATGATACAGAGCAGTACCCAGCTATTATTAGTGCTAAGCTTAATGATGACCGGTATGCGCTTTGATGTGTGTGCTTAAGAAAAACAGGAAGGCTTTAGGTTACTCTTTGGATGATATTAAGGGCATCAGCCCTGATATTTGTATGCACATAATAGAGCTGGAGGAGGGCCACAAGCCTTACAGACAAGGTCAACGGAAGTTGAACCCGAAGATGCAGGAAGTTGTTATGGTCGAGATGATGAAACTACTCGATGCAGGTATTATTTATACAGTTGGAAACTCCAAGTGGGTTAGCCCAGTTCAGGTAGTTCTGAAGAAAGGAGGGACTACCGTAGTTAAGAATGAGAAAAATGAATTAATACCAACACGAGTTGTGACAGGGTGGCGGATGTGCATTTGTTATAGACAGTTGAATGCCGCCACCAAGAAAGACCACTTCCCCCTCCCTTTTGTTGACCAAATGACTGAAAGACTTGCTTCTAACAAATTTTTCTGTTTTCTAGATGGATATTCAGGGTTCTTTCAGATCCCTATTCATCCGGATGATCAGAGTAAGACCACTTTTACCTGTCCACATGGGGTTTTTGCGTACCGCAGGATGCCCTTCGGATTGTGTAACGCCCCAGCTACCTTTCAGAGGGCATGATGTGGATTTTTTCTGATTATATAGAGAACATTATGGAGGTATTTATGGATGATTTCTCAGTTTATGGTAATGACTTTGATCGTTGTTTAGCTAACCTTGATAAAGTCATGCAGCGTTATATAGATGTTAATCTTGTTTTAAACTGGGAAAAATGTCAGTTCATGGTCAATGAGGGAGTTGTGTTATGGCATCTGATTTCTGATAAAGGTATACATGTTGATAAAGCAAAAGTGCAGGTGATTGAGCAATTGCCTCCTCCCGTGAATGTTAAAGGAGTGAGGAGTTTCCTTTGTCACGCTGGTTTCTATCGGCATTTCATTAAGGATTTTTCAAAAATTGCTAAACCACTTACACAATTGCTCCTTAAGGATGTTGTCTTTGAGTTTACTGATGAGTGCCTTTTAGCTTTTAACAGGTTAAAGGAGGCTCTAGTTTCTGCACCAATCATTCAGCCGCCTGATTGGAATCTCCCATTCGAGATTATGTGTGATGCCAGCGATTATGCGATCGGTGCAGTTTTGGGACAGCGAAAGAACAAAGTTTTGAATGCCATATATTATGCGAGCCGAACTCTGGATGAGGCTCAAGTCAACTATTGTACCACTGAGAAGGAGTTTCTAGCTGTAGTTTTTGCCTTAGATAAATTTCGATCTTATTTGTTAGGTTCTAAGGTTGTTGTTTATACTGACCATGCAGCGTTGAAGACTCTCTTTCTTAAGAAGGATGCAAAGCCGAGGCTTTTGAGGTGGATACTCCTTTTACAGGAGTTTGATTTGGAGATCAGAGATAAGAAAGGAGCAGAGAATGTGGTGGCTGACCATTTATCTCGTCTGCAGCTGACAGAAAGGGAGGATTCGTTACCTATTAATGATTCTTTTCCTGATGAGAGTCTTTTAGATACTACTACTTCAGGGTCTTATCCACCTCCGTAGTTTGATGATTTTGCTAACTTTGCTGTGACAGGTAGGATACCACCCGAGCTTTCATGGCAGCAGAAGAAGCGGTTCGCTTATGATGCTAGACAATACTTTTGGGATGATCCTTATGTTTTCAAGGAATGCGCAGACGGTCTTATCCGGAGATGCGTGCCTCAATGGGAGGTGAAGGATATCCTAGAAGCTTGCCACTCTTCTGCCTATGGTGGTCACCATGGTCCGTCCGGACGTGGCAAAGGTACTCAATCTGGTTTCTATTGGCCAACTTTGCATGCAGATAGTCGCAATTTTGTTGCTGAGTGCGATGCTTGTCAAAGATCGGGGAATATTTCCAAGAGACATGAGATGCCACAGGTAGGCATTCTAGAGGTTGAGATATTTGATGTCTGGGGCATTGATTATCAAGGACTTTTTCCGAGCAGTCAAGGTAATAAATATATCCTCGTAGCTGTAGATTATGTGTCCAAATGAGTAGAAGCTATCGCTACTCCCCATTGCGACGCAAAGGCCGTGATTAAACTATTTAAAAAGATTATTTTCCCTCGTTTTGGTGTCCCTAGGGTTGTCATTAGCGATGAGGGAATGCATTTTAAGGAGAAACAACTTAGTGCTTTATTGACTAAATTCGGTGTCCAACATCGTAGACGTTTGGGGTATCATCCCCAAACTAGTGGTCAGGTTGAGATTTCTAACAGGGAATTGAAAGAGGTTTTAGCTAAAGTTGTTTCTAAATCACGGAAAGATTGGAGTCTTAAGTTAGATGATGTCTTATGGGTTTATAGAACCGCGTTTAAAACGCCAATTGGGATGTCACCATTCCGATTGATTTATGGTAAGACATGTCATTTACCTGTTGAGTTGGAGCGTAAGTCTTGGTGGGCTATTTGTGATTTGAATTTGGATCCTAACCTCTCTCGTGAGAAACGCATGACACAAGTGAATGAGCTGGAAGAATTTAGGCTGCTGGCCTATGATAATGCTAGGATCTACAAAGAGAAAACAAAGCGCTGGCACGACAAGAGAATCATCAAGCGCGAGTTCCATATTGGTGATAAGGTACTTCTTTTTAACGCACGTATCCGTTTATTTCCTGGTAAGCTGAAATCCAGGTGGACTGGCCCCTATACGGTCACAGCAGTTACAAAATTCGGGTCAGTTGAATTGGAGACCTTTGCTGGAGAAAGGTTCAAAGTTAATGGCCAATATGTGAAACATTATCACGGTGCAGACGATTTCGTTGGGCAGGTCGAAGTACTATACTTTGACCCAATTTTAGAAGCTGCAAACTGAGGTAAAAAGGTCAGGCGGGACCTCTTAAACCAGCGCTAACCGGGAGGCAACCCGGCTTGTAAATTTTTGTAATTAGGATCTTAATGGTTTTATTTCATTTGTTTTGCATTAGGAGCTTTAGTTTTTTCCTTTTAATTAGCAATTCCTTGGTTTGAAAAATGTGCGCCTTTGAGAATTTTTGCAGGAATTTATTTTATGCAAAGTGCGTAGGGTGGTTTACTGAATATTCATGAGAGAAGAACGGGAAATTGAAGTGGCAAAATGAATTTTTGACGATTTTGAGTTTAATTGCCAGCGTTTGCAGTTGATCGACTAAGTTACTCAGTCGATCGACTGCTGAGGAAAAGGCAGAAGCTACTATGTAAGATAGATTGATCGATCGACTGGGTCATGTAGTCGATCGACCACCACGCGACAACCAGAAAAGTTGCATAAGGGGATCCTAGTCGATCGACCGAGTCAGGTGGTCGATCGACCACTGCGCGAATTCAGAATGCATGATTAATAAGGGAAGTTCTAACTCCTTATTCATTCATTCATTATACTCTTAATTGAAAAAAAAATCAATCAGAGGAAACCCTTGTCTTCCCCTTCCTTGCGATTTTCCTGACAATATCCCCCTTTACTTTGATTTTCTTGCCTAAATCTTCAAGTTCTCGTCAAAGGTATGTCTCTAATCTCATTTCCATATTTTATATTCGATTTCCACTAAACTTTCATGCCCAAATTTTGAGCATTGTTACATTGAGACGGAAAAATCGAATTGGGGAAAATCGATTTATGGCTAGTTTCTTGTCGATTTTTGTGCTTTAATTGCTTTTGCTACCCTTTTCCCTTGATTTTCGAAACAATTTAGCAACTAGGAGGTGCTTAATGTCGTTTCCCCCAAATTTTCGAAACCCTAAATCCGTTTTCAATTTCTGATTTTGTTTCGGGTTTTCATAAATTGTCATTGTTATGGGGAAATAGTTGTTGAATTGTTCATTTTGTAGGAAGCAAAGATGACAAAAGGAAAGCAGGCGATGTACGAAGGGCAGTCCAGTCAGGGAGCTGCTAAACGGCCGCGGGGTCCGCCGCTAATGATTGAGGAAACCACGGATAGTACGACTATCCGCAGTTACTTTTTTCTTCTTCAACTCGGCGTGCTAAGTTTGCTCTCTTTGTCGCAAAAATGAAAGTTACAGCCACTCGATTTCTTCACAAGCCTACTTTAGAGAAATTAGGCTGTTTTGAGTCTGTTGTGTCCCTGCTAAATGGGACAGGAATGTCGGGTCTTGTGGACATGGCTGAGTTCACTTACTACACTTTGGCCCTTGAGTTTTTCTCGTCTTATGCTTTTGACCTGGCTTCTTTTGAGGCTAATAAGAGTAGTGCTTGCATTTCTTTTCGGCTATTCAATGTCACCTACTCCCTGACATTAGCCGACTTTGCTGGATTTTTGGGTCTTTATTTCGAGGGTAACACCTCGGAAACTTCTGATGTTCACCGGGTCATGTGGTCGTGTATCTCTTACTGGAACGGCCCTAAGAGGACGGGCACTTCCGTCCACTTGCCCCTTTTTTGTTATTTTCTACGGCTAATGGGTAATACCATTTTCGGCCGTAAGGAGTCAAATAATGTGAATACTATTGAACTGCCTATCTTCGCGGGCTATCTGAACATTGAAAGTCGGGTAGCCCATATCTATAACATAGCTTATTTGACTGCCGCTCACTTTCAGACTATAAGTGAGGGCACTTTGGCCACTATTGCTTGTGGTGGGTTGGTGACGTGTATCGCCAACCGTCTGGTTCTTCTGTTCCCTCGAGAGGAGGCCCCTATTGACCCTGACCTATGCTTCATGGATCTTGCCTACGCGAGGTTTGTGAAGTGGGTCCATAGTCGGAGTCGGTGGAAGATTGATTCTTTCATCTGCGACCTCATCCCTGTCCTTGGCCTCCCTCCTATCCTGCCCCTTACCACTGTTTCGGGGGCAGCCCGCCCGCCCTTGCCTAGCTACAGGCTTCCTATTGGGGCGGGCACTGCTACTGCTAGCACCTCGAGGCGGGCTCATGCCTCATTTTCACAGGCCTTCTCCTCTTCTACTCCTGCTCCCACGGGTTACCCGGCCACTTTCCGCTCCCTACACCTAGGGTTATCCCTCCGGTCATGGACCAAAGGGGGATGTCACGTGTGTTGAGTGACTTGTGCAGGAGTTTTGATCAGCACAGACTAGACACGGCCCTGGCCCTGTACCCAGTTTACGAGGAGTACGCTCGGACGGGGATGCTCCCACGAGGTGCCTGGACTCACCCGTCCTTCTTTGTTCCTCCGGTGGGCGGCTACCCTCAGCCTGCCAGGAGACCTCCTCCTCCTACTACTACTACTACTACTACTGCCGCTGCTGCTGAGGCGGAAGATGAGGAGGATGACTCTGGGTCAGACGACGATAGTGGTTCTGAGTATGACGGTGGAGATTAGATGCTTGTGACCTCCCCTGTTTTTGGCTGGTTTGGGGAGGTCGTCTTTTGTGAGTTTCTGATCCCTCTTTATTAGTTTCTTCTTATTTTGTTGTGCTTTTATTCTTCCCTATTTCTGCTGGTGATTTGCTGCTGAGCACAATGGGGGCATTGTGCGTTTTGGTTTGGGGAGGGTATTTGAATATGTCTTTTGCATCTGCATTTGTTTTTTTATTGCATTTCAGTCACACGTTTACTGCATTTTAGCTTGCATTTGTGTTATTTCAAAAAAAAAAAAAACAAAGAAAAAAAAACCGAAAAATTTCAAAAAAAAATCATAAATATCACGTTTACTTTTGCATATAGTCGAGTCGGATTGGAGTTTATTAATGATGACATTGCACTATTAGTCAAATATATGCCATTCCTTGCCTTTTCACAACTGCTTAGCGAGAATTAAAAGTGATCTCTCAAATTTTGTTGTGGAATTTACTTCGGGTTATTAGACTTGACTCATTATTTTTGGCAAACTACTTATACTTTCTGAGATATAGAGCCTATAACTGGTAACATTCATGACCGGTTAATTTAGGATTGAGAGTAGTACTCCCGTCATTTCATGTTTTGCACGTGTATGAGTTTTGATTGCTTACTGCCTATACGCATCGGTTTGTGGTCGGTATTACATGTTTTGAGAACTATTGCATCTTCCCCTTTCTCATTTTGCCCCATTAACTCCACTATAAGCCATATCTGCCAGTTGCCCTTAACTACATCCCATACTTAGCCTACCATTGTGCCGAGCTAGGAAGTAGTAGAGGAATTTGTCGAATTATAGCAGTTTTGGTTCGTTTTTGTAATGTTGGAGTGAGTATTTATGAGAAGTGCAAATGTGTCAGCCTGAAACAAAGAAACTTAGAAAAAAAAAATGAATGAAAAAAAAAGAGAGAAGTTGATATGGGCAGTGAGTTTAGTCCAGCAGAGGTGGTCGATCGACTGCTGTTTCTGGTCGATCGACTGCCCTTTCCAGAAAAAGAAAATGAAAAAAAAAACAAAAAGAAAGAAAAAAAAAGGAATTTGAAAAAAATAATAAGAAAAAAATTCGGCTGATTTGAGAACACACCTCATGTGCATACTTTATGAATTGGAGGTGTCTTTTTTGGGATAGTGTGTTGCCTAGACATTTAGAGGCAATGGTTCATATTTTAAGTTGGAGGAACGGGATGCGGTTTCTGATGGTTTGTTAGGTACTAGCTTGGCTCTTACCCTCACATTTCCATACTTGTTTTGCCCTTTCTTTCCCACTTAGCCTCACATATCCAAATCTTGCAATAGTTCGGCATGTAATAGTCCTTGACGATGGTTATGCGTGTGTACGGTAGCTAGAATCATTATTCATACTAGTCAAGCATACATGTTTTGTCGGTCGCAGTCTAGGTGAGAGTCTGTATTTCCTTCCCTCTTCTACATATATTCTTACCATTTGCCTTGCTGAGGGAAGAGTGACCCGGGAGAGTCCAAATTTATGAGTCTTGCAAGGTCGAACGCCCGATTTAATTCCATGATATGCATAAATTTGTTCACTTGATTTGAGCTTTGCAGTAGTTGGTTATGTGCATTAAACGGTTTGGCATTGACTTGTAGCTAGCTCTGAGATATTTTCCTTTCCATTAGGCTTTTATTTGGGTCCTAGTGCTTTCTTGGGGACAAGCAAGGTTTGGTTTGGGGAGATTTGATACGTGCATATTCTATACACTTTATTTGCAGTTTTGGCACGTATTTCCATGCGTATTTGTTAGCTTTAAGCTATTATTTCTCCCGAAACGGTTTACTTTGCGATTTCTATGACTTATTGTAGGAATGAGTAGAAGTAGGCTAAATCAAGCCTAAATCGTCCTCCGGAAGCTGCTTTAGGGGAACTTGGAAGATGGGAGCTCAGACTTGTCCACCTCGGGATGCGTGCATTAGAGTGAAGTGGCTGCTTTGAAGAGAGGAGGACTTACTGCACAGCTTAGTTGGTCGATCGACTAACCTCTTCAGTAGATCGACTGTGGAACTTCAGCGGATGCTACTGTACTGCACTCACCAGTCGATCGACCACGCTCACCAGTCGATCGACCAGGTTTCGAGGCTGAGATTTTTTTTTCGTGTTAGACTTTTAAAAGCCCAATTGTAATTTACTCTTTTGGCATCGTTTATCAGTAGAACGCAGAATAATTTTAGGTTATGCTTTTCATTATTGAAGAACTCAGTTTAGATCTAGTTTGGAGACACGAAAGTGCGGCGACGGATTCCGATTCAATTACTTTGTTCATCATTTAATTAGTAAGCTTGAATGCAAATTCCTTCTTCTTTAATTTCTTCTTAATTCAATTCTTGTTGTTACTAATTTATTTTCAGCAATTCAGTATTTTGTCTTTTGTCTCTAATTCAATTCAATCTTGTCAATCTTATTTTCTGCCTTTAAGTTTGCAATTGTTGTAGTTTTAATCATGCATAGCTAATTACCTTGATTGGGAACAAGGTGAGCCATGGCATAAATTAGGGTTGTTTTGTTAGTATGATTTCTTCCGTATTGATCTTATTACCTTTTTATAAACCCGTCTTGCTAGATTGAAAGATTAGTGGGTTAGGCTTTCATTTGGTTGGAATTTCCTTTGAGCGAAAGCTTTGAGAAATTCTTGGGAATTAGAAGACCGTAAGGTATTTGAGCATTGATCGAAAGGCTTGCTCTTACTTCCTGAGACTGTTACAAGACCTCTACTATCCCTTTGTGACCTGATCTTAGCCATGGTGACCCGAAGTTCCTGATCTTCTTTTTATCTTGTTGAGAAATTTCACATTTTAGCAACTAGTCATTAGAAACAAACAAATTCAAAACCCCCAATTAATTGTTACTTTATTAGACTGAAAATAGCAAATAGAATTGATCTTGTCTCTCTCTGGTTCGACCCTTACTATCACTAGCTATAGTTTTATTCGGATTTATAGATTTAATTTTGATACAAAACGACGATATCAACGACCATCATGTGAAGCATTACTATGGAGCAGATGATTTTGTTGGCAACGTTGAAGTGTTCTACTTCGACTACCTAGATGAGCAAGATATTTGAAGCCAAAAGGTCGTGCGGGACCTCCTAAACCTGCGCTATCCGGGAGGCAACCCGGCTTGTAATTTATTGTACTTTGCTTAAAACACTTAGTTAGTTTCGTGTGGTTTAGTTGCTAGTTTTACTTGTGATAGACTGTAACGTTTGGACTTATTGTGTTAGTTCTGTGGATCGTTTGTTGCGTGTTTGCAGGTGCTTCAAATGACGCCTAGGAGTTCGTGCATAGGAGGCTCTCGATCGAGCACTATCCTTTCTCGATCGAGTACTTGACCCTCTCGATCGAGTGCTTTTCTTTCTCGATCGAGCACCCTCAAAAGATGACCTCTCGATCGAGTTCTTTACTCTCTCGATCGAGCACTTCCGTTGTCCCATTCAACTCGATCGAGAGCTGCGTGCTTAGATCGGGTTCACTTATCTTGACTCGCGTCCTGTGGTGTCGTTATGGGGCTATTTACGACCTCCCTTGTTGTTGGCTGGTTTGGGGAGGTCATTACGTCGCGTGTTCTTGTAAGTTTTCCGAGGCTTCACTCTTCTTTTCAGTTTGCATTTTATTTCCCTATTTTTGGGTACAATGAGGGCAATGTACGGTTTGGTTTGAGGAGGGTATATGCATCCGTATTCTTGTATCTGCATATTGTTTTTATTGCATTTCAGTTTGCACGTTTATTTTTGCATGCATTGTTTATTTTAATTTCAAAAAAATTCAAAAATCATATAAAAATTAAAAAAAATAATTCGAAATATCAAAATAATTCCACGTTTATTTCAGCATATAGGTTGAGTCGGAACGTTGAGACTTTTATGCTACATTGAGACTTTTACCTTTGCCCTGCAAATTTTTAAAATTTTCTGTGGCGTAGTCATTTGCATAATCTACGAGTTTTTGTTTAAACTTAGCTGAACGAATAGACTTGACTCTAATATTGGCAAACTACATATGCATTCTAAGATTTAGTGCTTGATAAACTGGTGTCGTTCATGACCGGTTTCATTTAGGATGTGAGTAGTAACTCCTTTTAAGACATGTAACATTAAATTGCACGAACATGACACTCTTTTCTTAGTACATGTATGCATTAGGGTTCGTGGCGGTGACACATGTGGAGAGGTAACTTACGACCCCTTCTTTCATTTCTACCAATGAGCCTCACATAGCCAGATTGACATGTTTTGACCCATTATTTAATTACGATCCTAAATTTAGCCTACCCTAGTCAAGCTAGTTTAGCAGTTATTTGGGTATGTTATGATTATCAGTTTGATATTTTGTCTTGAATCAAGAAGATGAGGAGAATTAAAAGAAAAAAAATAAAATGAAAACGACTGAAAAAAAAAAGGAAAAATGATGAAAGAAAATTGAAAGAAGAAAAAAAATGAATCATATGAAAAAAAGATTGCTGAATATGACTCCCATGCTTATCATTATTTTTCATGGGGAGTCTTTTGATGGTGTGAGTGATGTTTTGCCACAATGGCACGATTTTACGTTTTGTATATTGAGTAGTAAAGCGGAATGAGTTTATTATTTGGTTACAGTTGTACTAGCTTGGCTTTACCTCCACTTATCCAAATCGTCTTGCCTCTTCTGACCCAATTACCTCACCTCACGCTATATGTAAGTCCTCGGTATGTGTCTTGGTCTTGTTTGGTTAGAATGCATATGTATGGTCGGTAGAAATCGGTTTCATGCTAGGTTGCATGCATATTCATATAGGTCGAAGTTAGGTGAGCGGCTTTATTTCTTTCTATCTCACAAAATTATACTCACCTTGTGCTTGATCTGTGTGATGAGTGACCCATGAGAGTCAGATATATATGAGTCTTGCAAGGTCGACGGTTCAGTAGTTTCAAAACATTGATTTAACTCATTTGCACTTGACCCATTGCTACTTTGTTCCTGTTCCACTAGTTGTTTTTAGTTGCATTTATTGTTTGCTTGGGGACAAGCAAAGTTTGGTTTGGGGAAGTTTGATGCGTACATTTTATATAAGGTTTTTATCCTATATTTACACGTATTTCTATGTTATTTATGTAGCATCTAGCTACAAATGCCCCCGAATAGTCTACTTTGTTCTGTTTGGCGTTACTTGTAGGGTTGGACCTAAAGTGAGCTAAATCAAGCCTGAACCTGTCCCAATTGCATGCATTTTGGAGATAAAAGAATCGGAGCCCGGAATTTGTCACCTAGGGATGCGTGAAGTGGTTTCGGAAGGTGTTTTGAGTTCATCCGTGCTGATACAGTGCTAGCTAACTCGATCGACTAAGTTGACTGCTAAAAATGATCGATCGAGTACCCTTTTATGCTGAGAACCCTCGATCGAGTAATTGCTTTGCTCGATCGAGATGGGTGTATGATGAGTTCCTCGATCGAGTACCTGCTTTGCTCGATCGAGGTGTTTGACCTTTACTTTGCTCGATCGAGTGGTTTGTTTCTACTCGATCGAGCGGTTTTGACGCTGGAATATTTTCTACGCAATCTTTTAGATTTACCTTTTGGATATTTTTAATTTTACTGGAGAATAAATTGAGAGGACGGCAGCAGAACGACTCTCTCTCCTCTCTCTGGCTTTTGATTCCTTAGACCTAAAACTCTACTTTCTCCAATTGATTGCATTGGGTACTTTCGATCCTTAATTTCAATTATTAATTATTGGAATTGTTCTTGTTTTTGTCATCTCTTTCTTCTATTGCTTTGGTTCTTGTCTTCTCTAATTTCTAGTATTAGAGTTTATGATTTATCTCTTTATTAATATGTTAAAATTAATTGTTTCGTTGGTTATTATTAATTTCTCAATTGTCATCATGCATAGCTAATCTCCTTAGCTAATCTCCTTATGCTAGGACATAGCTAACCCTGATGACCGAGTTTATGCCGACCTTTGACCCTAGATTGGATCCCTAGAAAACCATGGTGAACTGACTATCCTAGCTGTTTCTCTCTTTCTGGTAATTTTATTCGAACTTATTGCTTGTTTCTTTACTGTTTCTTTTCTCTATATTTCCGTAGTTTAGAATTAAACAATGAACCCCCAAGAAACGGTTACCTAGGCAGACTTAGTTTAGCATACAGAATTCCCATCTCCCTGTGGATACGATACCCGACTACCTCTACTAGATTTTATAGAGACCAGTTGGTTTTATTTTTGATAGGGTTGCGACAGCCGTGTCAGTCGCCTTGGCGTCGTCCTTCCCGACGGCAGGTCCTTGGCCCGAATTCTTTCGAGCCGCCTCAACGTTGCTTCGGTCTCCGGGTTGTAATCAGCGATTGACCTAGGAGTTATACTTTGACTTTCACCCTGTCCAAGCCTTAGCCAAAGTAGGGGCTCTGTAGATACCCAGTATCTGTTGAATCCCCAACAAACACCCGATGATTATCGGACTACAACATGCTTAGGAATTGCTACGTTTAATCAACAGTTTGTATAACTATACATCGGAAAACTCAAAACGATTTCGAAAAGAAAATATTTTCAAAACTTTTCAAAATTACCTTGAGTGTTTTATGCACGACGACGGGGTCACAATGACACTAACTAGAGTCAAAACCGACATCGACCAAAACCCGACTCAAAATTCAAAACCCAACTCCAACAACGAGTCAAACACAAAAAACAAACATCACAAAGCTTTTATGTTAAGTATACCCAGTATACTTGAATGGTCAAGTACAACAATCATGACATCCAAAACCTAGGATAGAACAAATCATGATTTCAAGTGCGTGATAGTGATAAGACAGCTCGAAGACCCGCAAAATGGCTTGCGCCTCTTCGAGTAGCCCAGGTGGTCACGTCTCTCAAAACATACACAACCACACATTCCTCTATAAATACCCCTCAAATGCCACCAATTGAAGATATGCGAGTGTCTGCCCCCTCATTTCTCCCTTAAAATTCTAGACTCGACTTCTCAAGTCATAAACCGACACGTATTTTCGACCTACCGATCGAAAATACAAGCCAAACACATTGTTTGGTACCGTCATCGTGCATTAAATCACTTGACTGACCATTTCGACCAACTACACAATCACTAAACAAAATAAACACTCTTTACATTGCTAAAACGGTTTTCAACTAAGTTTTCCGACCTAACAAGTTTTTACACTTCCATCGATTTCTCGCCTTCGACCTAGCATGTAAGTATGAGGGTGTAAGTAATCCTCTTATTTCATGTCTTTTTATCTATTTTTATGACCTTAACATGCTAAAACATGCATAACATGGTCCAAAATACGGATCGAATGAGCCAAAACCGAGTTTTGACCTGAAACAGAAGCCCCTAGTCACAACTAGGTGGCTCACGCCTAAATGGGCTATCCAGGTCAGAACTCAAACGTGTTGGAGTTCATTCTTTCCATTTTCATTTCATTTTAACAATCGATTTTTACCGTTTCAAATATTTTTTATGATGAATATTTTTAACCATAAATTATGTACACCCGTTGACACGGCTATGGCAACCCTATCAAAGATAAAACCTAACGGTCTCAACTAAAATGTAGCAGAGGCAGTCGAGTATCGAATCCACAGGGAGGTAATGTAATTATAGCTGTCTATTTCTAATCCTATGGTAACAAATGGGGGGTTGTTTGAAATTGGTTCTAAACTACGAAGGTTGAAAAGAAGAGAAATAAAATAAAGAGCAGTAAAGGCAGTAAAATACGATTAAACTATCAAGAAGAGAGGGACATGTCGGGATTTCGGTTCACTACGGTAGTCCAACAACTCAGCTGTAAATGATTCAGACGAACTAATGTGAGACGGATGTTAAAAGGTCCTTTCGGTCCACTTTCTATCCTAAAATACTACTAACTTAACTTTCGTCCTCATTAGGGTAGTCTACTGTTTATAGCAGGCCTATTTAGTCCAATCTTTCGATCCAGGATTAATTTTAGCCAGTTTAATGGTTGACATAGAAGCGTGCACTCAACTAGGTCGGGAATTACAGTTAAATTGCTATAGTGACAGAGTCTCGTGATTAATTCGTCTAATTCATCTACTAAATCGTCATCTTTCTACCGCAGATCCCCTAATCCCAACATGAAGGGAGTTTAGCTACTCATATCGGTAATTAAACTAACAACAGACAAATTTCCAGCAGAAAACATAATGAATAAACAATAAATCGCAATAATGGAAATTAGGGCAGAGGAAAATAAGAACACAAATGAGAAATTAAAGCAACAAATGATTATTATTAATAAAGGGAGAGAAAGGATTACAATCAATGCGAATCCGGCGTAAAGAACAACTGAATCCGAGCAATGATAACCCAAAGTAAAGTAACAGTGAAAGGAAATAAGTAACGTAGTAAAGTTTTTCTGTGGAGAGTTGATAATATGATAGATAGTCCTAATTAACCTAGTAATGCGTGCTTAAATAGCAAACAAAACAAGTTTATGCGAAATAAAACATCACGCGGGCTAATTAAAGCCCAAACCCATAAAAACCACTCGATCGAGTGGATTAAACCACTCGATCGACCATCTTCTCAGCAAAAGTTACTCGATCGACCAAATGGTTACTCGATCAAGGACTTGGTCCTTGTGCAGCTTACTCGATCGACTGAGGAACAATTCGATCGACCATCAGGGGGTCTAGAAACCACTCGATCGACCAACAAACAGCTCGATCGACTAATTTTGTCTTCATTTCAGCTCACGTCTTCACCCAAGTGTCTCGTAATGCATGCCATGATGCTTCCAAGTACAGTATCTCACTCTGGGACAATCCCGTCTCCTCTAAATGCATGCAAAAAGGACAAAAAGGAGTGTGGTTCCACTACTTTCGCGATCATTCCTACAAAAAGGACAAAATACACCAAAGTAGCCAATTCGGGGCAAAATACCATAAAAAAAAGATAGAAATGCATAGGAATACGTCTTTGAAATAGGCTAAAAAGACTATACATTAGGCACGTATCAAATCTCCCCAAACCAAACCTTTACTCGCCCTCGAGTAAACTCAAAACTAAACTAATGGAACGGAAATGATAACTCGGAGCTAGCTTAACTTGTCTACTTGAACCAATTTAATGCAACAAAAATCAACAGTTAAAGCCAAGCAGTCAATACGCAAACGAATTATAAGCTGCTCAGAAATAAAGCTGACCTATCGACCTTGCAAGACCAACAAAACTGGACTCTCACGTGGTCACTCTTCTCTCATGAAGCAAAGGGCAAATGTTGTATGTAAAAGAGAGAAGAAAAGACAGTCACTCACCTAACTGCGACCTACACAACATGCATGCAACAAAAATGAAAGACAATTCAAGTACTAATGCACAAATTCCAACCGATAATGTCCGTCACAGCCGAGGGTTTGCAAATAATATGGGAATAGTGAGGTTCAGGTGAGAAAAGGCAAAACAAGTTATGGAAATGTGGAGGTAAAAGCGTCAAGCTAGTTCCTAACAGGACCATAATAAAACCATCCGGATCTCAACTGACTGAAAGACCAAGTAAAAGTGCCCTTCATTTGGCACAAAACTCACTAGACTCAAGACACAATCTCCTCAAAAATGTAGGATAAGAATGGAGGAGTCAGACGGTCACAAAATTCCTTTTTTTAAAACACCGTCTGAATTACTAACTGAAACAAACAACCCTTTTCGATTTTACGTCTTCAAACATCTTCTCAACTCTGACAAGAGGGCACAACTGTTTTCACAATTTTTTTCTTTTTTTTTTTTCTTTCACGTTTCTTTCTCTCTTTTTTTTTCAATTTTTTTTTTTTCTTCTTTCCTCCTTCCTTAATACAAACACCAACTCCAAACAAGAATTACGGACCAAACTGCAATGGAAAACATACCACAAAAGAACATACTAACTAGCTTGACTAGGCAGGCTTAGTTTGGAATGTAGCTAATGGGTCAAAAAGGCAAGTTTTGGCTAATGTGGAGCTAAATGGGTGAAAGATATAAAGAAAGGGGAATTTGCAAGACCCTCCCTGCATGTGACACCAACCACAAACCCGAATATGTACACTTGACGAGAAATTGAATGTCATAAATGTGCAAATGAGATGAACATGCTATGCAAGGAGTACTACTCTCAAAATTCCTAATGAACTGGTCATAAATGGCACCAGTTGTGGCTCTAAAGACTCAGAATTTTTAAGTAGTTTGCCAGTTTATAGGTCAAGCCTAAACAGTCAGCTTATATTTGAACAGAAATTCGTAGATTATGCGTATGACAAAGCTAATAACTATCAATAAAAGTGCAAGGCTCAAGTAAAATGACAAGTTATAGTGCAATTTCATCACGGGAATCTACCGTTCCGACTCAACCTATATGCAAAAATAAACGTGAAATGTTTTTGAATTTTTGAAATTTTCTAATTTTTTTGGATTTTTTTGATTTTTTTATTGAAAATAAACAACAATGCAAGCTGAAAAATTAAACGTGAATGCAAAACAAATGCAGATGCAGACTCAAAAGGATGCAATACCCTCCCCAAACCAAAACGGACAACGCCCTCGTTGTCCTCCAGCATACACCAGCAGAAATATGGGGGAACCGGAGTATACAACCAACAAAATAAAATAAAAGTAATAAATACAGGAGACAAAATAAAAGAGTGAGAAAACATACAAAACGCGAACTTCCCCAAACCAGCCAAAAAACTGGGGAAGTAAGTAGACCAGTAGCTACTCGTCGTCGTCGGCACCGCCATCTCCCTGGTACTCCGACTCAACAAGACGGTTTCCCCAAACCAGCAACAAACTAGGGGAACCTCTAATCGTCATCTCCACCCACATCCTCCGCTTTGGTGTAAACGGGGTCTCTCGCCTCCTCTCACGGCGGCTGTTGTGTGCCGCCGCTCGCCCCGCAACCGCACCTCTCGTGCTACGGTGTCTCCTCCGCCTCGTCCTCCGAGTCGAAGGGAGTGGAGGGTACCCACCGGGTATCGGTAGAAGGAGGGATGCGGCTACCCTGCTGGAATCGGTCGCCGTGCTCGGATATGGAAATCGTAGAGCGGGAATACAGCCAAGGCCATATCCCGTCTCATCTCAGTAAGGTACCTGCACATATCCAGAAGCAAGGCATCACGACGCCCTTGGTCCATGACCTCGGGCGCCCCTAGAACTGGAGGGCAAACAAAATTGGTCGGCAACGTCGAACCAGAAGGAGGAGGGGTAAGTGGAGGCGCAGACGTGGGAGTCTATGTGGGTCCAGTCTGGGCCGGAGTCTGAACCTGAGGGGTAGATGACTCTCCGGCCTCCCGCTTCCTCTTCCTAGAAGAAGAAGTAGGGGTGAAGGTAAGGTGGTAGGTGGGTGGAGGTGGCCTCGCTCCCTCAGCAGCAGTCGGGAGCGGTAAAAGTGGAGGAAGGGTAGGGCACGGCAAGGTAACAGACATGGAACCACAAATCTTCCACGTCCTCGCGCCCTTCTTCGGGAACCAGGCGAAGTCAACCATGGCAGCCAAGTCAAGGTAAGCCTGCTTTTGAGGCGCTGTAAGTTCAGGCTCAGTGGGGTAAAGATGGCGGGCAATCCTAGTCACTAACCCGCCGCAGACAACAGAGATCTTGACCTTCGTCCCAATTCTGTTCCAATGCTGAGCTACCAAATAAGCAATGTTTAGAACAAACGGGGTACCGTAGTCAATGTTAAGGTACCCCGCGAGAATCGCTAGCTCAGTGTTGGTCACGTTATTGGGCTCAGGTCGCCCAAAGATGGTCTCTCCTATCAGTCGCAAAAAGTAACGGGGAGCAGGTAAGTGAACGTGAGCTCCCTTCCGCGTGGGGTAAGGAGTGTGAGAAAGTGCAGCCCAAAGCGGCTGAAGGAGATCCCGAGGTGGGTCGATGGGGCCGTCACTAACGAGGCCAAGAACCTCCCCAAACCTGGCCAAAGTCCAATGGTGCGACTCATTGCGGAGTCGGAAGTGAATGCAAGGACTAGAGTGGTTGGCATCATAAGAGTCGGTGTCAAAAGAGTAGGAGCTGAAAAACTCGTATGTAGGGATACGAATAGCGACTTCCGCATGGTAATCGGGACCCCGACATACCCGTCCCGTTCAACAAACTACAGACCTCCTCATAAATTCCTAAGGTCTCTAGGTCAGTCCGTGCAATGAAACGGGTGGAGGAGAGGGGACAACGAAGCAAAGCGGATAACCGGGTCCGGTGATCCGTGGAAGCAAAACGTACCGTGGGCATCCCTGGTAAAGGGGTGAGAGCGGCCTCTCCGTAACAACACCTGGAAGAAGGGCTGGAAGTAATGGCTAATCGGCTAGCCGGCCGACTCGGCCTAGGTGGCAAAGATACCAAGTTCGGGAATCGAGGCGTGGCTCCTCGACCCAAAGATAGAGAAAGGCCTGGCGGGGGTAGAAACAAGATGGTCGAAGTGCGGTGGTGACTAAGGCGGAGCTAGTGGCAACAGCAGGGGCCACTGACTCGCTCAAGGACGGACTGGAGGTGGTACTAGTGGAAGGGAAAGAACTAGTATCCATCCTGCAAAATGATAAAGGGCATGATAAGAAAAACGGCTGCTAACCGTGGTTAAAACAACACGTTAACCAACATGTGACAGTACATAAAGGCCCTATCAGTCGAAAAATTCGACTTACAGCAGATAAAATCCAACAATTCCTCAGAAATTCGGAATACAGTACGTGAGTGATGATAAATTGACAACATGTAATGACTGTTAATGGAGACTAAAGCTAGCATGAGAACCGCATATGGCAACATGTAAGACTCCTAGCAGTCGAGAAATTCGACTCACAGAACAAGATTTCCCAATAATTCACAGCAAGTAATGGCGATAGGTGACGGAAAGCATGAAAACAGTTAACAACAGCAGCAAGTAGGCAAGAACTGAAGTTAAACAAAGCATGGAAGCATATAGACCGTCTGACAGTCGAAAAATTCGACTTAGAAGCCCTAATCGCGGAAATTTCGTGCAAATTTCGAATCAAACATGTAACAACAGCGAGGAATTGGGATATAATCATCAAGCAAGCTAATTAAGGGCACACAAAGGCAATTAAGTCGAAAAATTCGACTAAACATGGATTTTCGAAACCCTAAATTACTTCTACCTCATAAAATTCGAAATAATTTAAATTAAAATAAAAGAGGAATGAAGGAACACTTACTTGATGATATACGACCTACAAGTCGGGATTTCGATTCACTACGGTAGTCCAACAACTCAGCTGTAAATGATTCAGACGAACTAATGTGAGACGGATGTTAAAAGGTCCTTTCGGTCCACTTTCTATCCTAAAATACCACTAACTTAACTTTCGTCCTCATTAGAGTAGTCTACTGTTTATAGCAGGCCTATTTAGTCCAATCTTTCGATCCAGGATTAATTTTAGCCAGTTTAATGGTTGACATAGAAGCGTGCACTCAACTAGGTCGGGAATTACAGTTAAATTGCTATAGTGACAGAGTCTCGTGATTAATTCGTCTAATTCATCTACTAAATTGTCATCTTTCTACCGCAGATCCCCTAATCCCAACATGAAGGGAGTTTAGCTACTCATATCGGTAATTAAACTAACAGCAGACAAATTTCCAGCAGAAAACATAATGAATAAACAATAAATCGCAATAATTGAAATTAGGGCAGAGGAAAATAAGAACACAAATGAGAAATTAAAGCAACAAATGATTATTATTAATAAATGGAGAGAAAGGATTACAATCAATGCGAATCCGACGTAAAGAACAACTGAATCCGAGCAATGATAACCCAAAGTAAAGTAACAGTGAAAGGAAATAAGTAACGTAGTAAAGTTTTTCTGTGGAGAGTTGATAATATGATAGATAGTCCTAATTAACCTAGTAATGCGTGCTTAAATAGCAAACAAAACAAGTTTATGCGAAATAAAACATCACGCGGGCTAATTAAAGCCCAAACCCATAAAAACCACTCGATCGAGTGGATTAAACCACTCGATCGACCATCTTCTCAGCAAAAGTTACTCGATCGACCAAATGGTTACTCGATCGAGGACTTGGTCCTTGTGCAGCTTACTCGATCGACTGAGGAACAATTCGATCGACCATCAGGGGGTCTAGAAACCACTCGATCGACCAGCAAACAGCTCGATCGACTGATTTTGTCTTCATTTCAGCTCACGTCTTCACCCAAGTTTCTCGTAATGCGTGGCATGACGCTTCCAAGTGCAGTATCTCACTCTGGGACAATCCCGTCTCCTCTAAATGCATGCAAAAAGGACAAAAAGGAGTGTGGTTCCACTACTTTCGTGATCATTCCTACAAAAAGGACAAAATACACCAAAGTAGCCAATTCGGGGCAAAATACCATAAAAACAGTATAGAAATGCATAGGAATACGTGCTGAAATAGGCTAAAAAGACTATACATTAGGCACGTATCACCCGTTGTTCCTCATACCATGAGGGTTTAATCCGTGTTTTGGTGATAATATTTGGTAAATTACATTTTAAAAGGTATTTTAAAACCTTTTATTCATTTTTTTACATTTCAAAAACAACCATATTAGTCATACATGCATAATCAACCTTGGTTCCACATACCATGTCGGTTTAAATCCGAGTACGATGATGAACATTGACTAATAACAAAACAATGAACTTAACATAATTAGTTCATAATAAACATTTTTCAAAACTATTCATGTCAAGCTTGCAAAATCGAACCCGACATCGAATGTTGTCAATAAAATGACGTTTATTCAAGTCCCGTTCTTCATATTAGCACAAAAGCGGTCTAAACGACCTTTTCAACAAAGACGGGTTCAAATACCATTTTACAAACCATTTCACACACATTTTCAACAGTCAGGAGACGCCCCTTGGGTCGTCTGCTGCCTCGCGCCTAAACAGGCTTACTGATTTCCAGTTTTCAAACCAGGACAGGTCCCTTTGCATCGCCCAAAGGCTTGCGCCTCAATAGGCTGCCTGATGCAGGTCCTGCTTCCTTTCCATTAGTTGTCTAGGACGATTCCGACTTTGGTTAACCCGAATACAGGATAGATCAGATTGAAAAAGTCCACATTTTACTTTGTATTTGCAAAACGCCTTTCTAAGATAAATGGATCATTTTATGCACCATAAACCTAACTCGGTAAATAGATGTTTAATTTCCGTCTTGCATGCAAATCAATACTAAATCCAACTCCACATCAGTTACTTGATATTCGGATAAACAACCGACATAGTAAGCTCACATGTTAGGTTTAAACTTGTGGATGCGCATTCATGTATTTACCTGTTTTATCAACTTTTGCATTCAACCAACCAAGATCGATCAGTAGAGGCCACTATGGCGGGCGGGATTGGGTGTTCGATTAAAGGGCTTCTCAATACGTACCTTCACCTCTTACTCATAAACTTTGGATAATGGACGACCTTATCTAGGGCGAACGAGAGTCATTATAGAGATAGGATGCTAAAGAGGCACGACTCCTTATCTTTAGTACCTATGCTAAACACCGCTTTTTGCCTTGGTTGACCTAGGTATAAAGTGGATTCGAACGGTTTCCAAGCATCCCACAATTGCTTGGTGGCGACTCCGAACATCTCTAACATCGTTTCGAGACCTTTGCCGAGATGAAACCGACCGATCTAAAATGATCCAGTCGAAAGCATTTAATACACCGACGAGTGTGGCTTTTCGACCGCCGCACGTCCGCAAGTGGGACTGGCGTCGCGAGTGGCCCATATCCACAATCATTACGATATTTATGGTTGCTGCCTCTACTGCACCATTAGTCTGAGGTCGATAGGGCGAAGAATGATGATCTTGATTTTGTACTTGACCAACAACTGTTCGGTTTCAGCTTGAAAGTGGAACCCGTTATCGCTGATTATCTCATGTGGGCACCCATATCGACAGACAATATAGGTTTGTATGAACTTAGCCACATGTTTAGATGTCAGAGCAGTGTAGGATGCTGCTTCTACCCATTTTACGAAGTAATCGATGGCTACCAAAATGAAACAATGACCACCTGTCCCAGCTGGAGTGATCTTCCCATTGATGTCAATTCCCCAATTAAAAAACGGCCAAGGTGATGTCATCGTGTATAGTGGAGATTGTGGGATGTGTTGTACATTCCCGAAGATCTGGCAAATGTGACAATGCCTTAGGTATTTGAAGCAATCTGTTTCTATCGTTCTCCAATAGTATCCTAGACGCATGATTTTTTTTTTTTTTGCCATCATGGGATCACTCATATGAGGACTTCATTCTCCATCATGGACTTCTTCTATAACTTTATTTGCTTTTGAATGATCAAGGCAAAGAAAAATGACGCCTTGTGGCGTTCTCTTATATAACTCCCCTTGATTTAGGACATATTGAGATGCTAATAAACGAATCGCTCGTTCTCCCCTCTTATCCATATCGTCTGGGTATGCGCCGTTGAGCTTGTAATTCAAAATGGCTTGATACCAAGGCTCCTCCTGATTTTCGTTTTCATTGGTGAGAAAATGTACATAAGCTGGTTCGGACCGTCTCTCAATGCACAGTGGCATTTCTATCATGCTGTCGGGTATGTTGATCAAGGATGAAAGTTTCGCAAGAGCATCTGCAAACTGATTTTCTTCTCGAGGTAAATGCAAGTAGACCACTTGGTCGAAGAATTGAGCAAGTTGATCTATCCTGGCTTGATATGGCGCATGACTTTCATTCCAGATTTTCCAAGATCCAGTAATTTGATTGATGATTAAAGACGAGTCGCCATGGACTCGAAGTCTCGTGATACCTAAACTGACTGCTGCCTGATGCGTGCATTTTATATAGTCTTTTTAAGCCTTATTTGCACGCAATTTTATGCGCTTCTCGTAGTTTTAGGCTACGAAATGCCCCAAATAGTCTACTTTTGTTTGTTTGGCTTTAATTGCAGGAATGGACCTAAAAGAAGCTGAATTGAGCCTTTTACTGTCCCTTTACCTCGCATTTAAGAGATGGAAGAATTAGAATGAGAATACTACTGTCTTAGGATACGTAAAGACGTCTTGGAAGCTAAATCAACGTCTTATGGACTGACTCAGTGGTAGAATCTTCGATCGAGAGCTTTTGCTGGTTTACTTGCTCGATCGAGCCCTTTTTTATGGTGAACAATCCTCGATCGAACTCCTGCTATGTTCGATCGAGAAGTGGATATTTGGTGTTCCTCGATCGAGTGGATTTTATGCTCGATCGAGAGGATTTTGCTGGAAGTTGTTCGATCGAATGGTTTCAATATGCTCGATCGACAACTTTGTTATTTGACGCAATATTTTATTGCGTAAAGTTTATTGACTTAATATCTTAAGTTATCGTATTAGGTTAAAAATATCTTTCCTATATAAAGGAGAGACTTAATTAGGTTTAGGGACATTCAATTTTTAATTAACCTCTGAACTTAATTACTCTTGTTCAACATTGCTTGCTTTCATTTTCCGGATCTTGAGTTGTGTAATTTCTTTACTCTCTTCTTATTCAATTTAATTTCCTTTGCAACATTTATTTTCTTGTCCCTTAATTGCTGTTAGTTATTAGAATTTATATTTAGTTTATGCAATTTCCATTTAATCATCTTTATACCATGTTTATTATAGTTTTATTCCTCGTTACTGTTTTATTTAGCGTTATGAATAGCTAAGTACTTTATTACTAGGATTAGGGGAGCCATGACAGTAAAACAATGATGCGATAATAAAATTTAGGAGGTTTTTAATGTGAGTATTGTTTTATAGCAATATAACAGTGATTACTTGGTTGAGTGCACGCAACTAATCTAATTAATCCGGTTAAATTCAGACCTAGATCGGAAGATTAGAATGAACAGACCTGTTATGAACAATAGACTACCATGATCAGAGCGGAAGCTATTTAGGAAGAATCTAAGGCGGATAGCGGACCGAAAGGACCTTTCCACTACCCTTCTCATATCAGACCGACTGACCTTACCTTTAGCTGATTTGTGTAATATCATGATGAACCGACATCCTGACATATTTCTCTCCATTTGATCAAATCTCTCTTACATCCTTGCTATTTTTTTATTGTTGTTTCTTTTATTGTTTTAAATTCAGTTCATTAGTTTAGTAAAAACAACTCAAACCCCCCCCATTTTGTGACCGTAATAGACTAAATAACAAGTAGATAGTGACCGCCTCCCTGTGGAGTACGATACCCGACTTACCTCTGCTACATTAGTTAGAGCCGGTTAGGTTTATTTTTGATAGGGTTGCGACAGCCGTGTCAAATTTTGGCGCAATTGCCGGGGAGGCAACCATTTTATTTACTTGTTTTATTTTAGTCTGTTTTAGTCTCAAGGGATTTTTAATTCCTTGAGGCAGTTCTTATCTTTTCTTTAGTTTTGTTCTGATAGGTCCTACAGGTCCTACTTAGACGGGATTTTTGGAGAAAAGCGCCAAAGGGAAGGCTTGAGTACCTTTGATTCTTCTACCAAGAATTCTAACGTCTCCATAATTATACCATAATTTGAAGCTCTGAATGCAAGATCTGACAAGCTAGAGAGTAGACAATCTTGGGGTGGTCCACCTCAGTTCCATACTATGGCACAACAGGTGGTCTACTATGAGAGATGTGGTGCTGCGGGACACAATGTTGTTATTTGTATGGCGAAGAACAACGAATTCTATACGTTTAAGCAGCATAGACAAGGTAGTCATTCCTATGGCAACCTCAGTGGGGCTTACCCAAACTTTACCCCACCTGCGCAACAACCGACATATGTGCCGCCGCATCCGTATCGATACGAGGCTATCATAAGCCTCCATTTGTTTGGCCGCCATAACAACAAACCCCTTCCCCTGTTAAATAGAATGAAGAGATTGCTGAATTGACATCCATAGTGAAGACACTTGCGCTGCAAGCACAAGAGATTATGCAAGCTAAAGATGTCGTTATCAAGAGACTTAGAACTCATTTGGCTCAAGTAATTTTCGAGCGAACTTTTAGGCAACCTGAGACGGTATATGTTGTTCATACCGGAGCGGTCCTTCCTATGAAGGACTTGAGTTGCCTATTGAGAATCCTGAATTTTCAGACTCGGAGATTGAAGCTACTGTTCATGAGAAGACGTCTTTTGACGAAAAAGTGATTAATTCACCTGGTGTACTCGATCGACTGGTTTCTGATGGTCGATCGAGTGATTTTACTTAAGAAGTGCTCGATCGAGTGGATAAATATAATCGATCGAACATTAAGGAAAACGGGCCTCTCGATCGAGCATCCCAAACTGCTCGATCGAGCAAAATTTCTGAGAAAAGCCCTCGATCGAGTAGTGGAGTTACTCGATCGAGCAACATTACTGCTGAGAGTGATGATTTGTCGTCTACATCTAATTTGGATGATAAATCTACGAAGGAAGATAATTCCTTTAAGCCCTAAGTTCCATTTTCAGGGAGGCTACGGAGGACAAAGACGGAACAACAATTTAGCAGATTTGCCGATCTTTTTCGAAGTCTGAAAGTTAACGTGTTGTTTGCCGAGTCACTCACCCAGATACCTTCTTACTCAAAATTTATGAAATAAATTCTTTTACGTAAGAGGAATATCGATGAATTTGAAACGGTGGCTTTGACTGAAGAATGCAGCGCACTTCTTCAGAATAGGACCCCTCCTAAGCTTTCTGACCCGGGTAGTTTTTCTATACCATGTCATATAGGGACTCACCTGATCGATAATGCTTTATGTGACTTAAGTGCTAGTGTCAGTGTCTTACCTTTATCTCTTGCTAAGAGATTAGGTTTGACCAAGTTTCGTGTACTAGCATGACCGTTCAGATGGCCGACCGTTCTTTATCACGACCTTTAGGAGTTTTAGAAGATGTACCTATTAGGATTGGGAGGTTCTTTATTCCCGTTGACTTTGTTGTCTTAGACATACCCGAGGACACCCGTACCCCTATTATCTTAGGGAGACCATTTTTGCACACTGCTGGTGCAATTGTAGATGTCGGGGCCAGGACACTTACCTTTCAGGTAGGAGGGAAGACTTGGTTTTTACCCAGTTTAGTTTATACAGGGCACCTATGCAAGTCATGCCCTGTAATGCTATTTCTTCTGTAGAACCTGATGGGGTTCCTTCTAATCCTTCTGTTGCGACACATATTGTTGTTGACTTGACACCTCCGCCCCAGTTTGGGAGCACGTTGGAGGAATAACTCTTTGTTACTTCTTCTACAGGTCTTGACAGGTTAAAAGACCTAGGAGGCGGGCATGGTACGTTCAATTTGGAGACTGAAATGGTAAGAATTGATGAACTGGGTGGAGATTTGGAAGAGGTTATGCCGTATAAGAAGAAAGCGCATGAGGAAGCCAAAGGTGGAGGCCGTGACGCTACAAAGAGTTGCGGTTCTTCAGTTGATGCGATGGTGTGGAGGCCTAATGTCAAGTTCATAGACGCCGAGGGGACTTCATTCAGTCAGAATCCTTGTTGTGGAAAATTTAGCTGCTTTGGAAGATGATGAGGAGAAGGTCGAGCTGGGACCTATCTGAAACTAGCGCTAACCGGGAGGCAACCCGGAGTTTAAAACTTTTCAGTTGATTTTCAAACATTTCAGTTTTTGTTGCATGTTTAATAATTGGTTTTCACGACTATAGACTGCGAAACAATTCAGACTTGGTTTTTGGTAGTTTTGTGGTCGCTATTTGTGTATTTGCAGGTGCTTCAAATGACGCCTAGAAATTAGTGCACAGGGGGCTCTCGATCGAGTACTTTATTCTCTCGATCGAGTATTTTCCTCCATCGATCGAGTACTTCATGCACTCGATCGCGAACTTCCGATGTCCCATTCTACTCGATCGAGAGCCAAATGCTTCGATCGAGTACTGTTGTCTTGACTCGCATCTTGCGATGTTGTTATGGGGCCATTTACGACCTTCCATGTTGCTGGCTGGTTTGGGGAGGTCCCTACTTCACGTTATCTTATAAGTTTTCCTAGGCTACACTCTTCTTTTTAGTTTGCATTTCCTTTCCTTATATTTGGGTACAATGAGCGCATTGTACGGTTTGGTTTGGGGAGGGTATATGCATCCATATCTGTGTCTGCGTATTGTTTTTATTGCATTTCAGTTAGCACGTTTAATTTTTGTATGCATTGTTATTTATTTTTAGGGTTATTTGATGAGAATAATCCAAACTATTGCCCATCTGCTCAAAATAATCTCAACTACGTTTTATCTGAGATTAAACCCAATATTACAGACCTTATTCTCAAAATAGAATCACTCAATTGTTGACCTATTGTTAACCTGTTGTTCCAGGTTAATGTCTATGTGTCAATGACATGGCATGAGATGTCACTTATTATTATTATTATTATTATTATTATTATTATTATTATTATTATTATTATTATTATTATTATTATTATTATTATTATTATTATTATTATTATTATTATTATTATTATTATTATTATAACCACCCCAGATTCATTCTCTCCCCTCAACAGCCTTACCACTGTGAGTTGTCCCACACTCCCACCGCATGAATGCGCGCCTTCATCTCTTTCGTCCCAGATTTGGTGTCCCAGGTTGCAATAACCTCCACTCAACTTCTCTCACTCCCTCCACATTTGACCTCACATTTAACTAATTATCAAAAATTAAAAACACTTCCACATATTTGCCAGAATTTGCAATTAATATTTTCCATTTCTCTTAATTCAATACACTTCCACATATTTACCAGCCCTTTTTGTCTTCTCTTTCCTCATTTTCACATTCACCACCATCTTCAAAACTTCTGCATTTATGGGTTCTTGCTCCAATAACTTCTCATACAGTCTCCTCTTCTTCCTCAACAACACCACTTTCTTCCTCTTTCTCAAATATTTCCTCTAACTTTACACCATTTTTTTTGGATTCGTGATAGTAATGTGGATCTATAATTGAATGAACCCACCAAAATTATCGACCCAAAACCAGTTTCAAAGCATTTGTGGACACAAAGTTTGAAATTTTTTTTGGGTGAAGGGTAAATGAGGTAAAAAAAGGAGTCATAGAGACATGAGTGTAAGTTGTTGTAAATGGTGTGTTAATTGTGGTGAGAGTTTTAGGTATAGGAAGGTTATTATGGTGGTCAACATAGAAGTGATGGTCGATGAGGTGAAGAGTGACATATCTGAGGTTGGGGAGGAGATTAATGGTGGTTGATATGATGGTTGTGGTGCTCGATTGGGGTTGGTAGGTGGTGGTGGTGGCGTGGTCCATAGTAGGGCAGGAGGCTGAGATAGGTGAGTTGTGGTGGTGAAAGGTATAGTTAATTAAATTGAATTGATTAAGATGATATAGGGCAATATTTAAGTCAAATGTGAAAAATATTTACCTACTGCTCAGGTTACCGGTCACCAAGTTTGTTTAAAGAAAGAGCTCTTTGAAGTTCGGTTTATTTTGGTATAAAATGTAGTTGAGATTATTTTGAGCAGATGAGCAATAGTTTGGATTAATCTCATAAATTAACCCTTATTTTTAAAAAAATCAAAAATCCTATAAAAAATAAAAAAAAATTCAAAAATTTCACGTTTACTTTTAGCATATTAGTTGAGTCGGAACGGTGTATTTCCATGATGAAATTGCATTGCATTTAGTCCTTTTACTTGAGCCTTGCAAAAAAAACTAAATATCTTTTAGCAGAGTCGATTTGCATAATCTACGAGTTTATGCTAAAATTTAGCTGAACGAATAGACTTGACCTGAAATTTTGGCAATCTACTCATATTTTCTAAGATTTTTAGAGCCTTAAAACAGGTGCCATTCATGACCGGTTCATGTAGGATTGTGAGTAGTTACTCCTTGCATAGCATATAACATTAATTTGCACAAGTATGAAATTCAATTGCTTATTGCCTGCATACATTCGGGTTAGTGGTTGGTGTCACGTGCAGGGAGGTGCTTATATTACCTTTTCTTCCATTTTTACCTGTTAACTCCACATTTAGCCAAATTTGCCTTTTGACCCCTTAACTACATCCAAAATTTAGCCTGCCTTGTCAAACTAGTTTAGTGACTGTTTATGCGGGTATATTATTTATTGTGCCAAATTTAGTTTGCATTGAAAGATGGGAGTTGGTAGTCTTGGAGAAGGAGAATGTTGAAGAAAAAAAGAAAAATGAAAAAATGAAAAAAGAAGAAGAAAGAAGAAACAAAAAAAAAAAATACCAAAAGAAAAGAAAGAAAAAAAGTGGAAAGAGAGTTTTAATAATATCGGTTTTACTCTTATACTATCATTTTATCTTATGAGGAGTTGTTGATATTTGGTTTAGTAAGTTTTTATGCCAAATAAAAGGCATTTGTGATTAATTTTGATGGTCTTGAAGCGGATATGGTTCATTGGTTTTGTTAGGATACTAGCTTGGCTGTGACGGGACCTCGTTTGGTTGGAATGTATGTGTACGGTAGCTAGAATTGTCTATCATACTAGATTGCATGCATGTTTATGTGGGTCGTAGTTAGGTGAGCGACTTCTTATTATGTCTCTCTTACATACACTTGCTTACGCTTTGCTTCATGAGAGAAAAGTGACCCGTGAGAGTCCATTTTTAAAGGTCTTGCAAGGTCGGCGGTTCAGCTTTATTATAAACATCTTATAACTCGTTTGTATTTGACAATTTTTGCTATGAGTGTTAGTTTGCTTGCATTAAATTGGTTTAAGTGCACGATTTGTAGCTGCCTCTGAGTTTTTATTCCGTTCCGTAGTTTAAGGCTACGAAATGCCCCGAATAGTCTACTTTGGTTCGTTTGGCTTTAATTGCAGGAATGGACCTGAAAGAAGCAGAATTGAGCCTTTTACTGTCCCTTTAGCTCACATTTAGGAGATGGAAGAATTGAAACGAGAATACTACTGTCTTGGGATGCGTGAAGACGTCTTGGAAGCTAAATTAACGTCTTATGGACTGACTCAGTGGTAGAATCTTCGATCGAGAGCTTTTGCTGGATTAATTGCTCGATCGAGCCCTTTTTGATGGTGAACAGTCCTCGATCGAACTCCTGCTATGTTTGATCGAGAAGTGGATATTTGGTGTTCCTCGATCGAGTGGATTTTATGCTCGATCGAGAAGATTTTACTGGAAGTTGTTTGATCGATTGGTTTCAATAAGCTCAATCGACTACTTTGTTATCTGACGCAAGATTTTATTGCGTAAAGTTTATTGACTTAATATCTTAAGTTATCGTATTAGGTTAAAAATATCTTTCCTATATAAAGGAGAGACTTATTTAGGTTTAGGGACATTAAAGTTTTAATTAACTTCAGAACTTAATTACTCTTGTTCAACGTTGCTTGCTTTCATTTTCCGGTTCTTGAATTGTGTAATTTCTTTACTCTCTTCTTATTCAATTTAAGTTCCTTTGCAACATTTATTTTCTTGTCCCTTAATTGCTGTTAGTTATTAGAAATTATATTTAGTTTATACAATTTCCTTTTAATCATGTTTATACCATGTTTATTATTGTTTTATTCCTCGTTATGGTTTTATTTATCGTTATGAGTAGCTAAGTACTTTATTACTAGGATTAGGGGAGCCACGATAGTAAAACAATGATACGATAATTAGTTTAGGAGGTTTTTAATGTGAGTATTGTTTTATAGAAATATAACAGTGATTACTTGGTTGAGTGCACGCAACTAATCTAATTAATCCGGTTAAATTCAGGCCTAAATCGGAAGATTGGAATGAATAGACCTGTTATGAACAATAGACTACCCTAATCAGAGCGGAAGCTATTTAGGAAGAATCTAAGGAGTATAGCGGACCGAAAGGACCTTTCCACTACCCTTCTCACATCAGACCGACTGACCTTACCTTTAGCTGATTTGTGTAATATCATGGTGAACCGACATCCTTGCATCTTTCTCTCTATTTAATCAAATCTCTCTTACATCCTTGCTATTTTTTATTGTTGTTTCTTTTATTGTTTTAAATTCAGTTCATTAGTTTAGTCAAAAAAACTCAATCAATCCCCCCCCCCCCATTTTGTGACCGTAACAGACTAAATAACAAGTAGATAGTGACTGCCTCCCTGTGGAGTACGATACCCGACTTACCTCTACTACATTAGTTAGAGCCGGTTAGGTTTATTTTTGATAGGGTCGCAACAGCCGTGTCAAATTTTGACGCCGTTACCGGGGAGGCAAGCAGTTTATTTACTTATTTTATTTTAGTCTGTTTTAGTCTCAAGGGATTTTTAATTCCTTGAGGCAGTTCTCATTTTTTCTTCTAGTTTTGTTCTGATAGGTCCTACAGGTCCTACTTAGACGGGATTTTTGGAGAAAATCGTCAAAGGGAAGGCTTGAGTAGCTTTGATTCTTCTACCAAGATGTCTAACGTCTCCAGAATTATAACACAATTTGAAGCTCAGAATGCAAGATCTGACAAGCTGGAGAGTAGACAATCTTGGGGTGGTCCACCTCAGTTCAATACTATGGCACAACAGGTGGTCTACTCTGAGAGATGTGGTGCAGCAAGACACAATGCTGTTATTTGTATGGCGGAGAACGACGAAGTCTATGTGTTTAAGCAGCGTAGACAAGGTAGTCATTCCTATGGCAACCACAGTGGGGCTTACCCAAACTTTAACCCACCTGCAGAACAACCAACATATATGCCGCCACATCCGTTTCAGCAACGAGGCTATCATAAGCCTTCATTTGCTTGGCCACCGCAACAACAAACCCCTTCCCCTTCTAAATAAAATGAAGAGATTGCTAAATTGACATCTATAGTGAAGACACTTGCACTGCAAGCGCAAGAGATTATGCAAGCTAAAGCTGCCGTTATCAAGAGACTTGGGACTAATTTGGCTCAAGTAATTGTCGAGTGAACTTTTAGGCAACCTAAGATGGTATATGTTGTTCATACCAGGAGCGATACTCCCTATTTAAGGACTTGAGTTGCCTATTGAGAATCTTAAAATTTCAGACTCGGAGATTGAAGCTACTGTTCATGAGAAGGCGTCTTTTGACGAAAAAGTGATTAATTCACCTGGTGTACTCGATCGACCAGTTTCTGATGGTCGATCGAGTAATTTTACTGAAGAAGTGCTCGATCGAGCATTGAGGAAAACGGGCCTCTCGATCGAGCATCCCAAACTGCTCGATCGAGCAAAATTTCTGAGAAAAGCCCCCGATTGAGTAGTGGAGTTACTCGATCGAGCAACATTACTGCTGAGAGTGATGATTTGTCGTCTACATCTAATTTGGACGATAAATATACGAAGGAAGATAATTCCTTTAAGCCCCAAGTTCCATTTCCAGGGAGGCTACGGAGGACAAAGACGGAATAGCAATTTGGCAGATTTGCGGATCTTTTACGAAATCTCAAAGTTAACGTGCCGTTTGCCGAGTTACTCACTCAGGTACCCTGTTACTCAAAATTTATAAAAAAATTCTTTTACATAAGAGGAATATAGATGAATTTGAAACGGTGGCTTTGACTGAAGAATGCAGCGCACTTCTTCAGAATAGGACCCACCTGATCGACAATGCTTTATGTGACTTATATGCTAGTGTCAGTGTCTTACCTTTATCTCTTGCTAAGAGATTAGGTTTGACAAAGTTTGCCGGATGTGACTCGAAATGCGCATTGTACCTTGCCCAGGAATCCTCGAACTTCCTTTTCTGTCTGCGTCTATGGCATCTCGATTAGAGCCTTGATCTTGGATGCATCAATCTCTATTCCCCTCTGACTGACTACATATCCCAATAGTTTGCCAGATGTCATTTATGAGTATTAAGTCTCATGTTGTACTAGCGCAATCTGAGAAAGAACTTGCAAAGGTTGACAATGTGACCTTGTCTATCCTTGGATTTGACAATCATGTCATCTACATATACCTCTACTTCTTTGTGCATCATGTCATGCAACAGGGTAGTCGCAGTGCGTTGATATGTTGCTCCAGCATTAATTAATGCAAACGGCATAACATTATAGCAATAGGTACCCACTGAGTGACAAACACCGTTTTATGCATATCTTCTTCAGCCATTTTGATCTGATTATATCCTGCATATCCATCCATGAAAGAAAGGAGTGCGTGATCCGCTGTATTATCTACTAGTATGTCGATGTGTGGGAGTGGGAAATCGTCTTTTAGAATGGCCTTGTTCAGATCTCTGAAATCAACACAAACTCGGATTCGTCCATCCTTTTTAGGTACGGGGACTATGTTAGCCACCCAATCTGAGTACTCGGAAACTTTCATGAACCCGGCTTTGAATTGCATGTCCACTTCCTCCTTAATCTTAAGAGCCCATTCTGTTCTCATTCGGCGAAGTTTCTGCTTTACGGGTTTGAAAACTAGCTTGATTGGAATTCGATGTTCTGAAATATCCCTGTCTATCCCTTGCATATCTTTGTAGGACCAAGCAAAAACGTCTTTGAATTCGTGAAGAATGTCGATGAAGCGAGCTCTTTCATTTGGGTCTAGGGCTGTCCCTAGTCTAAGTTCTTGGGATTCTAAATCTGTCCCTACATTTATAGGTTCAGTATTCTCTATAACTGATGACCCCCCCTATAGTATTTCTTTACTTATGTAGGGAGGTAGTTCGATTGAACCTGGGTCATGATCATCCTCAGTATCATCGTAAACAGAATTGCAATCAAGATAACACGAAGAGTAAGCAGAATCAGATTTATTCATATTAATGTTTGAAAATAGCTGAAACAAAGAAGCCATCTGCGCGATAGTCAGTGGCGGCAAGGGGACAGTAGCTGGGCCATTCCCCAAGCTACTGTTACTAGACGATGCTAAACTAGGAGAAACGATGGGATGGGGAGTGACAACATGAGGAGACTCTCTAACGACTTCTCTAGACTTAGACTCAGCTTTCGACTCCAAATCCGACTCAGATTCGAACTCGTCATCTTCTGGTTCTCCTTTGAATATCTCTCATTCTCCAGTTGTGAGCTTGAAGAGCCTCCATTGGTTATTGGTCCATTTGATTGATTTTCTCCATTCTCTCTGCTGATTAGCTAGATTTGCATCTTTGATAAGCGTTACAGGGTTGAAATGGTCATCATGTAGTATCATGGTAATAATCTCGTCTTGGGCTGCCTTAATGAATCAATCTTCTCCGAACAAAAGGCTAACAACTTGTTCGTAGAGACAAGGTGTTGGACGAGTTTTGACGGTAGGAACTGTTTCTTGAGGAATGAAATAGCTGTAACACCTGCGAATTTCTCATTTTGACATTTATAATTTATTTAACCGTTCAATTACTTTATTTTATATTTTAAATTATTTAATTTAATTAATTTCGTTTTAAACATAAATTTTATAAAAGTTACATTTTTATAAGCTTGTTTATATAAAAATAAATATATTCAGTCGGACAGTAATAATAGTGAGAATAATAATAATAATAATAATAATAATAATAATAATAATAATAATAATAATAATAATAATAATAATAATAATAATAATAATAATAACAATAATAATAATAATAATAATAATAATAATAATAATAATAATAATAATAATAATAATTCCGTCTTAAGTTATAGACACATTTCCGTCTAGCAATGACCGTCGCATATCAATTGGGAATGTTAACTAAACTCGGACCAACCAAAAATCGACAGCACACTCACCTACCCTCTTACACTCTACATTTATATAATTATTATTATTATTACGGTTTTTCTAACCTATGCCCACTAGGCATAGGATAAGAAATCAAAAAAGGAAAGAATTAAATGCTATTTTTATGGGAAATTGCAATATCTCGTCACTTTTACTTCTCTTTTACAAGAAATGCATTCAATTCTTTCCTTTTTTGATTTCTTATCCTATGCCTAGTGGGCATAGGTTAGAAAAATCCTTATTATTATTATTATTATTATTATTATTATTATTATTTTATTTTATTTTATTTTATTTTATTATTTTTATAGAAGGATGCGCGTAGCTTTCATTAAAAGAAAAATAAAAGTTTACATGAAATTGGTGGGGAGCCGAGATACAATCTGGGCTCCCACACCCTTAACAATAGCAAAGCTAAGTCTAGTAAAAATTTAAGCGGCCACCCGAGCCCCCGCATCCTGAGATACCGAGAATTTCTGGATCCGCTTGAGCAAGGCAATAGCATCCGAATCCAGCTCCCCAAGTGAAGAGAAAGAGAAAGGAAGGAAACCATAACCGCTACCGCGCACAAATCCCCATACTTTGCAGACTTTATTTGAGCGAAAGATCGCGACAACCCGGCCAGGCACAAAATCCGTCATCCCAGTCTGAGTCAAAGGAGAAGAACCTGTCAAGTCAATGCACACATCACGCCCCATGTCCCAAGAATAAAGCAATAAATCCGCAGGACGAAGAGAACCACTATGTCCATCAACCAAACCGATATCAACCTCCTTTCCCGCAGTAACAGCAGATCTATAGCAGATGTCGAAAAGAGTGTCCCGGACAAGGTTATGCCGATGTTTAATGCCCACAGTACCAGTACAAGAAACAGATGGTCCCCAAAAACATCCTCGGCCAAAAAACCCGAGAGCAAACCGGACAGGGGCCTAGATACCGTGAATAACGGAACACCAGACGATACCAAAGACACACTACGGTAAGTCCTCCGTTCATAGTCTCGACCCAACCCCGAGATAGGAACCGTACGTAACCAATCGAGGAGTGAGAACCCCGCTGATCGATATCGCCATAAAGCAAGCTGGCGTGGTGTCAAAGAAAAAACAGACTCTGAGGCAGCAGCAACCGTCGCGAAATAAATATCTGCCAATTTCTTCATAAGTTTGGGGGCAACAATTTCACTAGGGTTACCTAAAATACCAGATCCTGTAGTCGCAGTAAACACCTGCGCGGCATCATCAAAAGCAGGGCCAGCAGCTACAATACCAGAAGGGCCGAGGAGCTTAGCCTGCAAACCAGCAGACTGCAAACGGGATACAATAAAAGCATAAAATAAAACATCTCCCGCCGCATACACACCAAGACCGCCAAGCTGAAAAGGGAATGTAGCAAGGCGCCACTGCCAACCCCCAAAACCCGGTCCTGACGCGGTGACAATATGTTCCAAGATAGAACGAAGAGCGGCATCAAAAGCAAGATGGACAGACCCAAAAACACTAGGGGAGAAAGTACGAAGTGAGAAGTAGAGCTTGGAAGTACCAGTACAAGCTCGAAGAAGAAGCAACTCACATTGCGGGTCCTCAATCCTCGCAACCAAATCCATTAGATCAATGGTCTTGGTTACTCTCTTCGCCACAATCTCACTGCTAAAATCAGAACAAGCACTGACATGTCCACCCAAAACTGTAACACCACGCAATGGCCAAGAAATAGAAGGGGGGAAAACCCCAGGAAGTCGACTCCGAGGATCCTCAACAGGCCAAAAGACCTCCGTCTTGGAGACATTAAGATGCAATCCAAAACGAGGGCCATCCACCATAATCAAATCCAAGACCTTCCCCACCTCCAAAGTATCACCCACGATGGTGCCATCATCTAAGTACCACGCCTGCAAAGTGAGGTCAAAAGTGTCCCGGATCTTGCAAACTAATGAATGCAAAACCAAAGCGAAAAGCAAAGGGCCCAATGGATCACCCTGCTGAACACCCTGACAAGACCACAAGCGGTGCTCCCCATAAAAAAAGGCGGGCCGGGCTGGAATAACAAAACTCCACCCAACGGGAGAGAGCAGGGCAACGACGGCGGACCTTATGAAGCATGGTCGAACGATCAACAAGGTTGAACGCGTTCGAAATCAACCAAGCAACATAGAAAGCACCCACTGAGCCCCCGAGCCTCAATGAGCGGTTCAAGGCATGCAAGATAGCCTCTCCTCCACCGGACACACCCACCTCGAATCAAGCCCATCAAAATAAGAAGATAAAGACGGACCAACCATAGAATCACCAACCTTAGAGACAAGCCGTCTCGATCGTAGCCAACAAAGAATAGGACGAACCCTACCACCCGGTTTAACGAGTGGCGTGAGAGGGGCGCTGGCAATGTACTCACCCAGAGGAAGAGGACACCGGCCCTCAAGAAAAAGATTAACCACCCTAGTAATAGAAGTGATCAAATCATCGGAGATAGCCACAGCAGCGCCACTCAAACAATCCATAAGGTACTGGGAACGAAAACCATCCCTCCCACTAGAAGTACCACGAGGGAAGCTCCGAATCATATCCAAGACCACAGCCGAAGAAGCGACCAGAGGATGATGATCCCCAGACAGAGGAGGCAATGAAGGAGGCAGGGCGACAGGATGCTTCTCACGCAGGGCCACAAGAGTGGCATCGGAGTAGGGGGCGACCCCAGAGGAATAAAGCACCGGACAAAGAAGCGAGTATAATGGCCATCAGAAATCTTCCGCCGACATTGGCGGAGGTTAAGCTCACTCAAATCCAGATCCTCATCCATAGTAAATGAAGAAGGACCCTCATAAAAACTCTCATGCAACAACTGCAAACCTCCCCCCCCCCCAGGTGCCCCCCAAGCAAGGATAGCCCTGGCAATACTCTCCTTCTAATGCTGCGGCCGAATAGTAGTCTGACACTCATGATTACTCCAAGGAGCGAAAGTCCTAAGCAAACAAAGTGGTAGAACAAGCAAACAAACCCAGCGGGAGAGATCACTAGGGGAATCAAACACCTCATACAAGGCCCCTTTCAAAGCCCAAGCAAACCCAAGACGGCACTTAGGAGGAATAGATTTCACGGTGCGAAGGCCTAAAGACAATAAACGATCCAGGGAAGATATAGACCACTGAACAAGCTCTACACTATCATCAGAAGAAACCGAAGTAGAAGGAGCCAAAGGTCTCGGAATACCATGAATATGGAAGGTGTAGAGGCCATCAACACACTCTGGATGCATCACAATATCACCCCGACTATGCCGACATCTAGCTCTAATAGTACGGGTTTTAAAACAACCCCACACAACCAGAGCCCCATCCGTCTCAAAGAACTCTCGGCATTGGAATAAACAGTCAAACTATCAGTAAGAGTCTGACGCGTAAGGTCCAACGCACCACCATGACAATGTCGGTCCTGTAAATGTTTCTGCCAAGCCGCCTTAGTTAGGCACTTACCAAAACCATCCCGACACGCATGAAGACCCGAAAAAGGACAATGGTACCGCACAAGCTCAGGCATGAAAGGACACACTCTCCTCGCACACAGCGGAATTGAACGGCCAAGGATGACCAACACACCAACCAAAACGAAAATGGTTGACAAACAGCCCAAAAAAACCGTACAACCCGAACCCGCAAACAGCAACCCGCACTACAACCTGAACCCACACAACAGAGGCAGAGGTGGCAGCGGCCGAGCACCGGACAGGAGCAGCAGACCACCGTAACAAGGCTCAAAACAGAGAATAAAAGTAACGGAATAAAAAAACAGGAAAAGAAATCAGACTCACCGGTGGAAGGACAATGGCAGCGCCGTCAACCACAACAGCAATGGCTGGTGACTTGAGGTCGGACTTCCAATGGGTGGTGGCGCAGGTCGACAACCGTCGCAGAACAGGCGACAATGTCACCTGAAATGGCAAACGCTGCACAATTTACCCCTCATAACAGCGAGAACCACCGCAAGAACCACCGATAACAACTTCCCCTGACCGACGACGTGAGGTCTAAAGGTCGACGTGGGGTGGTTGTTGGCAGCCAGCGGCGGAAGAAAAGGAAACGGAAACCGATGCCCTAATCTGAAACGATCCCACAAAATAACCCTAACAGCGTAAAAACTTACCCCGCAACCACCTGTAACAATTGCCGTTGCCGACAACGAGATTGCCGACGTGAGATGACGGTGACAGTGGTGTGACGGTGGTAGACTAGGGGCAGCATAGGTTAGTCGTTGTTGAGTCGATGCTGAATCGCGTTCCCCTCTCCTCTCTCCTCTCTCAAATTATTATTGTTATTATTATTATTATTATTATTATTGTTGTTGTTGTTGTTGTTGTTGTTGTTGTTGTTGTTGTTGTTGTTGTTGTTGTTGTTGTTGTTGTTGTTGTTGCACCCCGTCACTTTCCCCTTCACTTCTCTTTTCCTCTTTTCGAACTCATCAGCAACAACAACAATCAACAAATAACCATTTTTCGACCATTCAAACTCCGATCCCGTCCCCATTTCTCGAACAAATTCCATAATTTTTGTACCATTCTCTTCCCCTTTCCTTCCTCCTTCTTCCAAGGTAAGAAAATCTCGTTTTTGTGGTGGTTTCGTTTTTCGCCATCTTATAAAAATGTCGTCTTTTAGCTTCTTTATCCTGTTTTCTTGCCCTTTGATGAAGGATTTGAAGACCCAGAGCAGTTTGAGTTGGAAATCGTGCTCATTGAAGAAGTTATAAGGTAACGGTGATAGGTTACTCAACAAAATGTCGAAATTCCGTCTTATATGTCGATTTATATGCCCTTGTTTGATAAAGCTTGATTCTTTATGCTTTTCTCATTTGTATGATATTTTCCGTCTCAAAATGACGTTTGAAACGAACTGTTTTACATGGATTTTCGATCATGGTTGGGATGAACTTGGTGGGTGTTATTCATGTTTTAGGTGCGTTTCGTTTCCGTCTCAACCTTGCTTTCATTTCCGTCTTAATTTATAAGCCTTTCTATTTGTGAGTATTGACATATGTGTGCTTGTCCGACCAATTTTTGTTCATTCCATACCCCATTTGATGGTCCAGCGATTGTCATGTTTAAGCCTTATAGTCACCTGGTGGTCCAACCACTTAATCATATAAATGGAAGGGTAAGTAGTTAACTAAAAAGGAGAGGCTTCTGACATGGAGAAGATATAACTTAACTGATTGGGTTTGATTGACTGGCAGTTTCCGTAACACTATTTTCACTTGCCTTTTTTAGCTTTGTTGTGGGATGGGTCTTATTATTTGGGTGTTTGAGATCAGGGGGCCGCTTGTGGGGTGTGCTACATATGCTTTTTTTTCATTTACAGTAGAGATAATTGTGTAAGTTACTTGAAAATTTGCACAAAGTTGGTGTAAGAAATCCTCTCAAGAAGCTTACTTCTGATTACCCCATTATGCTGCAAGTTTGTAACATGGCCACAAGGGTGTCCTTGAAATTCCTTGGAGCCTTACTCAACTGGAAAATAATATACATGGATCTTTTACACAAATAGTGATGGTAATTTGTTATCACAACAGTCTTCTTTAATTTGAGTTTGGGTTGTGTCTTGATTTGGGCTTGTAACATGCTTTGGTTATGGGACTAATCTAATAGGAGGGTATGGACTTACCCATATTTGGCTATTCATGTTTTATCTCGGTTTTTATGTGATGTAAATTATCCATTACCACTTGTTATATTTTATTTATTTTATTTAACCGGCATATTTAATCATGAAATGATATATTTATTAATATATTACAAGTATGAAAGAATCATTATAAGTAATTACTTGTAAAGAGTCGTAATCATGTGAAAATGCCATAATGTTATGCCTTCTTGCTTGCCTTATATTTATGCCCTACTTGTGCTATTTTGGCAAGTGCGGTTTGGTCACTTGTGCTGTTCTGGCAAGTGCGGTTTTAGTCACTTGTGTTGTTCTGGCAAGTGCGGTTTTGGTCACTTGTGCTGTTATGGCAAGTGCGGTTTGGTCACTTGTGCTATTCTGACAAGTGCGGTTTAGTCACTTGTGCTGTTCTGGCAAGTGCGATTTTGGTCACTTGTGCTGTTCTGGCAAGTGCGGTTTGGTCACTTGTGCTGTTTTGGCAAGTGCGGTGTTTGGTCACTTGTGATGTTCTGGCAAGTGCGGTTTTTGGTCACTTGTGTTGTTCTGGCAAGTGCGGTTTTGGTCACTTGTGCTGTTCTGGCAAATGAGTTATCATTGTCGCCCAACCAGGGGAATTATATTGAAGGAGTAGTAAGGTCTTGCTTAGTTATATATATTGTCAATTGTTTGGATGTAAGAGTCTTGGTCCTATCGGATACTAGAGGTGAGATGCAAGCCTCCTAGTTGTGATATCATCATCAGGATTGATGTTCCCATCCGTTCTTATGGTGAGATGCAAGCCATAAGTATGAATGTGACATTAGTAGCCACGTCCCGTGCAATGTTTTCTAAGTGGTTTTCCAAGTAATGGCTAGAATTTCTATTCTTGTAAATTGCATTGGTTGATCCCTTACTTAACTGCTTCACATGATTCGGATTCTAATCTCATATCTATGTTGTATTTTCTTGAAATGCGTGATTTCGTATAAATGACCGTACTCTTGTCTTTCATATCATTTAATTGCCTCACATGAATAGTTGAATCTTTATTATGCTAATGATGATCTATCTTGTTCAATCTCATTTAACTGCCATGTTTAAATATAAACTTGATATTCTTATCTTTTGTAAGTATCTTATATGACTTACCTGTTTTAGTTCTTTGTTATGTTAATTTTGACACTTTGTGGCTGGGAGAACCTTGAGTTACACCCCACTGACTGTGGCGTTCATGTTTACATGAATGACAGGTATTAGTTGGTGCATTCATGGGGTGAAGAGATGTGTGAGCTAGCGAGCACTTTGGCCTTGTAGTCGGTTTATTAGGATTGTTTAGACTCACCTTTTACTGTATGGTCATTCGAGGAATATATTTTCCCTCACCTTGACTATCACATTTATATAATTTAAACTTTATTTCCGCATTCTTTATTTATATTTTGGATTTTAATAAACCCGCGCTTTATATTTTAAAAAGTTTCAAAAATTTCCTAAAATTCCGCATTTTATCTTTGTACTTTTCTTACCGTTATTGCGGGGGTTCACAATAGCAATCATGGAACACTTCGATTCCAGCTAACTTGTCGCCTTTGAACATCCAAGGTTCAGGAAACCCGTGAAAAGATTCATGGTCTCCATCCTTGACGAAATACCCATTTAGTGTTGGGTGATATGGTCGCATTTGGACTCCTCAATGTTTGCGATCGTGAACTTGAGCGAGCATTTCAAAAGCTTTTGATATTGTAGGTTTGTATCCTAATCCTAGTGGTATCTTCTGAGAGTGGCCTTCTTTGAATGGCGGGATGGTGTTGCTCTGGATAAGGTTTAGTGGCATTCCCGAGAAGTATCCCTGGGATTTGAGTATGTGGTTGACCACTAGGTTAGAATATGGGTTGAAGTATAGAGGTAACAATTCACTTTCTACAAGGTTGATGATCTGGAATCCTCCTAACTCGTGCACTGGATCTGAAATGACTTGATTGCTAGACATTTTCTCGATTACTGCATTGATAGGTGATGAAGTAATCGTCACTACTCGACCATCTAAAGGGATCAAGATCTTTTGATGAAGTGTGGATGTCAAAGCTTTGGAAGCGTGAATCCATGGTCTCCCTAGAAGTTTGTTAAAAGATGCCTTGATGTCTACTATCTGGAATTGCCCTTTCTTTCGATTGGTCATGTGGCTATAATAAGATTGATGAGGCCTATCACTTTACGCCGCGTCCTAACGTATGCGTGAACACCTTGATTATTCGGGTCCAATCCAACTCTTTCATGCCTAGCTTGTAAGCTGTTTTCAGTGGTATGACGTTGACTGCATAGCCATCATCCACTAATGTCATGGGTGCATTCTTTTTAAGACATGTGAGCGTGATGGACAAGGCTAGATTGTGAGTGACGCTAAAGGGTGGCAAATCTTCATCTGAGGAAGTAACTGGGTTACTTAGCTTTATTGAGTCCCGGGGGACTAGATTGACCACCTCGTCAAGAGTAGAGTCATGTGCTATGTTGAGCTTAGCTAATGCTTGCAGTAAAGCTTGGCGATGTGGAAATGAACTAGCCACTAGCTACCAGACTGAAAGATCAGCCTTTGTTTTCTGTAGTTGCTTCATTAGGTGGTCAGTGACTGAATTCTCATTGTTATCTGTTGGAGATGTGACATTCCCATTGGTAGTTGAACTATTTACTTGAACTGGGGTGACATTTTGATATGGGCGACCAGATCGAATTAGATGATCTATGTCAAGATCTTCCAAGGTTTTGACTAAAGGATGTCCAAAAGTCATTGATAGTGTTGAGCTCTTTCAAGCGTAGAATTTCGGATTCTAAACTGATAAACTCCTCGACCAAATCGTCAACTACCGTGACAACTTCTTGTATTGTAGATTCGTAAGATAGAGTAACAGCCATCTACGTGGCTTCTTGAGTTGAGATGATGCGCTTTATTAGGGGTGACACGACATCTTCCAGTTCAGCGACTTGTCTACATACACTCCTTACCCATGCGACAAAATCTACAATAGTGGGTGTGATGGTAGTAGGTTTCCCCATGGTCGATCATATTGATGTCATCCTCGATTGGAGAGATAAGGTATGAACAATCTAAGGTAGATCCTCGTCCGAGATCATCAGAATTCCAAGAAGATTCTTTGTGTTGTTAGGCTTACTTGCGGGAGGGATAGGCAATCGTCCATCTTCGATCATGTCTTGGATAGCATGCTTCAACCTATAACAGTTTTCTGTATCATGTCCTTTACCCCTGTGATACTCGCAATAGGCATTATCATCCCATAATTTAGACTTCTTTTTTGGGTCAGTTGTAGGTCATATTGGTTGGATTTTACCCTCTTTCATTAACTTTTCAGCGCATTTGTATGTGTCACCAATATCGGTGAATTTTCTCGGCATATTGCTTTTCTCGGATGACTCGACGAGGTTGACATCATCGGTCTTGCTAGTGGAGCCGTAGGAACGACTTCCAGCTGACGTTGAACCTTGATATCCGGCTCCCACAGTTTTGAACAAGAGTCCTTTGCGAATATCATCTTCGATCCTCGTACCTAGCACCGTTAAATCCTTGAAAGACTTGATGTTTTGGTACCTCAAGTGATTTGCATAAATAGGCCTTAGATTGTCTACGAACTTCTCCACAAGAGTGGCCTCATCTGGACGCTCAACAAGTTGGGTACTAGTCTTTCTCCACCTCCGTAGGAAGTCGGTGAAACCTTCTTTTTCGTTTTAAGTAAGAACCTCTAGAGTGCGCATGTTGACATGAATCACGGCATTATCTGCGTACTGTTTGGTGAACTTGATGGCAGCATCATCCCAAGTAGAGATTTTCTTGTGGTCTAGCGAATAGAACCATTGTTTGGGAATGGTGTCGAGAGACGAAAGAAAGATCCTTAAGAACATTTATGACTTGATGCCTTTGATATACATGTAATCTTTAAAAGCACGAATATGGTTTAGAAGGTTTTCGTGCCCCTTGAACTTCGGGATATCGGTCATGTTGAAGTTGGTTGGCAGTTGAGTATTTACTGCTTCATACTTTCAGCTATTTTCCCTATAGATGTCATCCCCTTTGAGGTACATTAGTTGCTCTTCCAGGTACTGAAGACGCTTTTACGCTTCAGTAAGGATAGGTGGAGAATCGTTTTCAGGTTTTCCAAAAGGTGGAGGATCATCGTGCAAAGGAATGTTATAAATAGGACCCTCCATAAGAGGAACCCTAGCTTCCACGGCTACAATGCGGCCTTCGATTGTTTGGAGACGAGCATAGGTGACGTCTTGACTGGCTTGGAGCCGGAGTAGTGCAGCCAAAACTTGATTATTTCCATTACCCTCGGGTGGACCCTGGACGCTTGCTTCACTTTCGTTTGTTTCGACCATCATGGACTAAAGATAAGAACTAACGATGAATCAAAACATAATCGACTACTCTGCACACTTAAGACTCGCGGAAGGACTCTGAAGGGAAAGAACGTGTGTGTCCTTTGTGTCGTGCGGGTTTTGAAAATGTTGGTTTTGAAATGTTATCCTAGACTCTCATTGGGTGTGACTTTAGGAGTGTTGATTTTGAAATGATTATGAAAATGGTTAATTTTTGAAATTTTGACAGCGTTTCTACTTGATTTTGTTGACTTTGAGCTTTTTAGGCCATTTTGAAAGATTTACATTTTGCATTTTGAAGAAAGGTTTTGAAAATTTTGACATGGTTTTATTTACAAAGGTGACAACATACGAATTGTAAACATAAGCATTGGCATTATAATGCCATGCTGAGTGCTTTTAGAAGGGTTTTGACTTAAAGGATTGGTTGCCATACCAAGCTATCATACCCTGGTCTATGGAGAGGTCTGTGCCAAACATGAGTCGGGTTGGTTCCTAGTCCATTCGCTCGAGTATTGAAAGCTCTTGATACAAACATGAGTAAGTATCGTGGTATCGTTGACGTCAATCGTTATCCATCTTTAGGCGCAAATAGGAACTTGCACTAGACGGCACAATTGGTCGAATAGGTTAGGTTAAGCCTAGGAAGGCTGGCTAAAACGACCTAAGAAAGTCGAGTAATGAAAAATGACAACTGTCTCGTATAAACTATTCCCTAACCTTATTCAAGTTCACCCTAGGTAACACTAGACTTAGTCTAAGTATATCATCCCCAGCGGAGTCGCCAAACTATGGACACAGCCACCCGCGCCGCGCGCACCCGCGCATTAGTTTTGAGGCAGCGACACTTCTCCCACGGAACTCCGGCACGAGGCCAAAGAACGTCATAGGCCGTTACCGATTTGAAAGGCATTAAAACCAGTGAAAGGTTTGACAAGCCTGAATTTTTGGAGTCGCCACCAATATTTATGGAAAATTGGAACCGTTCGAATACTTCGCGTCATGTCAAGAAACAAAGTAGTGACATGAACACTAAGAAATTCGTTACCCTTATCATTCTATGTCTAGAATGACTCTCGCGATGCCAATGAACACGGGTGTTCACAGAGATCTTGAGTAAGGGATGACAGTACGTATTAGGAAGCTCGTTTATTTGAACACCTAATCCCACCCGCCTCGATAGTGGCCTCTACTAATGATCAGGGAAGTTATTTATATTCGATATGTTGTCAATTATATGCATGCAATGTAACATCCACATTTTAAACCTAGCATGTGAGATTAGACTATGTCGGTTTGACAAACAATTTAGCATCCAATTGGGTCAAAGTTAAAATTAGATTGATTACATATCAATGCCAGATAAATAAATCATACAAGAAATAAAGAATAAAAATAAAATAAATTACATAGATTACAATTGAATTAAATTGAATTTATGTCATAACTATGCTCAAAAGAGGGATTTAAAAACAAAAAACAAAATAGAAAAGAAATTAAAATAGGAAAATATGTCGAATTGTAAGTGATAATACAAATAATAGTCGATTAGAAACTTAATTAGGAACCTACGTCAGGACGAGAAAGAGTTCAGAGGCATAAACCAACTGAGAACAGGCGCTGCAACTTGGAAAATAAAGGGTAACATGTACAAAAGACGAATTTTAATGATTCAATATGGAGAAATCGAACCTTTAAAATCCAAATTTGAATTAATGACGAAAACCCACAAATATCGATTAAAAGGGATTTAGGCCAGAAAGGATTGGAAAAGGTTTTACAAACAAGTTTTATGAACTGGAAACATGAGAATTCGAAGAAATAAAGAAAAAAAAGAACAGATACTCGAGAAAGAAGAAGAAGAAGAACATCGGCAGACAGGCAGCCTATGGAAGAGGCACATCAAGTGTTGCGACTATTCCAGAAGGCGCACCTGCTGGTGCGTTTCTCCTAGGTCGTCTTTCGCCGCTGTTTTGTCAAAAAGGGTTTTAAAACGTGATTTTAAAAACGGTTTTTTGCATGCTTATGACATAAATTCTTACAAGAACTATAATACAGAAATGAAGTAAATAAAATTGGGATTTTACACCCTCAAACTTACATGTTTGACGAAACGAGATTGACTAAGTTGTCGTTAGTGATTGCTCGACTCGGTGTATGAAAGAAAGTGCCCTTAAAAAGGATTTAAAACAGATTGAATAGGTGGAGTTGGTAAAATTGGTCGGTCTATGAAACGTGAGTGGTACTCAGAATGATCTGAGATTACGTGGTCGTGTAGAGCAAGCACGTAGGCGTCGAAAAGCTAGAGCGCGTTTTTAGAATGCAAAGGGAGAAGAGAATGGCGGACACTCGCTTGAAAAATATGTGAGGCGGAGGCCTCAATTTATACTGGGAGAAAATCAGCCCAGGAAGAGGCGCAGCAGGAACTGTGATCCTTCCAAGAGGCGCAGCTCCTGCTGCGTTTTCTCTTGGGTGGTTTCCTCCTCATCAAGAAAGATTTCCGCGGTTTTTAATTAGGAATTAGGGAATATGTATGCTTCCTTATTCCACAAGGAAGATATTTCCGTGATAAAAGATAAAATTTAGGAATAATACTTCAGAAAATTCCAGAATATTCCGACTTGGTTTTAAGACGGTTTTAGAAAATGGAAGCGGTTTTTTACTTAGACTCCAAATGTACTCTAATTACTGTCAAAACGACCGTATTAGCGCGTAGATGATGACCATGAGGTTGACTCGACTGTTTGAGCTATCATGTGTCGACGAACTTATGAAATGTCATAAATCACTCTGCGTGATTAAAACATGCGGCCCAATCATCACTGGGTGGTTAGCGGGAGGTGCAGAACCGAGGTGTCTACAGGTTGTAGCCGCCATTATTGTTGCTTTGGCCTCCTTGATTACCCTACGAACCAGGTGGCCTATTACTAGCCAAACTCTGACTTTGAGCATGTGAATAGTTTCATTGGTATGACCTCGAAAAACCTCCTCCTCCCCTTGCAGCGCTCCTACACTCAAAACCGTTTGTGGCCCATCCCACCACAGTTAAAACATACAAGAGTAGAGTTCTCACTAGTACTCCGGCCGCCTCTTCCCCAAGTACGGGATCCCTCGCCATAGCTAGCTCTCCCAGAAAAAGTCCTAGCTCGATTGTGATTGCTCCTCTTATGGCTTGACTGATTGCCACCCTCACTCTCAGCCTTTCTCTTTTCAACAATATTTTCCTTGGCCTCCTTGGCCATGTCCACTAACTTCTCAGCGTGTCCCGCCCTTGCATAGACATCCTTCAGATTAGTGATTACCCCAACTGGTAGCCTCTCCATGATCTTCACCGCTAACCCCCTCTCAAAACGAAGAGCCTAACTCCGTTGACTCAGTTGCATATCCTCCGCATAACGTGAAAGCTCAAAAACCGATGGTACTACTCCGTGACGGTCATGTCATCAGCCATAGAAAAGGAATCAAACTCAGCCCACAACTTATGCCAAATATGCTCCGGGACGAAGTGATCTCTCATAGCTCTCCTGAACCCTGCCCATGGGATTGCAGGTTGACCTAGGTTCCTGTAGTATGCACGAGCCCCTTCCCTTTCGTTTTGCCACCAAACCCCAACCTCATCCCTTAGGTAGAACGCAACCTGTTCTACCATCATCTCCTCCGGACACTTAACTACCTCTAGCACACTCTCCATATCCCGATGCCAATTGTCAAGCAGCTTTGGCTCACCAGTGCCCTCATAAGTAGTGGGATTTAAAGCGAGAAACGGTGGTGCTTATCCGAGATGCATCCAACGGTTTCCCTTCCCCTTTTCCTATATTTTTGAGTGCCTCTATGAGCACTTATTGCTGCTCAATCATTCTGGCAACCTCCTCCAGACTCATCTCAAATGCCTGAATGTACGCGACTGATCTCTTTGGCGGCATTTTGAGATTATATAACCAAGATAAATGTAAGCACATAGACTACGGCTCAAAATAAATAACATGTCCGCCAAAGAGGTACTCAGTCGAGTACCCAAGGGTACTCGGTCGAGTACTAACACTACTCGACTGAGTATCCAACTCTAGTAGCTGGCCTTAGATAACACATAAAGCATGCTCGGTCTAGTACTCTAGGTACTCGGTCGAGTGCCCCACTTACTCGGCCGAGTGGTCATAACCAGTAGCTACTGTCCAAACTCACATACCCACACTCGGTCGAGTGCCTGGCTACTCGGCCGAGTATCCCCTACTCTGTCGAGTACTCGCCTGCTCGGCCGAATCATGCCAGAAAACGCTATAACCCATCACTAAGCATCATGTATACATTTCCACTTCCTTACTCATATTACTAAACATGCAAAATCCATATAATAACATCCATCATACTCATATCATTCACAATACTCTATACTCATGCAATCATATAACTTCCAATTCATCCAACATTCTCACAAGAAACATATATAACACATGTAACGACTTCCTAAAACGCTTCGTAGTGACCGGCTCAAAGTTGTAAGGGCCAAATTGCGGCTTTAGGACGTCTCCCAAGCCTTTGCGGTATCTCCAAACAACTCCTACCCGGGTTCATTTTAGTTAAACACCCTAAGTTCATTTTGTTCATTGGTTTTAGGTTCCAAAATCGTCGTTCTGGTACCACTTTGTAACACCCCCATACACCAAAGTGCCTTACCAAGGACCACCCTAGCAAATTAAGGTGCTACCATCTCGGTTGCCCGAGGTAGAGTATATCAAATTGACCATCAAAGAATGAGTATTATAAAAATGCCAACACTGTTTAAGTATAAAATACAACTGAAAATACACTGCAACGTTTACAACCAAACTATCAAAAGAGCTAAAACATAGACTGTCAACTGAAGCTAGATAAACTGGTGATGACTTGACCCCCATGCAAACCCACGAGCTATCCACAGCTATACCTGCTCAATCAACTGCTCGCCATCCCCAAATGGATCACCACAATTTTGAAAACAATACCGGGGTCAGTCAACTGTATAATCAAGATAAGAATTTCACAACACAACGATGCAATCAATTCAATTCCAATATCAATCTCCAACTCCATTATCAATCAAAAACTGACTACACACTTAAGTGTGTAGTCCTGCCAGATTACTCATCGCAACATGTAATCCTCACCGCCAGTGGGGGACCACATCCGTTCCCACCTAAGCCCCGCTCATCGCAACGAGCGCACCCAGATCATTAATGTGCACATCACCCTTGTGACGGGAGCCACAAGAGGCAAACATAGGGTTTGAACCATCTCCCGAACATGGTCCCATCTCAACAATACCAATCTCAATATCAACAAACCAATATCAATCAACCAATATCAATCCAATCAACATGATAATTAATCAATCAATCACCACAATCTTAAATTAATTACACAACCAACTGAGTAGGGAAACCCTACCTTATTAGCAAATCTGAAATCACAAACCACAGCGGAAGCTAGGATTGTTCCTCTACGAACTCGTCAGCTAGCAATAATCACAACAATAATATATCACAATCATATCAATTAACCCCCTTTTTCCCCAAACTAAACAATTAGGGCAAAACCCTAAAGGACAAACATAACTAATTAACAAGGTACTATTGACTTACCAACAAAACTGATACGGAAAAGAAAGATTTGTAGACTCACGATTGATCAATTAGAATTGGGAGTGATTAGGGTGATTAGAGAGGTGATAAGCATCGTTAGGTTTTGTAAAAAGTGATTTGTAATTGATAACACTAAATTTATAATCTCTAATCACCTTAATCAAAACCGCGGAAATTAATCCTGCCAGACCGGGTACTCGGCCGAGTACGACCTACTCGGCCGAGTGCTCCTGGGCATTAACCTGAGCAGAAGTCACACGACGACCTACTCGGCCGAGTTCCACTTACTCTACCGAGTAACTGAGGACCATAAAACCGTGGCATTACAAGTGGTCCTTCAAACTCTTCTTGAAGTCGGCCCGCGATGTCACCGTGATCGTGCCCGTTTCCATTTCCTTGTACTTATTCCTCCATTACACCTTGGCATCGTCCGTCAAGTACATACTTGTCGTGTCGACTTTCTCTTCTTCGTCGAGCCCACTTACTCGGAAGTATTGCTTCATATCGAAGACAAAGTTATCGACAGCTTTCAAATCCCTCGCCCTATCGTTGGTACGAGGTTGGAGTGCCTTCATCTTACGGGCCCCTAAAGATTTCCTGTCGTTGGCCACGACTTCCATGAGCGTGGCACAAGTGTTCACTAGCTCCTCGATCTTTCGATGGAGGTGAGCGGTTTCTTCTTCCTCGCGATCGTCGGGGATTACATCATTGACCGCTTGGATGCGAGTATTCATCTCGTTCATCGTGGACTCAAGGCCACTAACCGTCTTTTCCAACTCCTCGAGGCTCTCCTCCATTCAGATAACGATGCCCTCAAGCTTTGGACGTCTATTATCGAACGCTTCGTCTAAGGCGCCCGCTCAGTCCTCCATATCTTCACCCATTTTCTCGATTACGATGAACAAATACGACTTGTAGAAAACCGTCTAAAGACCGGACTGTGATACCAAATGTCACGGTCCGGTACTTTTGCAGGGTCGTGGTGCGGGCCCTTGCCCGACTCTAGGGCAAGAATGCAAGCAACAAGGGTCTCAGACTAGTGAGGGATCGTCCACTTGCACGTTTCTCAGGACTCGGGGTGTGTGTCGGGAATTCTAGTTACGATTATCAAAGTGCGGCACACGAAAGCACTAAAAGTAAGCAATACGATTATTGAAAGTAAGAGACAAGCAATATCAAGCTTAAAGGTGAGAAGCATTTTTCATTGACTAGCACTCCTCATAGAGGCAAATTTGATAGTACAAGATTTATACCAGGATACATTGAATGTGCAAAATAGCGAAACATTTTCTAAACGCCTAAAAACGTATCTTAAACTGAAAACTAAGCTCAAAGATTCAAAATGCAGGAAGTAGTATTTGAGCAATAATAGAAAATAAAAACAAAAATGAAAATACATAAATGCATGAAAGAAATCTAAGGACTTGAAGTGAACACACCGCGCGTTTGTTGTCTTTAGTTGTTGCTTACTTGTATATCAGCTCCCAAAGCTAAGGAAAATGGAAGGTGTGCTGTACTAGGTTTTGGAAAAACATTTTTGCGTTATAGCGCCTCTGATCCTATGCTCTATCCTATTTGTAATTATATTGTCTCCTTTTTGGTATTGATGGTCGAATTTGATCATTTATATGGGCAAAGTTACTGCAAATTTACGGCGACAAGATAATTAATAAAATGGAACCCTTGGAGGGAATAACATAAAAAGTAGTAGGCTAGAAGCTTAGGTTTATGACATTTGCCCTTTGTTATCTTCTCTTTGCATTTGCTGTAATAAGAGGGGTGTGAAGTATAGTTAATTGTCGGACATGGAGAGCACCAAAATCGTATTGGATTAACTTTTGTACTATGTTAGGAGTACAAGGGTTGTTACTCTTGTGAGGCATGTTTGCTTTAATGGAGTGATATGTGACGTGTTATATGCTATCATCAAGCAATGGTTTAGTTAGGAAAATGGGTAGGCTTTTGTGCAGCTGGGTATAACATTTGTATATGCTACTGTATGACAAATGACAACTATTTTGCTACGAATTTTTTTTTTTTTTTTCTGAAGATAGAATTTTCAGTGCGAAGACTACTAGAAGTACGCAGGCCTTTTTTAATCAGCAAATAGGTTATTGCAAGTTCAATGAGGTGGGAGATCAGAGATGTGGTTGTTTACTTGTTTCAGTTCAGTTACCGCGGGCGGGGTTAATCCTTTCTTCATATTTTGTGGTTATTTTTTGTTTGAAAGAAATGGCAAGGTTATGGTGACAGATACGTGAGAAAGCGTTCTAATAAATGACAAAGCATTTTGCATCTTGAACATAAGCTATGGGTTCCAGTAAAATGCAGAGATGTTGGGACTTTCATGGATTATCAACTAAGGTGGACAACATTATGGGTGTAGATTTATTTTATTTTTTTTTGAAGGTGTAGATTTATTTTTAGTTAGTTGGCGTATGGTTCTATGGATATTTGGTTTTTTTTATGGCTAATATATCCAGCCTTCGTAAACTGCTTTGGGATAACTTTTTGAACATCTCTGGCAATCTGTCTCTCCCTTGGGTTTGTATGGGTTACTTCAACGAGGTTTCGTGTCCTAGTGAAAAAATTGGTGGTAGGGGATTAAACATAACATAGTCAACCTCTTTAATGAGTCCATGGATTTATGTAACCTGCTTGACCTGGGGTTCACGGGACCAAAATTTACTTGGACTAATCGTAGACGGATCAACCCTATCCTAGAGCGCCTTGACCGGGTTTGGGTTAACCATGCTTGGCTTGACCACTTCCCCAACTCCCACAATGACCACCTCATTCGCCTTTCTTCTGACCACTGCCCCATTCTTTTAGACATTATTCTTAACACCACCACCCCCCACCCCAACCTAAGAGCATTAAGTTTGAGTCTATGTGGCTTCTTGAGCCCACCTTCCGCCCCTTTGTTTACACCACCTGGACTGACATCGCTGGCCCCTTCCCCTCCAAACTCAAGTGCCTTAGTACCCATCTCCTGTCTTGGGCCTCTTCCACTATTGGGAACTTATCAAAAGAAAAAAGATCTCTTATCGCCCGTCTTAAAGGAACCCCGGCCCATCTTTGTCTCCAGCCCCAATCCTCCTTCCTTAACACTTTAAATGACTCCCTCACCTCCGACCTCAGCCATATCCTTGACATGGAGTGCGCCTTCTGGAAAGACCGGTCCCACATTTGTTGGCTGAATGACGGGGACCGTAATACTGCCTTCTTCCATAAATCTGTCTCCCTTCGCCGCGTCCACAACCGCATCCTTTCCCTTTCGGACGATGTTGGTAACACTCTCACCTCTCCATGCGACCTTACCAATCACATCACCAACTATTTCCTCAACCTTTACACATCTGAAAAGGTGTTGTGCACGCGCCTCGCCTAGTTCGTAACGCCCCCCCCCCCCCCCATATTGATGAAATACACCTTGCCCTCTTCTCCCTTGGGTCTGGTAAGGCCCCTGGATCCGATGGCTACCATGCTGGGTTTTTCAAAAGTTGTTGGGACACCATTAGCCCTGACCTTATCCCCTTTATCACCCGTGTCTTTGAGTCTGGTTGTGTGCCCCCCGATATCAATCGAACCTCCATTTCCCTCATCCCAAAAATCACCTCTTCTTCCTCCATTAGACACTTTCGGCCCATTAGCCTCTGCAACACACTCTACAAGGTTATTACTAAGGTCATTGTCAACCGCCTCAAACCCATTATGCCCCTCATCATCTCGCCCAACCAAGGGAGCTCCATTCCGGGCCGCGGCACCGACACTCATTTTATCATCGCCTCTGAGATTATCCATTTTATGAAAACTTCCAGATGCAAGAAAGGGTGGTTCGCCCTCAAACTTGATATGGAAAAAGCCTTTGACCGCATTGAGTGGGACTTTGTCCGTGATTGTCTCACTAATGCTAAATTTGACAACAACACTATCTCCCTTATCATGAATTGTGTAACAAGTGTTACCTCTTCGGTCTCCCTTAATGAGACCCTTACCTCTCCCTTCCGGCCTTCTAGAGGACTTCGTCAGGGTGACCCTCTTTCCCCTTATCTTTTCATCCTGTGCATGGAAGCCCTGTCTAAGTCCATCCATCTTGCTTGCACCGAGTCCCATTGGTCCCCTTTTCCCCCTTGGTCGTGGGGGAGCCTCCTTCTCCCACCTCCTTTTTGCCGATGACGTTCTCCTTTTTGGTAGAGCCACTGAGAAGAACCTTTGTGCCCTCCAGGATGTCCTCCACAACTTATGTCTCGCGTCGGGGCAAAAAATCAACACCCTTAAAAGCCAACTCTTTTTTTCTAAGAGAACCTCCCCCAACCACAATAAGACCTGGACTACTCTCTTCTCCTTCCTTGCTTGGCGACTTTGGCTCCGCCGCAATGACTTTGTCCTCTCTTGCACCATCACCCCTACCGACCATCATTGGATCTCTACCTCCTCGTCCTTAGCCTGCCAGTGGAGCTCTGCCAAGAGCCACTGCATCCCCCTACTCTATGCAACACTCAGTCTCACCAGCCCACCTCCTCCGCTGATCCTACCCTTTACCCAAATCATTGGGCCCCTCCCTCGTGTAATTGGTCTAAGATCAATGTCGACGCGGCCTTTCACCCCTCTTCCTCCCTAGCTAGTCTTGCTTGTGTCTCCCGCTCCCATTTAGGTGTTTGGATTTGTGGTTGGTCCTCTAAAGTCCTTGCCCCTAACCCCTTTATTTCGGAACTCCTTGCTATTAGGGAAGATCTCCCTTTTGCGGTTAGTACCCCTGGAAGTGTCATCATAAGCTCTGAGTGCGCTCTTGTTGTGAACGCCATTGTGGGAAACTCTCCTGCTTGTGGCCCTTTTGCTAACATTGTTTTGGAGTGTAGGGTACGATTACAAGCCTATCCTTCCATGAAGATTATTTTTGAGAAGCGGTCTACCAACCGTCTCGCCGACGCCATCTCCAAGTACTCCACCAATGATGGCCGCTTTATTTGGGACCATGTTCCGTCTTTTGTACTTCCTTTGTGTTCGTCGGATTTAATTTATGCTTGTAACACTTTGTCACCAGACCCTCCCCCTTAGACTATGTTTATCCACAGACTCATCTTCAGACTTCAGACTCTGCCACTTCAGCTTTCCACTAACTTTTCATTCTTCAGACTCAGACTCAGACACTCTCAGACTCACTTAAAATATACACTTTATCCTCATACTCATTTCAGACTTTGCCACCTCAACTTTCCACACAATCTACAATATATATATATATATATATATATATATATATATATATAATAATAATAAAATCTACAATTTAATATTAATAAAGATGTACAATATAATTTTAATAAAAAAAAAACCATTTGTTACCCAGCTCAACTCAATGCACTACTTTTGTTACCCAACTCAACTCAATTTTTGTTATCCAGCTCAACTCAACTTTTGTTACCCAACTCAACTCAATAAAATGGGCTTTTTCTCAATTTTTGTTACCCAACTCAACTCAACTCAACTCAACTTATTTTACTTCATTGCCCACCAAATGCCATACATGCATGAACGCAAATAATCTACTATATATATAAAAAGCGCAAATTCTCCCGTCTGAAATAAGACGGACAAAATGTTGTCATTTTACGATAAAATGTTAGCTTCATATAATATTTTGTCACTAAATGGTTACATTCTTTTAAAAAATAGTGACATTTAATCCGTCTTATTTTAGAGCGTCTGAAACAAGATGGACTATATTAATAAAATCTACAACTTATATTAATAAAATATTACAAATCTACTATTCCTGCGTCTGAAGAAGCGTCTTGAAATTCCAAGACTCATGCTCAGATTCTCAGCTCATACCCATTGCTTTATCCACGTATGAGCTTCAACCTCTAAAAATCTGACCCTCAGACCCACACTCATACCACCCTTCATCCCGCGTTAAACATAGCCTTAAACTTCTGTAAACTTTGTTACTTTGTGGCTACCCTTAATTTATTGCTCTCTCTTTCCAAAAAAAAAAATATATCCAGCCTTCCAGATATGAGTATGCTCTATTGACCTAACATATCTTCATGCCCCAGGTTGGTGACTTTGCTGTTGACAATCGAGCAGGAATCAGCCGCACTTTGCATCGAATCAGTGCCATCCGGAATAGGAAGGATGCAATCATTGGTTTAACCTGCCGTGTAGGCAGGGCAATAACAGGAAGTACTGATTTATTACTGGACTTGGTAAAAGATGGTGCTTCACTTTTGCTCATTGGGCCTCCGGGAGTTGGGAAAACTACAATAATTAGGTCAGAGCAATTTTGCAATTATTCATTATAGCGTTAGACATTGCCTGTTAATATGTTCATGATAATTAAAAATTTTCAGAGACAAATTTTCCTGTCTATTTTGCACTGGGCTCTCCATCTGTATAAATCTGTATTTCCTTTTTTTATTAAATTAGTTTGTCTCAGATAGGCTTTTGGCGGGTCTGTTCATTAGCTTTGATTCTTTATATAATCAATTTCGCTGGCTGATGAAGGATGTTACTATTACTAAGGCTGTAGTCATGTGCTTGTTGTCTTATAGACTGACTAGGACATTATGATCCTATTTAGACATGCTCCAACAGCCTTCCACCGAGAAAAGTTGTGGTTACCTATGTTGTTCACTTTAGAAGTATGTTACTGTAAAGGTAGATGAAGAAGGTATTGCCTCAGTGGAGTTACCTTAGCAGAATCTGCAATGAAATTCTTAAATTTCAGAAATTATATGGTGAATAACTTGTGAATATTACTTCCAATGTACCTGTTACTCCCCATTCCCCACTAAAACTTCTGAATCTCCACTCATTTAAGACATTGATGTTTACCTGTATAATACGCTAAAGCCGTCTCTTATTAATGAGTGAGTTGAAATGTAGAGAACTCGGTCAAATTTCTTGTTGTTTTCGGCACATGTTTTAATTAAAAAATGGCTATTTTTGTTTTGTCAACTTTTTCAGCCCCTTTTCTTTTTGTTTGATTACCAATATTTGGGCATTCAGAATCATTCTCATGCATGAGACCTCACTTTTTTCTTGGTTTTTGTTTAGGGAAATAGCTCGCATGCTGATAGAGTCAAATAGTGTCGTCCTAATTAGGTAATTTTAGTTGAATAAACTTGTCACAAAGTCGGTTTTGAGTGTTAAATCGTTGTATTTTCCGCTGAATCCACTTTGGTTGTAATTTGGATCATTTGAACTTGTTGGTATTTACATCTCAAGGTAATTCAAGTACTTCATATTAGTAAGTTGAGATGAATGGATCATTTTGTACAAGCCGACTCACAGGTCAAACCCGAGCCACGGTCAACCAAGGTGAAGAAGGAGAGCAAAAGGTAGGGAATAAGTTCAAAGTCAAGAAAAGTAAGTTAATGGAAGATTTGATGTCTTGACATAGACAAACAAAAGCCAAAATGAAGAATTGAAAACTCGGTTTCACAAGGGTCAACTTCAAACGAGTATATCTCAAGTTCCAAACCTCATATCGACGCAAGGCCAAGTGGAAGTTAAAGTTTGTGATCTTAGCTTTCCAACGGTAGGTCGCATGCTTTATTTGACTAAGAAACAAGGGAGATATGGCTTTCGCGAGATTGTGGTGCAGGCTGAAACCGGAGCCTGCGGGCTGCGGCCCACACCGGAGCCTGCGGCCCCCACCGGAGCCTGCGGTTTTCCCCTGATCATTACGACGTGTTTTCCTTTTTTCCTATTTCCGAAAGCCCATTTGTTTGTGACCTAAAAGGGAGGCTCAAGGGTAAAAATACTCACATGATTGGAGATCTAGAAACCACCTCCTTACCATTAATATATGATGCTTGGCTTTAATCAATATCTATCTATATTAATAAAGGAAGCTTTTTTCGAGCGATTTTAGAGAGTCCAATTTTTGTGAATGACTTTTGAGCCATAAAACTACTTTATTTTATATTATTTAGAGAAGATATATATTGTGTATTTATCTTTTAATTATTATATAGTATCCTACTATAATTGTTTTACCGTATGTCATATTATCTTTAGTTAGTGTTTGCATATGTGAGGACATAGTAGTTGATTAGAATTTGAATTTGGAAATAAATTACTTTTAGTGATTAAAATATTAAATAAATTACTTTTAGTAATTAAAATATTACCTTTTTGTATTGTAGTCTTAATTAACTAGAATTAGGAGATAGCCTATATAAACTCGCTATGAATGTCTAGCGATCTCGGCATTAACCTTGTGAAATAAATTACTTTTAGTAATTAAAATATTATCTTTTTGTATTGTAGTCTTAATTAACTAGAACTACGATATAGCCTATATAAACCTGCTATGAATGTCTGGCAGCCTGGCAGTCTGGTATTAACCTTGTGATGTATCCTATTCCCGTAATTAATTGAGCATGACAGAAATTATTGTGTTTGTTTTTTTACGTCTCATGTTAATCTGCCACAACTAATATGCTGTTAAATTTATATGTTATGAGGTCTAATTTTACAACTTTTGTGATTTTTCAGGAACAATGAAATTCAGGCATTTAAAGAGCAAGAATTGAAGTTGCAATAAAATTACTACAAGTATTTTTTACTAACATAATGATGATGATACTGACGGTAAGTTGGTACTACCCCTCTTACAGAGTACTAAGAATATTGTTAACATCATATTGACTAATTAAGTTATGATTAGATTTGTGTTATGTATAGTGAGGGTATAATTATGGTTATAATAATAACTATGGTGTTATTGCTTATTACTCCCTACTTTGTATCTATAAATGAATGCTCTAATAGTTAGTAGTATATAGTGGCTAGCCCCCTAAATCCGCCACTAATAGCATATATATTCACTATTAACCATTGAATTAGACCATATCTATTGTTCATTGTATGTACTTTTACACTTTAATTTATCAAAAAATTGATACATTGGCGAAAGGTCGAGCATGAACCTGACAAGAATGTAAAAACTGAATAACAATTATACAAAATATAGAGTTTAACAATTATTGTTATACAAAATATAGAGTTTAACAGACGGATCCATGAAAAAAAAAACATAAACTCCCTATAATTTATACCGCACTGGCGCACCGTATGAGATAAATATAATGGATGAATTCACGAGATTGTTTTTAGTAAAGAATGTCAGAGATTAAATTGATAAATTTTTTAATGTTAATCAGTATAATAAGTTTGGAGAAGCAGTTGTTTTAATCTTGGAGTCTCATGATTATATATTATTGATATTATTATAGCCTACCGAATTACCGTTCTAATGAAGTAATTTAATAAACATGATTATTGTGCATGGCCTAAGTTTAGCAAACCATGCACATTCTATTCCTCATCTTACATACTACTCCATAGCATGAATATCACAAATAGGATGAAAAATACAGCGAGTATGCTCTGTTTTCGGCCGTTACGCCGACTCTTCGTTGTATGTGTCGTATGGAACAAGAGAAATTCCGATAGTTATGCCACCAGTTACGTCGATGACGGGTAACACTACTTTTAGGCTGTTTCAGTACCGTCGCCGGTTATCTCCGTTTTTTTGAATGATTTTGGTGTATTTTGCTATCATCGGGTTGATTAGGGTATGTAAATAGTTGAGGAACTCATCATGGGTAAACCTAGAGACGTGTAGTGGTTGATGTTGGTGACTTGGTGGCCTGGTGGGTCTTAATTTGGTACTAGAATATTATTCCAAAGCACAATCGAGCGACACAACCAATATTCGTCTAAAGCTTTATCCGGTTCAAGATGCATCGTGTGGAGAGTGTGGTCACTATGTTCAGCATAAAAGATACCTTAGGCTTCAACTATCCTGACAGTTTCTTTGGTGAACAAAATGTTCGTAACCACCATCAATCTCAAGTAAAGACCAACTTACCGAAATCGCAAAAATAGTTATGTACAACAATATTACGGGCTTTTTTCTTTGCAAACTACTAGGATAAGCATTCAAATAAAGAATGTGTATAGGACAAGGGAAGGGAGAGGAAGATCATGGTAGTGGTGGTTTGTGGTTTGGTAGTCGGAGCAAGGAGAACGAAGATGAACAAGTAGGCATGCCAAGGAGAAGCAACGTACACAAACCTCTCGCTATATCACATGGCGATAAGTTTTTGAAATTAAAAAAAATACATCTCGCTGAATCATTCGTCGAGAAGTTGAAAAATCTATAAAAAAAAAAGGTACTGACGTGGACTCATTTGGTGTAAATAGTTTGAAATAAGCCCTATTTTTGTAAATATTTTGGTTTAGAACGCCATTTAAGAAACAAAATTCTCATGTTAACACCATGGCTCCACAACCAATGACATCTCAAACTATAATTCGCCAGACGCCATGCTTCTCATCTAGCATTGCCCGTGAGTACGTACACTTCAATTCAAGAGAATTTATATGAAAGTCAAAGACATTAATCTGATTAATACGAATAATTACAAATCGTCTAATCAAAGTTTCATTATTACTCCCTTATTCAATTGTTTTTTCATCTTTCATTATAATACATCTCACAAAAAAATAAAAAACGACTCATACTTTAGCTCAGATGAGCTACATCCAGTTCAGTTTAATTCAGTTCAGCACCATTTCGTTTAGTTTAGCTCCTTCCAGCCGAAAAGAACATGATCAAACTTTGTTCTTTTTGTTTTGTTATCAAATCCAACTTAGGCACGAATTTGAATGGGCTAGACTATCGATACTCAGTTCAAACCATTAAATTTAACCTACAAGTAATTTTATATTCACTGTCCAACTTAGTCTTAGTAAGGTGTAAGGTGTTTGAGCGAGAGATTGGAGTATGAAAGCAATGCATTATTGGATTCGGAACTTTGATAGTCTTACCGTCCCATTTACAAAATAACCTCAAGATTTGTTGGTTAAACATATTGACCACTTGAAATTAAAGTTGGGTTTGATTGGAGGTTGATTAATAAAAAATCAGTTTGTGTAAATAAATAAAATGTCGTTTTAAATATAGCGGTGAAAATCAAAAGACAAATAAAAAAGAGTTGGATCAGTTACTTTATTTAAACGCAAGATGTGAAAGATCATATGACAAAAGCAAAAGCAATTGATATTTTTAAAATCTTTAAGTAGAATATTAAAAATTGGCCCGTGCATCGCACGGGCATTAAATCTAGTATATATATAAAAGAGGCTTTTTTCAGGCAATTCTAGAGACTCCAGCTATTTTTAAACAGTTAAATAAAATAATCAATACATAATAAATAATTAAATCGGTATATTTAGAGATAAACATAATTTAGTAGTCCAAGTCTTATCTTGCTATTAACTTAATCATAGATAGAAAAGTTTCGTCAGCAATAGAATTCTTCTTTTGATTATTATCTATATATATATAAGAAGATTATTATTGTTCATGACTCCAACAATGGTGATTTCTCCTCCATATCCATTCATTTTTTTAATTTAATTATATCATAATCTTCCATGAAAATAATTTTAACCTATGCTTTTGTTTATACAGCCGTCACACAAGTCGTTCATGATCAAGTAGAAGCTCGTGAAGAAGATGAGGCAGATTCGTATGACTGTATGAGGACCCATAACATCATCAGGTTTACTTCATAATAATCAAATTAATTATCTTTATTCATTCTTAATAATTCGTATATTATATAGATTTGTATACATTTATGTGATGACTATTGTTGTGTTTGAATGCAGGTACAATGCGAAGCATTGACTATATAAAGCAATCTACCCAAGAATTTTCAGAATATAAAGCAATCTACCCAAGAATTTTCAGAATCCATTCGATATATCTGTATGTAGTATGGTTTGTAGTTGCATTATTCACTCAGATTATATTATAACTTTTGTTTATGTGATTTAGATTATGTTATTTTGAATCTAATCTTGATTTTCCTTCTCTTTAGCTTATTTCATTCTGAATCTAATTATAGTTCTCTTTTCTTTTTTTACATTGATGAACATGAGGCTCTTCTTCAAGATAATTGATTCACGTCCTCCTATATAAACCCTAATAAACTATCATAATTGTGGACAAGGCCCTCGGGAACTGCGTCCGAGGGATCCACACCCGGCATAATCGACTCGAGGTTCTTTCGAATCGAATTAAGACATATTAGAGTCGCCACCAAGTTTTTTGGGAACTTGGAACCGTTCAAGTCAACTTTACACCTTTCATCGAAAAGCATAAAGCCCATCGACTACGAGTGATTAAAGATAAAGACTTGTACCCTATATCACTCGATTTGAATGACTCTCGTAATCCAATGGTATTTAGACGGATCCACAAACCATAGATCTTGAGTAAGGGGTGAGGGTACGTGTTGGGAAGCCCATAAGGACACCCAACCCCGCCCGTCGATAACGGCCTCTACTAAGTCAAGTGTCGGATTTCAAACAAGGTCATAGCTACTGCGATGTATGATGTGCAAAGCGTTGTTTTAAACCCTATCATGTGACAACAGTTTCTATGTCGTTTTAGATGCATGAATACTAACTTTGTCAAAGTTGTTTTAGCATGTGAGTTGATTGATCTAAGCAACATATAAATGAAAGCAAACAAGGCTTAAAGGGGAATGGGGGAGCCATTGGGATCTACCTATTACAAACCAGGCATTTCATGCCGACACAACGATAAATAAATTACAACTCGATCTAATTACAATAACTATCGAAATTATTTTGACTCAATTAAAATAAAACCTATATACATGATACAAAATTACAATACAAACTAACAAAAAACAACTTAAACTATTGTGACTTAACAAATAAAATAAATGTAAACACAAAGGCTAAAACTAAGTTAGATTGATTAATGATGTTAGCCGATTTATTAATTAGTAAACAAAATAGACTAGAATTAAACTAATTAAATTAAATTAAACAAATACAAAGGTTTGAAATAAATTAGGTACAACTTATTGATTAAATTGAGCCCAACTCATTAAAATTATTCACCAATCCATATTTATTAAAATAGGATTAGTAAACAATTAAAGAAACAAAAGAAGAAAAGAAATCAAAACTGGCAGACCCGTGCAGTGCACGGATCAGAAGTCAGAACAGACCCGTGCAGTGCACGGTTTTGTAGAAAACAAAGTTAATTGCATTTTAATTTCGAAATCAGCAAAATAAATTACGGAAAAAATCACTAAATTAAATTTACATATTTTGAACCTTAAAAAATAATAAAAACAAAATTTACAATATTAGAAACAAGTAAAACAAATTAAAGGTTAATTAATTATAAATTAAATTAAATAATTACGAACTAGGTTAAAAACAATTCTAATTTGTCAACGAGTGCAAATGGAAAGGTGTTAAGCACGCACTTCCATGCTAGCGAGAAAATTAGTGAAAAGAGAGATGCGTTCAATTAAGTTATAGAATTGTTAGTCGATTGATTTTAAAAGCTATGTCGAAACACCCTAACATGTCTAATTAGGTTATTTAAATGATCGAATGTCGTCTAAATAAGTCATATGTTAACAATCAGAGGTTAAACTAACATACAACGGATCCTAGGGTGTGTCGAATTGGCCGAAACAGTAAAGGGGTCGAAAGCGATGAAAGTTAGACAACTCGTTTTATTTATGCCCTACCTTGAACACGAGGATATGTAAATGAGACGGGGGTGTACGACCGACAGAAGTAGCGGTTTCTTTTCCCATCTCAAGTCAACGCGGGTGTTCGTGGTGGTACTTTAACTCATACTCGGACTAACTAGTTTCATAGTTAATTAAAACAAACGATAAACAAGCGAAAAAACAAACAAAAAAAGACAATAAAAAAGGCATAAAAAACGAAATAAAAAGAGAAAAGAGAAGGGGATTTGATGCACCCTCCACCTACATGTATCGTTGACACCGTCTTGGGTCGTAATCGATGGTAGATTTTATCTCGAGAGGCCGTCGTCGACGAAGAACAAAGCAAACACGGGTTTTGGAAAGTTTCTGGACAGCGATTTTAAAACAGTGATATCTCCCTCGTTTCACGACGAAAATTCGATTCGAAAGATGTTTTGGAAACTAGAAAGAGAGGAGAACAAGGATCTTAAAGCAACCCTGGCTCGTTTTGGGTTAATGGGCACGAAAAACGAGCACAAACAGAACTGGACAGACAAGAAGAAACCGCGAAAACAGAGTGTTATTTCACTCTGTTTTTCGAGGGATTTCGTGTACTCTCAAGGGCAATTTGGCTCGTAATTCTTTGTCTAATGTGTATATGGATGTTATGTGGTTAATTAGGAACAAGAAACTCGAATTTTTATGGAGTTTTGATGGAGGAACGAAAGGGTTTTCGAAGAGGACACACAAACAGTTTCAGTTTGTGTGTCGGTTTTGTTTAGGGTTTTTGAAGGATGTTTAGGGTTTGTTTCTGAGGTTTAAAGCTTGTATGTGATGCTTGGATGTATGGAGGACTTAGAGGAATGAATGTATGGTGAAGGGGTGGTATTTATAAGGAGTTAAAATAGGTTAAAAGAGAGGGGAGGCAAATCGGGCTAGCTGAACATAGCTGCTGTCCAGCAGCTTTGAGGGGGGTTTCTAGGGTTCGTTTTTGGGGGATTTCTTGGTGATCAAGCTAGGATAATATGGGTAGGATACTAGGGTATGGGTTAGGGTTAATGGGTATGGGTCTTGGTAGTGTTTGGAGCGGGTTTGGGCTCGCGAATTGGCTGCCAAAACAGAGGGGGGTTCGGTCTATGCGGGCTGCTTGTGGCCTGTTTGGGACGAGGATTTGGGCTGCTTGTGAGGGGGTTCGAACATGGGTTGATGGGTATTGGTATAGGTGGGTTAGCATACTCGAGATTCGTGCCAATTCGCAAAGGAAACGGGCTTAAAAACCGAGCTAAAAACGAGCTCAAAACACACGGTTAAAAACGAGTTCTTCGCTTTTAAAATCGATTTTTCAAATCAATTAATAAATTGAAATAAATGACTTTTCAAATCAAATATACTCATAAAATGATTTTTCAAATCAAATATTTATTTTATTTTCAATAAAATAAACCTGGAAAAATAAATTCAAAATAAAACTTTAATTTAAATATCATTTAAATTAAATGGATAATGAATTCACTTAAAAAACACATTAATTTTAAATATCATTTAAAATAACAAAATGAACTTACTAAAAACATTAATTTAAATATCATTTAAATTAACAGAATGAATTCACTAAAAAACATTAAATTAAATATCATTTAAAATAATGAAATGAATTCCCTTTAAAAAAACATTAATTTAAATATCATTTAAATTAATAAAATACTTCATCGACGACGCCCATTCTACCTCGTAAAACGAGCTCCAAATAATGACAATGACAACTAAAGAATACATGTGTCCTATCATCATCGGGTGTTTGTCGGGTTCTCTATAAATTCCAATATCGACGGATACGGGTATCTACAGAGCCCCCACTTTGACTGAGGCTTGGACAAGGCGAAAGTCAAAGTATACCCCAGGTCCCTTTCGACCTGAGGATTCTGCGGGTCGTTTATAGTCCATTAGACTTGCGTATATAAGCTCGCCAGCCATAAGAAGAGATCATACCTGAAACTTCGTCGGGGATTAACTCTTCCTTCTGTTGCGTCGAATTATCTTCGTTGGTCCTAGACCCATAAGTTGCATAAATAATGGGTTGAGCCTTATCCTTAAGCGCCTACGTATCCGTTTCTGACGGAATCAAACCCGCGTCGTAGTTCGGCAACTGCTGACACATGCCCAAAGTTTATCATCTGCTGGCGTATGTCCAAAACTCATCATCTCCGACATTTGCCCAAAATTTATCATCTCATTGGCACTTGTCCGAATGGGACGGGACTTTCCAAGGAGGTTGCCGCCGCTTTCATCATTTGCTTTCACCTACGGAATTCTTCCATTTCATACTCTTGTATTTAATTGAATTCTTGGTGGATATCATCCTTTACATCTTGATAATGGTCTCTGAAGCCAACGGCTTCAGAGCCCCCAGTTTGCAATGGCTCTAAAGTCGAAGACTTTAGAGCCCCCAGTTGAAGCATATCCTGCTATATTTGAAACATAGAAAATGTACAAGCAAATAATCATCACATAAGCACATTTGGATCATCGATCTGGAAATTGGATCATTTGAAAGATTGGGTCATCGACCCGAAAATTGAATTTGAAAATTTTGAATAATTGGGTCATCGACCCGAATTTTGAATTTGTCCTCACTTAGAATGTTGGGCCATCGACCCTAAATTTGAATTTGAAAGACTGGGTCATCGACCCGAAATTTGAACATGTTGAAAATTTTGAATAATTGGGCTATCGACCCAAATTTTGAATTTGAAATGAAACACTTGGATGCTGGGTCGTCGACCCAAAAAGTTTTTGAAATTTCGGAATTCTGAAATCTTTGGCATTTTGAAATCGAACCTTGACGGGTGAGCACGAAATACGACTCAGACACTCTGTATGACCCGTAAACAACGTGGGCGTAGCCCGCTACCGTAAAACAAAAAAAGAAAATAAAACCCTAAGTGTGCCCGGGTTTTAATTCGATTATTGATTTGTTGGGGGTAGAAATGTAAATTGGCCGTTCCGGCGCCAAAAGATGACAAACGGGAATCACAAGGTCGTCGACTTGGGACGGAGATATCGTATGGCATGGGCGTGCTCCCGAGGGCACATGGGAATCAAGATCACTTGGCATTGACAAGGTGGATTAAACTCACGGAGCGACAACATTGGCTTCGCCTAGACACTAAACACAAACTGCTTTTATGAGAACACTTAGACATCACACATGACTTTTGTCGGGAACATTCTGTCACTCTTCTCCTCGCCTCCTTTCTTTTCAGCGAGTATTCATCATTTCTTGCCACCGCCTTCTTTTTTTTCAGCGGGCTTTTACTATTTTTCTTCCACGCCTTCATTCTTTTCAGCGGGCTTTTCATATTCTGTTCCCAACACAAACCCACATCTATCTGATTGAGCATCTTTGCCTACACCGTTAGATAAAGCTCATTCCGAGACTTGACACTACTCATCTGAACCTATATCCTTATCCTAGCCTACATCGAGTGCTAAGACCGACTCAAACAAAGGTGGCTTCATTTGGACTTGGTTAAGACCCGTAAGAAACCGACAAGATGACAACTTGGTTGATGAGTGGATTGAATCCCTTATTCTGAAGGACTGCCTACGTATTCGCGTGGAGCGAAATCAAATCCGACGTAGTTCGATCATGGTGCATAAACATGGCATTTTGATTGTGTGTACACACTCGAAGGTTTCACCTAAGGTATCATGTCGTATCCCATTCTAGCCTGTAAGGTACCGTTAAATCCTGTGTCTAGGGTTGGTACAAAAGGTTGTGGTTCTTTGGGATGTGGAGCTTGGAAACAAAAGGCTTGAATAGTGGACCGTCATTCTTGAAGGTTCATTTTCTGGTGCTAAGGCCAATGGGTTATGGCTTACATCGTGGTTGGAAAAGGTGTCTCGGGTTTGATGAAACCCGAGTACAAATGGGTTGGAAAACAATGTGGGTTCAAATCTCCATATCTGGTCCCTAAAGGCTGGGTGTAACAGCACAAGCGGAATGATTCTCAAAATTTCCGACTATACCCTCGTAAATGCCTCGGGACGGACTTAGAGGGTAAAGAGGTTACTACTTAAGCTTTTGGGCTTCGCCCATTGAAACTCAACTATGGGTACTTGACTTGGATTCTGGCTTCCATAACTTCGACATTCAACCAAAAAGCATTCCGCAATAACTTCAACATATTTTTTCCTTTTTTCCTTTTTCTTTCATCTTTTTTTCATTTTTCTTTTTTTTTCATCTTTTTTTCATTTTTCTTTTTTTTTCATTTTTTTTTTTCATCTTTCCAATTTTTCTCTTTTTCTCATTCTTTTTCATTTTTTTTCTCTCTTTGAAAATGATCTTCTATTCATTCTCTTAGTCATAAATGGATACACCTTGAAAACTGGGCTTCGCCAACTAATTTGGGTAGGAACTAACAATTCCTTGTTAGAACGGGTTGATATCTTCTCTCTTCGAGATGGGATGATTTTGTTGGGGAAAAGGCTTGTCTTCCATCATCGATAGGGGAAACAAGGAGCTAGTCCGGGTTTGTCATAGAATCGTCTAAAAGCTTGTCACAAATATTGGTTCAGATGGAGGTTTTCTACCACCAGACATGGAATAGGTAAAGGAATCAAACACGGGATCTTAGTGTACCTTACATTTTGAAACAGGACATATTTCTACCCCAGGGATGCCTTTGAGTGTGTTGTGCATTTTATCATGTTTTGGAATGATAGAGGATTGGAAACAAGACATATTTGGAAACGAAACTGCGACTTTTATTGGAAAGACAAATGCTTAACAGACTCGAAGGAACGATTCCTAGGACACACCCTAGGTCATCGCGGAACAAACGACCCAACTTCAGAAAAAGAAAGCCCTAGACTCGACTCGACTAAGATAAGAAAACAGATCCCGACTCATAATTTCAAATCTGGTCATGAGCTTTCCCTTGTTCAGCTGTCAGCTTAGATGCTCGGCTCTGGTCCTTGATCCCTTTGATGGTCTGCCTCCATCCCGAGGTAGTCCTCTGAGGATCTACGCTAGTGATGAAAGTCGGTGAATCGAATTGTCCTTTATTAACTTCGTTAATGAGAGGAGTACCTTCTAGGGCAAGACTCCCGACTCGAATTTCATTCTTCGGGTTTGGCAAGAATTCAGAGCAATCCAAAAATATTTTCCCGATAAACACCCCTTTCAAGTAACATGGGCGGATAAGATGGGAATAATCGACATTGTCTTCGACAGAAACAAAGTTGGCGTGATCGCCAAATGGATTCGTGATGTTATTGGGTTTAACAGTTGGGATTGGGAGCGTTCCGTTCTCAATCATGTCTTGGATTTCGTGCTTCAGTCGATAGCACCTTTCAGTATCGTGTCCCTTCCCTTGATGGAAAGCACAGTAGGCATTTGGTTTATACCATTTGCCTTGTTGTTCAGTAGGTGGGTCCGGAGTTGGACCAATGGGCTTCAACTTTCCTTGGGCCATGAGCCTTTGAAGAGCATAGGCGTAAGTGCACCCGATATCGGTGAATACCCTCGGAGCTTGGCGCGGAGGCCTTTTTTACTGTCCATCTAAGAGATTGACGGTGTCAACAAAATGGGCCGCTGCGGGTGCTTTTGCTTTTGATGATGAAGCCCCTTGGTATCCCTTTGGCTTCTCAACAAGCAATTCGGACATCGTCCTCTACCTTTATCCCGATCCTTATCAATTCTTTGAAAGAACCAAAATTTTGGTATTTCAGAGCATTACGGTAAACCGGTCGTAAATTCTTCACGAACTTATCTACCATTTCAACTTCGTCAGGCTTCTTGGCTAATTTCACGCTTTCAGCGCGCCATCTTGCGAGGAATTCAGTAAAGCCCTCTTTCTCTTTCTGTGTCATGACTTCCAAGGTTCTTATGTTGGTTTGAATCTCAACATTGTCAGCATAGTGCTTACAGAACTCCACCGTAATATCTTCGAAAGTGGGGAAGTTCTTAAGGTCAAGATTGTAGAACCAAGCTTTTGGGTGTTCTCCCAGAGATTGGGCGAAAATTTCAGAGAGCATATCAGCAGGTACTCCCTTCAGTGCTAAGTACCCTTTATAGGCCTTAACATGGTGGACCGGATCTTCAGTGCCCTTGAACTTTGGCATGTCAGTGAGTACCATGTTCGTGGGCAACTTGTCCTGAACTGGGGCATAGGCCCTAGCATTCTCATAGTGAATGTTCTTCCCCTGGGAGAGCTTCAAACGGTCCTCGATGAACTTGAACCGTTTCTCCAAATCAGTCAGAGGTGGGGTAGATGAAGAGGAATCTTCAACCAGCTTAGACTCGATCACATCCATTCGGGTCATCATGAGGTTCACGGCCTCCGTGAGCTTGTTGATAGCATCTTCCATTGCTTGACGTCGGGTTTTTGGCGGCCTTTCTACAAGAAAACCCCGTACTGAGTCAATATTTAAAGTAAGAGCCCCTGCACACTTAAGGACACGACCCCAACTTGACTCAAACAAAGACTCGACTTGAGATTGATTAACCAAAGGTTCGACTCACGGTTTGATTTAGACATCGGTTCATTTTAGACTCGACAAAACGACATGACTCAAACTGTCATAACTCGATTCTAAACTGGACTTGGTGTGACTAAACCCGTGATTGGGCTAACATAGCCCATGGGTTCGAGTGAAACGTCCATAAGGGCCTAGCCTGGACGTTTTTTGTGGACTATGCCAGACCAAAAGGTCGACCAACATGACTCAGAGCCCAAGAGGTGAGTTTGGGTGACCCAACAAGGTCGTGTTCTAGACTCTTAGAACGAAACAAACCCGGCCTAACACGGCCATGACCCGGACACGACTCGACGCATTTCATGCTTGGTTGAGGTTCGAGAAACATTTTGGATCGGATTTGGAAAAAACGAAGGATTGATTTGAAAATGAGATTTGAAATGGGCAGCATGCCGGCTATAAAAGCTCATTTTTGGGCCGAAAATTCTAGTCCTATTTGGGCAGCATTCCGCGTTTTTTAAAACCATGCTATTTTGAAAGTAAGTTGTTCAAAAGTTCGGTTTTGAAAAGGACTTGGAATTTTCGAAAAAAAAGGACTCGGGAAAACACATTGCACATTGTCATTCTCATGTTATAAGGATGTATGCTCCTAGACATCTCTAAGTCTCGGCAAGTCTTCTATAAGAAGGTCTATGCCCTCCATCCTTTTGCGATCTTATAAAGCGAGGTGTCTTAAGGTAAAGTACCTAGAAGATCGTCCCCATTCCCAAGAACCACGCGAGGCGAAGTGGAAGCGAGCAATGTGCGAGCTTTCCGGCATAGTGGGACGTCGCCCCCCACGCATCACGAAGAAACGCTGGGACGGCCCGGGCAAGTCCTTAAGGGTTTATGCATGAATCGTAGCACTATGAGTAATGTTTTACTTTCCAACACTTTCTTTTCAAGTTTCACCTCGGAGGAAAAGACCCTAGAAACACACTGTAACTAGTCCTCTTTTCCCAAAGAGTCGCCAAATCTGTGGACAAGGCCCTCGGGAACTGCGTCCGAGGGATCCACACCCGCATAATCGACTCGAGGTTCTTTCGAATCGAATTAAGACATATTAGAGTCGCCACCAAGTTTTTGGGAACTTGGAACCGTTCAAGTCAACTTTACACCTTTCATCGAAAAGCATAAAGCCCATCGACTACGAGTGATTAAAGATAAAGACTTGTACCCTATATCACTCGATTTGAATGACTCTCGTAATCCAATGGTATTTAGACGGATCCACAAACCATAGATCTTGAGTAAGGGGTGAGGGTACGTGTTGGGAAGCCCATAAGGACACCCAACCCCGCCCGTCGATAACGGCCTCTACTAAGTCAAGTGTCGGATTTCAAACAAGGTCATAGCTACTGCGATGTATGATGTGCAAAGCGTTGTTTTAAACCCTATCATGTGACAACAGTTTCTATGTCGTTTTAGATGCATGAATACTAACTTTGTCAAAGTTGTTTTAGCATGTGAGTTGATTGATCTAAGCAACATATAAATGAAAGCAAACAAGGCTTAAAGGGGAATGGGGGAGCCATTGGGATCTACCTATTACAAACCAGGCATTTCATGCCGACACAACGATAAATAAATTACAACTCGATCTAATTACAATAACTATCGAAATTATTTTGACTCAATTAAAATAAAACCTATATACATGATACAAAATTACAATACAAACTAACAAAAAACAACTTAAACTATTGTGACTTAACAAATAAAATAAATGTAAACACAAAGGCTAAAACTAAGTTAGATTGATTAATGATGTTAGCCGATTTATTAATTAGTAAACAAAATAGACTAGAATTAAACTAATTAAATTAAATTAAACAAATACAAAGGTTTGAAATAAATTAGGTACAACTTATTGATTAAATTGAGCCCAACTCATTAAAATTATTCACCAATCCATATTTATTAAAATAGGATTAGTAAACAATTAAAGAAACAAAAGAAGAAAAGAAATCAAAACTGGCAGACCCGTGCAGTGCACGGATCAGAAGTCAGAACAGACCCGTGCAGTGCACGGTTTTGTAGAAAACAAAGTTAATTGCATTTTAATTTCGAAATCAGCAAAATAAATTACGGAAAAAATCACTAAATTAAATTTACATATTTTGAACCTTAAAAAATAATAAAAACAAAATTTACAATATTAGAAACAAGTAAAACAAATTAAAGGTTAATTAATTATAAATTAAATTAAATAATTACGAACTAGGTTAAAAACAATTCTAATTTGTCAACGAGTGCAAATGGAAAGGTGTTAAGCACGCACTTCCATGCTAGCGAGAAAATTAGTGAAAAGAGAGATGCGTTCAATTAAGTTATAGAATTGTTAGTCGATTGATTTTAAAAGCTATGTCGAAACACCCTAACATGTCTAATTAGGTTATTTAAATGATCGAATGTCGTCTAAATAAGTCATATGTTAACAATCAGAGGTTAAACTAACATACAACGGATCCTAGGGTGTGTCGAATTGGCCGAAACAGTAAAGGGGTCGAAAGCGATGAAAGTTAGACAACTCGTTTTATTTATGCCCTACCTTGAACACGAGGATATGTAAATGAGACGGGGGTGTACGACCGACAGAAGTAGCGGTTTCTTTTCCCATCTCAAGTCAACGCGGGTGTTCGTGGTGGTACTTTAACTCATACTCGGACTAACTAGTTTCATAGTTAATTAAAACAAACGATAAACAAGCGAAAAAACAAACAAAAAAAGACAATAAAAAAGGCATAAAAAACGAAATAAAAAGAGAAAAGAGAAGGGGATTTGATGCACCCTCCACCTACATGTATCGTTGACACCGTCTTGGGTCGTAATCGATGGTAGATTTTATCTCGAGAGGCCGTCGTCGACGAAGAACAAAGCAAACACGGGTTTTGGAAAGTTTCTGGACAGCGATTTTAAAACAGTGATATCTCCCTCGTTTCACGACGAAAATTCGATTCGAAAGATGTTTTGGAAACTAGAAAGAGAGGAGAACAAGGATCTTAAAGCAACCCTGGCTCGTTTTGGGTTAATGGGCACGAAAAACGAGCACAAACAGAACTGGACAGACAAGAAGAAACCGCGAAAACAGAGTGTTATTTCACTCTGTTTTTCGAGGGATTTCGTGTACTCTCAAGGGCAATTTGGCTCGTAATTCTTTGTCTAATGTGTATATGGATGTTATGTGGTTAATTAGGAACAAGAAACTCGAATTTTTATGGAGTTTTGATGGAGGAACGAAAGGGTTTTCGAAGAGGACACACAAACAGTTTCAGTTTGTGTGTCGGTTTTGTTTAGGGTTTTTGAAGGATGTTTAGGGTTTGTTTCTGAGGTTTAAAGCTTGTATGTGATGCTTGGATGTATGGAGGACTTAGAGGAATGAATGTATGGTGAAGGGGTGGTATTTATAAGGAGTTAAAATAGGTTAAAAGAGAGGGGAGGCAAATCGGGCTAGCTGAACATAGCTGCTGTCCAGCAGCTTTGAGGGGGGTTTCTAGGGTTCGTTTTTGGGGGATTTCTTGGTGATCAAGCTAGGATAATATGGGTAGGATACTAGGGTATGGGTTAGGGTTAATGGGTATGGGTCTTGGTAGTGTTTGGAGCGGGTTTGGGCTCGCGAATTGGCTGCCAAAACAGAGGGGGGTTCGGTCTATGCGGGCTGCTTGTGGCCTGTTTGGGACGAGGATTTGGGCTGCTTGTGAGGGGGTTCGAACATGGGTTGATGGGTATTGGTATAGGTGGGTTAGCATACTCGAGATTCGTGCCAATTCGCAAAGGAAACGGGCTTAAAAACCGAGCTAAAAACGAGCTCAAAACACACGGTTAAAAACGAGTTCTTCGCTTTTAAAATCGATTTTTCAAATCAATTAATAAATTGAAATAAATGACTTTTCAAATCAAATATACTCATAAAATGATTTTTCAAATCAAATATTTATTTTATTTTCAATAAAATAAACCTGGAAAAATAAATTCAAAATAAAACTTTAATTTAAATATCATTTAAATTAAATGGATAATGAATTCACTTAAAAAACACATTAATTTTAAATATCATTTAAAATAACAAAATGAACTTACTAAAAACATTAATTTAAATATCATTTAAATTAACAGAATGAATTCACTAAAAAACATTAAATTAAATATCATTTAAAATAATGAAATGAATTCCCTTTAAAAAAACATTAATTTAAATATCATTTAAATTAATAAAATACTTCATCGACGACGCCCATTCTACCTCGTAAAACGAGCTCCAAATAATGACAATGACAACTAAAGAATACATGTGTCCTATCATCATCGGGTGTTTGTCGGGTTCTCTATAAATTCCAATATCGACGGATACGGGTATCTACAATAATTGTTATTTTTTTTTACGTTTATGTGATTTTTAGATTATGTTATTTAATTTCCACCTCCCTATATTATCCTACATACGTCAACACCCTCTAAATACCTTCTTAAAATATCTAAAACCCCACTCCGACAGCGGTCTCTAAAACAACAAACGACAACAACAAAGACAAAGCCTTGGCGTAATTCGATCCCGGCTTCTTAAATTATCTAAAACCCCACCAACAGACTTTCTCGACAAGTTTCGGCCCTCGGCAGGATTCAATCCTTGCTTTACCCTTAACCCTTACGCTAACCGAATAGGAAACAAAGGACCCTCACGTACAATTTCACAACCATAAACCAAAACTATTACTAAGCTAACCAGAAATTATAACACAATCAACCTAACCAAAGTAATTGAACTCGAATTAACATCGACTACACGCATATTAAGTATGAATCAATACTTAATTAACCTAAAAACAACTAATTAAAATACAAAATGAAACGATAACAACTAAAAAAATATACTTCGTACTTGAATCAGTAAATGAAACTAAGAAGTTAAATTCAACTATACAAACGGCGGAATTAACTAACACACAAAATTATCAAAAACAAAAGAATGAGGAAATTATGAAACTTGCAGAGTAATATACGATTAGTAACTTGGAGAGGAAGATAATAAAGAAGGATGGTAAATTAGGCGGAAGAGTGTGATGTGTCGTATAAATTAGGGAAATTAGGGCAATGAAGACGCCATTAATGAAGTCTCAAAGCAAGGAGAGAGAGAAGAAATTGGGGGAAAATTATAGCATAAATTAATTGTATGATTCCATGCAACAATAAAATTGATTTTTATTTGTTTCAGTTTGTTTCACCAAAATGTGGGGGAAAGAAGGGAAAAAAACGCTGACTAAAACTATAACTATAAATCAACCGACACGCGTCGGTTACACAACCAGCTGGAAGTATTTGTTAATTGGCAATTGATTTTGATCATTTGATGATTGATAACAATTATATTCACTCAAAGATTATATTATAACTATTATAACTTTTGTTTATGTGATTTTTAGATTATGTTATTTAATTCTAATACAAATTGAATAGTTAAAATTCCTATCTATTTTCCTTATTCTGATTGTGTAAGACTATTATAATATTTTTTAGAAGAGTAGGATAAATTTTATTTTGGCTCCTCGCTATTTTATACTTTTAAAAAAATATCTTTATAGATTTAATTAAATTAATTAATTATAAAAAGTAATTTTTATAGATTTGTTATCATTTTCTCATTAAATTTGACATATTTTGTAGATGTCGTAGGACTCTTTATTAATGAAATGGTCTATTTGTTAATAAAGAAAAGGCCTCACTCATTGGCGCAATTAGAAATTCCTAGAAGTTGCTTATCTTGAGACCACCTCCTACCAATATAGCTGCGTATTTCCCCAAACCATAAATAAATTTGTCACAAATATGGGCTATTATATACTAAGTGCTTTTGACTGAGTGTCTCCACAATTTAATTAGTAGTTTAGTTATCTTTATAGTATGTGCTTCATCTTTTAAATTACACATATAACGATATTTCATAACAAATACTTCATACTTGCGACTCGAGTCATGGTCTCTCATTAGTTAGTGGGAATATGTGTTTTTACAATTAAGAGCTTCTACATAAAATTATACCCTTGAAATTCTCAATATTTCATTCAAGTGTATTTGGTCAATCAAATGTTCACAGCAATACAATAATACAATTTAAATGTGCAATTTCGAGCGACATGGAAGTTTATACTGATTGAACATTATTTGAAGTCATCCTAGAGACTAAAAGTCTAAAACATATAAGAATCCTACAAGAGACCTACTAACTCCTAACTCTTAAGCTATGTGAAACGAACTCAATAAGAGATTAAGAGGTCATCAGATGAACAAGTTTCACATATCCCAAACAACTTTAAATGTCGGTATATTATCTACTTAAATTTTCTAAAAGCTCACTTAATAACAGAACATTATTTAGTTACCGTGCAACGCACGGGCATGAAATCTAGTCTTATAATAATTAAAACTTAATCTTTTCTTAATTCATGTTAATCTTTCTTCATTTTATGGGTTGTAAGCAAACTATGGAAAACTAATCTTTCTAATCTTGGTGTAATTTCTTTCAAAGTCATCAACTTTGGTATTGTAAGACTCTCTAATCTCTTTTAAAGTTATCTAATACTCTTTCTTGGGTTTAATTCTTATGTTGAGTGAATAATTGTGTGGTTTGATCATCCTTGCATCTTATTTACTTGACTATTGCAAATTCTAGAGAAATAATTTAATTTATCTAGGATTGTTTGAAGCAACCTTGTTGTGTATTGATTTGATTTAAAGGATTCATATAACAAGTAGGAAGGTTTATGTCTTTTTCTCATTTGTATGATTTAATCTTGTGAGAATTGATCCTAGCTTGAATATCTTGGTAAAGTTCTCAATGCGCATGTGTAGTTGTCTTTCATGGTTTAATGAATGGTTGACTAAGCTTGAAGAGGATACATGGATGATTTAATTTGTGTATGCTAGTATCTTGATATTGTAGTATTGGGTGGATAACCTTAGGAGAGTAAAAAGAGTCAAGCTTTGCCATTTGTTGGTGACTAAGAAAAGATTACAGTAAAGTCTTTCTCATTATTACTTTGTGCCTATTAAGTGTTTGTTGTATTGCCACAATAGCAAAGTCTCCATTTTTACTCATTTTCATGTTGTTTCCAATCAAATGCCTTTCCCTTCTATGTTTCCTACTAGTTGAGCATTGTTAATACCCATTGTTTGTGATTAGTTCATTTTGTTAAGTTTAAATTGTCATTAGGATCTTAATTAGTAGTAGTCTTCATTAGTATCCCAATTAGTTCACTAGTCAAGTTTTAGTTGTTAGACCTTCTCTTGGATTCGACCCTTACTTATGTTATACTACTATTCTTAATTGCATAGTGTAGAGTTGATTTTGGTTTTAGAAATTGTTAATTTAATAGTTAATTCTAGGATTTACGACACCTAGTTTTCGCGTATCACATGCTTGCTGATGAATGTGGAAAACGTGTCATGATTGTTGATACTTCAAATGAAATCGGTGGAGATGGTGACATACCACATGCTGGAATTGGAAATGCTCGACGAATGCAAGTACCACACTCAGATATGCAACATATGGTACAACCTGATACTGCTTTGGGTATTCTTCCTCTTGGATTACATTAGATGGATATTTGTTTTTTTTTTAGTTGGATGCTGAGTTGCTGACTGATATGAAAATTTTCCTACAAGGGAAGAAAGAAAAGGGCATCTGATAGCTGTAACCTAGAACTCTAGTGTACTGCGCGTCATGTGAATGGTAAAAAGATAAAGCGGAGGTTCAAATCTGTGTGAGAGTTATTTCAAGTATTAATTGATGAAGATGGGAATAACACTTCTGTTTTTTCAAGGACACAAACCCTTGCACTGTAATGTGTTTGCCATTTCCCTGTGAATCTTGAAATCCAGCAACTAAGGAATTTCTACTCCTGGGTTTTAACAAGAAGGCGATATCGTCTAGAGAGAGTGTAGAATTTTATCGAGTAAAATAATGAGCATTTAGGAGAAGGGTTTGCTTCTGGGGCTCTAACAGAAGTTCATTTTCATTCTAAGGGTTTGCTTGGATTGTTCATTTTCCTTCCAAGGGGCCGCTTGGATTGGGGTTAATAATTTCCTTTATGGGGTAGTTGTTAACTTGTTATCCTCTCTTCACCTCCATGTTCCATCCACGATAATTATTACAACATATTTCGCCTTATTAATACATCAGCAGTCCACAATCCTAGCACCCCCCAATATAGAATATGAGTTTCAAGGAGCAGGTAGTACAAAGTTACTTGCACTTGATATTTTTACTAATTTAATTCGGAAAAATTGGGAAGGATTATTAGGCATAAGGGAAATTGTAAAATTTATGTTTTAGCAGTTAATCTTCCTAGTGATCCGTGCTACTTCAGGAATTTCACAATCATGCTTCTCTGTTTATGTTTTTTTTCTTATGCCTTCCATCATTAGTCTAATGTGTTTATTCATTTAGCTTACCTCTCTTTGGTATGTGACCTGATCCTTCTAATTTGACCAAAGCTGATGAAAATAATCTATTTCACGCAGTCTTGGATTTTCCTGCTCCTTTATTTTCTTCCCACTTATTCATTCATCCGTGTATTTGATGGCCGGTTATTCTTTATCAGCTGGTATGTCTGGGTTTGATAGAAAACTATGACATTCTACGGCCTATCAACTGATACTTGTAAGAAAAATTACTCCTCTCAACCTAGCATATGCAGTAGTCGTTCTGGTATATAATTTTGTCTGTCTTGACTAGTAGTTTACGTTTCTTTTTTAGGCATGTTTTGTGCGTTGGAGACCCTAACCCCCTTGCATGTGCTTTACTGCTTGCATGAAAACCAAGCAGAAAACAAACATAAATTATTGGCTGGGACAGAGAGAGTATGTTTTGGAATGCTCTGTTTGTTTTCCTTTCATCTTTTATGCGCCCCTAGTGATCTGTAAAGCAATAAGTATTCATCAATACTCCTCCTTCCTCTCCACTCCCCACGAGTTCTATTGATAGTTTGTGGTGGTTGTTTGCACGCTGATAAGATTTTGGTCAAGAAATTATAACTGTTTTCTGTTTTACAGGTTTTGATTGAAGCAGTAGAAAATCATATGGCTCAGGTAATTGTGATTGATGAGATTGGCACAAAACTGGAAGCAATGGCTGCCAGTACGATTTCTCAGCGTGGAATACAGCTGGTTGCCACTGCTCATGGAATAACAATTGACAACCTGATCAAGAATCCTGCTTAGGATATGCTTGTTGGAGGAATACAGGTTCTGTTAACAAAATGTTGGTGATTTTAGTTAATCACGAAATCATTTGAATGCAATCGAAATTTGGGCAAAAATCGTAGCAAGTTTGACCGTTATAATATGGGTTAGGGAGTGTGGAGTACACGCTCATATAAACGAGTTTGAATGTGCGATTTTAAAGAATGAGTTACAATGCAAATTAGTCGATGTTATCGTAGCTCGAAAATGAAGAATTGGCTAACCCCGATCGGGGTTGATGATGCTTAGCCAAAAATTCAACAAGTTTAATTTACGTAAATTGGGAAAGCTACGTCCCCGATCGGGGTGAGTGATGTTTATCGGATTTTTGCAATTAATTGCTATAAACCGTGTTGCATTGTTTCATACTTGTCGAAAAAGGTACCTCTTGAAAATAACCGATTATTTCCTTTAGAGTATGCATACAGAACATGTATAAATACATGTTGATGCATGATTGAAAATGACGAGAAAAATCATAAACTTTTCGACTTTGAAAGAACAAACAAATTACAAACTTCATTTGTATTCTCTCGATTCTATTTGCCTAGAACGAGAGGGAATCGATAGTCTTATCCTACAAGATATTTCGTGCAACCCAAGGCAAATGTAAGGGTCGAAATACTCTTTAAGGAAAACGATTCGTGATTCTATCGTTATCCAAATTTATCATTTGCTTTTGGCGGTCGACGGAGTGTCAACCACCATGTATATATCTATCATTATTAAAGAGTATTTACGTTTTGTGATAATGAACATATCGGTACGCGAGACAGTGTCGTCAAAATCTGTTATTTGGTGCGATGTTGATGTTTCGATTGAGTTCGTAAAATTGTAAGATTGCGCAGTTAAATTAGCGTTGTGTTCTGGTTTGACAATGGACATTGTCAGTGAAATTGACATGTTGGCCTGGTAATATATCTTTAATGGTACCGTAGTCATCCTATTGATGACATGATAAAAATCACGACAGATCACAGGAAGGTAAGTATTTCTTACTTTGCTCTGACATGGCTATATGGATTTTGCGTTGTTGAGTACTTGTGTAATTTGTAAATGATGATGTCTGCATGTTGTCAAGATTGGTCTTCTTAACACTAACATCATCCATTATGGTTGCCATGGTTTAATTTATGCATTAATGATTTAATGTTAATACATTACTTTGAACATTATTGATGAGTGGTGAATAATGCATGCTTAGAATATTGTTTACATCATGGTTTTCATCAATGGGTTCTAGAATTTACGCATATAATTGTGAAAATACATCAATATGGATGATGGGATGATGGATAAGGCAATTTTGCAGTGGGCTTTACTCTATCAACACAAAATTGTGAAATTAAGTGTTCATATCACAACGATAAGTTCCCGGATTTCTTTATGTACGTAATTTAAGATTTATGTGATTCTTGTCCATGATATGCTGTTATCCGTTGGATTTTTTTTTTACTTGTTAGCCTTGGCAATGTGTATGGGATGATGCATGAATTCCTTTTGCATTAGTTTTATCAATCGTGGTTATCGACAAAATGGTTTGTGATTTGTGAAAATGGTTATGGCCAGAAAACGGTCAATATGCCAATAATGACATAATAAGTACCTCTTGCCATAGTTTTATGCATAAATTGTATTTACATTTGACATGATTGCTAACAGTTCCGTAATGATTGTTTAATATGTTAATATCTTTGTGTACAACAATTAAAATTCGATGATGAAATTGATTTTACCGTATAATTTCGGAAATCATGGTTTGTGATAACCATGGTGAGATTATAGAGTCATGGTGGTTTAACCATGTAAGAGGTACACTAATAACATTGAATGTACAGTTATTTGACGAGTCCGGTAAAGAAGTAGTCATTTGTTGTAAGATTATTGACAAATTAATCTTTGGCATAGACTAACGATGATTTACCTTGTAAAAGGTGGTTCTGTCATCATGTTCTTCTATGAAGGACATAGGGGAGGTAATATGAGTATTTGTATTAGGATCAAGGGTGAGACTATGATTACTATTCTCTGGTTAATATTGGTTGAGTATGATGCTTATATTCAATATGGTAAAAGCGGAGTCATATCTCGAGTATTCACATGGTCTTGCATTGCTTTTGCTGTTGAGAAGTTGAGTAAGAATATTAGCAAATACTAATACTCATGTTTTCAAGCATTAGACAAGTGTGAAATTATAAAAGTAAGCCATGATTTATGATTTGTCTTATGTCAGTTTTCTTCGGTTTTAGAAGAATGGTTGTATGCAAATGGTATTACCTTGTAGATAGTTATTTTCTACAAATGGTAGTGTATCTTTACTTGAGAGAGGCACCATTATTAAATGGGTTTCCCAAAGGCTAATTTGCATTATAAGATTGACGTAGGAGTAGAAATTCGTAGTGTTAGTTATAGCCGGTAAAAAGGCTAAAAGGTTATAGAAATTGATCTACGAGTTTCATTTATGAATGAGACCGAGTTTACCCATGTTGATAGGGAATACTAACTTGGCTAAGTTTATAGTCAAGTGAATTATGGTGACGACCGTACCGGGACGTTATTATAACGTGATATATAAACTATCAAATATGGATGATATGCTTGTTTTATGAGATCTCAATGTCTAGTTGATCATTTTGCATAAAGGATCAATTAGGGACTTCGTTCATAAGTCGGTATCAGGATGTTTAAAGCCTATATAAATCTTTGGTGGTAGGACACCCAATTCCCCTCTAAATATGACGTTAGAGGCAGAATTCAATGTGGAAAGCCTATTATCAAAGATTGGAGCACGTTATTTATATTGTCCCGAAAGTATGTGTTCGGACCTGCATGATAAGTTAGGGTGAAGTTTATCTTCTTAATAGACTTTTGAAAAAGTTTTTTGTAGGGTACGATAAAAAGAGTCCACCTATATGAGTGTGAAGTGTGGCCGCTTCTTAAAGCTCGGGCTTGGCTTTGTAAGCACTCGTGAATGGATAGGGACACTAAGCCATGTAAAATAGTGTCGGCAATAAACTTATGGAGTTGTCTTGAACTTGTATGTGTTCTATCTTCATGTATTCATATGACTTGACGGGTTCAATCCATAGAGACACCCCGATACTCGAATGCAGAATGCATAGTTCACTAAGGTGGAAATTCAATTTGCGTGACATTTTCACTTTATGTATGAGTTTGGTTTGGTTTGTTGTTTTGAATCAAGGATTGCATTTAAATGGGGGAGGAATGTTGGTGATTTTAGTTAATCACGATATCATTTGAATGCAATCAGGATTTGGGCAAATATCGTAAAAAGTTTGACCGTTATAATATGGGTTAGGGAGTGTGGAGTACACGCTCATATAAACGAGTTTGAATGTGCGATTTTAAAGAATAAATTACAATACAAATTACTCGATGTTATCGTAGCTCGAAAATGAAGAATTGGTTAACCCCGATCGGGGTTGATGATGTTTAGCCAAAAATTCAACAAGTTTAATTTACGTAAATTGGGAAAGCTACGTCCCTGATCGGGGACACTAACCCCGATCGGGGTGAGTGATGTTTATCGGATTTTTGCAATTAATTGCTATAAACCGTGTTGCATTTTTTCATACTTGTCCCAAAAGGTACTTCTTTGAAATAACCGATTATTTCCTTTAGGGTATGCATACAGAACATGTATAAATACATGTTGATGCATGATTGAAAATGACGAGAAAAATCATAAACTTTTCGACTTTGAAAGAACAAACAAATTACAAACTTCATTTCTATTCTCTTGATTCTATTTGCCTAGAACGAGAGGGAATCGATAGTCTTATCCTACAAGAGATTTCGTGCAACCCAAGGCAAATGTAAGGGTCGAAATTATAGCTGTTCATGGGTCATCCCGTCCATTAAGCCCGCCCGTCCAACCCACTTATTACATGGGCTTGGACAAGTATTTTTTACCCGAAAAATTAAGAGGGCGGGCCAAGCCCAGCCCACCAAGTTAAATGGGTGGGTATGGACAACAAGAAAATCCCGTGGGCCGGGGCATTAGTCCCGTTTACTATTTAAATCTTTTACTTTTACTCTTAAAAAAAAAAGACATTTTCAAAAAAAATTGTATCAATTTTATATGGATTTGGAACACTAAAATAATACGTAAACTATAAAGGTTAAAATATAACGAAAATATTTATATATTGGGTACCCTTATAAATTTTAATTAATAAAACAACTACATTGAAGTTTCGTGTTACGGCCCATTAGCCCATGGGCCGCCCGACTTTTGACTAAAGGGCGGGCAAGGGCAAGGACAATTGGCCAATAATTAAGGCCCGCTCCGCCCACTATGGTCTTAAAGGCCAACTTTTTCCTTCAGAGCCTGGCCCATGTCTGGCCCAAGCCCGCATTTGAACAGCTCTAGTTGAAATACTCTATAAGGAAAACAATTCGTAATTCTATTGTTATCCAAGTTTATCATTTGCTTTTGGCGGTCGACGGAGTGTCAACCACCATGTATATATCTAACACAAAATAATTAGCATCTGACATTTTTGTTTTTAAAATTGATTCTCTATATATGATCATACGGCTAATTGCAAGAATGTAACATATGCTTAAGTGGATTGATTGGTTTACGGCTTGGCCCATGTAACTTTAGTAGCGCTCCAAAAGTCCAAAGAAATATCACATTAGCATAATCGTTGCATGGTTTCTAGCTTGATGTTTCGCCTGTTGTTTTTATGAGGTATTTGACATTCCAATATGCGCATTATATAAATTCTAGACATGCTGGCTGCAGATGGATTACTCTTAACAATTTTTCGAAAATAGTTCATAGGTCTTCTGGGGGTTTTGGATGCAAATACTTTTGTTAAAACAAAACGGGACAGCAGAGCAAACTATATTTTCTTTTAAGTTAAAGTTTCTATGCTTGAAGCCAATTTCTAGAACTAAGGAGCATGTATCACGATGGATTCAGAAAAGCTCTGACGAATCCAAGGCTGCTTCTAATTATGTAATACTAGTTGTTGTATCGCGCGCTTTACGCGCGATACCCCAAAATATTATTACTTTTGAGTTGTTGTTTGCCTAGCGGTACCCCAAAAATAATAGAAGTAATGGACTTATTTACCGAGCTTAGTAATTTAATGAAGCCAAATTACATAAATGGCAAATGTGTTCCAATCACATAATAAGGATAATTGTATGCATTAAGAATTGAGTAATCTCATATTATTTAATATTGTAGAATGAAAAGACGTTTATATGCAAAAAAGAAATCGATAACAAATCAACTGAAATTAACTAAACTAATACGAATTTTGCACTTTTTGGAATAATAGTATTGTCACTCGATTGTGAATATACGATCGACAGATGTTGAATATGGGAAAAAGCCCTAGTAATATCATAGTAAAAGTAGTTCATTTGGTTTGATGAACTTTGAGTTTTCGCTTATATTAAAGGAAAAATTGATGGGAATAATCCCACCTTTACCTCATCTTCCAAAAATAATCCCACCTTTCAATAATCCGAAAACAATCCCATCTTTTAGCCCCGTCTTCTTTAAACAATATCTTTTACCTGTTACCTGATTAAACGGTTTCCTTTGTGTTATTTATACTCCTTTCTAAATTTTTTATATTTATTTTATTTCATCTCTTCATCTCTTACTCTCTTTATCCCTAAACTACTCTGAACAAACTTTCAGCATGATCAAACGAGAAGAAATACACCATTGAAGACCCCATTTCATAGGCCAAAACCAAAATAATTAAAACGTTCTAATAAAAAATCATTACATAGGCCACAATTAATTAATTCGTCATACTCTACCATTGTTAATAAGCTGTACACATTGCCATTGAAGACCTCACTCCATCTCTTAGTCTCTCTTTCAATTAAAAGCGACTCTCCGGGTGAATTCCTCACACTCAAATGGCAGAAGCAATATAATGCCCTATTTTACCTAGGTTGTTGTAACGATTCGTTGTGGTGGTGTGCTTGTTATGGATCAATTCCTCAAACTCCGTCTCGCTGTAATCGACTGAGTAGTGATTTAGTGTATGTGCAGTAGAAGTATGATGTAAAGCCTTGAGTGTAGTCCAAACTTAATCTGCTATTCAATCAAGGATTACCTACACTACTCTATGATGCAAAGCCTTGAGTTGGAGTATTTGTTTTTCATGTTCTGTTTTGCTTCGTACAAGATTTAAAGGAGTAAGAAATGGTTAGTAATGAAGTAAAGTAATTAAAGCAACAATTTGAAGACAATCATATTACCTACTAGAACAAGTCATTTTTATAGAAGGACTATTTAAAGAAGATGGGGTTTAAAGATTGGATTGTTTTAGGATTATTAAAAGGTGGGATTATTTTTGGAAGATGAGGTAAAGGTGAGATTATTTCCATCCATTTTTCCTATATTAAATGAGTAGATTTTACTTTATATTAGCATGATACAAATTTCTAACTGGGAATAAAAGAAACATTATGATCAAAGTAAAAATTTCTCTGGTAATTAATATCTTATTCTTCGTCTGTTCACTAAAAATAATGCCCCAATTGCCTCCTAGGCCGTGACATGTAACATTTGATACAAACCAAATGAGAACCTCTTATTAGAAGAAGTTTTGCTTACAACCGTAGGTATGCATCCTCACTCCCCAAAGAAGTATTTTTTTTTTTTTTTGATAAGGTAAAAAAACTCCCCAAAGAAGTATTGGTTTGGATGATTTTACACTTCGTTGTAAAGTATACTCATTTACAACGGTTTGGATGAAATGAAATTTGTTAAGCCCTATTGTCATCTTTTCCTTTTTTTTTTTGCAACTTGACAATTTAATTCAAAGGAAACCGTATTTCTTAATCATAGAGTGGTATGAATTCCACTTCGTCACTCCACTTATGATCATTCCTCCCAAAAAATAACATGTATGAATTTTACTAAAGTTCCTATAAAGATAGCATCATCAATATAAGAAGCGGAATAGAAGTTCAAGTGTGTATAATTTCATTTTATATAGCAGAATGTATGGACTTAGAATTTTTCTCACATGTACATTCGAAGTATTCGTCTTTATTTGGCTCATGTAAGAATAATATGCAAGGTCTCAGGACATTGCATATTTTTCAACAATCGGTGTCGGATAAGTAAACTAAGACGAATCCCCATACTTCTAACATTACAACTCCATCACTGGTACTTTGGGCGGCGTACCAATGACCTTCATAATTGATGGTCCAAGCATTAATAGCAAATGTTAGCGAGTCCGCCATTGAACCATGGTTTAGAACATAACAAAAAGCATCAATAAAATTTACATTCCTAAATGTCAAAAACGAAATTTATAGTGCCAAGCTACAACTTTTATTAAGCTATGACCATGTTTGATACACAAAAGTACATTGATCAATGACCTTAATGCAATAGTTCACTTTTGTTACATCCAAATTCGCTTAAAAAAACATTATATGATGATATTGCTCAAATCAACCTATGAAACACTAATGCAGTTCCTGACCAACCAACCTAGTGGATCCCTCACTGTTCAATATACATTTCCAGATACAACACGTCCCAATAATAACAAACCACATAGATATTTAAAAGCATCGTGTTATATGATGGTACTAGATTTCATGCTCGTGCGTTGCACGGTTAGTAAATAGTGTTTTGTTTTTAAGTGAGTTTAAAATTATGCATAGTAGAGTTTGTAAGAATTTTAATACTCACATCCAAATCAAAAATAACACTTGTTTTTGACACTATTCATGGTCGTAGAGAATTTTTGATATTATCTTTAATTTTTAAGACAAAATATAGTCATGTAAGATCTTGTTTGATTTATCTTCTTAAATGCTATAGGAATATCAAATTTTTATAATTTTTAATAATGTGTAATTAAAAATATTCACGTGACAAAACGTGTATCGGCAAGTGTGATAAAGTACATGTTACCTTTGATGTTATACACTATTATATTGACTATTAGGTTTCCGTCTCTTATATAATTTGACTTGGAGTATATGACATATTACATAAACAACCAACTTAAAGAGAAATTTTATCAGTAGAACAAATTAACCGTGCGTATACTATATATAGTGCGTGAGCTCTATATTACACGAAATGGACGTGAGCATTTTAATTTGTGTGTTTCCACACTATATTGGGCTTGGCCCAATTAAAATAGAAAGTTAAAAATAAAGAAAATATATATTCCTATATTAGGAGATTGGCATTAGATATTATACTCCATAAATAAATAATATTCCATCAAATTTCCTATAGGATCGTTCTATAGTATAGGATGGTCTCAATAGAAAAGTTTAGCCCCATAAAAAGGAGTTGAGTCCCACAACATAGAAACGTCAGAACTATTTATATATTGGCCTTTGGCACTACAAAAGCTAACGACAAGAATTTGATTTTATAAGCAATAGGTTAAACAAAGTCTTGATTGTATCTCATTTGAAAATTTAGGATTCAAACTTAGCCTTGAATTTAGGATTGAATTTAACAGTACATGATTAAATTATTACTTTTAATTTCTCAAATTTTAGTAGGCCAATGTATATACTAATATAGTTTGTCATACATACTCTGACGGATTAGAAGTCGAGACGGAATAGAAGTCAAGCTCCGACCTACGACATATATAACCGAATAGAGAGAAGTTGAGTCAAACTTCTATTAAAGATAGAAATCGCGTAGTTGTCGAGTTGTATTTAATTATAACTGTTATTTTGTCCTTGAATAACATTCATAGAAAAGGTGCTCAATAATCCACCTTATTAAAACAATTTTTGAGATAAAAAATTGTATGTTTTGCTAAATAATTAGAACATTATTTACACTCAAATCAAGTGATTCTTATTGGAATCGATCTTTTTGAGTTCGTCTATGACTCGTATCATGCTCACAGCCTACAATGACCAATGACAAACCCGAAACCAAGACCTTAAAGTCCTTAGCGAACCAAATATATATTCTCGCCACGCACGCGAACACAATATTTACCGAACAAAAAGACATAGTCATATTGTCGAAATTGACCTTGCACTATAATCTCACGCCTAACTTCCTTATATCCTTGGTTACATCCACAATTCTACGTGGTCATACTACACATAAACTCGATCGTAAACTGTACTCTTTTTTTTTCATCGTCATATGCGTTCAAAGGATTGATCATTCTTGTTTATATGGATTAATATGATCCGTAAACAAATTACTTTCATTATTTTAACAGGATATACATGTTGAGGGAGAGGCCGAGAGGGGAATTATATTTTAGTAAAGTAGAATATTGTTTGCTGTCAGTCCAAATAGATTTAACGGAGAACAAACGGAACATAGCATTAAATCCTTCACTGTAACTTTTCATAGTTTAGGTTCTTAACTGGAAAAAAATTGATAGTTTCATACCTTAAAAATTGATAGTTTCAGTTCTTAACTTAGTGTTAACTCTTGTTATAAGCAACTCCCATGAAAGAATCGGCTTTTTTAAGATCTGTGTCAAAATTAAAAATTAACAAAAAAAAAAATTGGTTAGATTAATAGGGAGTACTATAAAACAAATGTAAAAAGAACTCAAAATATAAAACTTATGCTGACACTTACTACTATGTCTATACTCCTTCTGTGTCAAGGTGAATTCTTAATTCTTATTCTTTTTATCGCAATCCATTGTTGGTGTGACACCCTCATTTTTAGCGTTAAATAAACACGTAAATTCTACAGAAAAACTGACAGGATATGTTTGTAATTGGTTCAACTAGATAAAACCTGTAATTTTTAAAACTTTTCTAAACCATTCACAAACATTTCCAAATGAAGAGTGCCAAAACCTGCAAATACTAACAAACTAATTTACATAACATTGCTAAAGTCGCGAGAATAAAGTGATACAAACCAAAGTAAAAGAGGGAGACATATGTCCCTCCAAAATATAAACACAGCCATATGTTTAAAGGTTTACTACAAAATATAACCAAACTAAGTTTAAGGTTCTTTTGCTCACTAGCTCGTCCGTGTACCCCATCTAATCATCATCAACCTGTCAATCGCATTTTATACAAACACGAAAGCCACAATTCAGTGGGGAGTAACTTCGAGTCCTCCCAGCCACGAAATGTCATATTTAATGTAACATGTAAACATGTAAACAACATCATAAATAATTTAATTATCGAGTATTCTAACATATGAACACTAAGCTGACCAATTTGAACTATCATGTGAAACATATAACAAACAGTAATCCAAACTTTATCAATTGTAACCGGCTTGCATCTCACCTATTACAATTCATAAAGTCACCATACAAGAAAGGACAATATATCAAAGACAGGCATAAGTTCTTAGCACGGTCAATAGTCACTCTGTAACTCGAGTCTATACCACGAGGTAGGGAAGGTAATCGAACCGGTATCTTGGCTCAGAGGTTCTATCAAAACATGGCCAAGACACAACACAACCCTAGTCCTAAATCTGCGCAGACCTAGACATGCGGATACACACCACCGCACCCAAGATCCACAATTTTAATAAAACCATGTGAGTACCCTAAGGAGTCCACCAAAGGGTTGGCTAGTACTTAAGCTGACCACTTACTCTCAAAATAAGTAACGAGGTCATGCCCCAACTTGGATATAAACCCACCAAGTCAGGAACACAAAGGCTATTAAGCAGTGAACATATACTCGTCAAAGACTATAAAGGCCTATCTATGACAAACACACACAACCTGCAAGCGTATTCAATACCAATTCCATTTCAAGCAATATTAACAATATTAAAGGTTTCGGGGAATCTAAGGCCGTTTCTACAATATAAGAAACCATTCAAATCAACCAACAACATATGTGAAATAAAAACATAATAAATGGCCTAAAACAAGAATAAGGCCAATTATCCAATTCACACTATAATTCATCCAACCGAATTTTTACCCACAACCCCAGCTCTGCGACAGGTACGGGTTCAATCGCGGCTGACCAATCACACAATTGACTGACATCGATTCAGTCAAAGGGACTAAGGGCTCAGTTTTCGGCATAATCATCCAAACATTGTAATTATCGCTATAAAATTTATTTCAAGCCTATTCATTACAATTTCATGTCATAACCTATCCTAACATGTGCAAACTACCAATATAAGAATAATTTTACCACCAACATTATATTTACTACTAACATTATTCATTTCATAAGATTACCCATATGTTACTTATACTAAATATAACATTAATAAACCCGAAACGATTTAACAACGCATGAAAAATCGCGAAAACAAGCAACGGGCTGACCGGGCCAACCCAGCTGCTGTGGGCTCGCACGGACTGCCGGGCCTCTTGGGTCGCCACCCCTAATCCTCCGTTTCTCCGTTTTTGTTCATTTTAACACCGTTTTAAGCATCAATTAATCATTCCCATTTCATTTCCATACTAATATGTGAACTTATACTTATAAAAGACATGAATTTAACCCATATTTTCATGTGAAACAAACCACTCAAATAACATTCACAAAAACATACAAAAAGCAAAGAATGTGACATTTATTCGTCGAGTAACTCGAAATATGTTACCTTTAGCTAAGAATGAGCAATTAGCACCTTGAACACCAAACCCTAATATACATTCTAGCCACTATCTTCAACTATGTACGAGTCTCCAAACTCGTCTTCTAAATCTTCACCTAAATAAACAATAAAAACACAATAATAAGCACTATAATCAAAACCCTAAAAACGGTGGATAAAATAAATTTAGGGAAATTGAATTTAAAACATACTAGGATGTTGGAAATGAAGAGAGGATTCCAAATATGTAATCCTTATGAAATTTGGAGTAGAAATGAGTGAATTATGATGAAAATCACCTTAGAAAGCTTAGGTTTTGGTATGAAAATGGTGTTTTTAGTTTAGAATATGTTAGAATGTTTAAGGAGGATGAAGTTGGAAAAGAAAAATCCAAAGGGAAGGAGGGGGGAGGAGGTGTGTCGTGGAAGGGGGGAAAGGAGGGGTATTTGGCGGAATTTATTAGTCGGTTTTGGCTCGTTTCGACGATAATTAGAACCGTTTGTCAAATGCAAATTCCGACAATGCCAAAGTTCTTAAACACGAGATTACAAGAATATTGAGTACTCATATGACCTATTTCCAAAATCGTTTGCCCAATTTTCACAAGAATTGCCATTTTCCCCGATATGCCCTTATTTCGAAATAAAAGGTTTTTACATGGTTTAAACTATTTTTAAACATTTCGAAACTATCAAAATAAATACTTTACTTCAAAATATAATAGAATTATATTTCATTGAATTATTATTACTTCAAATACATAAATATTAAATTCAACTTGATTAATAAATTACTTCCGCAATATAATAACGGTCCGAAATTACGGGGTGTTACAGTTGGGATACAATTTGTACGGTTGTACCTGCGGCTGCACCATGATTTTGTATGAGAAACATTATATATTATATGGAGTAATAAAGTAGAAAAATTACTAAAATCATATATATACATACACATCTACATCAAACAATAAAAAGAAACAATGCAAAATATAGGTATTGTGACAATGTGATTTGAGGGACGAAAGATAAGACAATGTATAATTATATATACTCTTGCAGAAATAATGCTTGTAGTATTTGTGGTAGAGCCAAATACCGAAAGATAATAATTACAGATAAGTTCTGCCAACTAAATATTAGTACTCTATGGAATATTAGTAATTTAAAATTAAAGATTTTATTCGAGTCTTTTATAAAAGTTGGAGACTACCACATACCTTGAAAAAAGCTTCTTATATATACACTACTACAGATACAGGCTATAACAACGGTCAAAAACCGTTGTTATATAAAAAAGCGGACGTTGTTAAAGCGTCCGTTGTAAAAGGTTTTAACAACGGTTTGTTTTCTTAAGGAAACCGTTGTGAAAAATATTAACAACGGTTTTAAGTATAAAAACCCGTTGTGGAAAGTGTGACTCAATTTTGGGGAGAAAGTTATAACAACGGGTTGTTTGTAAATAACCGTTGTTGTTTGTTCTTAAAAAATAAAAAAAAATTAAATTAAATATTACTAGATGCATGTATAATTACGGCCCGTTAGAATTCCGATGTATGCAGAATATCCCTTAAATTAATTACCAACGGTTTTGAAAAAACTTATAAATGTGACTAGCTATAAATATTAAAGCATCCTTTACTAACATTCATTAATTGAAACAACATGGCAATGAACCCTAATTTTATCAACAACGAAGAATGGCTTACACAAACGATTGAAGATGATGGGAAGGTTCTCGTAGGGCTTCCGCCGATCAACACCCATTAATCAAAGCATCCCTTGAACATCAACGGAATTATTGGATTAAGAGGCGTGAAGCGATCGGCTTGTCAACAAAGCCTTATCATCATCATCATCTTCATACCCTCGTCACTGTTACTCGCAACTTGGTCAGCAGCAGAGATATGTTGAGTTGTACTCTTCCAACCTTATCTCCACATGCAAGTCGTGTCCTTGCATATATTCAATATGTTATTGCAAAATATGAAGCCAATGACCCGGAAGTTAGCGGTATACCAGAGTGGCGTGATTGGTGGCAGGTTGAGAAGCGCTTTTTACGCTTAACCGGGGTTGTTCCGGCTTATTATACATCTTTTAATTTCTGATAATTGTTGTAATGTATTTGGTTTAAAATTAAATGAAATGATCATTTTGAAAGTGTTGATTTATGCTTGTTTGATTTGCTTCCATTTTTTGAACTCCATAGATCAGTCATCATCAAGATTGATTATTATCGCCATCACTTTGTGCATATGAACGGACAATATGGAATGAGAAGGGTTAGTAATAAGATTTGAAGCATTGAGAGATATGATGATGTTGATTATGGCACAACTTCCTAACATATATATTAATTAAAAAACAACTCAACCCACACATTGCTTAGTATAAATACATTGCATTATCTCAACTAACATGCATTTCCATTATCTCAATATATTCTCCAAACCCTAACTGCTAAAACAAACTCCAAATAAATTAACCCTCTCCTTAATCTTTCAAAACAAACTCCAAACTCCAACAAAATGAATGATATCATCCTTAAGACTCTTACTATGCTCGATCCGTACGAAGGACGCCAAAGAAGATGGCTTGACGGAAAAAGAAGAAATTGCAGACTATATGACGATATAGCAGATGCTGAACGGAACCTAATGGTCGATAAAAACACATACATGGAAATGAAATAATTAGAAAAATAAAATAATGACGATGAAACAAACCTGATAATTACAGAACGTACGTAAAGAGACGATGAAATCAACAGTGACGGCGAGAAGATAAAGCGACGATGAGAAAGAGAGAAAGAGACGATGAGAAAGTGTGTGTTTTGTGTTTGTGTTTTGTTCTTCTTTGGGTTTGTGTTTGTGTATTAAGGTTTGTGTTTTGTGGCTGCAGCAGACTTGTGTTTGTGTGGTTTATAGTATGGAAGGTATTGACAACGGTTATTAAACAACAACCGTTGTGAAATATGTTTTAACAACGGTTGTAAAAAACACCCGTTGTTAAATAAGTTTTAACAACGGGTTTCAAAAATAACCGTTGTGATTACTTTTCACTAACTTTGCGCCAATTTTGCGCCAAATTATTAACAACGGTTGTTCATGTGTGACCCGTTGTTAAAACGAATAACAACGGTTTTTATAACCATACCCGTTGTAATTGATTTTAGTAAAATTCGCGCCATACATTCTACAACGTCTATTGTGATTTTCGTGAATAATCATTGTTAAAGGGGCGTTGTAGTTGCCTGGATTTGTAGTAGTGATATATATACTAGATTTAATGTCCGAGCCATTTGGTAGAACCTTTATGAACTTAACTAAACTAAATGAAGTTGAGATGTACTTAATATAGCTGAACTAAGAGTTAATTTGTGAAAAGATTGGCTGAACTAAAGTGCATGTAGTTGAGATAAGAGCTAGACAGGCCTTGTTCTTTTCGGTTGAAAAACGCAGTGCTGAACTTAATGAGACTGAGCTGAATTGAACAGAACTATAAATGAAGTTGAGCTTAACTGAATTAGCTCAAATAAGAGTTAATTTGTGAAGTGATGAGCTGAAATGAGATGAACTGAATCAAGTTGAGCTGAATTGGAATGAAATTAAACCAGAAAGACACAAGTCCTAGTTTATAAAATGATAAACTGAATTTTATTGAACGAAGCGACCAAAATGAAAACGAAGAGCAATTGTGCATGCTATCCGTATAACACCTTTATTACTACCCAATCCTATATGACTTAGAGACTTAGAGTACCAAACAAAATAAAACGCTAAAGAGAATTTTACTTAGAAGCACTAAGATAATCTAAAGTAATTTATGCCTACTAAAAACTCTTAATAAAATAAAGAAAAGATATAATAACTTTGTGATATAGCGTAGTATAGTAATAAGTAGTGGCCTTGAAATACCATCGTTTTATTTAATTTGTTTTTTTAATGCGGACAATCATGCATTATACGGAGTACTAATCTTTTCGCTCTAAATCTAATTATCTATTTTTTTCAAATTTTGACTTGTCGGCAATTATCCCACTTTTAAAAGTGAGGAGTGACCTATGTTTGAGGTTTTCAGCTTTTACAAACCAATCTCTCTATCCCGGTCATTTGTTATACTTTTCTATTTTGGGGTGTTTGAGTTAGATTCTTCAAGCATCTACACCGTATTATAGTTAGAAGTCATCTCACAATAAAATACATATTCCACATCTACTACTTTAGTCAAATAGAAAACTCTTTAATTTCATAATCAATTTTAGTTACAATAGGATTCAAACTACATAGTATTAGCTTGTGTATAATGATTTTTAGCAGCCTAAACTCCAATATGAGATCTTTTTTTGGTTTTTCTTTCCTTTATAATTTTTAATTGTGAACTCGATTTTATACTTCGTACCATAGAAGTTATGATTACCTTTTGGGGGTATATGTACACCTCTTGAAAGCTAAACCCTTGTGATCCACCCAGGGAGTTCAGTTATGAACCTTCTCTGATAATAGTATATGGAACTCCTAAGCCCATCAATGACTCAAAGTAGATTCATCCTGCTCAACTAACTTTCGTGAATTGCTTGTCCTAGGAGCTTGAATGCCATTATAATGTGAACTTATCAAACGGACATGCCGGGGTACTTTCACTAATTTTCACCATTCTCACACGTAATCTACCGTCATGAGCTTTGGACAAGAAACCTGCATGTACACACATAGACCATGTACGAGAATTATACAGATATTTGGAAAATTAAAATCTGGATCTAGAAGTTAGTTATGACATGTTCTCTTCAACTTCTTTTAGCTAACTTTTGAAAAGATCAATTTTTTACATTCATAAAAGTTTGTATCTGTATTCACCAAATAGTACTTGAATAACACTGAGTTCAAAAAAGTTAAGATAGGTTGAAGACAACAATTTATCATCTGCGTCTCCAGAAAATGACTGATCATATTTGAACCAGCAGTCAAGCTAAAGTCACAAAGACAATATTGGACAATTACAAAAGGCTTGCCAAAATTAGAAGAATGAGAGTCGTAAAAAATTCAAGCACATACCTCAACATAAGTTCCGAAGGCTTCAAGGGCTGCCCGCCTATCTTTAACTAATGCCTTCACTTTGGCTTGCTTGAAATTAGGGACAGGATCACCATCTAACAAATAAGCTAAAAATAAAAAGGCTCAGAGTTCATCAATTGACGATCCTAACAAAAACTGAGACAGGAAACTACTATATATTATCAGTTACTATGGTCAATAAATGTAATCTATCTGTCGTAACAACTTATCGGACTGAGATAAATAGTAACCAATATTATTAGTTATGGTCTATGATAAAGATCGGTTCTTCCTATGATCGGAACTTAATTTGGGCCATGATCAAAAGGGTCAAAATCCAAACCCTTGAGAACAAGAACATCAACAAACAACAACAAAGCCTTAAGTTGGACTCAGATCACAAGAATTTTCATTGGAGACAATCAATGACGGGAAATTTTTATTCAAAGTCCTTCCGCATCATGTCGGTGGTGCAGGGTGTATGATTCACCATAAAATCATTAATCATACACTCGGTTGAAATTAAATTAACAAAGCAACAATAAAATTAAAAATCAAATCAAAAACTGAAAACAATACAATAGTTTATATATTACCCACTTATTACCATAATCATTAATCATCCACTCCATTGACATTAAATTTGAGTTCTACCATGGTTATCCAAACCCTACCTCCAAGGCTCCAATCAAAGCTAAATGTATAAAAGTCAGAGTTATTTTAAGGAAGCTAATAAAGAAAACGAACCTCAAGCTAGCCAAAAGTACAAGGATTTGAGTAGTGGCTTTACTCGGTGAAGCTAACAAGGTCCAGCTAAACCTTCATCATCATCTGAACATTAGTCACATTTCTAGTATAATATAGTAGATCAGAAGGATTATGTATGGTACATTTTTCTTTAATTAAAACAGAAAAAGAGAACAAACTTGGTAAAAAGAAAGAAGCAGGAAAACTTTGGCCCGTCTTCTTCTGACAAAGCTATACTCGGAACCACATCGACCAACCTATAAGCTCCAGAATTACACTTAGTGATTCATCAATAGGTAAAGCTACAACAAGAAAACCATGGTTACTCTTGTGAGATTCATTTTTCTTTTGCCCGGTCTCATGGTTAAGCTATTATCGACATTTTACAGATCAATGTGGACAGCGGGCCGCCCACGGGGGCGCTTGGGAGTGAAGGGGCTCGAAAACAAGCGTTTGCATTTTGTAAGGAGTCGCCACCAATTTTTATGGGAAATTGGAACCGTTCGAATACCTCGTGTCATGTCAAGACACAAAGTAGTGACATGAACACTAAGCAATCGTTACCCTTAGCATTCTATGTCTAGAATGACTCTCGTGGATGCCAATGAACACGGGTGCTCACGGAGATCTGGAGTAAGGGGTGAGGGTACGTATTAGGAAGCTCTTTTGATCGAACACCTAATCCCGCCCGCCTCGATAGCGGCCTCTACTAATGATTAGGGAGTTTATTCGTACTTGATATATCGTCGGCTATATGCATGCAATGCAACATCCACAGATTAATCCTAACATGTGAAAATTAGACTAAGTCGGTGAAACACGTAATTAGCAAACAATTGATGTCGAAGTTGGATTTAATGTTCAATTACATGTGGAAGCACACAAAACAATGAAATAAATGAAATAAATTACAATGAAGGAAATTACATTAATTACATTGGATTAGGCGGTTTATGTCGAAAGTACCTTTAAAACGGATGATTTGATAAAAAAAGAATAAAAGAATAAAACAACAAATTAACGAACAGGAATTAGCGATACTACGAATATTAGTTAATTGATACGTAAACTAATTAAACTAGGTCAAGGCAGAAAAGGAGTTCAGGGACGAAGTCGCCCCTGGAAGCGCGAAGACATCGCGCCCTTTGGAAGAGCGCGCAGCAGACGTTGCGTCATTCCAAGGACGAACTCATTTGTGAAGCCAAACTGCAATTGTTAATGTCAGTTGATGAATTTAAGGGATTGATTCAATTATTTACTCGGATGAAAGTGATTTACAGATTATTTAACATGTGATTTGAGTCATAAAACAATAAACATGAATGAGACGGAAACAAGACGGATTAATTATGTGAAGGGTCGATGTTAATGAATGAATAATTAAACTAACTAACGAATTATTAAATAAACATGATGAATGATGACGAATTAATGACGAACAATAAATAAACAGATGCAAATTTATCAACAACGAATCCCAGAAACTCAATATGAACGAATTGAACTTCTAAAACCCGAAACTTGAATTAATGACGAAAACCCGCAAATATGAATTATAAGGGATTTAAGCAGGATTTATGATTTAATAAAACATGTTAATGATGATGGTTAATATACATATGAATTATTAAACTATCATGTGAACGAATTAATGATTTAACAAAACAAAAGAAATAAATTTGAGACAATTACAGAGGACGAAGGAAGAAGAAAAAGAAGCGAGGCTGCGGCGGCCTCATGAAGAGGCGCAGCAGTGCTGCGCTCCTTTGAAGAGGCGCGGCGATTTTCGCGTCTTTTCTCGACTGTCTATCTACTGGAAATCCGCAAAACAGGTTTTAAAGACGGTTTTAGAAATCGGTTTTAATGAGTACTTTCGACATAAACCTTACAATTGTGATACGATAAATAAAATACAATAAATAAAGGAGAGATTACACCCTCAGACTTACATGTTGACGGAACGAGAAGAACTAAGAAGATCGATTAGTGATGCTCGACGCGAATGCAAGGAAAGAGTGCCCTCGTAAGAGGAAAACGATTCAAACAGATTAATTAGATTGATTGAGTGTAGTGGTCAAATTGGTCGGTCATGCAACGGAGAGGCTGGTACCCGGAAGGATCCGAGCTTACGTGGTCGAAGGTTCAAGCACGTAGGCGCCAATTAGTAAGAACAAAGTCTAGAATGCAAAGGGAGAAGAGAAGGGCGGACACTCGCGTGAGAAATATGAGGAACGAAAGCTCCTATTTATACTAATCACGTGAAGGAATAGGGTTTCGGAGACTCTTTGGAAGTGAATCTCGGAAAGATATAAAAAAGATACGTAAATCATGCAAAGAAGGGCCTGGGAAGAGGCGCAGTAGCCACTGCGTCTCTTGGAAGAGGCGCAGCAGTGCGCGCTGTTCGGGAGGTTTCCTCTTAAGAAAGATTTCCGCGTTTTAGTTATGGTAGGACGGATTTAATTTGATTATCTTTTGAATATTACGGGATATTATTTGCCAAAAGATAAAATTTGATGAATATGGAATAGAAATATCCGAACATTCGAACATTCCGACTCGGGATTTAACGACTATCGAGAAAATGGAGACGGTTTTTGACCGGACTCCGAATGTACTCTAATTATCGCCAAAACGACCGTATCGCACGTAGATGACAACTAAGAGGTTGACATTTATATTTGAGCAATCACTTGACGATAATCTTACGAACTGTCACTAACCGTTCCGCGAATCAAACATGCGGCCCAATCATCACCGGGTGGTTTGCGAGGGGTGCAGAAACGAGGTGTCTACAGAGCCCCCACTTTGACTGAGGCTTGGACAAGGCGAAAGTCAAAGTATAGCCATCAGGTCAATCGAAGATTACAACCTGACGACTATGGCGACGCGAGGCGGCTCAAGGGGTCTGAGCCAAGGACCTGTCGTCGGGAACATTTTAGAGTCTGTCGACTATCGGGGAGGGTCGTTTAAAGTCCATTAGACTACGTAAGGAGGCTCGCCAGCCATAAGAAAGAACCATACCTGAGACTTCTTCCTCGAGATGCTTCGGAGGTGCATAGGAGCTAAGGTTAAGACCTAAAGGTAATATATGAATGTGCTAGGGTGTGAGACCCTAAAGGAAAGCATTGACAGGAAGGAGGCCAAATATGAGTTCTGACCTAAAGGTAACTAAGGTTTGGGTATAGGAACTTCTGGAGAACGACACCCTGTCGAACTCGCGGGGAAACAAGAAACATTGAAAGCAAGCGGGACGTTGGTAGAAAGCTGGCGGGGAATCCGCTGCGTTGGTCTCGAGCGAATTCTGGCGAAATTTGGAAGTTGAATCTGCTTGCGTCGGTCTCAAGCGAACTCTTGTTGGGGAATACGTCGACGACTAGGAACATCTTGATCGTCGGGGGAAAGTCTTGAGCGAGCAAAGATCTTGCAAAATACTATATTTGGATAAAATGATTTGACGACTAGGAACATCTTAATCGTCACGAAAGAAAGCCTTGGGTGAGCAGTACTGCAAAATACTACTGCGCCAAAATGGTTGAGCAATACTGCGAAATACTGCTGCGCGGGATAAAATGCGGACCGGAACGAGAGGAAATCGTCGAAACGGACCAAAGTGATAAAATGTCATCGAAGAAGAGGCGCACCAAAGATGGGCCCACGAGTAACGAACTCATAACGGATTTTTTGAAAATCCATCAGGAGGGAAACAAAGGAAGAGGCGCAGCAAGAGCTGCGTCTCTTGGAAGAGCGCAGCGCTTTATTTGCGTCTGTTCCCCAATTCGGCAATTCCGCGTAAAAACGCGAAATCAGAAAGGTTTTATTTCATTTCATTCGAAACACAAATCCTTCAATTTCTCTTTCAAATCTTCACCATTTCTATCAAGGTTGGATTCAAAAGCTTGCTTGGAATATGACTAATCGAGGTATGTGCTTTAATCTTGCATTAATCATTCATTTTTGTCGAATTTTGAGCCGCGAACATTAGGGTTTTCGACCCAAATGATCGAAAATTTGGGGCTTTTTTCCCCAAATGGATTTGTCATGCCAAATTGATACTAGAAATGAGTAGTAGGCAATGTTAGGAACATAACCATGTATTTACTTCGAATTTTCATCAAGTTTTGAGCCCTTGAGCGAATTTTGAGACGGTTTCACAGCTAGATCGAAAATTGCTTCGAAAATGGCCTTAGGATTGCCCATTTGTGATGAAATTTGATAGTTGGGACCCTTGGATGATGGGTAAACTTCCTGTCATCTCGGAAATTTGGTTTGTGACAACTTTTTGCAGGACACTTTTTAGGGCATAATCGCCGTTATAGCGAAATGCTGCCGAATTTTCGACTCGAACTCGGAACTAGGCTTTGACTTTGACTTGACTTGACCCTATTCATCACATGAGTGATTGGGTTTGGCGGGAACATGGCCAAAGATGGCCGGAAAGGGGCGATTTCTGGGCCTTGAAGGCTCGAAAACTACTTAACAAGGGCTTGTCGTCATGTGACGCGGCCTGGATTTGCTTTAATCGTTGCAGGTGACGACGCTTCTTCTTCTGGGAGAGATCCCATGGAAATAGACGCCGCCGCTTTGTTGAGGAGGCGCTAGAGCGAGCCTTCACCGCCGCGGTGATGGGCTGCTGCCGCAGAGGAGATCCCCGAGGAGGAGGCTGGCCGACGAGGAGGAGATTCGAGACGGGCCCACCTCGGACGAGGGGGTCGCCACCGAGAGGTGCTCTGCGTGGCTGAGACTGGGAGAGCAGGCACCTTGTGTGGGCTGCGGAGGGTCACTTGTCCTACAGGACGGTGAAGAGCTTGGTAAATAGGAATTCCCTAACTCTTTACCTATCCTTTTCCATTTTTGTTCAAATTCCTTTTAAATTTACCCAAAACTAAAGATAGCTTTGTTTCAAATCATAATAGGAGGCCGGGAACATCCGGTCGTTCTCGGGGTATACGACGGCGATGGAGCATTACGAGCGGCTGTCGGAGGAGGAGAGAGCCATGATTGAGCGCGGAGCGTTTGGTCCTCTGGTCCGGGTTTGGAGGGATATCGTGAAGAGGAAGCTGCGGGCCAACCTTAGCCTGGTTCGCGCTTTCTTGGATCGATTCTGGGATACGACTTCCACGTTTCACCTGCCTTTCGGTGAGGTGGGAGTCACCTTGGAGGACTACGGTATGATTTCTGGTCTGCCGTGCGGGACCGAGGAGATGGTGTGGCGGAGAGGGTGGCATGAGGCGGTCGGCCGAGGCGAGGAGGTTGATCGGTGGAACCCGTCGCCGAAGGCTGTTGCGGTGCGGGTTTGGTACCCAGTACCTATGTTCGAGATTACTTTGCGGGGAAGACCCCGGCATCGATGGTGATCGATGGGAGGGAGACGGACCCTCCTCTTGTCTGACACCGAGCAGAGGGCTCGTGCCGTGGCTCTGGTGGTTCTTGTCTTCGATTTACCTCGGAGACAAGGGTGAGAGGTTGTCGACGAAGCTTCTCCCCTTTCTTTCGACCCGAGTTCCTTAGGGCGTTGGGGACCGGGTCATCTGCTGGTTTTGCGGTCCTCATCCGCTTTATGAGGGCCATGGTTCGCCCGGAGGCGATGGAGAAGGGGACTTCTCCGGCGCCGTCGGACTGGACTACTGTTGGAGGTATGAACCTTCCTTTAGATCAACGTAAATTCCTTTCTTTTATCAAAGATCGAAAGATCGTCATTGACTTACTCTGTTTTACAGGCGTGGGTATACTCTTACTTTCCGGACCTCGCGCCCAAGAGGACGGAGCCGTTGGAGAGGGCCTATCCCGTGGTGAGGGATTGGGTCATGTGCCGGACGAAAAGCAAGCGTTCTTCTCACAATGTCTACCGGCGGGATGTGAACGCCCTTCAGCTGAGCAGCGTGAGTATCCCATTTGTATTCATTCACATCTTCTCATATTTTGTTTTCAATTGATCATAGGGATGACCTTTGCCTTCATATTGTGACGGTGGGTGCCAGGACCTTGGGCGGAGTACGCTGGAGCGCCTCCCTTTGTTCTTTGAGACCCTTCGTCCTAGGAGTTCGAGTCGGCCGTTGTTGTGGACGTCGATGGGTCTGTATGGTATCCGGGCGAGCGGTTAGCTCGTCGGTGCTTCGGGGGCGCGTTGGCGGTTCCGTCGATCCTCCTAGGACGATGTTTAGGGAGCCTTCTGAGGCCGAGAGGGAGGCGGACCTGGCGGTGCCGGTGGCGACGACCTTCTTCTCCCGAGGAGGATTACTCGGCGTTCCTTTACGGGAGGTTGGCCTATTGGCCGGTAGTGGTGAGTATCCTTTGTTTTCTTGTTGATTTGATTTTGAAAATTACGACGAAGGATCATCGATTAACGAGAGTTGTTTTGTCCTTGTAGGAGGTTGAGGCGGCGGGCATCGAGCCCCCAGAGTACCCTGAGACCCTCGAGTACACCGACGCGACCGGGAGGACGACGATCTCCGAGTTACGTGACTTTGACGTAGCCGTGACGGATCGGCCTGGATGATAGCGGCAAGATCTCGATTCGGAGGGTGAGCTCCCATTTTGCATGGTTTTCGTGTAAGAACACGTTTGATCGAATTTGTTTAATTTCCGAGGATTTCTTTGAAATGCGCAGGTCGCGCCATCTCGGTTCGTGGCACTATGGAGGGTGGCCAACCGGCAGCTACGGCCATTGAGGCACTCGTCGGCGGTCGTGGGGTCGTCGGTATGAGCCTTTGTACCCATTTTTCGATCTTCTTTTTTTTTTTTTTTTGAGTTTTGGTTTTCCAATTGAGTTGATTGACGTGAGCCAATTCGTTCTTGTTTGCGGGGGTGACCGCGAGTCGGGACGAGAGTTGGCCCGGTGCTCGGGAGGAGACGGCTCGCTTGTCGAGGAGCTCGAGTTTCGGGATGCCGAGATCGCTGCTCCGATGGCGAGAGTTTTTGAGTTGGAGGGCGCCAGATAGCTTGTGTAGTTTTGTAGATTTGCACATTTTGATTTTGAAACATTTTTGGACTGGTTTGGGCGCAAGCCCCGCTTTCTTGGATTTGATTTGGTCGGGGCGCAAGCCCCGGTTGCTTGTACATCTGGACTTGTTCGGGCGCGAGCCCCCGGTTGCTTGTACATTTGCTTTTTCTTTGTATATGTGATGGCCCGAGTGCCTTTTCTTTTCTTTGGGTTGTTTGTTTGTACTGCGGGTTAGTTCTTGAACACAGTTTGGTAGATGACGGTTTACGCCGTCATGTTACCGGAATTTTCATGGACAAAATCACGCAACACATACATTTTATATACATATAAGGCCTTTAATTAGTGCAAAATGAGACTCAAAAGAAAATTAAAAAAAATGCAAAAATTTTTTAGGAAATGACCGGACGGTAGGGAGGGTTACCCAGAAAAAAAAAAAAAAATAGAAATTCATAAGTTAGAAAATGTAGCAAAAGAAATTAAGAAAATGAAATAAATATATGAAAGTTTGAATAATAAAAAAGAATTAAATGGACAATTAAATACACAAATGTGATAAAATGGCGAAAATGTCAATGTCGCCTCGAAATGCGTGCCCGCGAAATTAGGAAATCCCAAAACATGGTAAACCTCCGTAGTTTACCCAAAATAAAATCCCATAGGAATAGGAAATCACGCGTGTTATAGAATTAGGAAAGATCCAAACACGGAAATCACGGGAGTGAGCACTGGGAAGAGGCGCACACAGACACTGCGTCCCTTTGAAGAGGCGCAGCAGTGCCGCCACTGTTCCCGAGAGGGGTTTGTTCGACGGGTTTTGGAAAATGAAGCAAATTAGTATAAATAGAAAGCGCTGCCGAAGCTTTGAATCATATAATTCTTCCGTCTTTTCTTCGTCGCTTCTCCTAAAATTCCTAAAATAAATTTTCAAGAGAAAATTATCATCATGAATACTTTGGAGGTTCGCTTGAAGGAATGGACTAATGAGTTTTCGAACATGGAAAAGCACGACATGGGTGCTTATAATCTTGGGTCTTTATTGAGTTTGAAACTCATCAAGGTAGTGAAACCGTTCTTAGATGCTTGCCTTGATTATTGGGATCCAAATTATCATGTATTCGCCTTTCCAGGAGATGATATTTGTCCTTTTCCGGAGGAAATTGCTGCTATTGGCGGTTGGGACCCCGAACACTTACCTGCCATCCCTTCTACTGCTCAAGGGTATAAGAGTAAGTTCAGAGATTTGCTTGGACTGACTAGACTCGAGGTAGATCGCCTTGTTACGTCGAAAGGCGTGCGGATGTTGGATTTTATAGACCGATTCATCAACAGGGCCGACCCTACCGTCTCTTATGTTGCTAGAAGGAGAGCATTTGGCTTCTGTTTGTTGCATGTGTATGTCTTTCAGGGACATGTTGACGAGGATTTGAGAGGTGATCCTCGCCTTTTGAGCCTTATTGAGCAAATGGAGCTGCGCAGGAGCCCAGCTTGTCTGTGCTTAGGGGAGATCATTTTGGGTTTGGACAATAGGAAATCCAACCGCGATCTACCGTTCTTGGGAAGTCCCGTTATCCTACAGGTAAAAGACATCTCTTTTTTTCTTCTTTCTTTTCGTTTTTTTTTTTTTTTTTTTTTTTTTTTTTTTTTTTTTTTTTTTTTTTTTTTGTTTTTTTTTTTTTTTTTGGTGTCTAATACCTGTCTTGGTAGGTTTGGCTCATGGAACGGCTCCGATTGCTTGAGCCCCCAGTTCATGCACTTTCCTATCATGCTCGTATGATTTCGATGAGGACGAGGTTGTACATGGTGGATTTCACTCAGTCCTGTGACTATTGGAAGAACAAGTCAAGGCGATGACGGCCCTTTGATCGTGTGGGTTGTACGTGGTGGCACCTCAAGTCACATCACGGGGTGTCTTCTTTGGATCCTACTAGGTCCGTGCGCATCCCTGGATTGGAGTTTATGGTGTGCATCTTCCCTGAGAGGTTGTTGAGGCAAGTTGGGTTGAAGCAGATGATCCCTAGGCTTGACACCGTCCCGCAGATTGCCATGGCGTTGACTACCGAGAGCCGAAGAGAGTGGGCTATGAAATGGGCCCAGAGAAATATGTGGTTCCTGAGCTTCTCCTCCAATGCTTTGTGGGTGTCGGACTCTTATCTGAGGTGGAGGAAGGCTGCAACTTTGGAAGAGCGCGAAAGACTGAGGAAGCGCGAGCCCGTTGATTACAAGGTGCGCGATGGAGAGAAAGAGAAAGAGAAGCATCGATCGAAGGAGAAGAAGAAGCCGCTTTCAAGTCATTCATCCTTGAAGAAATCAAAGACTACTCTGTCGCAGAGATGGTGGTTGACAAGAACGGGAGGGTCAGGCCTCGAGAAAGACCGTTGGTGATTAGGTCTGAAGTGGTGCAAGAGCGCCCGGCTCGAGGTCGTGACAAGAAATATGACAAGAACGACAAGGGCAAGGGAAAGATGGAGGAATAGCCCAAGTCTTAGTTATTATTATTTGATTATTATTTATTATTGTTGTAATAAAAAGGAGGGATTTTTAGAATCCTAGCCTATCTATTTTTATTATTTGTCGTACTATTATTAGAAATTGGATGAAATAAAAAGGTTAAATGGTTATGAAACCGTTGGCATTTTCTTTAATTATTCTTGTCGAATTTCAGATGCGACGCAAATGTCCTTCTATTTACATTTATTTTATATGTAATGGCGGGTTGAATCCCGTGAAGGATTGCCTACGTATTCACTTAAAGAAAGCGAAATCAAACCCTTGCGCGTAGTTCGAGTAAATGTAAAAGAATAATTGTTCGAAGCAAGAGCTTGTAATGAACATAGAAAATAAGCATGAGCTTTGCTTACTCGGGAGGTGCGAATTTCCAGTTTGTTTGATGATATGAGGATGACAAGTTTGCCAAGATGCAAGAGCATAGTGACATTCAAATGGGCCAGGGGCCGTTTATTTAGTGCCACAAGAGCGACACGTAGGTTTACGCGAGGCGCGTTTCTGTTCTATCCTAGGCATAGTATCGTTTCAGTTGGTCGAGATTTGTGGGGTTTGAGAACTCGTTCCCATCTAGGTCTGTGATTCTAACCGCACCCCCTGGGAGTATGGACTTGACTAGATATGGTCCGGCCCAATTAGGTTTGAATTTCCCTCTCGGGTCGACAGGTAAAAGAGCTCTAACCGATTTGAGAACTAAATCTCCTTCTTTGATGTTTCTTGGCCTAACTCTCTTGTTGAAAGCTCGTTTGATGCGTGCTTGATATGTTTGGACATTATGTAAGGCACGTAGCCTACGTTCATCCAAGAGGATGAGCTCTTCATATCTATCCCTCTTCCAATCGGCTTCCGGGATTTGACTTTCTAGCAGAATACGCAAGGATGGTATTTCTAACTCAACTGGTTGTACGGCTTCCATGCCGTAGGTCAAATAGAAAGGAGTAGCCCCCGGTGGGCGTCCCCGACGACGTACGATACCCCACAACAAAGCGAAGGGTATTTTGCTTGGCCAATCTCTATAATTGTCAGTCATTTTCTTGAGGATCGTGACGACATTTTTGTTAGCAGCCTCTACCGCGCCGTTAGTCTGTGGTCGATAGGGCGAGGAGTGGTGATGCTTGATTTTGTACTTGGCTAACAACTGTTCGGTTTCGGCTTGGAAGTGGGACCCATTATTGCTAATGATTTCATGTGGGCAACCATATCGACAGATGATGTTGTTTTGTATGAACTTTGCCACATTTTTAGCTGTAAGAGCGGTGTAGGAAGCCGCTTCTACCCACTTGGTGAAGTAGTCAATCGCTACTAGGATGAAACAGTGACCTCCTGTTCCTACGGGGTTATTTTCCCAATTATATCAATTCCCCATGCGGAGAATGGCCAAGGAGATGTCATCGTATAGAGCAACGAAGGAGGGACATGTTGTACGTTCGAAGATTTGTGATTGTGGCAATGCCTCACATATTTGATGCAATCGGATTCCATTGTGGTCCAATAGTACCCTAGACGTGTGATTTTCTTTGCCATCATAGGCCCACTCATGTGAGGACCGCATTCTCCGTCGTGGACTTCCTCCATCACCTTTCGTGCCTGTGAATGATCAAGGCAACGTGGGACTACACCAAGAGGTGTTCTTTTGTACAATTCTCCTTGCATCAGGATGTATTGGGAAGCTAGCAGGCGTATAGCTCGTTGTCCCCTTTTGTCCATTTCTGGTGGATAAGTGCCGTTAAGCTTGAAGTTTAGGATTGCTTGGAACCAGGGTTCTTGTGCGATTTCTTCTTCATCGGTAATTTGATGGACATACGCCGGCTCCGACCGTCGTTCAATGCATAAAGGCATTTCCATCATGTAATCTGGCATGTTTATCAAAGATGCAAGTTTCGCAAGAGCGTCTGCAAATTGATTTTCCTCTCGAGGTAGGTGTAAGTAGGTTACATGATCGAAGAATTGAGCCACTTGGTCTATCCTAGCCTGATAGGGTGCAAGGCTTTCACTTCGGATTTTCCAGGATCCCGTAACTTGGTTGATGATCAGTGACGAATCCCCGTGCACTCGTAGGTTTTTGATACCTAAGCTTACTGCCGCTTGTAGTCCAATGAGACAAGCTTCATACTCTGCCGCGTTGTTTGTCACCTCGAAGTCGAGTTTTGACAAAGAATCGGTGTATGCTCACCTTCGGGAGAAATGAGCAACACTCCTATCCCAAATCCTCTTAGGTTTGATGCTCCATCAAAGTAAAGATCCCAAGATTCTACATCAGTTTGAAGTATATCCTCGTCGGGAAATGACCAAGTATCTATGGTTTGTGCGTCGTTGATGGGATTTTCTGCGAAGAATTCGGCGACGGCGCGACCCTTTATTACTTTTAGTGGCACATATTTGAGGTCAAATTCGGAGAGCATCATGGTCCATCTTGCCAGACGTCCGTTGAGAACGGGTTTCTCGAAGAGGTATTTATTTGGATCCATTTTGGAGAATATCTTGACAGAGTAGCTAAGCATGTAGTGACGTAGCTTCTTTGTTGCCCACACAAGAGCGAGGCATGTCCTTTCGAGTTGTGAATATTTGCACTCGTATTCCAAGAACTTCTTACTTAGATAGTAAATAGCTCTTTCTTCACTTCCTACGATTTGAGCTAGCATAGCACCCATGGCGATTTCGATTCTTGCATGAGATATAAACCAAGAGGTTGATCTCGTTGTGGTGGCATGAGCACCGGTGGTTTAGCCAATATCTCCTTGATTTCGTCGAACGCCTTTTTGACAATCATCGTCCCACATGGTGTGGTCTGTTTTCTTGAGCTTCTTGAAGATAGGCTCGCAAATCATAGTAAGTTTCGATATGAATCGACTTATGTATTGCACTTTTCCCAGGAATCCTCGACTTCTTTTCTGTTTGAGGTTGTGGCATTTCGATCGAGCTTTGATTTTGGAAGGATCTATCTCTATGCCTCGTTGGCTAACGACGTACCCTAGGAGTTTGCCGGATGTCACCCCAAATGTGCATTTCGAGGATTGAGTCTCATGTTGTACTTTCGTAGCCTTGCGAAGAACTTGCGAAGGTTCGCAATATGTCCCTCTCTTTCCTTGGATTTGACGATCATGTCATCCACATATACCTCGACTTCTTTATGCATCATGTCATGTAGGAGTGTAGTCGCGGTGCGTTGGTATGTAGCCCCGGCGTTGATCAGTCCGAACGGCATTACTGTGTAGCAATAGGTTCCCCATTGGGTGACGAACGCGGTCTTATGCATGTCTTCCATGGCCATTTTGATTTGGTTATAACCCGCATATCCATCCATGAAGGATAGTAATGCATGGTCTGCAGTATTGTCTACCAATATGTCGATGTGAGGTAGAGGGAAGTCGTCTTTTGGGCTTGCTTTGTTCAAATCCCTAAAGTCAACACAAACTCGGATTCTCCCATCCTTTTTGGGCACGGGTACTATGTTAGCTACCCAATCAGAATACTCGGAAACTTTGATGAACCCGCTTTGAATTGTTTGTCGACTTCTTCCTTAATCTTGAGCCCTCTGTTCTCATTCGTCAAGCTTCGTTTCACAGTTTGAAACCGGCTTAATCGGAATCCTATGTTCGGCGATATCCCGTCGATCCCTGGCATGTCTTTGTAGGACCAAGCGAAAACGTCTTTGAATTCATTTAGGAGGTCTATGAAATCGGTTCTTTCGGTTGAGCTCAAGGTAGTCCCTATCCTAAGTTCTTTGGGTTCTAGTTCGGTTCCAACATTGATGGGTTCGGTGTCCTCAATTACAGGTCCCCCTTCCCCTTCCCGTAGTATTTCTTTGGCTACGTAGGGAGGTATTTCGGTCAAGTCCGGGTTTTGGTCATCCTCGGTATCATCATAAACAGAATTGCACTCAAGATAACGCAAAGAGTAAGCGTAACCCGATTTATTCATATTAAGATTTGAGTAAAGTTGAAACAAAGAGGCCAACTGATCCAAGGATAGTGGCGGCAAAGGGACAAGAATTGGGGCATTTCCCGAACTACGTGACTACTCGAAAATAAGCTAGGAGAGACGAGGGAGTGGGGATGACGACAGGAGTAGACTCTCAACGACTCCTCTAGACTCGACTCGACTCCGACTCCGACTCGATTCGAATTCGTCGTCTTCCGGTTCTTCTTTGAACATCTCTCCTTCTCCGGTGGTGAGCTTGAAGAGTCTTCCTTGATTGTTGGTCCATTTGATTGATTTTCTCCACCCTTTCTCGCCGCTTGGTGTCGATTTCGTGATCAAAGCGGTGGGGTTGAAGCGATCGTCTTGAAGTATCGTAGTAATGATCTCATCTGCGCGCCCTAACAAATCGGTCCTCTCCAAACAGGAGGCTAACGGCTTGTTCGTCTAAGCAAGGTGCTTGACGGGTTTTGACGGTAGGAACCGCTTTTCGGAGGGATGAAGTAGCAATCGTGAAAGATCTCGATTCCGGCTAACTTCCTCTCGAGGTAATGCCAAGGTTCGGGAAATCCATGAAAGAGTTCTGAACTTCCTTCTTGGACGAAGTATCCATTGAGGGTAGGAAGATATGGCCTCATTTGGACTCCTACATACTTGCGGTTTTGGACTTGGGCGAGCATTTCGAGAACTTCTTCTATTGTGGGTTTGTACCCTAGTCCAAGTGGTATTCTTGATGAGTTGCCTTTCTTGTATGGCGCGAAGGTGTTTTTCCGAATCGGGTTCAAAGGCATTCAGGAAGTATCCTTGGTTTTTGAGAATGTGGTTGACCACCAAGTTGGAGTAGGGATCATAGTATAAGGGTGCCAACTCACTTTCTATGACATTTACACTTTGGAAGCCCCCAAGTTCGTATATGGGATCCGCAAGGACTTGATTATTTGATTGCTTCTCGATTATAGCCTTAATGGGTGACGAAGTGATTGTCACAACCTTGCCATTTAGTGGGATCTTGATCTTTTGATGAAGGGTGGATGTTCTTGCTTTAGAAGCATGAATCCAAGGCCTTCCAGAAGTATGTTGAATGAAGCTTCGATGTCCACTATTTGGAAGTTAACCTTTCGTTCGATTGGTCCTGTTGCTATGGTTAGATTGGCAAGTCCTACCACTTTTCGTCGTGTACCGTCATATGCCCGTACACCTTGATTTGTAGGAGTCCAGTCCGACTCTTTCATGCCTAGTTTGTATGCCGTTTTGAGGGGTATGACATTGACCGCGGAGCCATCATCTACCAAGGTCATTGGCACATTCTTCTTTAGACAGATGACGGTGATGTATAAGCGAGGTTGTATTTGGCGCCAAAAGGTGGCAAGTCTTCATCCGAGAAAGTAACAGGGTTACTTAATTTCTGGGGGATTCTTGGAAGACCAAGTTGACTACATCTTCAGGAGTAGAGTTATGTGCCACATTCAATTTGGCCAAAGCTTGCAGTAAAGCTTGGCGGTGTGGAAATGAGCTTGCCACTAGTTGCCAGACCGAAAGATCAGCCTTGGTTCTTTGTAATTGCTTGAGCAAATGGTCAGTGGGGTCATCTTCGTTGTCATTTGGTGTGATGACATTGGTTGGACCGTTTTGAGTAGTGTTTTGGTATGGACGACCCGAGCGAGTTAGGTGATCCACATCTTGGTCTTCGCCATTTTGGACTATTTCCTTGACTAAGGAGTTTTCAATGAGGTATTCATCTTCATCGTCATCGGCCCAAACCCCATTGATTGCGGCTAGTTCCCTCATCCTCATGATGTTACTTTCTAGTTGTATGATTTGATCGACTAGTTTATCGACCACGGCGACTACTTCTTGCATAGTGGCATTTGGAGCGAAGATCAATGGTACGCGTTCTTTAGGTGTTGCATTGGGATCGCGTAAGATCATTACCATGCTTTCTAATTCCCACACTTGTCTATCTACACTTCTTGCCCAAGCGATGAAGTCGGAAATGGTGGGGGAGATGGTAGAGTAGAGTCCTTCTTTCTCAATTGCCTGAATTTCATCCTCGGCGGGAGAAATGAGATGTGAGCAATCTAAGGTAGATTCATCACTTGTAATCACTAGAACTCCAAGAGGATTCTCGAGTGTTATTAGGCTTACCTCCTGGTGGAATTGGAAGTCGACCATCTTCGATCATATCTTGAAGCACGTGTTTTAACTTGTAGCATTTTTCGGTGTCGTGCCCCTTACCCCTATGGTATTCACGAGAGGAATTTTCGTCCCAGAATTTGGACTTCCTTTCGGGCTCGGGAGTAGGTCCAATGGGTTGGAGTTTGCCTTGCTTCACTAGCCTTTTTAGAGCATTGGAGTATGTATCCCCAAGGTTTGTGAACTTCCTTGGTGGGCTAGTTTTCTTGGATGGTTCGAGAAGGTTAACTTCGTCGGTCTTGCTAGTAGAGCCGTATGAACGACTTGTGGACCCTTGATATCCTCGACCTACCGTTTTGGACAAGAGCCCTTTGCGGATGTCATCTTCAATTCGTGTCCCCAACACGGTTAAGTCTTTGAAAGTCTTGATGTTTTGATATCTCAAATGGTTGGCATATATGGGCTTGAGATTGTCCACGAACTTCTCCACAAGAGTGGCCTCATCCGGGCGTTCTACTAGTTGAGTACTAGTCTTCCTCCACCTACTTAGAAAGTCGGTGAATCCTTCTTTGTCATTCTGGGTAAGAACCTCTAGAGTGCGCATATTGACTTGGATTTCGGCGTTATCCGCATATTGTTTTGAAAATTCGATCGCGGCGTCCTCCCAAGTAGCGACCTTCTTGTGATCTAGGGTATAGAACCATTGCTTCGGGATGGTGTCGAGAGATGAAGGAAAGATCCTTAAGAACATCTCGGGTTTAATGCCTTTGATAGACATGTAATCTTTGAAAGCTCGGATGTGGTTTAAAGGGTTCTCGTGTCCTTTGAACTTAGGGATATCCGTCATGCTAAAGTTAGTGGGCAATTTGGAATTGACGGCTTCATACTTACGATTGTTCTCCTTGTAAATGTCATCCCCCTTAAGGTACATCAATTGCTCCTCTAGGTATTGGAGTCTTTTCTCAGCTGCGGTCATCCCCATGGGAGGACTTTCATCCTTAGACTCGTCATCGGAAAATTGTAGTACTTCACCTTTAATGGGAGGCAACCTTCCCTCTACGTCAAAGATACGGCCTTCGATGAGCTCGAGGCGGTCATAGGTTTGGTTTTGGGTAACTTGCATTTGGGGGTAGCGGCTAGGATTCGATCACTATTCTCTTGAAGTTGCTGGAGGTTCGTATCATCACTTGACCCAGGCATCTTGGAAACTGGACAAGAGATCGGCGACGAATCAAGACACGATTCGACCATTCTATCACACTTGCTAAAAGAGGAAAAGACTTGACTCATGAAGTGGGTGTGTGCCACTTGTGTCGAGTGAGTTTTGAAGAAAGACAAGGTCTTTGAAAATGTGTGTCCTAGCCAACTGTAGTGTAGTTGTAGGAGTGGACTCGAAGTGAGGTTTTGAAATGGGCTTGTGGCCCGAATTTTGACACGACAAACGGACAGAGTTTTGACCGGATTTTTGTACTAATTAAAGGCCCTATTTTCGAAATTCTTGATTGAAAACGGGTTTTGATTTTTTGAAAGTTCGTCATGGTTTTGTTTAGAATGGTGATCACATAAGGTTTGCACATTTATACAAGCATTATAACGGGATCTTTGAGTGCGTTTAGAAGGGTTTTGGTTTAAAGGGTAGGTTGCCATACCGAACCATCAAACCCGAAGTCTGTGGAGAGGCTCGTGCCAAACAAGAGTAAGGCCGATTCCTAGTCCATTTCCTCAAGTAGTGAAGGCCCTTGATACAAACAAGAGTAAGCATCATGGTATGGATGACGTCAATCGCTATCCATCTTTAGGCCCAAATAAGAATTAGGACCGTTTAGACGGGACGATTGGTCGAATGGGTTGGGTTGGGCCTAGGAAGGCCGAATAAACGGTCTAGGAAGACCGAGTTATGAGAACCGACAATTGTCTTGTACAAACTTATTCCCTAACCTTGTTCAAGTTTCACCCTAGCTACACGTAAGTGTATACTCCCAATGAGTCGCCAAACCGTGGACAGCGGGCCGCCCACGGGGCGCTTGGGAGTGAAGGGGCTCGAAAACAAGCGTTTGCATTTTGTAAGGAGTCGCCACCAATTTTTATGGGAAATTGGAACCGTTCAATACCTCGTGTCATGTCAAGACACAAAGTAGTGACATGAACACTAAGCAATCGTTACCCTTAGCATTCTATGTCTAGAATGACTCTCGTGGATGCCAATGAACACGGGTGCTCACGGAGATCTGGAGTAAGGGGTGAGGGTACGTATTAGGAAGCTCTTTTGATCGAACACCTAATCCCGCCCGCCTCGATAGCGGCCTCTACTAATGATTAGGGAGTTTATTCGTACTTGATATATCGTCGGCTATATGCATGCAATGCAACATCCACAGATTAATCCTAACATGTGAAAATTAGACTAAGTCGGTGAAACACGTAATTAGCAAACAATTGATGTCGAAGTTGGATTTAATGTTCAATTACATGTGGAAGCACACAAAACAATGAAATAAATGAAATAAATTACAATGAAGGAAATTACATTAATTACATTGGATTAGGCGGTTTATGTCGAAAGTACCTTTAAAACGGATGATTTGATAAAAAAAGAATAAAAGAATAAAACAACAAATTAACGAACAGGAATTAGCGATACTACGAATATTAGTTAATTGATACGTAAACTAATTAAACTAGGTCAAGGCAGAAAAGGAGTTCAGGGACAGAAGTCGTCCTGGAACAGGCGCAGCAGACACTGCGCCCTTTGGAAGAGGCGCAGCAGACGCTGCGTCTGTTCCAAGGACGAACTCTGGCTGTGAAGCCAAACTGCAATTGTTAATGTCAGTTGATGAATTTAAGGGATTGATTCAATTATTTACTCGGATGAAAGTGATTTACAGATTATTTAACATGTGATTTGAGTCATAAAACAATAAACATGAATGAGACGGAAACAAGACGGATTAATTATGTGAAGGGTCGATGTTAATGAATGAATAATTAAACTAACTAACGAATTATTAAATAAACATGATGAATGATGACGAATTAATGACGAACAATAAATAAACAGATGCAAATTTATCAACAACGAATCCCAGAAACTCAATATGAACGAATTGAACTTCTAAAACCCGAAACTTGAATTAATGACGAAAACCCGCAAATATGAATTATAAGGGATTTAAGCAGGATTTATGACGAATAAAACATGTTAATGATGATGGTTAATATACATATGAATTATTAAACTATCATGTGAACGAATTAACAGACGAACAAAACAAAAGAAATAAATTTGAGACGAATTACAGAGGACGAAGGAAGAAGAAAAGAAGCAGGAACTGCGGCAGCCTCATGAAGAGGCGCAGCAGGTGCTGCGCTCCTTTGAAGAGGCGCAGCAGTTGCTGCGTCTTTTCTCGACTGTCTATCTACTGGAAATCCGCAAAACAGGTTTTAAAGACGGTTTTAGAAATCGGTTTTAATGAGTACTTTCGACATAAACCTTACAATTGTGATACGATAAATAAAATACAATAAATAAAGGAGAGATTACACCCTCAGACTTACATGTTGACGGAACGAGAAGAACTAAGAAGATCGATTAGTGATGCTCGACGCGAATGCAAGGAAAGAGTGCCCTCGTAAGAGGAAAACGATTCAAACAGATTAATTAGATTGATTGAGTGTAGTGGTCAAATTGGTCGGTCATGCAACGGAGAGGCTGGTACCCGGAAGGATCCGAGCTTACGTGGTCGAAGGTTCAAGCACGTAGGCGCCAATTAGTAAGAACAAAGTCTAGAATGCAAAGGGAGAAGAGAAGGGCGGACACTCGCGTGAGAAATATGAGGAACGAAAGCTCCTATTTATACTAATCACGTGAAGGAATAGGGTTTCGGAGACTCTTTGGAAGTGAATCTCGGAAAGATATAAAAAAGATACGTAAATCATGCAAAGAAGGGCCTGGGAAGAGGCGCAGCAGCCACTGCGTCTCTTGGAAGAGGCGCAGCAGGTGCCGCGCCTGTTCCCAGGAGGTTTCCTCCTGCTTAAGAAAGATTTCCGCGTTTTAGTTATGGTAGGACGGATTTAATTTGATTATCTTTTGAATATTGCGGGATATTATTTGCCAAAAGATAAAATTTGATGAATATGGAATAGAAATATCCGGAACATTCCAGAACATTCCGACTCGGGATTTAACAGCTATCAGAAAATGGAGACGGTTTTTGACCCGGACTCCGAATGTACTCTAATTACTGCCAAAACGACCGTATCGGCACGTAGATGACAACTAAGAGGTTGACATTTATATTTGAGCAATCACTTGACGATAATCTTACGAACTGTCACTAACCGTTCCGCGAATCAAACATGCGGCCCAATCATCACCGGGTGGTTTGCGAGGGGTGCAGAAACGAGGTGTCTACAATCAATACATTGCCTTTAACTTCCATGTTCAGTCACTAATACAGTCAGATGCAATAAAGCAAATACCTTGACCAGGATAGATAATGTACTTCAAGGGCTCGATGCCCATTGCAGGTCCAATCGTGTTCGTTATTCCTGCAATCCAATAATTCCCACCACAGAGCACCTCCCTTACCCCCTCTTGACCGAAGATTAATCACTACAGGTATCCGGCAAAACGAAATAACATTAAACCCATGCCAACTGACTTCGCTTCACTCTCCATTTGCTTCCAATTGAAGCCCAGCTGCAATGAAGTAACAATTTGCCACATTATTCTAAAATACAAAAAATCAGAGTTTAGGTTAGGTTAGGCTAATAAGATTACTACATTAAGTTATTAAGGAAAAAGTGGGAGGAAATTAGAGGGATTGAATTAGGATGTGGGGAGATACCTAGTGTGAATAAATGGGGCGGAGGAGATTAAAGATTTGTGATGTCATGCATTGATGAATCAATCAGTGTAACCCCAAAATGATAAATCAATGAAAAAATATATCATGCGTTATGGGAAAGGGAAACAAAACACCAAATAAACGGAAGAATGAGTACGACAGCAAGAACAATCCGGTTATTTATGAGAATCTTTGAGTAACACTTGAGTGTTCCAGTGTGCTACAAGAGCCAAACTATTAAGAAAGAGTTCATCAAATTGAACTTGATCTTACCAAGACTGAACAAATCTCAGGTGGAAGATGTTTTCGAGATGTATCGTCACATCTTCCTTATTGCAACCACAAGATGGTGGCGGTCAAGTCACTAACAAAGCAAACATGATAAATTGGCATACTTGCTCCAATTCAACAGAATGAGACACCAGAGAATCCAAATATGATTCCAATACACTTACACTTCCTCCACTTCTACTCAATCCTTCCGAAAAACAATACTCCTCTACGCGAAACTTTTGATATCGATTTTAAGTTTTGACCAATCAAATTTCTATAGTGTCAGATTTCAGAAGTTAGGGTTAGCAAATTGAATAGCTGAGACAAATTAAATCCCGTAAGCTACGAAACCTAAATTTATTAATGAAATCGAATTAACAGTATAGAAGATGAAGTAATAAAATTAAAATTAGGGTTTAGGAGATGATAATTACCTAGCATTTGAGACTGTAAGTCTATAACCAATGTCCCATGATTAGTTATTCGAATTCTAATTGATATGAACATTACTGCTGCTAATTGATATCAATTATAGAAATCCCATGATTAGGAATCCCATGATTAGGTAAGTCAAATTTGTGTTTGTTTCTGATTTCGGGTTTCTGCAATCCACGATTCAATTTGGATTTAATTACCAACAGAAACAACAAATAACAGTGTTGAAATACGGAGTAGTTCATTACTCTTTTCCCCTCTTAACATCTTCACATTGTGACCATAAGCAAAACTTACAAGTTACAAATGAACAAAACCCTTCTTAATTCAACTCAAACATTGAAAATTTTACAAAAGCTCACCTCGTTTTTGAACATGGCCATTGACCATCGTTATGTCGCCAACGGTCTAACCCTCTTTCACCGTCTCCGTTAAAACACACCATGATACAGATAACCAACCAGAAAACTAAGATAATACCCACTCCATTTGAACAACAAATCCAAATAAAATCCGAAAAACAAAACTCAAACAAATAACAATGGGTCAATCAAGTTAAATTAAGCCAAAAAACACTTTAATCTTGGTAATGTTGTAAGTTTGAGTTAATAAATATGATACCTTCAAGTGTAACACCTATGGAATATCTTGCGGTCTTGATAAGCAACTCTTCGCTGTTGTCTTGTCCTCAAATTAATGTTGTTGATTCTTGAATCAAATTCCGTCGCCGCTAAAACCGCAGAGGCTTCCGAAGATTGATTCACATATGAGGGTTTGTGGAGGAAGGAAGTAAGGAAAGTGTGCCATCAATGCCGATTTTGACAGAGGTGAAATATTGAGGGGCATGATCAGTTTGAGCACAAGAGGTGAAGTGAGAGGTTGAGGGAGGAGAGACAAAAACAAATGAGGGTTTTGTTACTAAGGAAACAAATACTCCATAATTAAGGACGACAAATGAAGTGCCAAAGTGAGATGTAGTGGTAAACCAAGGCAGGGGCGAGGCCATGCATTACAATGGTGATGCATTTGCTACACCATTATCCAAAAAGTTAATGAGAAATTTTTCATTTGCTACACCATTATTTCATTCAAATAGACTAATTAATGCTCTGTCTTTAATTCTATGTTGATTTGCTACACCATTATTTCATTCAAATAGACTAACTAATGTTGTGTCTTTAATCCTATGTTGATTCTCAAAGTAAAGAATTACTCCGTACTTACTTATTTAGGTTCACTAAAGTCCTATAAGTCCATAAATCCTATTAATTGTAGCTAAAATAACTCCAAATAACAATTCAAAAAAAAAAAAATACGGAGTAAGTAACAAGAAAGGTAAAACATCTATTAGAAGCCGAAATACAATTTGAAGTCAAATTGTTTTTTTTATTTTTAATATTTAAAAATTTACAAAATTATAAGAATGGAATTACTCCTAGGAAAGAAAAGGTATTACCCGCTCTATCCCAATGAATAGTTTACACTTGCTTTATTTTGTGAGGGGAAATAAAGCAAGTGTAAACTATTGACTAGGAAGGGGAGTAGTGCAATCAATACAAAACTGTTAGTTTTTGAGTCAATTTTCAGTTAGCTTATTATGGTTTATTTCCTTTTATAGTTTATTTTGAAGTTATTACTTCCTTTCTTTTTTGTAGAACTTAATTTTGTTCTCAATTTATTTTCTTTAAGTAAAAAATGAGTTAAATTCTTTATTTCTTATTGCAACTCTTCTTCAGAAGGAAAATTATACATTCGTAAAAAAAATCAACATATATAAGAATACATTGACCAAAATTATATGTCATACGTTTCAGACAACCATATCGACAAATCTAATTTTGTAGTAGCGACTTAATTTTGCTCCACCAATATAAAATTCCTGGCCCCTCCCCTGAACCAAGGCCCAAGCTCAACAAAAGACCAATTCCAAAACGAAGGGAGGAGTATGTTTAATACTGTTCATATGAATAGTAGACAATCTTGGGGACATTTAGAATAAGGTGAGTAGATAAGCAACAAAATGACATTGCTGTTTATGGCTTCTGTGCTTTTGTCTCATAATATTAAATGCAGAAATCATATTATCTTTTGGTTTTAGAACCTTTCTTTTTTACTCTTTCTTGAACTTGTTCGAGCTCCATTTATTTCTCTACTCTATTTGCCATTCAAAAAGTAACTTTGTTAAGTTCAATCTTTTTTTACTTTTTGATTAAAGGTAAAAATCAGTACTTGTGTTTACTTGATAGAGTGTAACTCTGGGCGATGAAGAGGCTAGCAGGAGACGGGTTCAGAAAACGGTTGTGGAGAGAAAAGGTCCTCCAACGTTTCGTTGTGCTGTTGAATTAATTTCAAAAACAGAGTTGCGAGTTGACAAAAGTTTGCAAACGACAGTTGATGCCCTTCTCGCTGGTAAGCTCCTTTTTGTGGGTCAGATTGTAGTTCAAGTATGACTCATTTTATTATTATAATATTTTCATAGACATCTGAATTATGGAATATGAATTACTGTAACTTGGCAAATCATATGGTTGAAGGTCATTTCTTTGAAAGATTTAGTAAAATTATGCATGCCAATTTTACTGGTTTTTGTAATAAAGTTGTTAACTTGTTATTTGACTTCTAGTATGAGTTGTTGATGCAGGTCGATGCCCTGAATTTGAGGTACGCAAAATGGACTTTCAGGGACGAGAAGAATCAGAAGGAGAATCAGTTGTACCGCACTACAATGGTGAGAGTAGGGTTTTAAATAGCGGTATCGGTCGCGATCGCGGTCGCGGTAACGGAGTCGCGGAATCGTCCCCGACTCGGCCGTCGCGCTCTGAATCGCTATTATCTCGGTGATATTTATTTTACAAGCTTTTGTAGATATTTCATCATCTATTAACTATTTCATATAAATTTAAGATTAATTCTACTTAGGATAATTACTTTGACCAATGCTATACAGTTTCTAGGAGCTTTTCATTAAAAAACTTGGCCGGTACAAGTTATAACTCGTTCATCGCGGGCTGTATCGGGCCGAGTTTGCCGATACACGTTATAAATCGGTCGTCTCGGCCGATACTTTCTTGTTTTCAATTTGCCCGATACATCTCGGGATATCTTGTATCGGCGGCCTCCAATACCGATACATCTCGGGCGATACGATACGTCTCGGCCGAGATTTAAAACCATGGGTGAGACCGTCCAAGCTGTTCCAAAAGATGTTTCTTCAGCAATTGTAGAAAAAGACAACAGCCAATCTACTTTGGATTCTCCCACAACTGAAAACAGTTTGGTTACTGGAAGGCCTATTCGAATCTTTGTGTATGGGGTAAGATATTTGATAGAATTCATGGAATTCATCATGATGATCACGAGTAGAGATTATAGGAGAGAGAGAGCTTGCAGAGAGAATTTGTGAGAGAAAGTATATTGTATTGAATGAATGATCAATTGTGTTCTTACAAGAGAGGATTAGACTTCCTTATATACAACTAACTAACCGACTTAGGTTGTTAGTTAGTTAGGGAATCTATATTCTGTTACAATTGGTATAACTAACTAACTTACACTTAATTTATAACTAACTTAGTGAGAATGATAGTTCTATATTCCAACACCCCCCTCAAGTTGGAGGGTGTATGACAATACAGACCCAACTTGGATTGTAGCTGCTGATGTTGAGGACCTAAATGAGCTTTTGTGAACAAATCTGCAGGTTGATGTAAGGTGGGTATGTATGACAAACTAATTAGTCCTTCTGCTAACTTTTCACGAATAAAGTGGCAATCCAAATCAATGTGTTTGGTACGTTCGTGGAAGACGGGGTTCTTAGCGATATGTATAGCAGCTTGACTATCACATTTGACAGGGATAGATTTGATATTAGGGACTTCCATTTCAGTGAGTAAGCTGCTGAGCCAGAAAAGTTCAGCTGTAATGCTTCGAAGGGATCTATACTCTGCTTCTGCTGAGGAAAGTGAAACAGTTTGTTGTTTCTTTGATTTCCATGAAATCAAACTGCCACCCAAGAATATGAGAAAACCACTTACTGATCTTCTGGTTTGAAGGCATCTTTGCCTAATCAAGATCACAAAAACCTTCTAAACAATAGTCAGGTTTGTTGTTGAGAAGTATGCCTTGAGAAATGTCTTTGGCTAAATATTTTAGAACATGTGTGGCTGCTATCTAGTGAGAATCCCTTGTAAAGGCCATGAATTGACTTAATAGTTGGACAGAGAAGGCGATATCAGGCCTGGTGTGGGTGAGAAAATTCATTTTCCCAACTAACTTTCTGTAGTCCTCTGGCTTATCAAGTAAATTACCTGCTTCTGCAGTCAACTTGACAGAAGGATCTAATGGACTAGCAGCTGGTCTACAAATTCTTTTAATAATTCTGTGGTAAACTTTTGCTGTGTGACTGCAACTCCAGTACTTAGATGTTGGAACTCAAGTCCCAGAAAGTAACTAAGTCTTCCCAAGTCCTTGATTTTGAAAGTGTTGTCCAAATAAAGCTTAACTCTGCAATTGCTTTCTCATCATTACCAACAACCAAAATATCATCCACATAGATTGCTAGGAAGACCACCTTCCCATTTGTCTTTTTAGTGAAGAGGGAGTAGTCATTCTTGGACTGTTGATAACCTTGAAGTTTTAAAGCTTGGCATAGCTTGGCATTCCATTGCCTAGAAGCCTGCTTTAAACCATATAAAGATTTTTGTAACTTGCAAACCATGTTGTTTCCCTTAACATGTAGACCTTGTGGGATCTTCATATAGACCTCTTCATGCAAATCTCCATGAAGAAATGCATTGTTGACATCTAGCTGAGACATGGACCACCCTTTCTTAACATCAACTGCAATTAGGCTCCTTATTATAGTCATCTTGACAACTGAGGAGAAGGTTTATGTGTAGTCAATCCCTTCTCTCTGTGTATATCCTTTAACAACCAGACGAGCCTTGTATCTCTCTATGCTGCCATCTGCTTTATGCTTGACTTTGAAGACCCATTTGCTTGCTATTGCATTTTTGCCAGTAGGTAAAGGAACAATGAACCAAGTATTGTTGTTGTCCAAGGCTTGAAATTCAGCTGCAATGGCCTCTTGCCACGCAGGAAAAGCAACAGCTTCACTGTAACTCTTAGGTTCTTTAATAGGCAAAACAACATCTGAACATGTAGCTGTCATAAAGGCAGAAGACATACAAGCATACACAGGCACACTCTGATTCTCACAGAGTGAGGTTAAAGTGTGGCAGCAATATTCTGAAGGTGTAACAGCAATGCAACTGGATTTAGGCAAATTACAGACATAATGCTGCAGATATGATGGGATTTTTGAAGGTCTTGTAGACTGTCTAGGTGCAACATTCATTGGTGTACTCTTAGTGACAGTAGTTGTGAGAAAATACTTATGACCATTGTAAGTAGGAGTATGATATGGACCCCATAGATCAATGTGTAGCAACTCAAAAGAGGAAAAAAATACTGAAGTACTGACATTAAAGGACAACCTATGTTGTCTAGCCTTGGCACAAATTGAACAGGACCTCAATTTATGCTCAGTATCAGAAGAAACATTAAACTGTAAATGCTTTAACATGTAAAGAGGTAAATGACCCAGCCTATTATGCCAAACATTACAACTAACTATAGAGACAACATAATTAACAATAGCAGTTTCATGGGCTTGTGCAATGTTAGAAGCACCAGTTTTATTTTGTTCAGCATGTAGCAAATATAGATCATGTTGATTACTACCAAGGATCAAGAGCTTCGTGGAAGAGTCCTGCAAATAACAGACAGTAGGAGTAAAGCTCACTACTGATCCTAGTTGTTTACTTAATTTACTTATGGACAATAGATTAAACTTAAAACATGGAACATATAGAACATTTTGTAAAGTAATGTGGCTATTCAGACAAACATATCCTATTGTATCAATTGTAACAATTTGGCCATTAGGTAAAGAAATAGAAAAGGGTCTGGAAAGCAATCTAAAATTAGATAACATGGCTTTGTTAAAGCACATATGATCACTAGCTCCAGAATCTAGAATCCAAGTATTGGAATGAACATCAGCATGTGATTTTGGTAAAGAATTAGAATTAGAGCAAGATAAGATATTACCTGCAAAATTTGCAGAAGAAGTAGAAACTTCAGAATTATTGCCTTGTGCTACATGAGGAGTGGAACCTTGATTGATGGGGCCATCAGTAACAGCAGCATTAGTTGCATAACCTGAATTGATGGAATGAAAATTTCCTTGATCACTGCTTTGCCCTTGATAAGCATTCCCAAAGAAATCCTCTATTTCTATTCATCGGTGATGACACTTTTCAACAGTGTGACCATACTTCTTGCAGTAATTACAGAAAGGTGGCTTGTCCTCAGAAACATCTGCAACAACATTCTTCCCCTTGTAGTTGTTCTTGAAGTTACTGTTGCTTGGATTATTGCCATTTCTTCTGTTATACTGAAAATTATTTTGGAGATTGCTTTGTTGATTAGTCTGATTTTAGTTTCTGTAACCAGAATTAAAATCGAACTGTTCCAAGAGTTGTTTTTGTTCGGTAGTTGTTTCGGCATACGGTGCAGCAGACTCCATCGAACTTGAGATGAACTATGAATTTCCCTTTAACGCTCTTCTTGAAGCAGATTGTTATAGAAAGAAGCCATCTTTGGAAGTGGGTTTTGCATAAGAATTGTCCCACGAATTACTGAATAAGAATCATTTAGACTCATGAGAAACTGGATCACCTTCTGATCTTCCTGAAATTTTATTTGCTTAACTTTAGCACCACAGGCACACGGGCAAGAACATTTGGGATTCATTCCCAGACCATCAACTTCATCCCAAATAGACTTAATCTTTGTAAAAGCTGTAACAATGTTGTCAGTGCCCTAAGAGAAATCGTTCAACTTCTTGTGAACACCATACAGCTGCGCACCATTGGACTGACCAAATCTTGCTTCAAGTTCTTCCCATGCCTCCTGAGCAGTGTTACAATATAGCACAGAGTCTGCAATTTCAGGTGTTAAAGATGACAAGATCCAGGAGAAGATGATGTTATTACATCATTGCCAATTCTTGGCAGTTGCAGAATTTGCTGCAGGCTGAGTGATGCTCCCATCAATGAATCCTATCTTGTTTTTAGCAGATAGAGCAATCAGCATCCCTCGACGCCAATTTCCAAAACCAGTTCCCCCAAAAGATGTATTAACCAACTTGATACCAGGAACGTCAGTGTTATGAATGTAGTGAGGATCATCAACATTGATTGCGTTGTTTGCAGGAGTTTCAGGCATGTTGCTCAATATAGAAGACGAACTTATTCAAGAAAATTCGGAAAATTGAAAGATATGAAGATGAGTTTGCAGATGTGAAGAAAAGAACAAAAAGATGAATGATTGAAGATGTGAAGACGAACTAAGAAGATGTACTTAAAAAGAATATGCGGAAGCGAAGAAGTAAACAAAAACAGGATCAAATCAATGATCCTGCTCTGATACCATGATAGTATTCATGGAATTCATCATGATGATCACAAGTAGAGATTATAGGAGAGAGAGAGCTTGCAGAGAGAATTTGTGAGAGAAAGTATATTGTATTGAATGAATGATCAATTGTGTTCTTACAAGAGAGGATTAGACTTCCTTATATACAACTAACTAACCGACTTAGGTTGTTAGTTAGTTAGGGAATCTATATTCTGTTACAATTGGTATAACTAACTAACTTACACTTAATTTATAACTAACTTAGTGAGAATGATAGTTCTATATTCCAACACCCCCCTCAAGTTGGAGGGTGTATGACAATACAGACCCAACTTGGATTGTAGCTGCTGATGTTGAGGACCTAAATGAGCTTTTGTGAACAAATCTGCAGGTTGATGTAAGGTGGGTATGTATGACAAACTAATTAGTCCTTCTGCTAACTTTTCACGAACAAAGTGGCAATCCAAATCAATGTGTTTGGTACGTTCGTGGAAGACGGGGTTCTTAGCGATATGTATAGCAGCTTGACTATCACATTTGACAGGGATAGATTTGATATTAGGGACTTCCATTTCAGTGAGTAAGCTGCTGAGCCAGGAAAGTTCAGCTGTAATTCTTCGAAGGGATCTATACTCTGCTTCTGCTGAGGAAAGTGAAACAGTTTGTTGTTTCTTTGATTTCCATGAAATCAAACTGCCACCCAAGAATATGAGAAAACCACTTACTGATCATCTGGTTTGAAGGCATGCTGCCCAATCAGCATCACAAAAACCTTCTAAACAATAGTCAGGTTTGTTGTTGAGAAGTATGCCTTGAGAAATGTCTTTGGCTAAATATTTTAGAACATGTGTGGCTGCTATCTAGTGAGAATCCCTTGGAAAGGCCATGAATTGACTTAATAGTTGGACAGAGAAGGCGATATCAGGCCTGGTGTGGGTGAGAAAATTCATTTTCCCAACTAACTTTCTGTAGTCCTCTGGCTTATCAAGTAAATTACCGGCTTCTGCAGTCAACTTGACAGAAGGATCTAATGGACTAGTAGCTGGTCTACAAATTCTTTTAATAATTCTGTGGTAAACTTTTGCTGTGTGACTGCAACTCCATTACTTAGATGTTGGAACTCAAGTCCCAGAAAGTAACTAAGTCTTCCCAAGTCCTTGATTTTGAAAGTGTTGTCCAAATAAAGCTTAACTCTGCAATTGCTTTCTCATCATTACCAACAACCAAAATATCATCCACATAGATTGCTAGAAAGACCACCTTCCCATTTGTCTTTTTAGTGAAGAGGGAGTAGTCATTCTTGGACTGTTGATAACCTTGAAGTTTTAAAGCTTGGCATAGCTTGGCATTCCATTGCCTAGAAGCCTGCTTTAAACCATATAAAGATTTTTGTAACTTGCAAACCATGTTGTTTCCCTTAACATGTAGACCTTGTGGGATCTTCATATAGACCTCTTCATGCAAATCTCCATGAAGAAATGCATTGTTGACATCTAGCTGAGACATGGACCACCCTTTCTTAACATCAACTGCAATTAGGCTCCTTATTATAGTCATCTTGACAACTGAGGAGAAGGTTTATGTGTAGTCAATCCCTTCTCTCTGTGTATATCCTTTAACAACCAGACGAGCCTTGTATCTCTCTATGCTGCCATCTGCTTTATGCTTGACTTTGAAGACCCATTTGCTTGCTATTGCATTTTTGCCAGTAGGTAAAGGAACAATGAACCAAGTATTGTTGTTGTCCAAGGCTTGAAATTCAGCTGCAATGGCCTCTTGCCACGCAGGAAAAGCAACAACTTCACTGTAACTCTTAGGTTCTTGAATAGGCAAAACAACATCTGAACATGTAGCTGTCATAAAGGCAGAAGACATACAAGCATACACAGGCACACTCTGATTCTCACAGAGTGAGGTTAAAGTGTGGCAGCAATATTCTGAAGGTGTAACAGCAATGCAACTGGATTTAGGCAAATTACAGACATAATGCTGCAGATATGATGGGATTTTTGAAGGTCTTGTAGACTGTCTAGGTGCAGCATTCATTGGTGTACTCTTAGTGACAGTAGTTGTGAGAAAATACTTATGACCATTGTAAGTAGGAGTATGATATGGACCCCATAGATCAATGTGTAGCAACTCAAAAGAGGAAAAAAATACTGAAGTACTGACATTAAAGGACAACCTATGTTGTCTAGCCTTGGCACAAATTGAACAGGACCTCAATTTATGCTCAGTATCAGAAGAAACATTAAACTGTAAATGCTTTAACATGTAAAGAGGTAAATGACCCAGCCCAGCCTATTATGCCAAACATTACAACTAACTATAGAGACAACATAATTAACAACAGCAGTTTCATGGGCTTGTGCAATGTTAGAAGCACCGATTTTATTTTGTTCAAGCATGTAGCAAATATAGATCATGTTGATTACTACCAAGGATCAAGAGCTTCGTGGAAGAGTCCTGCAAATAACAGACAGTAGGAGTAAAGCTCACTACTGATCCTAGTTGTTTACTTAATTTACTTATGGACAATAGATTAAACTTAAAACATGGAACATATAGAACATTTTGTAAAGTAATGTGGCTATTCAGACAAACATATCCTATTGTATCAATTGTAACAATTTGGCCATTAGGTAAAGAAATAGAAAAGGGTCTGGAAAGCAATCTAAAATTAGAAAACATGGCTTTGTTAAAGCACATATGATCACTAGCTCCAGAATCTAGAATCCAAGTATTGGAATGAACATCAGCAAGTGATTTTGGTAAAGAATTATAATTAGAGCAAGATAAGATATTACCTGCAAAATTTGCAGAAGAAGTAGAAACTTCAGAATTATTGCCTTGTGCTACATGAGGAGTGGAACCTTGATTGATGGGGCCATCAGTAACAGCAGCATTAGTTGCATAACCTGAATTGATGGAATGAAAATTTCCTTGATCACTGCTTTGCCCTTGATAAGCATTCCCAGCAAATCCTCTATTTCTATTCATCAGGTGATGACACTTTTCAACAGTGTGACCATACTTCTTGCAGTAATTACAGAAAGGTGGCTTGTCCTCAGAAACATCTGCAACAACATTCTTCCCCTTGTAGTTGTTCTTGAAGTTACTGTTGCCTGGATTATTGCCATTTCTTCTGTTATTCTGAAAATTATTTTGGAGATTGCTTTGTTGATTTGTCTGATTTTAGTTTCTGTAACCAGAATTAAAATCAGAACTGTTCCTAGAGTTGTTTTTGTTCTGGTAGTTGTTTCTGGCATACAGTGCAGCAGACTCCATCTGAACTTGAGATGAACTATGAATTTCCCTTTAACGCTCTTCTTGAAGCAGATTGTTATAGAAAGAAGCCATCTTTGGAAGTGGGTTTTGCATAAGAATTGTCCCACGAATTACTGAATAAGAATCATTTAGACTCATGAGAAACTGGATCACCTTCTGATCTTCCTGAAATTTTATTTGCTTAACTTTAGCACCACAGGCACACGGGCAAGAACATTTGGGATTCATTCCCAGACCATCAACTTCATCCCAAATAGACTTAATCTTTGTAAAAGCTGTAACAATGTTGTCAGTGCCCTAAGAGAAATCGTTCAACTTCTTGTGAACACCATACAGCTGCGCACCATTGGACTGACCAAATCTTGCTTCAAGTTCTTCCCATGCCTCCTGAGCAGTGTTACAATATAGCACAGAGTCTGCAATTTCAGGTGTTAAAGATGACAAGATCCAGGAGAAGACGATGTCATTACATCATTGCCAATTCTTGGCAGTTGCAGAATTTGCTGCAGGCTGAGTGATGCTCCCATCAATGAATCCTATCTTGTTTTTAGCAGATAGAGCAATCAGCATCCCTCGACGCCAATTTCCAAAACCAGTTCCCCCAAAAGATGTATTAACCAACTTGATACCAGGAACGTCAGTGTTATGAATGTAGTGAGGATCATCAACATTGATTGCGTTGTTTGCAGGAGTTTCAGGCATGTTGCTCAATATAGAAGACGAACTTATTCAAGAAAATTCGGAAAATTGAAAGATATGAAGATGAGTTTGCAGATGTGAAGAAAAGAACAAAAAGATGAATGATTGAAGATGTGAAGACGAACTAAGAAGATGTACTTAAAAAGAATATGCGGAAGCGAAGAAGTAAACAAAAACAGGATCAAATCAATGATCCTGCTCTGATACCATGATAGGATTCATGGAATTCATCATGATGATCACAAGTAGAGATTATAGGAGAGAGAGAGCTTGCAGAGAGAATTTGTGAGAGAAAGTATATTGTATTGAATGAATGATCAATTGTGTTCTTACAAGAGAGGATTAGACTTCCTTATATACAACTAACTAACCGACTTAGGTTGTTAGTTAGTTAGGGAATCTATATTCTGTTACAATTGGTATAACTAACTAACTTACACTTAATTTATAACTAACTTAGTGAGAATGATAGTTCTATATTCCAACAATATTATCCTGTGCAGTATATCATGCATGCACTCATGACCAAATTTATTACATCGACCTGTATGATTGCTCTGTAGTTGGGGACCCTGCTTTACAATTTAGCAGTAGCAGTGAGCCTGTCTTTGTACGGAAGAAGATAGGAAATAAAACTGGAAGCACTGTGCACAGGCCCAAAGATAAATAAAAATGGGGGTAAAAGAAAGAGGATGTTGAATATGATATACCTTAAAAAGAAGGAAAATAGCTGTAATGTTTAACTTATTACAAATCTATGGAGTAATAAAGTAGGAAGGAGGAGAGGGGAGGAAGTGATGTGAGAATTTTATTTTTGGCAATAAATACATCAAGAATTTCATTGTAAGAGGCTAGAATCATTTTCATGTTTCCTCAAGTGAAGAATAGTCTAAATGTCGGTTAGTAGATTGTTTATATTGGGTAATTGGGCATTGATCATGTAGAGTAGTAGCTTAGAAGCCAATTTTTTTTTTTGCAATGCAAACAATTTAGTTCTTGAACTCATCATTACTCACGTACTTTTAGATATTGGAGGCAACTATTGTACAAGGGATTCAAAAGTTGAATTTGGATGATGCAGTTGAGTTGACCGATAACATCAGTGAAGCAGATGTTTTACTTGCTTTGCAGTTCAAGCTCAAGAAAAATCTAGGGAACCAAGCTACTGCCAAAACTCATGAGAAACCTGTTTATGTCACAAAGGTTGTTCTTTGCTATTGGTTTGGGTTCTATGTCCCTTTTGAAAAAATAGTCATTTTGAACTCTAGATATCGTGCAGACCTGCTCTTTGGTTCAAGTAACAAAAGCACTTCGCTCGTTAATGACTGAACTAGAGGACATTTCAAAGGATACTGACTCGCAAGAAAGGCAAAATCCTTCAGAAAGGACTGACGCCCTTGAGGTAATGGCGTGATGAAGATAATGTAAGCTTAAAATTGATTATGTGTATATGTTCTCTTCCTAACTCGTGCTACCAGCTTCAATAATTCCTCGTCAAAGTACTGTTTTATCCTAATTTAGGATTAGTGATGGTTTCCAAGTATAATTTACACGTGTAAAGGGAGTGATGTAAAATCTGGTCGATTTTATGGATATCAACGGTCTAGTGAACTGTTCGATTTAGGTAGTAAAACACGCAGCGAAATCAATATCTATCTATCTATCTATCTATCTATCTATCTATCTATCTATCTATCTATCTATCTATCTATCTATCTATCTATCTATCTATCTATCTATCTATCTATCTATCTATCTATATTATTAAAGGAAGCTTTTTTCGAGCGATTACAGAGAGTCCAAATTTTACAAATGACTAATATTATTAAATTACTAATAGATAGATATTATTATGTGAATTTGATATGAGATAAAAATTGGTAAATAGTGGTTTGAATAATTATCATTTTCAAAATGTTTCCTCTTTATGCAAATTTGACCCTTTGGTCCTTTAGAAAACAAGAAATGCTTTTTGCCATATTTGTGTAAACTTGTCATCATGTGACTTGTTTTTCCCTCTTTGTTTTCTGAATTTGCATGAGCTTTTATGGATAACTTTCAAACACTCTTTCTCCTTTCTTCCCTTTAAAAACGAACCTTCTTTGGTGCAAGTATTGGGTGGTTGTTGAAGCTCTTCACATGTGAGGTCTTTGACCCTTCAAAACCCTAGCAACTCCCTTACTCATCCTCTCTATAAAAGGCGTGCCATCCTCTCATAAAAATCACAAGACTTTTCTGAAATATTTTTCCAGTTTGCAAAATGTTTTTAAAACTTGAAACCGTGTGTCTTTGCAAAACTTCTAAGAGTCTTCAAGTTGTTACAGTCTTGGCTACTGTTACTTTAACTTACTAAACTCTCTCACTTAAGATTGTTGATCTTGTAAAAGTTGTCCACCTCAATTCTTTGTTAAGAATAAGATAGTGGAAGCTTGATCCTTAAAACATTCTTAGTGTGTGTGTAGAGTTAGGACGGAGTAGTCTTCAACTCGTTGGCAACCGGAGTAGGTTGCGAGTTGGCTTGTCACAAGAACGGAGTAGTTCTTGGACTTGTAACACAACCGGAGTAGGTTGTTACTTTTATTGTACGGGTCTTTTAGTAGTCGGAGTAGATCACTAAAAGAAATCAATAAAAAGTAGATTGGACGTAGGCACTTGAGTTTCTTGCCGAACCAATTCAAAAATCTCGTTTTTGTTCTTTTACTTTATTCCGCTGCAATTTTATTGTGTTTGTTTTGTTTTGCTTTGCTTGAACCTCGAAGTAACAGTTCATCATACTGTCACATTTGGTCTGCAGTCTATACTTCATAAACTGAGACAAATAGCTACAGTCCGAACCATTGTTACTTTCATACTTCAGCAAACATTCATTCCAATACTCGTTTAATCTCGCAATATTACTCGAAGTATTATCTAATCTCTTTTGTTCTCTTAACTCACTTTAAATCAATAAAGTTGAAGTTAAAATTTTTTAAATAGTACCTAATTCACCCCCTCCCCCTCTTAGATACTTGAATCCATAAACTCAACAATTGGTATCAGAGCCTCGTGCTCTTGATCAAGGCTAATCGCCTTCGAGTTTGATTCGTGGGTAATGGATTCCGAGAAACACTCCAAGATCCCGGTCTTTACCGGTTCGAATTTTGGATGGTGGAAACTCAAAATGGAACATTACATCAAAAGTATCGATTATCAATGTTGGAACATCATCCAAAATGGACCTCTTGCCATTGAGGAAACCGATATCTTAAACGGTTTCACCAAGACAAAAGAGGAAAGAAATTACAATGAAAATGACTTCAAACTCGCCGAAAAGAATTCCAAAGCAATGTCGATTCTTCAACGTTGCGTTGGTGAGGGGGAAGTTAGTCGTATCTCCGGATGTCCTACGACAAAATCTATTTGAGATTCCCTTGTACTTGCCTATGAAGGGACGTCCCAAGTAAGAAAACATCGTATTGACCTTCTCATGCAACAATATGAGATGTTTAGAATGTCAAAAGACGAGTCCTTAAATAGTTTCTCTTCACGTTTTTCTTGTATTATTAATGAGCTTAAAAGTCTAGGAAGGAATTTCGAGTCCGAGGACATCATTCGAAAAATCCTTCGTAGTCTAACCTTTAAGTGGCAACCCAAAGTCACCGCCATAGAGGAAGCTAAAGACTTGTCAACCCTATCTCTTCATGAACTAATGGGATCACTAATGGCTCACGAGTTTAACCTCGATAAGCATTCTAGTGAGTCTTCAAAGGGAAAGAGTCTCGCCCTCACATCCTCTCCAAGTGATGGAGAAGATGAGGAGGAAGACGAGTTTGCTATGTTCACAAGGAATCTAGCCGGGTTGGTCAATGGCCAAGGAAACAAAAGGTTCACTAATAATTACTCGAAAAAACTCTTTCCTAAGAAACGACCTAACTCCACCGTGGGATGCTTTAAATGTGGTGATAAAACTCACCAAATTAAAGAATGTCCCAAGTGGGATGAAATCAAATCAAAGGAAAGAAGAGAAAAGGTTAAAAAGGACTATAAACATAGAGTCATGAGTGCTATTTGGGGAATGTCCGATTCCGAGGAAGATGAGGAACTCATCGAGGAGGAACTAGAGGCTAAAATGTGTCTTACAAATCATTCTAAAGAAAAAGTCTCAAAAACCTCAAAACTTGAACACTTAAGATGCCTCATGGCTAATCCCGACGATTCCGACTCCGATTCCGACAACGAGGTAAATCATCTAAAGGCCAAGGCTAGAACTTACTCCAAAGAGAAAGTATGTAAGCTTCTTGACCAACTTCTTGATAAGTGTCGGTTTCAAAATGATAAGCTTGAGGTAATGCAAAATGAAATTGAGGAAATTGCTCAAGAGAACTTTAATCTTAAAAATGAACTAAAAACAACAGACAACGTCACTGTCACCTCTGAGGCTTATGATGAAGTTAAAAGAGTCAAGAAGTTAAACAAACATTTGACTAAAGAACTAGAGCGTCTTAGGTTGACCCCCACGGACGTCTCTGACCTTGAAAATGTCAACACTACCTTGGTGATGCAAGTTTCCTCACTAACCAAGGAACGTGATGATCTTTTGAAGGACAAAGATGCTCTTGAGAATGAGATCTATGACTTTGTAGTTGAAGTTGTAGACCTAAGAGAAACAGTGTCTAAGACTGTTGCTTCTGACAAAAATTTAGACAAGTCTAAAGAAAAGATGACATCTAAATATGAAGAGTCCAAAGAAAGAATCATGTATCTTGTGTCTAAACTCAACAACCACACCCATGACTTCATTGTTGAGAAAAGGTTGTCTATAGAAAGTTTTAACAATGATGAACTCAAGAGGGAAAAAGAAAATAATTTGCATCTCCTCTCTAGGGTTAAAGACTTGACCAATGAACTTGTGAGTGCCAAAAACATCACTGAAAAATGGGAAGGAAGTCAAACCGTGTTAAACTTCCTCACGAATCAAACCGAAAGATGTGACAAAGTTGCTGGTTTGGGCTTCAAATGGAACAATCAGACCGACCGTTGCATCCAAGCCTAAAAGCGATTCTAGAAGGAGAAAATACGTGGGTCTTCCCGAATACATCACTTGCAATTATTGTGGTAACAATGGTCATGTTTTCAATGGGTGTACAAAACGATTTGATGACATTAACAAGAATATCAAAACAATAAAGCAGATATGGATTAGGAAAGATACCATAAGATATGTGGATCACAAAAGGGGACCCAAGTTTGTTTGGGTTCCTAAACTCAAAGTCTAATCTTGTGTAGGGCTTGGTGAGAAGCGGCCGCAATTGGTACTTGGATAGTGGATGCTCTCGTCACATGACGGGTGATAGAAGCCAATTCCTCTCACTTAAAACATACAATGGTGGCACGGTAAGGTTTGGTGACAACAAGAAAGGTGAAGTGATTGGCATTGGAAAGGTTGGTAAGTCACCATTACTTTGTGTCGACAACGTGCGGCTTGTCTAAGGTTTGAAGCATAATCTCCTTAGTATCTCTCAACTTTGTGATAAGGGTAACATTGTAGAATTTAGTGCTAATATGTGTCGAATATTTGATGCCACTACTAATGAACTAATACTCGAAGGAAGACGTGTCAAAGATGTTTACTTAACTAATTTGAACACTCTATCCGGTCACACCATGTCTTGCATGAGTGTAATGAACAATGATCCTTGGTTATGACATAAAAGGTTTGGTCATGTTAGTACAAAAACTCTTAATACCCTTAAAAGACTTGACTTAGTTGAAGGTATTCCCAACATGAAGTTTGATTTTGATAAAGTATGTGATGAATGTGCAAGAGGCAAACATGTTAGAAGTTCCTTTAAATCCAAAAGAATTGTGAGTACATCTCAACCCTTGCAACTTTTACATATCGACTTGTGTGGACCAATGAGAACTAGAAGTAGAGGTGGTAGTCGTTATGTGTGTGTCATTGTTGATGATTACTCTAGGTTCGTTTGGGCATTCTTCCTAAGCTCTAAGGATGAGGCATTTGATGAGTTTCTAATTTGGTTAAGAAAGATTCAAAATAAACTTGATTTAAAACTTGTTTCAATAAGAACCGATCACGGAACCGAATTCGAAAACTCATCATTTTGTGCTTATTGTGATGACAATGGTGTAGACCATAACTTCTCGGCTCCTAGAACACCACAACAAAATGGTGTGGTTGAAAGGATGAATAGAATCCTTGAAGGAATGGCTAGAACAATGTTATTATCTAGTAACTTGCCTAAGAACTTTTGGGCCGAAGCGGTAAATACCGCTTGCTACATTCATAATCGTGTCATGATAAGGAGTATTTTGAATAAAACTCCCTATGAATTGCTACGTGGAAGAAAACTCAACATTTCATATTTTAGATGTTTTGGAAGCAAATATTTTGTTCATAACAATGGTAAAAACAACTTGGGTAAGTTCGATCCACGTAGTGATGAAGGAGTATTTATTGGCTACTCCGATCATAGCAAGGCCTATAAAGTTTACAATAAACGAACCTTGTTAATTGAAGAAAGCATCCATGTCATTTTTGATGAATCTAGTGTGCTTGGACAGGTACAAAACGTGAATGATGATGATGATGATAGTGATGACGATGAGTTTGAGATTGGTCTTGTTCGAAAGGACTTCGTGTTCGAGGATGAAGAAGCTCCCATCACTGACTTGCAACAGACACAGGGACTGTCGCCTTCAAAGGAAATCAGCAACTCAGGGGGAACACGTAGCAAATCTGCTACTATTTCATCTATGGAAGCAACAGACCCAACGACTGTTGCCTCCACCTCCAGAACTGAATCCACCCAAAACAGTGACGATGAAGATCACTCTAGGCCAAAAGAGACAGTCACTGTGACTGATGCTGCTGAGGGGGAACAAGAAACCATTGTTCCAAAGAAGTGGAAACATCAAAGCTCTCATCCACTCTCTAATCTCACAAGTGATCTTAACTCGGGAATTCGAACAAGATCATCCCTCAACAATCTCGCTCATCTCAATGAATTTTGTGCCAACAATGCCTTCCTTTCTCAAATTGAACCTTCAAATGTGATCGCCTTGGTGATGGAGCGGTTGCTTGCTATGCAAGAAGAACTCAATCAATTCAAAATAAACGAGGTATGACACTTAGTCTCTAGACCGCCTATTCGTACCGTCATTGGTACTAGGTGGGTCTTTCGCAATAAGCTTGATGACTCAGGAGAAATTGTAAGGAACAAGGCTAGGCTAGTGGTGCAAGGTGATAACCAACAAGAGGGTATTGATTACGATGAAACTTATGCACCGGTAGCTAGACTTGAGGCCATACGATTACTTATAGCTTTTGCGGCTCACAAAGGCATTAAACTCTTCCAAATGGATGTTAAAACCGCTTTCTTAAATGGATATTTGGAAGAAGATGTCTTTGTAGAGCAACCACCGGGTTTTGAGACCAATGACTTGCCTAACCATGTTTTCAAACTAGACAAAGATCTTTATGGTTTAAAACAAGCACCTAGGTGTTGGTATGATAGATTGTCTAAGTTTCTTATTGAAAATGGTTTTAAAAGAGGCTCCGTTGACAAAACATTGTTCTTAACGTCACGGATCGAGATTTAACTGTTGGTTGTACAAGTATATGTTGATGACATCATATTTGGTGCAACAAATGAACTCCTTTACTTATATTTTTCGGAACTAATGAAATCGGAGTTTGAAATGAGCATGATGGGTGAGCTAGGATTCTTCCTTGGGCTCCAAATTAGGCAATCAAAGGATGGAATCATGATCCATCAACAAAAGTACATTAAGGAAATGCTTAAGAAATTTGGGATGACTAATGGTAAGTCTCATGATACACCTATGGTAACCGGGTCCAAATTGGACGAAGATGAACTCGGTAAGAATGTTAGCGATAAGGTGTATAGAGGTATGATAGGGTCACTTCTCTACTTGACCGCAATTCGTCCCGACATTCTTTTTAGTGTTTGTTTATGTGCTAGGTTCCAAGCAAATCCGAAAGAATCACATTTTAAAGCCGTTAAACGAATTCTCCGGTATTTGATTGGAACACAAAATCTTTACTTATGGTATCCCTTACATTGTCCTTTTGATCTCATAGGATTTTCGGATGCGGACTATGCGGGATGTACGGTTGATAGAAAGAGCACCTCCGGAATTGCAACATTCTTGGGTCCTTATTTAATCTCTTGGGGATCAAAGAAACAAAATACGGTAGCTCTTTCAACGGCCGAAAGTGAGTACGTTAGTGCCGCACATTGTTGTTCTCAATTACTTTGGGTAAGACAACAACTCTTGGATTTTGGTATTATTTTTGACTCCGTTCCCATAATGTGTGATAATACGAGTGCAATCAATATTTCCAAAAATCCTATTCAACACTCTAAAACCAAACATATTGATATTTGTCACCATTTTATCCGTGATCATGTGGAAAAAGGACATGTTAAACTTATCTTTTGCAAAACCGAAAATCAAATTGCCGATATTTTCACTAAGCCACTTGCAAGAGAAAATTTTGAGAAATTTAGACTAGAAATTGGATTAATTAATTGCTTGTGATTTTTAGTGTGAGTTTTACAAATTTCCTTAATTGATTAAATTAAGATTGGATATATGTTCTTTAGTGTTCTAAGTGCATTCATAATATTTTTAGACCAAAAATTGACACCGTATTCGTGAGTCGGTAATCACTCAACCTCATATCTAAATTTATGTTTATAATATACTACCTTGCGTTTTATTTCGAGTAATTAAAATTAAGTAGTTGAGCCAACTACCTCACTTACCACATTTAATAAATTGGGCCACTTCCTATCCCTAACCTACCATCCAAACACCATAACCCACAAAAATCTTCCAACTCCTAACCTCCATCTCACCTACCCATTAAACCATCCTTTTACCCACCATGGTCAAAACATCGTTTAACACTCCTATACCCATCAAGCCAGTAAAAATGTCTACCCCATCCGTCACATCAGACAAACCACCTACCCCTCCAAACATGCCTGCCCAAAAGGTCTCCCATGCCTTTCCTTCACAAAACACAACCACGACTCCATCTCCATCACCGAACCCAGAACCACCTAATCCTCATCCTACACCGATCTCCACGATCCCACCAACCACTGTCCCATCTGACGACATCCCCATCTCCGCTATGGTCGGGCGTCGTACTCGAGGTGGTCGAAAAAAGGGTGCCTCTGTCACAAGCTCCTCCACTGAGACCGTCATCGAAACCGTCACTGTGAATATCGATGACGTTGAAGAAACCCCTATTGATTTGAATGAAAATCAGACCATGTCTGCTGATTCGGTTCCGGCTCCGGCAAAGAAAGGTAACAAAAGAAAGGATAAAGTCTCTTCATCCCAATTACCTCCCATCTCTGAAAGTGTCGAGCAAAGTGATATTGAAACCCATACAATCAATCCCTCTGATGAAACACCCAGTGAACCACCCCTGAAAAAATCGAAACAATCAAAGAAAAAATTGGTGTATCTTTCACCCTCTGATTCGGTTTCCCTAACCTCTAAATGGGATTTGGCTCTTGTTTGGGATCAACTCGAAAGTCTAGATCTTCCTACCTCCATCTACAAAAATTGTGAGAGGTTGATGAATCCCAAAGCCATCCATTCTCCTCGGGTTTACAATCAATCTTGGTTCGAGCCTCCCGCCTTTCACACTGTCCGTGACATGATTTTGGCTCAAGGTTGGGAGAAATTGTTGGAGTTACGTGAACCGGTCTTTGTAAGTGAGGTGATTCAATTCTTTACATCCGTCCGAGTGGATAAATCGGGTGATTTCCTCACGGCTAAGGTGAATGGTAAGCCCCTTAAACTGACTCAATCTGATTTTGCTACCGCCCTTGGTATCCCAACCGGAGGTTATGATAATCTCCCCTCTGAAACCTGGATTGCCTTACCTTACGCCTCACTCCTAGGAGTCGCCCAAGTCGTTTGTCCTAAAACAGTCACCTGTGGTCCCGTGAGCAACAACCAAATACCCCCTCCTCTTCGAATTGTCTTTAATATGCTTTGTCGCTCCATTTACCCTTCGGGTGACCGGGGCAAGCTTTCCATAGCCCAACAATACCTAATTTACCACATTGAAACTCATAAAAAGGTGAACTTGATTGGGTTAATGTTTAAGCGATTTCACCTCATCTCGGCCAAACTCCGTAAACCCTCCTCTAGCATGCTACACTTACCCTATGGACTGTGGTTGTCGGTTGTGCTCAAGGAACACAGGGTATTAGTGAGTTCTAGTTTGGGTTCATTAGACATGTGCGACATCATGAGTAATGGTCAAATGGGGAAAATGCTTATCAAAGTGGAAAATGATGAATTGATTTCTGTGACAATTAAGACGGATCCTGAGGGTGGGTCGTCTAGTCAAGCTGGTACGGGAAATTGGCGGGAAGTTCTTCAAGCCGTGGCTGATTTGAGTGCTTGGGTTAAGCACGATGCTAGCCAAAAGGATATGGCCATCTCGGCTCTTGCTTCCACCGTGGACCTCATTCGTGGAGAAGTGGACATTATCTCCACTCTTGTCTCAACAAAGGAACATGGTGATGATGCCCATGTTAATCAATTGGATGACGATCCCTTGGGTAGTGACTCGGATGGTGTACAAGCTTCCTCTCCTTAGCCTATCCTATCCATTTCGGCCCCCTTGACTTTGTCCTTGGCTTTTTCATTTTGTCCCACCTTGTTGTGCCCTCCTAAGACTATTTTCTTACTCGTTATTTTGATGCTTGGTGGTGTATCTTAAACCTTATTTAGCCGTGGTGAATTATGGTTAACTTATGTTTAATCCGTATGTTTATGTTGACTTTGTTATCGTGTCACGGTTATATGCGTCTTTTTGTGTTTTCTTATGGTTGTTTGCACTCTAATGCCATTGACATCCCTATCCTTTTTGATGATGTCAAGAGGGGGAAAAGGTAAACTCATGTTCTTAATCTCTTTGCATATTGATTAACTAATGTCTAGGCCTAACCTTCTTAGCTTTGAATCTTGTTTTGGGGCAATGTAAAATTGTCATGGTTAGTTTAATTCTAGCTTTTGCTTTATTTAAGGTAATATTGTTCCTTCTCTCATTTGATCTTGCTTGTTTAAAATCTTGAATTAAGGTGTTTACATTGCTTATACATTCGTTTGGGGCTTGTCATCATCAAAGGGGGAATTTGTTGGGTTCCTTAAATTGATGATAACATGCCCATTTGATTTGTGTTATCTTAGTTACCTTTTCAGGATTAATGATTAAATCAAGCATGGATTAAGAAGTGTTGAAGTTGTTAATCATCCCATTGTATTGAGTCTTAAGTGTCATCTAATGTACAAGTGAGAAAGTAGAGTATCTTAGAGTAATAGAAACAGTCAAGACGACTGTAACTTTTACAAAGTAACAGCTGCCTGGACTGTTGCCTAAATTCGTAACACTTGAATTCTTTTTATCCTTTTATCTTTCAAAAGCCTTTTCGTGTCTCTTATTTTTTGAAAGATAATCTTTAGATTTTTATAAGGATTTGGCCTTCAATAAAGAGTGGTTTGAATAATTAACATTTTCAAAATGTTTTCTCTTTATGCAAATTTGACCCTTTGATCCTTTAGAAAACAAAAAATGCTTTTTGCCATATTTGTGTAAACTTGTCAACTTGTTTTTCCCTCTTTGTTTTCTGAATTTCATTGTAAGAGGCTAGAATCATTTTCATGTTTCCTCAAGTGAAGAATAGTCTAAATGTCGGTTAGTAGATTGTTTATATTGGGTAATTGGGCATTGATCATGTAGAGTAGTAGCTTGGAAGCCAATTTTTTTTTTTGCAATGCAAACAATTTAGTTCTTGAACTCATCATTACTCACGTACTTTTAGATATTGGAGGCAACTATTGTACAAGGGATTCAAAAGTTGAATTTGGATGATGCAGTTGAGTTGACCAATAACATCAGTGAAGCAGATGTTTTACTTGCTTTGCAGTTCAAGCTCAAGAAAAATCTAGGGAACCAAGCTACTGCCAAAACTCATGAGAAACCTGTTTATGTCACAAAGGTTGTTCTTTGCTATTGGTTTGGGTTCTATGTCCCTTTTGAAAAAATAGTCATTTTGAACTCTAGATATCGTGCAGACCTGCTCTTTGGTTCAAGTAACAAAAGCACTTCGCTCGTTAATGACTGAACTAGAGGACATTTCAAAGGATACTGACTCGCAAGAAAGGCAAAATCCTTCAGAAAGGACTGACGCCCTTGAGGTAATGGCGTGATGAAGATAATGTAAGCTTAAAATTGATTATGTGTATATGTTCTCTTCCTAACTCGTGCTACCAGCTTCAATAATTCCTCGTCAAAGTATTGTTTTATCCTAATTTAGGATTAGTGATGGTTTCCAAGTATAATTTACACGTGTAAAGGGAGTGATGTAAAATCTGGTCGATTTTATGGATATCAACGGTCTAGTGAACTGTTCGATTTAGGTAGTAAAACACGCAGCGAAATCAATATCTATCTATCTATCTATCTATCTATCTATCTATCTATATTATTAAAGGAAGCTTTTTTCGAGCGATTACAGAGAGTCCAACTTTTACAAATGACTAATATTATTAAATTACTAATAGATATATATTATTATGTGAATTTGATATGAGATAAAAATTGGTAAATAGTAGAATTGGATAGACAATAAATACCTAATAAACTATAACCGTAAAACCTAAGATGCATGAGCACTAGAATTTGATGGTGGCTTAAATACATCGCACCTATGCTATTATATATGCTCCTGAGTTCCTATGCCTCTCATCGTCCTCAAGTTTTACGTTAACGTTATTTTGAGTTATGCCCTTTGTTTTACCATGCTTTTTTATTTGAAGTTTTCTTTTTTCATGTGCAGTTTATCAATAATTGACTGTAAGACAACAAGAGTATTATAAGATAGATATCTTCGTAGCGGTTTTAATCGTCCTCGGTTTTGTGTTTATAGTCATACACATGTAAGTATTGGCCATAAGACAACAAAAGTAAACTAACAACTTTGATAACATTTTTTGTAGGAAAGTACAGTTGAGATCAACACACGATGATAAGAGCATGGATGGAGAAGATGTTATGGTTGATGATATGATGGTGGTCATACCCACGATGGAGGAATACTTTTTAGTTTGATATTTACCAAAACAAGTTTTCCTTTACATGGTTTCATAGTTTTCATAGTGATCTTTCTTTAAATTCACACATCAATAAGTAATTCTTTCGTGACTTATGTAGGTTATGCATCGAGTATTTTCCGAGTTATGCACCGAGTTGAATAAAAACATAGCGGTGATGACTTTTCGAGTATTATCAATTATCAAAGAGTCCAATATTTGGTAACTTTCTAGAATTCTCAAAATATTGTATATGTATACAGAGTATTACTTAATCTTTTTTCCTCTTTGAAATCTATATATGCTTATATGCTCCTAAAACATCCGAAGTTTCGACGTGTGAGATCTTTTTATGATGGACTTTTCATAGATGTATAATGATATTTCTTTGTTCCGAATAGATATTTTTAATTTTAGAGTGTATTATTTTAGTGTATAATGAAGCGTTGCCCAGTGGAGCAAATTTTCAAAAGCGGGTACCTGATATCGACCCAACCTGCTGTCGGTATGGGAGAGTGGTCGAGACGGACGCACATGCACTAATCCATTATGTTGGGTTCCTTAAATTGATGATAAAATTCCCATTTGATTTGTGTTATCTTAGTTTACCTTTTCAGGATTAATGATTAAATCAAGCATGGATTAAGAAGTGTTGAAGTTGTTAATCATCCCATTGTATTGAGTCTTAAGTGTCATCTAATGTACAAGTGAGAAAGTAGAGTATCTTAGAGTAATAGAAACAGTCAAGACGACTGTTACTTTTACAAAGTAACAGCTGCCTGGACTGTTGCCTAAATTCGTAACACTTGAATTCTTTTTATCCTTTTATCTTTCAAAAGCCTTTTCGTGTCTCTTATTTTTTGAAAGATAATCTTCAGATTTTTATAAGGATTTGGCCTTCAATAAAGAATGGTTTGAATAATTATCATTTTCAAAATGTTTCCTCTTTATGCAAATTTGACCCTTTGGTCCTTTAGAAAACAAGAAATGTTTTGTGCCATATTTGTGTAAACTTGTCATCATGTGACTTGTTTTTCCCTCTTTGTTTTCTGAATTTGCATGAGCTTTTATGGATAACTTTCAAACACTCTTTCTCCTTTCTTGCCTTTACAAAAGAACCTTCTTTGGTGCAAGTATTGGGTGGTTGTTGAAGCTCTTCACATGTGAGGTCTTTGACCCTTCAAAACCCTAGCAACTCCCTTACTCATCCTCTCTATAAAAGGCGTGCCACACTCTCATAAAAATCCCAAGACTTTTCTGAAATATTTTTCAAGTTTGCAAATTGTTTTTAAAGCTTAAAACCGTGTGTCTTTGCAAAACTTCTAAGAGTCTTCAAGTTGTTACAGTCTTGCCATCTGTTATTTTTAACTTACTAAACTCTCTCACTTAAGATTGTTGATCTTGTAAAAGTTGTCCACCTCAATTCTTTGTTAAGAATAAGATAGTGGAAGCTTGATCCTTAAAACATTCTTAGTGTGTGTGTAGAGTTAGGACGGAGTAGTCTTCAACTCTTTGGCAACCGGAGTAGGTTGCGAGTTGGCTTGTCACAAGAACGGAGTAGTTCTTGGACTTGTAACACAACCGGAGTAGGTTGTTACTTTTATTGTACGGGTCTTTTAGTAGTCGGAGTAGATCGCTAAAAGAAATCAATAAAAAGTAGATTGTACGTAGGCACTTGAGTTTCTTGCCGAACCAAATCAAAAATCTCGTTTTTGTTTTTTTACTTTATTCCGCTGCAATTTTATTGTGTTTGTTTTGTTTTGCTTTGCTTGAACCTCGAAGTAACAGTTCATCATACTGTCACATTTGGTCTGCAGTCTGTACTTTATAAACTGAGACAAATAGCTACAGTCCGAACCATTGTTACTTTCATACTTCAGCAAACATTCATTCCAATACTCGTCTAATCTCGCAATATTACTCGAAGTATTATCTAATCTCTTTTGTTCTCTTGACTCACTTTAAATCAATAAAGTTGAAGTTAAAATTTTTTAAATAGTACCTAATTCACCCCCTCCCCGTCTTAGATACTTGAATCCATAAACTCAACAATTGGTATCAGAGCCTCGTGCTCTTGATCAAGGCTAATTGCTTTAGAGTTTGATTTGTGGGTAATGGATTCCGAGAAACACTCCAAGATCCCGGTCTTTATCGGTTCGAATTTTGGATGGTGGAAACTCAAAATGGAACATTACATCAAAAGTATCGATTATCAATGCTGGAACATCATCCAAAATGGACCTCTTGTCATTGAGGAAACCGATATCTTAAACGGTTTCACCAAGACAAAAGAGGAAAGAAATTACAATGAAAATGACTTCAAACTCGCCGAAAAGAATTCCAAAGCAATGTCGATTCTTCAACGTTGCATTGGTGAGGGGGAAGTTAGTCGTATCTCCGGATGTCCTACGGCAAAATCTATTTGGGATTCCCTTGTACTTGACTATGAAGGGACGTCCCAAGTAAGAAAACACCGTATTGACCTTCTCATGCAACAATATGAGATGTTTAGAATGTCAAAAGACGTGTCCTTAAATAGTTTCTCTTCACGTTTTTCTTGTATTATTAATGAGCTTAAAAGTCTAGGAAGGAATTTCGAGTCCGAGGACATCATTCGAAAAATATTTCGTAGTCTAACCTCTAAGTGGCAACCCAAAGTCACCGCCATAGAGGAAGCTAAAGACTTGTCAACCCTATCTCTTCATGAACTAATAGGATCACTAATGGTCACGAGTTTAACCTCGATAAGCATTCTAGTGAGTCTTCAAAGGGAAAGAGTCTCGCCCTCACATCCTCTCCAAGTGATGGAGAAGATGAGGAGGAAGACGAGTTTGCTATGTTCACAAGGAATCTAGCCGGGTTGGTCAATGGCCAAGGAAACAAAAGGTTCACTAATAATTACTCGAAAAAACGCTTTCCTAAGAAACGACCTAACTCCACCGTGAGATGCTTTAAATGTGGTGATAAAACTCACCAAATTAAAGAATGTCCCAAGTGGGATGAAATCAAATCAAAGGAAAGAAGAGAAAAGGTTAAAAAGGACTATAAACATAGAGTCATGAGTGCTATTTAGGGAATGTCCGACTCCGAGGAAGATGAGGAACTCATCGAGGAGGAATTAGAGGATAAAATGTGTCTTACAAATCATTATAAAGAAAAAGTCTCAAAAACCTCAAAACTTGAACACTTAAGATGCCTCATGGCTAATCCCGACGATTCCGACTTCGATTCCGACAACGAGGTAAATCATCTAAAGGCCAAGGCTAGAACTTACTCCAAAGAGAAAGTATGTAAGCTTCTTGACCAACTTCTTGATAAGTGTCGGTTTCAAAATGATAAGCTTGAGGTAATGCAAAATGAAATTGAGGAAATTGCTCAAGAGAACTTTAATCTTAAAAATGAACTAAAAGCAAAGACAACGAATCTTGTCACCTCCGAGGCTTATGATGAAGTTAAAAGAGTCAAGAAGTTAAACAAACATTTGACTAAAGAACTAGAGCGTCTTAGGTTGACCCCCACGGACGTCTCTGACCTTGAAAATGTCAACACTACCTTGGTGATGCAAGTTTCCTCACTAACCAAGGAACGTGATGATCTTTTGAAGGACAAAGATGCTCTTGAGAATGAGATCTATGACTTTGTAGTTGAAGTTGTAGACCTAAGAGAAATAGTGTCTAAGACTGTTGCTTCTGACAAAGATTTAGACAAGTCTAAAGAAAAGATTGAATGTTTGAAAAATGAAAACAAGTATCGAAAAGGTGAGGTTGTTTGTCTCAAGAATGAAATAGAAGTTCTTCATGATAGGCTTACTTTCTTTTCAAAAGGTATGCCGGAATGTAGCACTTTTAGGTCTTCTCCTCATCATAGATCCGATGAAATCGTTGATCGAAACAAAAGTCTTGACGAGATGACATCTAAATATGAAGAGTCCAAAGAAAGAATCATGTATCTTGTGTCTAAACTCAACAACCACACCCATGACTTCATTGTTGAGAAAAAGTTGTCTATAGAAAGTGTTAACAATGATGAACTCAAGAGGGAAAAAGAAAAGAATTTGCATCTCCTCTCTAGGGTTAAAGACTTGACCAATGAACTTGTGAGTGCCAAAAACATCACTGAAAAATGGGAAGGAAGTCAAACCGTGTTAAACTTCCTCACGAATCAAACCGAAAGATATGACAAAGTTGCTGGTTTGGGCTTCAAATGGAACAGTCAGACTGACTGTTGCATCCAGAAGCCTAAAACTGATTTTAGAAGGAGAAAATACGTGGGTCTTCCCGAATACATCACTTGCAATTATTGTGGTAACAATGGTCATGTTTTCAATGGGTGTACAAAACGATTTGATGACATTAACAAGAATATCAAAACAATAAAGCAAATATGGATTAGGAAAGATACCATAAGATATGTGGATCACAAAAGGGGACCCAAGTTTGTTTGGGTTCCTAAACTCAAAGTCTAATCTTGTGTAGGGCTTGGTGAGAGGCGGCCGCAATTGGTACTTGGATAGTGGATGCTCTCGTCACATGACGGGTGATAGAAGCCAATTCCTCTCACTTAAAACATACAATGGTGGCACGGTAAGGTTTGGTGACAACAAGAAAGGTGAAGTGATTGGCATTGGAAAGGTTGGTAAGTCACCATTACTTTGTGTCGACAACGTGCGGCTTGTCAAAGGTTTGAAGCATAATCTCCTTAGTATCTCTCAACTTTGTGATAAGGGTAACATTGTAGAATTTAGTGCTAATATGTGTCGAATATTTGATGCCACTACTAATGAACTAATACTCGAAGGAAGACATGTCAAAGATGTTTAATTAACTAATTTGAACACTCTATCCGGTCACACCATGTCTTGCATGAGTGTAATGAACAATGATCCTTGGTTATGACATAAAAGGTTTGGTCATGTTAGTACAAAAACTCTTAATACCCTTAAAAGACTTGACTTAGTTGAAGGTATTCCCAACATGAAGTTTGATTTTGATAAAGTATGTGATGAATGTGCTAGAGGCAAACATGTTAGAAGTTCCTTTAAATCCAAAAGAATTGTGAGTACATCTCAACCCTTGCAACTTTTACATATCGACTTGTGTGGACCAATGAGAACTAGAAGTAGAGGTGGTAGTCGTTATGTGTGTGTCATTGTTGATGATTACTCTAGGTTCGTTTGGGCACTCTTCCTAAGCTCTAAGGATGAGACATTTGATGAGTTTCTAATTTGGTTAAGAAAGATTCAAAATAAACTTGATTTAAAACTTGTTTCAATGAGAACCGATCACGGAACCGAATTCGAAAACTCATCATTTTGTGCTTATTGTGATGACAATGGTGTAGACCATAACTTCTCGGCTCCTAGAACACCACAACAAAATGGTGTGGTTGAAAGGATGAATAGAACCCTTGAAGGAATGGCTAGAACAATGTTATTATCTAGTAACTTGCCTAAGAACTTTTGGACCGAAGCGGTAAATACCGCTTACTACATTCATAATCGTGTCATGATAAGGAGTATTTTGAATAAAACTCCCTATGAATTGCTACGTGGAAGAAAACCCAACATTTCATATTTTAGATGTTTTGGAAGCAAATGTTTTGTTCATAACAATGGTAAAAACAACTTGGGTAAGTTCGATCTATGTAGTGATGAAGGAGTATTTATTGGCTACTCCGATCATAGCAAGGCCTATAAAGTTTACAATAAACGAACCTTGTTAATTAAAGAAAGAATCCATGTCATTTTTGATGAATCTAGTGTGCTTGGACAGGTACAAAACGTGAATGATGATGATGATAGTGATGACGATGAGTTTGAGATTGGTCTTGTTCGAAAGGACTTCGTGTTCGAGGATGAAGAAGCTCCCAACACTGACTTGCAACAGACACAGGGACTGTCACCTTCAAAGGAAATCAGCAACTTAGGGGGAACACGTAGCACATCTGCTACTGTTTCATCTATGGAAGCAACAGACCCAACGACTGTTGCCTCCACCTCCAGAACTGAATCCACCCAAAACAGTGACGATGAAGATCACTCTAGGCCAAAAGAGACAGTCACTGTGATTGATGCTGCTGAGGAGGAACAAGAAACCATTATTCCAAAGAAGTGGAAACATCAAAGCTCTCATCCACTCTCTAATCTCACAAGTGATCTTAACTCGGGAATTCGAACAAGATCATCCCTCAACAATCTCGCTCATCTCAATGAATTTTGTGCCCACAATGCCTTCCTTTCTCAAATTGAACCTTCAAATGTAACAGTCGCCTTGACTGATGCAGACTGGTTGCTTGCTATGCAAGAAGAACTTAATCAATTCAAAAGAAACGAGATATGACACTTAGTCCCTAGACCGCCTAATCGTACCGTCATTGGTACTAGGTGGGTCTTTCGCAATAAGCTTGATGACTCGGGAGAAATTGTAAGGAACAAGGCTAGGCTAGTGGTGCAAGGTGATAACCAACAAGACGGTATTGATTACGATGAAACCTATGCACCGGTAGCTAGACTTGAGGCCATACGATTACTTATAGCTTTTGCGTCTCACAAAGGCATTAAACTCTTCCAAATGGATGTTAAAACCGCTTTCTTAAATGGATATTTGGAAGAAGATGTCTTTGTAGAGCAACCACCGGGTTTTGAGAACAATAACTTGCCTAACCATGTTTTCAAACTAGACAAAGCTCTTTATGGTTTAAAACAAGCACTTAGGTGTTGGTATGATAGATTGTCTAAGTTTCTTATTGAAAATGGTTTTAAAAGAGGCTCCGTTGACAAAACATTGTTCTTAAAGTCACAGTCAGACGAACTGTAGGTTGTACAAGTATATGTTGATGACATCATATTTGGTGCAACAAATGAGCTCCTTTACTTATATTTTTCGGAACTAATGAAAGCGGAGTTTGAAATGAGCATGATGGGTGAGCTAGGATTCTTCCTTGGGGTCCAAATTAAGCAATCAAAGGATGGAATCAAGATCCATCAACAAAAGTACATTAAGGAAAGGCTTAAGAAATTTGGGATGACTAATGGTAAGTCTCATGATACACCTATGGTAACCGGGTCCAAATTGGAGAAAGATGAACTCGGTAAGAATGTTAGCGATAAGGTGTATAGAGGTATGATAGGGTCACTTCTCTACTTGACCGCAAGTCGTCCCGACATTCTTTTTAGTGTTTGTTTATGTGCTAGGTTCCAAGCAAATCCGAAAGAATCACATTTTAAAGCCGTTAAACGAATTCTCCGGTATTTGATTGGAACACAAAATCTTTACTTATGGTATCCCTTACATTGTCCTTTTGATCTCATAGGATTTTCGGATGCGGACTATGCAGGATGTACGGTTGATAGAAAGAGCACCTCCGGAATTGCAACATTCTTGGGTCCTTATTTAATCTCTTGGGGATCAAAGAAACAAAATACGGTAGCTCTTTCAACGGCCGAAAGTGAGTACGTTAGTGCCGCACATTGTTGTTCTCAATTACTTTGGGTAAGACAACAACTCTTGGATTTTGGTATTATTTTTGACTCCGTTGCCATAATGTGTGATAATACGAGTGCAATCAATATTTCCAAAAATCCTATTCAACACTCTAAATCCAAACATATTGATATTCGTCACCATTTTATCCGTGATCATGTGGAAAAAGGACATGTTAAACTTATCTTTTGCAAAACCGAAAATCAAATTGCCGATATTTTCACTAAGCCACTTGCAAGAGAACATTTTGAGAAATTTAGACTAGAAATTGGGTTAATTAATTGCTTGTGATTTTTAGTGTGAGTTTTACAAATTTCCTTAATTGATTAAATTAAGATTGGATATATGTTCTTTAGTGTTCTAAGTGCATTCATAATATTTTTAGACCAAAAATTGACACCGTATTCGTGAGTCGGTAATCACTCAACCTCACTTACCACATTTAATAAATTGGGCCACTTCCTATCCCTAACCTACCGTCCAAACTCCATAACCCACAAAAATCTTCCAACTCCTAACCTCCATCTCACCTACCCATTAAACCATCCTTTTACCCACCATGGTCAAAACATCGTTTAACACTCCTATACCCATCAAGCCAGTAAAAATGTCTACCCCATCCGTCACATCAGACAAACCACCTACCCCTCCAAACATGCCTGCCCAAAAGGTCTCCCATGCCTTTCCTTCACAAAACACAACCACGACTCCATCTCCATCACCGATCCCAGAACCACCTAATCCTCATCCTACACCGATCTCCACGATCCCACCAACCACTGTCCCATCTGACGACATCCCCATCTCCGCAATGGTCGGGCGTCGTACTCGATGTGGTCGAAAAAAGGGTGCCTCTGTCACAAGCTCCTCCACTGAGACCGTCACCGAAACCGTCACTGTGAATATCGATGACATTGAAGAAACCCCTATTGATTTGAATGAAAATCCGACCATGTCTGCTGATTCGGTTCCGGCTCCGGCAAAGAAAGGTAACAAAAGAAAGGATAAAGACTCTTCATCCCAATTACCTCCCATCTCTGAAAGTGTCGAGCAAAGTGATATTGAAACCCCCACAATCAATCCCCTGATGAAAAACCCAGTGAACCACCCCTGAAAAAATCGAAACAATCAAAGAAAAAATTAGTGTATCTTTCACCCTCTGATTCGGTTTCCCTAACCTCTAAATGGGATTTGGCTCTTGTTTGGGATCAACTCGAAAGTCTAGATCTTCCTACCTCCATCTACAAAAATTGTGAGAGGTTGATGAATCCCAAAGCCATCCATTCTCCTTGGGTTTACAATCAATCTTGGTTCGAGCCTCCCGCCTTTCACACTGTCCGTGACATGATTTTGGCTCAAGGTTGGGAGAAATTGTTGGAGTTACGTGAACCGGTCTTTGTAAGTGAGGTGATTCAATTCTTTACATCCGTCCGAGTGGATAAATCGGGTGATTTCCTCACGGCTAAGGTGAATGGTAAGCCCCTTAAACTGACTCAATCTGATTTTGCTACCGCCCTTGGTATCCCAACCAGAGGTTATGATAATCTCCCCTCTGAAACCTGGATTGCCTTACCTTACGCCTCACCCCTAGGAGTCGCCCAAGTCGTTTGTCCTAAAACAGTCACCTGTGGTCCCGTGAACAACAACCAAATACCCCCTCCTCTTCGAATTGTCTTTAATAGTCTTTGTCGCTCCATTTACCCTTCGGGTGACCGGGGCAAGCTTTCCATAGCCCAACAATACCTAATTTACCACATTGAAACTCATAAAAAGGTGAACTTGATTGGGTTAATGTTTAAGCGATTTCACCTCATCTCGGCCAAACTCCGTAAACCCTCCTCTAGCATGCTACACTTACCCTATGGAATGTGGTTGTCGGTTATGCTCAAGGCACACGGGGTATTGGTGAGTTCTAGTTTGGGTTCATTAGACATGTGCGACATCATGAGTAATGGTCAAATGGGGAAAATGCTTATCAAAGTGGAAAATGATGAATTGATTTCTGTGACAATTAAGATGGATCCTGAGGGTGGGTCGTCTAGTCAAGCTGGTACGAGAAATTGGCGGGAAGTTCTTCAAGCCGTGGCTGATTTGAGTGCTTGGGTTAAGCACGATGCTAGCCAAAAGGATATGGCCATCTCGGCTCTTGCTTCCACCGTGGACCTCATTCGTGGAGAAGTGGACATTATCTCCACTCTTGTCTCAATAAAGGAACATGGTGATGATGCCCATGTTAATCAATTGGATGACGATCCCTTGGGTGTTGACTCGGATGGTGAACAAGCTTCCTCTCCTTAGCCTATCCTATCCATTTCGGCCCCCTTGACTTTGTCCTTGGCTTTTTCATTTTGTCCCACCTTGTTGTGCCTTCCTAAGACTATTTTCTTACTCGTTATTTTGATGCTTGGTGGTGTATCTTAAACCTTATTTAGCCGTGGTGAACTATGGTTAACTTATGTTTAATCCGTATGTTTATGTTGACTTTGTTATCGTGTCACGGTTATATGCGTCTTTTTGTGTTTTCTTATGTTTGTTTGCACTCTAATGCCATTGACATCCCTATCCTTTTTGATGATGTCAAGAGGGGGAAAAGGTAAACTCATGTTCTTAATCTCTTTGCATATTGATTAACTAATGTCTAGGCCTAACCTTCTTAGCTTTGAATCTTGTTTTGGGGCAATGTAAAATTGTCATGGTTAGTTTAATTCTAGCTTTTGCTTTATATAAGGTAATATTGTTCCTTCTCTCATTTGATCTTGCTTGTTTAAAATCTTGAATTAAGGTGTTTACATTGCTTATACATTCGTTTGGGGCTTGTCATCATCAAAGGAGGAATTTGTTGGGTTCCTTAAATTGATGATAACATGCCCATTTGATTTGTGTTATCTTAGTTTACCTTTTCAGGATTAATGATTAAATCAAGCATGGATTAAGAAGTGTTGAAGTTGTTAATCACCCCATTGTATTGAGTCTTAAGTGTCATCTAATGTACAAGTGAGAAAGTAGAGTATCTTAGAGTAATAGAAACAGTCAAGACGACTGTTACTTTTACTAAGTAACAGTTGCCTGGACTGTTGCCTAAATTCGTAACACTTGAATTCTTTTTATCCTTTTATCTTTCAAAAGCCTTTTCGTGTCTCTTATTTTTTGAAAGATAATTTTCAGAATTTTATAAGGATTTGGCCTTCAATAAAGAGTGGTTTGAATAATTATTATTTTCAAAATGTTTCCTCTTTATGCAAATTTGACCCTTTGGTCCTTTAGAAAACAAGAAATGCTTTTTGCCATATTTGTGTAAACTTGTCATCATGTGACTTGTTTTTCCCTCTTTGTTTTCTGAATTTGCATGAGCTTTTATGGATAACTTTCAAACACTCTTTCTCCTTTCTTGCCTTTACAAAAGAACCTTCTTTGGTGCAAGTATTGGGTGGTTGTTGAAGCTCTTCACATGTGAGGTCTTTGATCCTTCAAAACCCTAGCAACTCCCTTACTCATCCTCTCTATAAAAGGCGTGCCATCCTCTCATAAAAATCCCAAGACTTTTCTGAAATATTTTTCAAGTTTGCAAATTGTTTTTAAAGCTTAAAACTGTGTGTCTTTGCAAAACTTCTAAGAGTCTTCAAGTTGTTACAGTCTTGGCTACTGTTACTTTAACTTACTAAACTCTCTCACTTAAGATTGTTGATCTTGTAAAAGTTGTCCACCTCAATTCTTTGTTAAGAATATGATAGTGGAAGCTTGATCCTTAAAACATTCTTAGTGTGTGTGTAGAGTTAGGACGGAGTAGTCTTCAACTCTTTGGCAACCGGAGTAGGTTGCGAGTTGGCTTGTCACAAGAACGGAGTAGTTCTTGGACTTGTAACACAACCGGAGTAGGTTGTTACTTTTATTGTACGGGTCTTTTAGTAGTCGGAGTAGATCGCTAAAAGAAATCAATAAAAAGTAGATTGGACGTAGGCACTTGAGTTTCTTGCCGAACCAATTCAAAAATCTCGTTTTTGTTCTTTTACTTTATTCCGCTGCAATTTTATTGTGTTTGTTTTGTTTTGCTTTGCTTGAACCTCGAAGTAACAGTTCATCATACTGTTACATTTGGTCTGCAGTCTGTACTTCATAAACTGAGACAAATAGCTACAGTCCGAACCATTGTTTTTCATACTTCAGCAAACATTCATTCCAATACTCGTCTAATCTCGCAATATTACTCGAAGTATTATCTAATCTCTTTTGTTCTCTTAACTCACTTTAAATCAATAAAGTTGAAGTTAAAATTTTTTAAATAGTACCTAATTCACCCCCTCTCCCTCTTAGATACTTGAATCCATAAACTCAACACATTACCCTCTGGTCTGTGATATTTGGGCAGCTGTTGGTGTAGGGGTTGAGGAGAAGTGAGAAGTATGCTAGCGGATGATAGATTGGACAACGAGGGTCTTAGAAGGACAAGAGGAGATGCTTATTATTTGTAAAATTATAATGGTAGCATGAGAGTTGTGGAATGATAGAAACAAAATCTTTCATGGAGATAGCTTTGGAGAGAGCATAGAAATACCTTGAAGGCTATAGAGCAGCAAACTTGGAGCCGAAAGAGCAAATTACTGGAAGCAAGCTAAGGAGGATAATTTAGGATCTTGGTCCACGATGGTATACAAATCGATATCTACGTTATTGGAATAGCGATGAGAACTATTACGAGGTAAGTGACGAATGGCTTATTGGGAAGAAAATGTACGGTGATAAAATAATAGTAATGGCGAATTTATTGCCAATGTTATTGGCGGTTTTCCGTCTCCACGATGTCGGACAAATAATATATAGTTATAATATGCTATGCATAACCCAAATTTGTGTTCTACTGTAATTTCTTAATGAGAATAAAAATGAAGGGGAATGAACTTAACAATAATGGCGAAAGGGCAAACAAGAGAAACATCAACTTGGAAAAACAAAGTTAAAACAAAGGGTATTATGGTCTTTTAGTGTAGGATATTAAAGCTTACCTCAGACTTTGTTATGATAGGAGGATTATATACCAAGGGTTGTTTGGTTGATCAAAGAACTTAATTTTCCTAGGAAAATACAATTCATGGGAATTAAGTTCCCTCATCCAATTTGGGTGAATTTCGGAAAAGTGTTTGGTTGCTCATGTAGGAATTAAATTCCACAGGAACTTCCAATGACTAAGGGGGGAGTAGGTAAGTAACTTCCCACATCATGTAGGCATTGGAAGTTCCTGGGAAGTTCTAATTCCTACATTTTCCAAAATTTATGGCAACCAAACAACCCATGTTTTTCAAAATCATGGGATTTTCCAATGCCTATATTTTCCTAATTATCCCGTGCCCAATGCACAACCATAACCAATTTAACCGAGCTTATGTGTATGTTTTTTGAGTTCCTATAATTTTTTATTTATATTTAAATTTTTTAATGTTAAAAATTGAAATCTAATTGAGCTCAAATATATTATTTTTGAGCTCGTATTCTTTCAAATAAAGTTCGTGATCTGTAGATTTAAGCTCAAGTAAACACATTATAAAACTCGAGTTTTATTCTATACAAGTCTATTTATTGTGCCCAATGAGCATAGGATAGAAACCGTATACAAATTTTTATTAGGGCATTTATACCTAATTACGCTCCCTCAATGGTAAATAATTATAGGATATGTCTTGGTAACCAAGTAATAATTCAAAAGGACGATGTACTATAGTTCAACACTTCTAATGCGAATCATTGAGTAATAAACTTTTAAAAATCTTAGAAAATTACACATGTATTTACCCCCAAAAGGTAATCATAACTTCTATGGTACGGAGTATAAAATCGAGTTCACAATTAAAAATTATAAAGGGAAGAAAAACCAAAAAAAGATCTCATATTGGAGTTTAGACTGCTAAAAATCATTATACACACGCTAATACTATGTAGTTTGAATCCTATTGTAATTAAAATTGATCATGAAAGAGTTTTCTATTTGGCTAAAGTAGATGTGGAATATGTATTGTATTGTGAGATGACTTCTAACTATAATACGGTGTAGATGCTTGAAGAATCTCAACAATATTAGCTACAATAGAAAGGCATAATGACTACATAAGATATTCTGTACCAGTTATGATATTATATTCTCGCTTAAATTGTATCTACTATTTGTGTTAAAATCAATTACTCCCTCTATCCCGGTCATGTTGTTCTTTGGTTTTGGCACAAAGTTGGGTGTGAATGAACAAATTACTTATCAAATTATGACTAAGACACCCCAAAATAGAAAAGGATAACAAATGACCGGGACAGAGGAAATAGTTTGTAAAAGCTCAAAAGCTCAAACATAGGTCACTCTTCACTTTTAAAAGTGGGATAATTCCCGACAAGTCAAAATTTGAAAAAAAATAGATAATTTGATTTAGAGCGAAAAGATTAGTACTCCGTATAATGCATGATTGTCCGCATTAAAAAACAAACTAAATAAACCGATGGTATTTCAAGGCCCGTGCATCAATTGAAAGGGTCAAATTATAGTACAATGATCCTTTCGAATTGGAATGATTCAATATAGTACAATGATCAGTGATCTGTGCCTTTATTTTCTTTAGTAGGCGTTGACTTTTTCCTAGAATTTTTCGTAGACCTCTCTGAGATGAATAATCTTTTTTATGCAATTCCAAATGTAAAGTAAGTCTTCGTATCTTAGTGGTAAAACAGAAAACTTGAAATTCAACAGATCCCCTATTTTCCTCTTTTTTTTCATATGAAATCGAGGATATAAATGCATTTTTATTCATAAATTATTAACCTTCCTTACTCCTAAATATGAAATTTTATCAATCAGTAATAATAATGCCAGCCTTTTAAACTAGTATACACATTTTCTTTTTTTTTTATTAAAAACAATTATGGTGATTCCTTTATAAATCTAATTGAATTGATAAGTCATCAAATTATTATTGTATATCAGAATTGAAGCCAAGACGCGTAGGCATCTATTTATCTAGTAGATAATAGTGAATATATAAAATTTTCATAAATGCATTTTAAATCGTGGATACATACGTATTCTTAATAGACTAAAACGACTGTCATTATTAGTATCAAACCAATAAAGATTCATACAGGCTAAATCTTCTAGTCGATAATTAGGCCAAAGAAAGACTTTATAGTTTATAACTTTAACTGTATTGTTTTCGTGCCTAAGATCTTTGTTTTCATCAAAAAATTTACTACAGTTTTGGATATGATTCCTGGTATAAGATAGTGCATTCCTATACATACCATTATTATTACTTGAATTCAAACACATTAGAATTCCCCATTTTCTACGACGCCTAGGTGATAAAATAGTTTCAGGAACAAGTAAATCAAATTTATACCTTGGAATCCATTCATCTGGATTTTTCTTATCAATACTGTCGATGTTTATTTTTTTATTTTTTTGGTGTTTACTTTTATGAATCAATGAAATACCTATGGTTTGGTACAAAATAAATTGTCCGTTGCCCTTTATAGACAGACGAATGGGTTCAATACTAAATATCCCCCTTTTTATCAATTGTGGAAGAGTTAAATCTTGCTGAATCAACATTATATTCAGATTCATTTCTCTTCTTTCAATCGAGGATATTGTAATTTCTCTGGGATTTGTCAATCTAAGTAGAAGACAGTAGACTTTGATATTATTGAGCAATTTTTGATTCAAAGAACCTTCCCATCTCAATTGAAAAAGCAAATATCTTTTAACGAAGAAATCGAGTTTTGCTTCTGTACTACTCTTGTTTTGTTTTTTTTTTCCTACGTCCTTTAATATCCGATCCTATATAATTTTCTTGAATATCTTTTTGGTGCTTTGAGATAACAAACTCAGAATTTTTTTGAACATCGGAGCGGGAATCTCTTTGACTTATGACTTCTTTTTCGACTTCATTCCTATTCTCTAATTCCATAGATTTTATTTCATTTAATATTCTAGATGTTGTAAGAGAATTTGTTTTTTTCGTTATATTGATGTTTTTCTTTTCGCTAAAATTATAAATTCCATTAAAATTTGAAAAAATTGAATTTATTGGTATAATCCATGGTTTCATTTTATATGCATTATAAAGCAATAAAAATTTTGGGAAAAGCAAAAATTCCAGATTCGATATAGAATGACTTAGTAATTCTTCATTCATTCCCATCCAATCAAAAGATATTTTATTTTATTTTATTGATTTTTTTATTTCTTGATAAATTGTGCGGTAAAAAAGATCTTTCTTTTCAATTTTATCAACAATTTTATAATTTTTCGTTTCAGTCTTAGTAGTTTAAGTACTCCTGCTACTAATATTGATCCAAGCCTCAATGTCCATTTTTTTTCTAAGACAAAAATGGATAATTTTCCAATCAAAATATTTTCTATTTTTATTTTTTTCGATATCCGGAATAATATTTATTCCTAAATAATTAGTAATAGGGATACTACACCACATATCAATTAATTTGTTTGTAGATATGTAATAATTATAAGTATAAAAAAATTCTTGGTTTTTATTTACTTTTAATGGTTCACCATAACTATATGAATCCTTCTTATCTTCATAAAAAATGAAATTATTTGCTAAAATATTATATTTCTCGTTTTTTTTAAATTCTCTTTTTGATCGAGCAATAAATAGTTTTCAGAATTTTTTTTATTTTTAGCGTTAAGTAATTGGTCTTTTTTATCTGAATTCCTTTTGTTTTTTTGTAAATTTTTCTTTTCAACCTCACAATATCCAGTGACTCGATTGCGCCATTTTTGTAGTCCTAATTGCGACCATTTTAGCTGAGATAAATCATATTGATAATTACTTTTTAATTTTAACCAGTTTTTTCATTGAGTCCGTCCACAATTTTGAAGTTTTTTAGGCTTTAACTTAGAAGAAGTTATTACTTGTGTTACAAAAGAATTTTTTATTTCATTTTTTAGAAATAAAAACGTTCCGCGATATTGAAAGATAGACCTTAACTTATATAAGTATAAGTTGATAACTTCGGCTTTTGATAATTTATAAAATACATATGCTTGTGACAAAAAAGAGAAATCCGAAATAATCTTTGAATTCTTATTAATATGACTAACAAAATATAAAAGTGATTTTATGAATTGAATTGGTTTTTTATTTGTTTTCTCAACCCTTTCTTTAATTTTTTCATTATTGTCAAGGCGTTTTTCACTAAAATTCTTTGTTGATTCAAGACAAAATTCTATATTAATTCGGGGAATATTAATAATATATAGAAATAGATCTACGAATAACCTTTCCCTTAAAAATTTTTTAAAATAATTTGATTTACGAATTAATCGAGTATTTTTTCGTTTTAATATCTGACCAAAATTTTGGGGTGATTCAAAATTTTTAATACCATAATGTGTTTTGTTAGGCTGGCGAATTAATTTTAGAGTTTTAAAAATTTTGTCTTTTGAAAATTTTTCTATTTTATTTTTTATTGTCCTTGTTCTATTAGCTAGATCCTTTTTTTTGTTCTGATACTGAATCTAAATAACTTGTCTGATTCATGAATCCGTCTTGAATGGATGATTCATGAACTATATTATTATTGATTGCCGAATATTTTTCTTTTTTTATTTCAATAGATTCGTCTCTCAATCCAAATACTTGAATTGGACTTACCCTTAATTTTTTTTTTAAAAAAAGTGGAAGGCTTTTAATAAAAATTTCATTTGGAATAGTTAGACAAAATTCTAGTTTTGCTTTGAAAAATTTTAAAACTTGAACCCATTTCTTTGTAAATTTTATAATTTTTTTGTCGAGTTCGGTAAAAATAGGTTGAAAAAAATGGGGTCGTTTTCGGGAGGAATCGAAGGGAAGTTCAGTTTTCATTCCCCAAACTGTTAAAAAACAAAACTTATCTGTTTGATTTTATTTTTTCATTTTATATTGATAAGAACGTCTTAGCATTGATCTATGCCAAGGTTTTAGGCAAAAAGGAAATAGTATCTTTATCTGAATACCATCGTTTAACCAGTTTTTAGGAAATTTGCATTTTTCGATAACCTGAATACCATTATAGGTACATTTAACATGCATTTATTTCTTCCACTCTTGAAATCCTCGGACCACTCGGGACGTTGGAGTAAGAATAGACGACCTATATTTTTGCTATTATGAGTACAGGTAATCGAATATATTTTCGAAGAATTGATTGGGTTACTAACATCAAACCTCTTATTACTTGAGCAAATGGAATGGTATCCCAGGCTTCAGCTATTTCTATTCGTGTTTTTTCTTTGCTTTTTTCTTCACTTTCTCTTTGTTGATCTTCTTCCTTTTTTTTTCTTCGGTATAGTAATCAGAAATTTTAAATTCTCTACTTTTTTCTATATAATTTTTTAAAATCCGTTTAATTAATGTTGAAATAATAAAAGAAAATAATGAGAAGTTTTCTATTCTGTCTAAAAAAGGGGTGAATGTATATTTGCTTGAAATAATTCCCAAATAACTATTTTACGTCTTTGAACCCGCATGGAACCCTTTATTATGTCTCGACAAAAATCAGATTGTTGTGAATAACGTAACAAAGCTACTTCTTCTATTTGATCAGATGTATTGGGATTGATGTTATCAATATCGATATCGATATTATGCTCGTTAGCATCAAAAATAACGACACGTTTAGCTTTTCTTGAGCGAATTTGATGATCCGTTGGTACATCGTCCTCATCTTTTTGTTCTTCATGCTCTAAATCATCAATTAATTTGTATGACCAGCATGGAACTTGTTTACTAATTTCTGTTATTCCAATGCATTTTTTTATTATTTATTTTTAGTCCTATGATTGCATCAACTAAAAATTTTAAAAATTGTTCTTGATCTTCTGAACTAATTTGTTCTTCTTCTAGAAGTAAATGAATTCCTTTCCAATTGAATGTTGATTCCCCAGAAAATGGACTCATTAAAGGCATGAAATGCCTAATTTCTTTTGATATTGATTTTTTTTTAATGTATCTTTTTTCTGTTCAAATTCGTGGTAATTATAATCATTACGAAGAATACTATGAATCTTATTTATAAAAATTCCATCTATCCAATTTTGGACTACAGTTTCATTTATAATAGAGGGTGAAAAGCATTTTTTTATTATTCCACGATAGGGTCCATTTAAGAAAGGATCATTTATTTTTGGCAAATATTCCTTTTTAGTTTTCTCATTGCATAATTGAGTTTTTTTATCGAGTCCATCTATATAAAAAAGTCCTTTGTCTAGAACTGCAATTCTATTAGCAAATTCATTGCTTAAACTGTTTTTTTTGTTCATTGGTATAAATCCAATAATTGTATAGTTCATCGTATAATAATTTTTCTGTTGTAGACAAAGAAATCTTTCTTTGTATCATTTCCCAGAAAATTGATAAACTGGGTGGATATGTAAAAGAAATTCTTTTTTTTCCATCGTTTTGACATGTATAAAAAAAATATTGTGACATTTCATTTCTTACCGCATTTTCAAATCGATTGTTTTTTATATATCGCGTTGGACGATTCCAACGTTTATAGTCGAAAAGAAGAGAAAGAAGGGGTTTTTCAAACCAGAATAGGTTTGTCTTCTCTTCTTTAAGTATTTCTAACTTCAAAATCTCTTGATTGCCAGAATAAGAAGTTGGGCTATTTTTATAGTATGCTTCTTTTAAGTGTAAGTGGAATTCATCCTTTGTTTTGTCCTTTCCATTCACTCGGATCTTTTCCGTTTCATCAATTTTGTCAGGATCCGGATCCTCCTTTTCTTAGAAAAAGGGAAGGAGAAGGATCTTCTTGGTGAATCCCTCTTCTTCCTATTTAGTCTCCTTCGTTTCGGACTTTTTTTCTATTTCTACATCTGTTTCGTCCTCACTTTCTTTCGTTTCTGAGGTTTCTTTCAGTTTCTTAGTAAAAATGGGTGACGGCATTCGGGCTAAATAGTAGACACAGGTAATAAATAAGAGAATACTAAAGATTCGAGCCATAGAATTTTTTAATTTCGACACTGATACTTATTAGATCGAATAAGTACATTAGATCTAATAGAATGATTTTTTGTATCTAAACTAATACCAACCCAACCCATTTCATGAATAAAATGTGACCAATTAACCAACCAACAAAACTACTTGTTACAAATAACATCTTGTTGTTGCATCGAAACATATAAATGTTTACTAATCTGGCTAACATTGAACTTGGTAAAATGAAATGGTTGAATAATTGAAAAATGAGATTATTCAGGAATACACATTGAATGCGGAGATTACGCATTGAATTTTCGCTAGTAGATCCATAATCAAAAAGCGTTTGTGATTGTTTTGAAGAAATGAAACAAAAGGTAGGGTAGAGCTAGGACAGTTATTGTATGAGGTCTACCCAATGCTAGATGCAGAGGCGTATAATAGATCGATATGAACATCACGAGTGTCCCATAATAAAACCAGTTGTTGCTTTGATACCTTATTCTCGGTTCCTTATTCTCCTTCTTCCATAACCTGAGCTCGGAGAAGGAAGAGATAAGAGGGCCCTATGGAGAATGTGGTCAGAAATCCATAATAAAGTCCGACCACAACGACCGAATTGATTATCTTCATGCATAAGGATACTAGATTACCTAGTAGAAAAGATTGAAAAATCATCACAAACCTCCCTTTTTCTTTTGTATTGCAATTTCTGGATTATTATATGATGATTTTTTAACTTTCCATATCTAGAAATAGAAAGAGATAGACTAGAAACGACATCTCTTATGTCGATGACACAAAAGGGATATTAAATGATTGGAATTGGGATATGGATGGAATATAATGAAATAGATCCACTTTCAGGTTCTCTATGAAATGAGGCATGGAAGGGATCCATTACGAAGAAGTTCCGGGAGTTACGAAGGAAGCTTCGAGCTCACATTGATCATGGGTTGAGACCGGTAATTTAATTCTATGAGATCGAGTCGGCGTTGTTCCTCGCAGCTCGGTGGTAGAGCGGTCGGTTTGTTAATCGATTGGTCGTAGGTTCGAATCCTACTTGGGGAGATTTTATGAATTCTTCATTCTTTAATTCAGAATGAAGAGGCTCGCTTTGACTGTTAAGAGTAGGTAAGTGGGTAACCTCTTCCCTGTCTTTTTTTCTATCTCGTCGTATCGTATCACATTCTCATTCTGTTCTGCGCTATTTGATAATATCTGTCAATACCTCGGTGTAGGTCCGGGATAATCTTTTGTTCCAAAGTCCTGGGGCTATTTACAACTAGCCAATTAATAATTCTCGGATGTACTAGCAGTGCATCAAAGATACAGTCATTGATTCTCCCGAGAGGCTACAATTACCGCGTGCAAACATAAAAAATATTAATGACATGACGAGGAACGCATTTTTGCTATGCTACTAATACTTGTACTTGCTCTGCTATTCTCTGGCTGAGGAAGAGTTACGGGGCGTAAAAAAAATATTATGAGGGCATACTATAAGTAATAGTAAGTGCATGATAACACGTAATAATAAGAAAAAGATAAGGCCCATTCCACTTTGACAAAAGACCCACATCTAAGTTCCACAGCTTTAGCTCCGCTATCCCAATCATGATTTTCCTACTCCCAAAAGGGAAAGGCCCTTCCCTTCGGGGTCGGTTTTGGGCGAGGAGGGATTCGAACCCCCGACACCGTGGTTCGTAGCCACATGCTCTAATCCTCTGAGCTACAGGCCCCACCCCGCCTCCACTGTATTTGCTCCCGGTAGTATCCTCAAAAAAAGGAAACTTTCCTCTCCCCAGCCATTTCATTTCGGGTTAAGAAGATATGAAAGCGCGTTTCTCTCTATAAGAATAAGAACGGTGCATTCCGAGGTGTGAAGTGGGAGAGAAGAAATGTCATAATTGGGTTTTTGAATAAGACGACCTTTTCATTCTTATTTTTTTTTTTCAATATGAAAAAGTAATAAGAATGATAGGTGTTAAGCTTTTTATCATCCTGGCGTCGAGCTATTTTCCCGCAGGACCTCCCCTACAGTATCGTCACCGCAGTAGAGTTTAACCACCAAGTTCGGGATGGATTGGTGTGGTTCCTTTACGCCTAGGACACCAGAATATCGAACCACGAACTAAGAAAGGCTTGAGAAAAAGACATATTGGCTAGTGATTGTGAGGCCCCAATTCGTGACTGGAGGGGACACCAAAGGCCTCCGCCCTTCCATCCCTTGGATAGATAGAGAGGGAGGGCAGGGCTTTTGGTTTTTTCTTGTTGTCAAAGAGTTTACAATTGGTTTTTCGTGTTGTCAAATAATTGAACAATGAAAATAGATGGCAAATGCCTGATCGAATTGATCGGGTCATGTAGGAACAAGGTTCAAGTCTGTCGGTCTGTTAAGATGCCTCAGCTGCATACATCACTGCACTTCCACTTGACACCTATCGTAACGATAAACGGCTCGTCTCGCCGTGACCTTCTCTTGAATTCTCAAAACTTCTGTCGCTCCATCCCCGCAGGGGCAGAGAACCCGTCGCCGTCTCGGCTGTGCTATCGGCGGCTCTGGGGAAGTCGGAATAGGAGAGCACTCATCTTGGGGTGGGCTTACTACTTAGATGCTTTCAGCAGTTATCCGCTCCGCACTTGGCTACCCAGCGTTTACCGTGGGCACGATAACTGGTACACCAGAGGTGCGTCCTTCCCGGTCCTCTCATACTAGGGAAAGGTCCTCTCAATGCTCTAACGCCCACACCGGATATGGACCGAACTGTCTCACGACATTCTGAACCCAGCTCACGTACCACTTTAATGGGCGAACAACCCAACCCTTGGAACATACTACAGCCCCAGGTGGCGAAGAGCCGACATCAAGGTGCCAAACCTTCCCATCGATGTGAACTCTTGGGGAAGATCAGCCTGTTATCCCTAGAGTAACTTTTATCCGTTGAGCGACGGCCCTTCCACTCGGCACCGTCGGATCACAAAGGCTGACTTTCGTCCCTGGTCGACTGGTAGGTCTGTTGGGAAATGTGTCCTCAACAATAGTGCGATCACATGATTTAAATATCATAATTAAATCTCAAATTAAGAATACGTGAGGGATGATTCTTTATACAGTCGACTGACCGTCATTAATCGGTAATGATTGGCTAACTAGAGTTTGACATTACTGTCGTGTGACGGTGGTGGTCAGTTGATCCCTTTAGGTCACACCTATAGGATGAGGCCCAAATAGATATTTAATTAATTGTATGCGATACGAATTAATTAATTCCTTAATTGTGGGAGTGCAATTTTGCGTCTTATTGTAATGTGATTAAATAAGATTAAATTTAGTTATTAAGTGTTAATTTACTAAATTAGTTGAGGTATTAATATAAGTTTTGAGGTAGAGGTAATTAGTTATTTAAAGTTACAAGAAGTTGTAATTTTAACTAACTAGTAATTTTGGGACCCATTATATGTTGATATAATGGTAGTATACTACTCAAAAAGTGGAGTGTATATTATATTATTAATTGTAATATTTAAGTGTTAAATGATTACATTAATAATTAAATATGTAAGATTGTTAAACATAAGACTTATAAGCATTTGTGGGACAAATGACAAAAGGCAAAAATGGTCCATAAAAGGACCAATATTTCGGCCAAAATGAGATGAGCAAAGATGCTCTTTTGTCTTATGTAGATGTTGGTTATTGTGTGAAAGAGACCTTGCATACTAGCCTTTACATACTACATCTTACACCTAGGCTTCCTACACTCTACCTACACTAAACAAAGAGTAAAAAACAAAAAGCAAAGATTCCTACATGGTGTTAAAGCCACCGGTTTTTGGCTCACCATTTAGAGCATTTGTTGCTCAATTTTTCTAGTATGCTTTTGCTTGTTTTTCTCTCTAGTTTCTCCCTCATTTGAAATTGCTTAAAAACTCTCCATAAATACTAATACACATCATATATTACTTAAGATAGTAATACAAGATTATTAGTATTATTAAGGTAATATTTCTACTACATATCTAGTTAATATTAGTAGGAATTTTTGGGATTAATCTTGGGTGCAATTTATTGGAGTGGCTTCTAAACTTGGAGTCTTAGGAGGATCATCCATCATTATAAGCTCAAGAACAAGTGAAGGAAGGTGACCTTACTTGTGCCCTTAATTTCGAACCAACCAACAATGTAAGGAACATTGTTTTTCTTATAAATCTTTCATTTTGTTATGCATGCACTAGATCTAAAGAACAAATAATTAATAAGTTAATTAGTTCACTATTAGAGGAGTCTAATAATAGGTATATGAACTTAACAAGTGGTATCAGAGCATAAGGATGTTGCATGCATAATCGGTTATTGTTTTTCCGAGTTAAAAGGTTAACATATAAAACTTAAAAATTTGTGATTTATAAGTATAAGCCACGAAATCACCATGCATGTTATATATTCTGGTCCTAAAATTTTTTTAGGTCATTTTTATGATTCATGGAAATTTATTGCTCATTTTAAGGATTTTTGGTCATTTTATTACATTTTTATGACTAAAATAGGAATTAAAATGCTAAAAATTGTTAAATTTCGTTTCTGACCTTGAAAAATTTATATGACCTCACATGCATATTTTACAAGTTGTGTGTAAAAGGACGAGTTAATTTGATTAATTTTGCATGATTTATGATTTTTATGAGATAAAAATGGATTAAAAGAGGTAAAATGATTAAAAATAGTAAAATTTCGAATTAAGCCATGATCATTTAATATGATGTCACATGCAAGATTTACAGAGAGTATGTAAATTTCTAGATTTAAATATCTTCCTTAGCATGATTTATGGATTTTTGAGTAAAAATGGCATAAATAGTGACTATTTTAGCAAAAATTAGCTAAAACGTATTGCATGGCTTGAGAAAATTATTTTAAATTGCATTAATATCCCACTAATCAGATCTAAAGTTGTAAAAATTATTGGTTTAATTTTCGTATATTTTATACATTTTATGAGATAAAAACGATAAAAATGCAACTATATTTTCTCAAAATTAATTCGAAAGTTTTAACCATGATTTTTGACATTATGATTGTCATGGATTTATTCCAGAATGTTCAAAAATTTAAAATTCAAATTTTGAAACTTTTATGAATTAATTTGGATTTATTTCATAAATATTGTGTTTTTAAGGTCAAAAATGAGCATAAAATTAAATCAAGTTGAATTATTGTCAAAAATTAAGTGATGACTGATTTTTGAGTCCTAAAATATGTTAGGATAATTAACTTGAGCTTAGATGTGATTTAAGTGTTAATTTGTGATTTTAAAAGGTTATTATCACGCATTTCCATGAAACCGGGTTGTATGTACGACATAAGTTAAATAGGGCGATTTGGCACATCATTTTGCATGATAGGTACATATTATAATGCTGCATATTTCAATTGTTGAATGTCTTTTATTTATATAATTTTGAATTATGTAATTTTATCTTAGTATGGCCTTAGTTTTAATCGATATTACCGATAATGAAAGGGAATATTGATTCGGTTGTAATTTAATGTGATCTCGTATCACTTTTATTTTTTATTTCATTAGTTTTTCCATTTTACAAATGTATAATAGGAATAGCTTTGTATTTTTATTATTATTTGTAATTATGGAGCATCTTCAAAGACGGTGCCATTCGGAAAGGTGATCCGACAAAGACGGTGTCTTGGGAGGTGTGCCAATTGAAGATTCAAGGGACCAATGGAGTTGGTTTTCGAATATGTAATAGATTATTTGATTTTCTATTTTAGGAAGGCCATACTAGGAATTTTATTTATTGCTTTGCATTTCTTTTAATATGTTGCATGCATTGCCAAATCGCCATAACAACACATGCATATCATATCGAGTCATCGATCGTGTCAATTATAATTATCGTAGTTCACCGCTTTAGTTCACTTAAAACGTGATAGATAATAAATTGACAAGACCTCTCACATATAATAATTGAGAAATAGCCTTACCAAAAAGTAGAAACCCATGAAGTACCAATTTCACAAGGGAGTTAATCCGGCTTCACCGTAATACAAACCTTGTTACGTTGGCGAAGTGGGGTAGTAAAATGTTATTACATCGAAATTTGGATTGAGCTCAACGGAAGTATTGTTGACCGTAGTCGCATGTGTTCCGGGCTAAAGATGAAAATTAGAGTAATTTTTATCGACCGAGAGTTCTAAAAGTAGAATCGATTAAAAGGTTAATCTACCGAGTTATATTAATAAGGGATGAATCGGCTCACCGTGCCCGAGTTAATATGAATTTGGATCTCGGAATCATTTATGTAGTTGGGTGGAGGTCACTATATAAATGCAATACTTGTAGTTAAATTTACGAGTATTATTAAAACGATAGATGATGTTTAATTCCTTTATTTCCGTTTTTGTAGTTAATTATTCGCAATGAATTCATCTAATACTCCTACACCAATCACCGTTGAAACATGGCTCCAATCATACGATGAAAAATGCTCCGAGTATGACAATGAAACGATTAGAGAATTACGCATTGGCATTGGTCAGGATGGAAATTTTTGCTTCTTTACCACCTCCACTCCACCCACTCCAATATTATTGCCCACCACCTTGGAAAGAAAATCTTGTGAAGAAAATCTTACAAAACCCAAGGCATCCTTGTTTGAAGAAACAATGAGAAATGTCAAATTGAGTGGGAGTTCTAGGCTTCTAGCAAGAGTGTCCTTGCAAATGAAAGGAGTGTTGGTTTTAATAATGGGAAGGCAAAAATGGGCGAAAAACCCAAACCTGATTATAAATTGGAAATGGATAGTGGGACTACCAAGACCAAGACCAAGAAGGGTGCCAAATCCTATGAGGAATGTCATTATTGTAATGTCATGGGCCATTGGAAGCGAAATTGCCCCAAGTATTTAGAAGATATCAAAGTTGGGCTTGTTACTCCAAGTGGGACTTGGAAATGTGGAAAAGCTAAACAAGAGTTATATGAATCTCCGATAATGAAAGGGAGCTCGGGTAGCCGCCACTTCAAAGAGAAATTTATATACTTGTTTTTGCTAATAGCTTTGAGTTATGATTTACATAATTGTTATTATGTTCCCACTTAGTCTAAAACATTATTTCCATGTGAGACATGTAAGGATCTATATTTTGTCTTCAAAGACAATTGTTGTATTTTATTTAAAATAGACATGGATGTGAGTCATGTCACTTATCTTTATGATACACAAGTTTTAGACAGTTCCAACTCATGTAAGGATATCTACATAATACGCACCAAAAGACTCATAACAAGTAATCCAAATGATTTGTACATTTGATTTTTCAATTAGGTTACATAAATGAGAAACGCATTAAACGCTAGTGTCGACTAGAATTATTGAACCATTTGATTTTCAATCATATGGAATATGCGAATCTTGTCTCCTTTGGAATATAATTTGTACTTCCTTTAGTGGTAAAGGGACACAAGCAAGTGATTTGTTGAGACTAATACATGCCGATGTATGTGTTCTAATAAGCATCACCGCAAGAGGAATTTATGACTACTTCGTCACTTTTACCAATGATTCAAGTAGATAAGGGTATATTTACTTAATCTAATAAAAGGTGAAGCATTTGAGAGATTTGAGAAATTTCTAAAATGACGTAGAGAACCAATTGAATAAAGTTCTAAGCATTACGACCCAATCGTAGTGGCAAAGATCTAAGTAATAAATTTGATTTATTGAAGATGGATTATGACCTAGGGTCACTACCCATAAGATCAAACTAATATGAGTTGGTTTGAGTTGTTGAACTCAATTTTGGGAATTTGCAATCCAATACGGACAAGTAATTCTGATCGGATGGTCAACCATGAGATACCTAGAATAGAGAGTCTATTAAACCATATGACATGAATCAGACTGCCATATATGTATCAAGCTGCCATGTTTGGGATGGCCTTTTGAAAGCTAATACATAGTCTAAGTAAAACAACTAATACTCCGTTAAATATATATGTTTGTGTCTCACAAAACTATCTCTCAAGAAGATAGATGTATTTCTGAGAGATAGAGTGGGAGAAGATTGTATCGTCACAAACACCTCTTATAGTTGAAATGTTACTTTGTGAAAGTAATTGAATTAATAGAGTGGGAGTTGGTATTGAACTATTATCTATGAAGATAGTATGAGACCATAGTTCAGTGGGAGTTTATCGCACATGTCTTATTGTACAAAAATATTACTTTGTGAAAGTGATAGTATCATGACCTTGTTACATACGAGCCGAAGCATTACAATCCGAAAATTGTTTCTCATGAGTAGATTTACTTTAAAGTAAGGGTCTCTTTAAAGGTAAATAGAGCTTTAGAGTACACAAATGCATAAGATTTACATGAAGATGTTGATCAAGATAAATTGTGTTAGGAATTGCCGCATTTCATTTTAATGAAGAATGGCAAATAGACTTCGCTTTTCTAAAATGGGAATTTAGAAAAGGAAGTGTTTTAAAACACAAAACCTTAGATGAAGATCTAAGAATCCTAACATATTATGCATAGCTATCTTAAGTGATCACAAGATGGTCTTAAGCTAGCATTAAAGGATTATACTTTTCGTTCATGTGATTATAGTGAATTGTTTCATTCGCATGATTGAAGAATCATGATATACATGAAGTTAAGTGGGAGCTAAAATTATTTTTCCATGTCTTATACATTGAAGACATATTACTTGTTGAGTATTATGTACCAATGCTCTCTTAAGCAAGAGTAATTGGAAGACTTGGAAAGGGGTGCAAAGTATTCTAGATTTTGAATCTATATGAGAGAATATTGGCATAGAGTTGAGAGTCTTATGAGGATAAGTTCTTTCGTATTTGTTTTACATCAACAAAGTTGAATGGCTTATTCATGATGATGAAAGTGGAATTACTATGATGGAATCATAGTCGTTCATTGAACCCATTAAGTTGTTGATTACATGAAATCGATTACTAATGTTTCCGCCATTAGAACGATTATGTATGCTAATGACGACGTGCGTCTTTGTGATGTACCATATGCTAGGTACATGATGAATCAATAATAAGTTAATTCATTAGATGGGCTTGTGAAAGCCTTAAAGTACAATTGATGACTTGTACACATGTTTGGATGATAAACTAAGTTAAGGTGTTGAAGGGTTGCACCAACTTTAGTTTCCAAACTTAAAAGGATTTGATGAAATCCTAAGCTAATGTTATTGACAAAGGAGTAAGAAACTAAGAAATGTGTTTTATTTTCGCACATTGCAAATTCTACAAAAGGAATCTAAGTAAGTTGTGATAAAATGGTCAACGTAGGGATTAAGGGTGAATCCCTCTACAAATGACTTTATCACAAGTTATGCGATAATAATGGGAGCTTCTTTCAAGTTAAAGAGCTCAGGTCTAGTATGAAGTCTAGACATATACTTAGAGAAATTCATGTCATTAAGAGATGACATTGAATGGAAGGAAATAGCAATTAAAAAGGTTGGAATATATGGATATCAGGTATATCCACTTGCCAAGCTTGTATTGCATTTTAACTAGTGTTATAATACACTAAAGATTATAGAATATGAAGTAGTATTAGTGTATTGACTATTCATATGTGATAATCACATTTATCGTTTGAGTTTTATTAAACTCACCCGCTACCTTGTCGTATCCGAATGGGTTGTAGAGACAAATTGAACCCCATTAAAGTGAACTGGATTGACATGGTATTCGCCCCTAGTTACTTATATGAGGTGACGTCTCCAAGTGACTAGAGTGTGATGCGATTGATGGCAAGTTCAAGTGCCATAAAGTCATATGGGATGACTAGTCGATCACATAGGCAGACTGTATGGGACAATCTGTCGGGCAGTGACCGCTTATAGAGTTCTAGTAATTCATAAAGCCTGGTCGTGGCAAGAGCTACTATAGTATTCTTACGAGTCAATTCTTTTGACTAGAGACTA